>NW_027363289.1:600000-1196975 GCF_046119375.1 Phyllobates terribilis
AGCCCCATCATCTTTTTTTCAACCTTTGTATGTGAGGACCCTGCACACGACTGCTCCCATTTCCATACTTTTTCCATTAATAGCCGGTCATAATAGAGTAAACCAGAGATGTGGGTCATCCATTTCAGGTGTTGTAGGTGTTCTCAGTCTTCTGAAATCCCTTTAAAGAGAACCTGTCACTTTCTATAACGATGTAATTTTTTACCTGGTGTAAATGCCCCTGTTCTGAATACGGCGTTGCTTTTCTTGTGTTCCTGCCCCTCTGTCCCTCTTCCCTGGATGTAAATCATCTTTTTAGCCAAGTGGACTAAGAGTGGGATATATCAACCAATTCATCTCCACCCACCTGTCAGACAGATATGTTACATCTCCTCAGATGGATGCCAGCTCTGCAGGGAATTATTTGACATAAAGAGGTTGTCCGGCACCACTCACATCTGCATTGGTGGTGAGCGACACTGATGACATTGCTCTGGGAGATACAAAACAGGACATGTACTTTATTAAAGGGAATCTGTCAGCAGATTTTTGCTACTTAATCTGAGAGCAGCATGATGTAGAGCAAGATATCCTGATTCCAGGGATGTGTCACTTATTAGGCTGTGTGTTGTAGTTTCAATACAATCCATGTTTTATCAACAGGAGATGATCACTGCCTGACTAGGTCTCAGGTACAGGCCAGTCAGGCTCATCTGTGTAACCCCGCCCTCACCACTGATTTGCAGTTTGTACACAGGAATCTGCCCGCGTGGGCGGGGTTACACAGGGCTTAACATTCTGAGCACTGCTTCATTTACAACAGAGAAAGCAGGGATTCTATCAAAACTGCACCAAGCAGTCTAGTAAGTGATACATCGCTGGAATCAGGCTCTCTGCCCCTACATCATGCTGATCTCGGATTACGTAGCAAAACCTTCTGACAGATTCCCTTTAACTGGAATTGTGTATCTGTCCTATCCTATTGCAATAACTATAGATGCAAGTCGGAAACGCATTTGCGGTTAAACATTATTCTGGTTAGGATCGCGACCTATGGTGATGTTTTTATATATTTTTTACTACAAATAAACTCACAAGATTTTTAACCCCATCCTGACCCTGTAACACTATTTTCTTCGTTCTAATAAATAGGTGGAAAATTTGGCACAAATCCCTCCAAGTATCTGCTTTCCTCCCTATAGCCAGCCTTGGTAAATGGGCTATTGTGCTCATTTCTGAGTGAGGCCCTAGTTTTGTCTTGGGGCCCATGGCTCCTTATTGCACCCTGTGACACCTATTTAGCCATTTTCCTGGGTTTCCTGCATTCTGCTTTGCTGTGATCTGGTCATCAGTCTTTCAGGTAGTGTGTTTTATAGGACCAATACAATATAAGTGCCCCCATCACAGAGACCGACCCCCAAAACACTGGTGATGTAACTTGGGCTGGAGTTATATGTGACCTGCTCTATTACAGGTGCATCTCACAAAACTAGAATATCATCAAAAAGTTACTTTATTTCAGTTCCTCAATACAAAAAGTGAAACTCCTATATTATATAGAGTCATTACACACAGAGGGATCTATTTCAAGTGTTTATTTCTGTTAATGTTGATGATTATGGCTTACAGCCAATGGAAACACAAAAGTTATTATCTCAGTAAATTAGAATACTTTATAACAGCTTGAAAAATTATTTTAAAATCCGAAATATTGGCCTATTGAAATGTATATTCAGTAAATGCACTCAATACCTGGTCGGGGCTCCTTTTGCATCAATTACTGCATCAATGCGGTGTGGCATGGAGGCGATCAGCCTGTGGCACTGCTGAGGTGTTATGGAAGCCCAGGTGGCTTTGATAGAAGCCTTCAGCTCGTCTGCATTGTTGTGTCTGGGGTCTCTCATCTTCCTCTTGACAATACCCCATAGATTCTCTATAATAGATTCTCTATGGGGTTAAGGTCAGGCGAGTTTGCTGCCAATCAAGCACAGTGATACTGTTGTGTGTAAACCAGGTATTGGTACTTTTGGGTGTGGACAGGGGCCAAGTCCTGCTGGAGAATGACATTTCCATCTCCAAAAGTTTGTCTGCAGAGGGAAGCATGAAGTGCTCTAAAATTTCCTGGTAGGCGGCTGCGCTGACTTTGGTCTTGATAAAACACAGTGGACCTACACTAGAAGATGACATGGCTCCCCAAACCATCACTGATGGTGGAAACTTCACACTAGACCTCCAGCAGCTAAACAAATGAAATGAAACAAATTAAAATTGGAACTCTGGGACCTTGTGGAGTGTGTCAATGACTGCCTTCTGGACATCTGTCAAGTCAACAGTCTTCCCCATGATTGCGGAGCCTACTGAAACAGACTAAGGGACTTTTTAAATGCTTAGGAAGCCTTTGCAGGTGTTTTTTGTTAATTATTTAAGTTTACTGAGATAATGACTGTTGTGTTTTCATTGGCTGTAAGCCATAACCATCAACATTAACAGAAATAAACACTTGAAATAGATCACTCTGTTTGTAATGACTCTATATAATATATGACTTTGACTTTTTATATTGAAGAACTGAAATTAACTTTTTGATGATATTCTAATTTTGTGAGATGCTCCTGTATGTAGCACCCTCTATACTCCCTGGTCCTGCAGCAGCTGCCATCATGTATACAGCAGATGAGACAGACACTTTATTATATGCCGGATGAGCCAAGTCTGGTTCTAGTTCTGGAATATTGAGCGTCAGCGTTCACTCTCATCATTGTTTCTGTAGGGTGAAGTCCACACAAATAAAACACACAACACAATATATTATTATTAATTTTTTTATTGGAATAGCAATAAGCCACATTGTAATAAAAATATTACTGGCCCTTTAATAAATTAAAGTTCACAATGACTCTCAGGTCAGGCCCGATAGAGACTACAGAACTTGCTGCGGATAGTGCAGACCTGATGAGAGCCACTGGAACCAAAGATCCAGAGGAAGGCGAAGAAAACCCCCTAGGGGGGAAAAAAATTCCTTCCTGACCCCAGTTCTGGCGATCGGATATCTCCCTGGATCTTGTCTCTCCTGCTGCATATTGCTGTATATCTGTACGTCAGGGGCGGACACAGCCAGAAGAGGGCCCCTCTATCAGAACAGTATATCTAGCCCCGTGTCTGAACTGTTGGGCGGGCCGCCTCGGGCATGGCCCCGTGTCTGGACTGTTGGGCCGCCCACCTCGGGCCTGGCTTCGTGTCTGGACTGTGGGACTTCCCGCCTTGAGTCTGGACTGTTGGACCTCCTACTTCGGGTCTGGACAGTTGGGCCGCCCGCCTCGGGTCTGGACAGTTCCCCTCTATCAGTATATTGGCATAGCTCATCATAATGCACAATTCACCTGATTAGGAGGTGGTGGTGGCCCCTTTACATCTTGGGTCCCTGTGGAACTGCACATGTTGCACCAATTGGCCACCCTCCTCGGGTCTGGCCCCATGTCTGGACTGTTGGGCCGCCCGACTCGGGTCTGGACTGTTGGGCCGCCAGCCCTGGGTCTGGACTGTTGGGCCGCCCGCCCTGGGTCTGGACTGTTGGGCCGCCCGCCCTGGGTCTGGACTGTGGGGCCCGTCCGCCCTGTGTCTGGACTTTGGGGCCGCCTGCCCTGGGTCTAACCCCAGGTCTGGACTGTGGGGCCGCCTGCCCCGGGACTATCCCCGTGTCTGGACTGTGGGGCCCGTCCGCTCCGAGCCTTGACTGTGGGGCCCGTCCGCCCCAAGCCTTGACTGTGGGGCCCGTCCACCCCGAGCCTGGACTGTGGGGCCCGTCTGCTCCGAGCCTGGACTGTGGGGCCCGTCCGCCCCGAGCCTGGACTGTGGGGCCCGTCCGCCCCGAGCCTGGACTGTGGGGCTCGTCCGCCCCGAGCCTGGAGTTTGGGGCCCGTCTGCCCCGAGCCTGGACTGTGGGGCCCGAGCGTGGACTGTGGGGCCCGACCGCCTCGAGCGTGAACTGTGGGGCCCATCCGCCCCGAGCGAGGATTGTGGGGCAAGAACGTGGACTGTGGGGCCCGTCCGCCCCGAGCCTGGACTGTGGGGCCCATCCGCCCCGAGCCTGGACAGTGGGGCCCGTCCGCCCTCTGTCCGTACTGTGGCCGCCCCATGTCCGGACTGTGAGGTTGCCTGCCCCGGGTCTAGCCCCAGGTCTGGACTGTGGGGCATGCCCACCCCGTGTCAGGACTGTGGGGCCCGTCCGCCCCTTGTCCTAACTATGGGCCCGCCCGCCCCGTGTCCTGACTGTGAGGCCCGCCCACCCCGTATACAGACTGTTGGGCCTGCCCGCCCAGTGTCCTGACTGAGGAGCCCGCCCGCCCCGTGTCCTGACTTTGGGGCTCGCCCGCCCCAACTCCAGACTGTGGGGCCCATCCGCCCCGAGTCCGGACTTTGGGGCCGCCTGCCCCGGGTCTAGCCCCAGGTCTGGACTGTGGGGCCACCAGTCCCGGGACTAGCCCCGTGTCCGGACTGTGGGGCACGCGCGCCCCGAGCCTGGACTGTGGGGCACGCCCGACCCGAGCGGGAAAGGGGGGCCCGTCCGCCCCGAGCCTGGACTGTGGGGACCATCCACCCCGAGCCTGGACTGTGGGGCCCGTCCACCCCGAGATTGGACTGTGGGGCCCGAGAGTGGACTGTGGGGCCTGTCCGCCCCGAGCCTGGACTGTGGGGCCTCCCGTCCGCCCAGGGTCTGGACTGTGGGGCCGGCTGCCCCCGGGTCTAGCCCCGAGCCTAGACTGTGGGGCCCGCCGGCCCTATGTCCGTACTGTGGCCGCCCCGTGTCTGGACTGTGGGGCATGCCCACCCCGTGTCAGGACTGTGGGGCCCGTCCGCACCGAGCCTGGACGGTGGGGACCATCCGCCCCGAGCCTGGACAGTGGGGCCCGTCCGCCCTCTGTCCGTACTGTGGCCGCCCGATGTCCGGACTGTGAGGTTGCCTGCCCCGGGTCTAGCCCCAGGTCTGGACTGTGGGGCATGCCCACCCCGTGTCAGGACTGTGGGGCCCGTCCGCCCCGTATCCAGACTGTGGGGCCGCCTGCCCCGGGACAAGCCCAGTCCCCGGACTGTGGGGCCCGCCCCATGTCCTAACTATAGGCCCGCCCACACTGTGTCCTGACTGTGGGGCCCGTCCGCCCCGAGCCTGGACTGTGGGGCCGGTTGACCCCGGGTCTAGCCCCGAGCCTGGACTGTGGGGACCGCCCGCCCTATGTCCGGACTGTGGCCGCCTCTTGTCCGTATTGTGGGGCCCGTCCACCCCGTGTCCGGACTGTGGGGCTGCCTGCCCCGGGTCTAGCCCCAACTCTGGACTGTGGGGCATGCCCGCCCCGTGTCAGGACTGTGGGGCCCGTCCGACCCGTGTTCGGACTTTGCGGCCGCCAGCCCCGGGTCTAGCCGCAGGTCTGGACTGTTGGGCCGCCTGCCCCAGGACTAGCACCGTGTCCTAACTATGGTCCCGACTGTGGGGCCAGCCCGCCCTGTGTCCTGACTGTGGGGCCCCCCGCCCCAGGTCAGAACTGTGGGGCCGAGTGCCCCCGGGTCTAGCCCCGAGCCTGGACTGTGGGGCCCGCCCGCCTTATGTCCGGACTGTGGTCCCCCCCCGTGTCCGGACTGTGGGACCGTCCACCCCGTGTCTGGACTGTGGGCCGCCTGCTCCGGGTCTAGCCCCAGGTCTGGACTGTGGGGCATGTCCGCCCCGTGTCCGGACTGTGGGGCCCGTCCACCCCGTGTCCGGACAGTGGGCCGCCTGCCCGGACTGTGGGCCGCCTGCCCCGGGTCTAGCTCCAGGTCTAGACTGTGGGGCCGCCTGCCCCGGGATTAGCTCCGTGTCCGGACTGTGGGGCCCGCCCGCCCCGTGTCCTGACTGTGGGCACCGCACGCCCCGAGCCTGGACTGTGTGGCACGCCCGCCCCGAGCGGGAAAGGGGGGCCCGTCCGCCCCGAGCCTGGACTGTGGGGCCCGTCCGCCTCGAGCCTGGACTGTGGGGCCAGTCCGCCCCGAGCCTGGACTGTGGGGCCCGTCCGCCCCGAGCCTGGACTGTGGGGCCCGTCGGCCCCGAGCCTGGACTGTGGGGCCCGTCCGCCCCGAGCCTGGACTGTGGGGCCCGCCCTATGTACGGACTGTGGCCGCACTGCATCTGGACTGTGGGGCCCGTCCACCCCGTGTCCGGACTGTGGGGCCGCCTGCATCGGGTCTAGCCCCTGGACTGGACTGTGGGGCCCCCCACCCCAGGTCCGGATGGTGGGGCCCCCCGCCCGCCCCGAGTCTAGCCCCAGGTCTGGACTGTGGGCCCCCGCGTCAGCCCCGGGCACGGACTGTGGGGCCCCCCACCCGCCCCGGGTCTGAACTGTGGGGCCGGCTGCCCCGGGTCTAGCCCCAAGCCTGGACTGTGGGGCCCACCCTATGTCCGGACTGTGGCCGCCCCGTGTCCGGACTGTGGGGCTCGTCCACCCCGTGTCCGGACTTTGGGGCTGCCTGCCCCGGGTCTAGCTCCAGGTCTGGACTGTGGGGCATGTCAAGCCCGTGTCAGGACTGTGGGGCCCATCCTCCCCGTGTCTGGACTGTGGGGCCGCCAGCCCTGGTACTAGCCCCGTGTCCGGACTGTGGGGCCCGTCCGCTCCGAGCCTGGACTGTGGTGCCCGTCCGCTCCGAGCCTAGACTGCGGGGCCCGTCCGCCCCGAGCCCGGACTGTGGGGCCCCTCCGCCCCGACTGTGGGGCCCCTCCGCCCCGAGCCTGGACTGTGGGGCCCCTCCGCCCCGAGCCTGGACTGTGGGGCCCCTCCGCCTCGAGCCTGGACTGTGGGGCCAGTCCGCCCCGAGCCTGGACTGTGGGGCCCGTCCGCCCCGAGCCTGGACTGTGGGGCCCGTCGGCCCCGAGCCTGGACTGTGGGGCCCGTCCGCCCCGAGCCTGGACTGTGGGGCCCGCCCTATGTACGGACTGTGGCCGCACTGCATCTGGACTGTGGGGCCCGTCCACCCCGTGTCCGGACTGTGGGGCCGCCTGCATCGGGTCTAGCCCCTGGACTGGACTGTGGGGCCCCCCACCCCAGGTCCGGATGGTGGGGCCCCCCGCCCGCCCCGAGTCTAGCCCCAGGTCTGGACTGTGGGCCCCCGCGTCAGCCCCGGGCACGGACTGTGGGGCCCCCCACCCGCCCCGGGTCTGAACTGTGGGGCCGGCTGCCCCGGGTCTAGCCCCAAGCCTGGACTGTGGGGCCCACCCTATGTCCGGACTGTGGCCGCCCCGTGTCCGGACTGTGGGGCTCGTCCACCCCGTGTCCGGACTTTGGGGCTGCCTGCCCCGGGTCTAGCTCCAGGTCTGGACTGTGGGGCATGTCAAGCCCGTGTCAGGACTGTGGGGCCCATCCTCCCCGTGTCTGGACTGTGGGGCCGCCAGCCCTGGTACTAGCCCCGTGTCCGGACTGTGGGGCCCGTCCGCTCCGAGCCTGGACTGTGGTGCCCGTCCGCTCCGAGCCTAGACTGCGGGGCCCGTCCGCCCCGAGCCCGGACTGTGGGGCCCCTCCGCCCCGACTGTGGGGCCCCTCCGCCCCGAGCCTGGACTGTGGGGCCCCTCCGCCCCGAGCCTGGACTGTGGGGCCCCTCCGCCCCGAGCCTGGACTGTGGGGCCCCTCCGCCCCGAGCCTAGACTGTGGGGCCCCTCCGCCCCGAGCCTGGACTGTGGGGCCCCTCCGCCCCGAGCCTAGACTGTGGGGCCCCTCCGCCCCGAGCCTGGACTGTGGGGCCCCTCCGCCCCGAGCCTGGACTGTGGGGCCCCTCCGCCCCGAGCCTGGACTGTGGGGCCCGTCCGACCTGAGCCTGGACTGCAGGGCCCGTCCGCAGCGAGGATGGACTGTGGGGCCTGTCCGCCCTGAGCCTGGACTGTGGGGCCCATCCGTCCCGGGTCTAGCCCCGAGCCTGGACTGTGGGGCCCGCCCTATATCCGGACTGCGGCCGCCCCGTGTCCGGTCTAGCCCCAGGTCCGGACTGTGGGGCCCCCGCTCGCCCCGATTCCAGACTGTGGGGCCCCTCGCCCGCCCCGAGTCCAGACTGTGGGATCCCCCGCTTGCCCCGGGTCTGGACTGTGGGGCCGACTGCCCCCGGGTCTAGCCCCGAGCCTGGACTGTGGGGCCCGCCAACCTTATGTCCAGACTGTGCCCCCCCCCGTGTCTGGAATGTGGGGACCGTCCACCCCGTGTCCGGACTGTGGGCCGCCTGCTCCGGGTCTAGCCCTAGGTCTGGACTGTGGGGCATGCCCGCCCCGCATCCGGACTGTGGGGCCCGTCCACCCCTTGTCCGGACTGTGGGCCGCCTGCCCCGGGTCTAGCCCCAGGTCTGGGCTGTGAAGCCGCCTGTCCCGGGATTAGCCCCGTGTCCGGCCTGTGGGTGTCCTGACTGTAGGGCTCGCCCGCCCCGAGTCCAGACTGTGGGGCCCATCCGCACCGTGTCCTGACTTGGGGCCGCCTGCCCCGGGTCTAGCCCCAGGTCTCGACTATGGGGCCACCTGCCCCGGGACTAGCCCCGAGCCTGGACTGTGGGGCACGCCCGCCCCGAGCGGGAAAGGGAGGCCCATCCGCTCCGAGCCTGGACTGTGGGGCCCGTCCGCCCCGTGTCCGGACTGTGGGGCCGCCTGCCCCGGGACAAGCCCAGTCCCCGGACTGTGGGGCCCGCCCCATGTCCTAACTATAGGCCCGCCCACATTGTGTCCTGACTGTGGGGCCCGTCCGCCCAGAGCCTGGACTGTGGGGCCGGTTGCCCCCGGGTCTAGCCCCGAGCCTGGACTGTGGGGACCGCCCGCCCTATGTCCGGACTGTGGCCGCCTCGTGTCCGTACTGTGGGGCCCGTCCACCCCGTGTCCGGACTGTGGGGCTGCCTGCCCCGGGTCTAGCCCCAACTCTGGACTGTGGGGCATGCCCGCCCCGTGTCAGGACTGTGGGGCCCGTCCGACCCGTGTTCGGACTTTGCGGCCGCCAGCCCCGGGTCTAGCCGCAGGTCTGGACTGTTGGGCCGCCTGCCCCAGGACTTGCACCGTGTCCTAACTATGGGCCCGCTCACCCCGTGTCCTGACTGTGGGGCTCGCCCGCCCTGTGTCCTGACTGTGGGGCCCCCCGCCCCGGGTCTGAACTGTGGGGCCGACTGCCCCCGGGTCTAGCCCCGAGCCTGGACTGTGGGGCCCGCCCGCCTTATGTCCGGACTGTGGTCCCCCCCCGTGTCCGGACTGTGGGACCGTCCACCCCGTGTCCGGACTGTGGGCCGCCTGCTCCGGGTCTAGCCCCAGGTCTGGACTGTGGGGCATGCCCGCCCCATGTCCAGACTGTGGGGCCCGTCCACCCCGTGTCCGGACAGTGGGCCGCCTGCCCGGACTGTGGGCCGCCTGCCCCGGGTCTAGGCCCAGGTCTAGAATGTGGGGCCGCCTGCCCCGGGATTAGCTCCGTGTCCGGACTGTGGGGCCTGCCCGCCCGCCCGCCCCGTGTCCTGACTGTGGAGCCCACCCGTCCCGTGTCCTGACTGTGGGCACCGCACGCCCCGAGCCTGGACTGTGTGGCACGCCCGCCCCGAGCGGGAAAGGGGGGCCCGTCCGCCCCGAGCCTGGACTGTGGGGCCCGTCCGCCCCGAGCCTGGACTGTGGGGCCCATCCGCCCCGAGCCTGGACTGTGGAGCCCGTACACCCCGAGCCTGGACTGTGGGGCCCGTCCGCCCCGAGCCTGGACTGTGGGGCCCGCCCTATGTACGGACTGTGGCCGCACTGCATCTGGACTGTGGGGCCCGTCCACCCCGTGTCCGGACTGTGGAGCCGCCTGCATCGGGTCCGAATGGTGGGGCCCCCCGCCCGCCCCGAGTCTAGCCCCAGGTCTGGACTGTGGGCCCCCGCGTAAGCCCCGGGCACGGACTGTGGGGCCCCCCACCCGCCCCGGGTCTGAACTGTGGGGCCGGCTGCCCCGGGTCTAGCCCCGAGCCTGGACTGTGGGGCCCACCCTATGTCCGGACTGTGGCCGCCCCGTGTCCGGACTGTGGGGCTCGTCCACCCCGTGTCCGGACTTTGGGGCTGCCTGCCCCGGGTCTAGCTCCACGTCTGGACTGCGGGGCATGTCAAGCCCGTGTCAGGACTGTGGGGCCCATCCTCCCCGTGTCTTGACTGTGGGGCCACCTGCCCCTGGTCTAGCCTCAGGTCTGGACTGTGGGGCCGCCAGCCCTGGTACTAGCCCCGTGTCCGGACTGTGGGGCCCGTCTGCTCCGAGCCTGGACTGTGGTGCCCGTCCGCTCCGAGCCTAGACTGCGGGGCCCGTCCGCCCCGTGTCCGGACTGTGGGGCCGGTTGCCCCGGGTCTAGCCCCGAACCTGGAATGTGCGGCCCGCCCACCCTATGTCCGGACTGTGGCCGCCCCGTGTCCAGACTGTAGGGCTCGTCCACCCCGTGTCCGGACTGTGGGGCATGTCCGCCCCATGTCAGGACTGTGGGGCCGGTTGCCCCGGGTCTAGCCCCGAACCTGGAATGTGCGGCCCGCCCACCCTATGTCCGGACTGTGGCCGCCCCGTGTCCGGACTGTGGGGCCCGTCCGCCCCGAGCCCGGACTGTGGGGCCCGTCCGCCCCGAGCCCGGACTGTGGGGCCCGTCCGCCCCGAGCCCGGACTGTGGGGCCCGTCCGCCCCGAGCCCGGACTGTGGGGCCCCTCCGCCCCGAGCCTGGACTGTGGGGCCCCTCCGCCCCGAGCCTGGACTGTGGGGCCCCGAGCCTGGACTGTGGGACCCCTCCGCCCCGAGCCTGGACTGTGGGGCCCCTCCGCCCCGAGCCTGGACTGTGGGGCCCGTCCGACCTGAGCCTGAACTGCGGGGCCCGTCCGCAGCGAGGATGGACTGTGGGGCCTGTCCGCCCTGAGCCTGGACAGTGGGGCCGCCTGCCCCGGGTCTAGCCCCAGGTCCGGACTGTGGGGCCCCCCGCCCACCCCGATTCCAGACTGTGGGGCCCCTCGCCCGCCCCGGGTCCAGACTGTGGGATCCCCCGCTTGCCCCGGGTCTGGACTGTGGGGCCGATTGCCCCCGGGTCTAGCCCCGAGCCTGGACTGTGGGGCCCGCCAACCTTATGTCCAGACAGTGCCCCCCCCGTGTCTGGAATGTGGGGACCGTCCACCCCGTGTCTGGACTGTGGGCCGCCTGCTCCGGGTCTAGCCCTAGGTCTGGACTGTGGGGCATGCCCGCCCCGCATCCGGACTGTGGGGCCCGTCCACCCCTTGTCCGGACTGTGGGCCGCCTGCCCCGGGTCTAGCCCCAGGTCTGGACTGTGAAGCCGCCTGTCCCGGGATTAGCCCCGTGTCCGGCCTGTGGGTGTCCTGACTGTAGGGCTCGCCCGCCCCGAGTCCAGACTGTGCGGCCCATCCGCACCGTGTCCTGACTTAGGGCCGCCTGCCCCGCGTCTAGCCCCAGGTCTCGACTGTGGGGCCACCTGCCCCGGGACTAGCCCCGAGCCTGGACTGTGGGGCACGCCCGCCCCGATCAGGAAAGGGAGGCCCATCCGCTCCGAGCCTGGACTGTGGGGCCCGTCCGCCCCGAGCCTGGACTGTGGGGCCAGTCCACCCCGAGCATGGACTGTGGGGCCAGTCCACCCCGAGCATGGACTGTGGGGCCCGCCCGCCCCGAGCCTGGACTGTGGGGCCCGCCCGCCCCGAGCCTGGACTGTGGGGCCCGTCAGCCCCGAGCCTGGACTGTGGGGCCCGTCAGTCCCGAGCCTGGACTGTGGGGCCCGTCAGCCCTGAGCCTGGACTGTGGGGCCCGTCCGCCCCGAGCATGGACTGTGGGGCTCGTCCGCCCCGAGCCTGGAATGTGGGGCCCATCCGCCCCGAGCCTGGACTGTGGGGCCCGTCCGCTCCGAGCCTGGACTGTGGGGCCCGTCCGCCCCGAGCCTGGACTGTGGGGCCCGTCCGCCCCGAGCCTGGACTGTGGGGCCCCCCCGCCCGCCCCGGGTCTGGACTGTGGGGCCCATCCGCTCCGAGCCTGGACTGTGGGGCCCGTCCGCCCCGAGCCTGGACTGTGGGGCCAGTCCACCCCGAGCATGGACTGTGGGGCCAGTCCACCCCGAGCATGGACTGTGGGGCCCGCCCGCCCCGAGCCTGGACTGTGGGGCCCGCCCGCCCCGAGCCTGGACTGTGGGGCCCGTCAGCCCCGAGCCTGGACTGTGGGGCCCGTCAGTCCCGAGCCTGGACTGTGGGGCCCGTCAGCCCTGAGCCTGGACTGTGGGGCCCGTCCGCCCCGAGCATGGACTGTGGGGCTCGTCCGCCCCGAGCCTGGAATGTGGGGCCCATCCGCCCCGAGCCTGGACTGTGGGGCCCGTCCGCTCCGAGCCTGGACTGTGGGGCCCGTCCGCCCCGAGCCTGGACTGTGGGGCCCGTCCGCCCCGAGCCTGGACTGTGGGGCCCCCCCGCCCGCCCCGGGTCTGGACTGTGGGGCCCCCCCGCCCGCCCCGGGTCTGGACTGTGGGGCCCATCCGCTCCGAGCCTGGACTGTGGGGCCCGTCCGCCCCGAGCCTGGACTGTGGGGCCAGTCCACCCCGAGCATGGACTGTGGGGCCCGAGAGTGGACTGTGGGCCCACCCCGAGCCTGGACTGTGGGGTCCGCCCGCCCCGAGCCTGAACTGTGGGGCCCGTCAGCCCCGAGCATGGACTGTGGGGCCCGTCAGCCCCGAGCCTGGACTGTGGGGCCCGTCCGCCCCGAGCCTGGACTGTGGGGCCCGTCCGCCCCGAGCCTGGACTGTGGGGCCCGTCCGCCCCGAGCCTGGACTGTGGGGCCCGTCCGCCCCGAGCCTGGACTGTGGGGCCCGTCCGCCCCGAGCCTGGACTGTGGGGCCCCCCCGCTTGCCCCGGGTCTGGACTTTGGGGCCAGCTGCCCCCGGGTCTAGCCCTGAGCCTGGACTGGCCCGCCCTATGTCTGGACTGTGGGGCCCGTCCACCCCGTGTCCGGACTGTGCGGCCGCCTGCCCCGGCTCTAGCCCCAGGTCAGGACTGTGGGGCATGCCCGCCCCGTGTCAGGACTGTGGGGCCCGTCCGCCCCGTGTCCGGATTGTGGGGCCGCCTGCCCTGGGACTAGCCCCGTGTCCGGACTGTAGGGCCCGCCCACCCCGTGTCATAACTATGGGCCCGCCCCGAGCCTGGACTGTGGGGCCCGTCCGCTCCAAGCGTGGACTGTGGGGCCCGTCCATCCAGAGCATGGACAGTGGGGCCCGAGCGTGGACTGTGGGGCCCGTTCGCCCCGAGCCAGTACTGTGGGGCACATCCGCCCCGAGCCTGGACTGTGGGGCCCGTCCGCCCCAAGCCTGGACTGTGTGGCTCCCCGCCCCAGGTCAGAAATGTGGGGCCGGCTACCCCGGGTCTAGCCCCGAGCCTGGACTGTGGGGCCCGCCCACCCTATGTCTGGACTGTGGCCTCCCCGTGTCCGGACTGTGGGGCTCGTCCACCCCGTGTCCGGACTTTGGGGCTGCCAACCCCGGGTCTAGCCCCAGGTCTGGACTGTGGGGCCCGTCCACCCCGTATCTGGACTGTGGGGCCGCCTACCCCAGGTCTAGCCTCAGGTCTGGACTGTGGGGCCTGTCCGCCCCGAGCCTGGACTGTGGGGCCCGTTCGTCCCGAGCCTGGACTGTGGGGCCCGTTCGCCCCGAGCCTGGACTGAGGGGCCCGTCCGCCCCGAGCCTGGGCTGTGGGGCCCGTCCGCCCCGAGCCTGGGCTGTGGGGCCCGTCCGCCCCGAGCCTGGGCTGTGGGGCCCGTCCGCCCCGAGCCTGGGCTGTGGGGCCCGTCCGCCCCGGGTCTAGCCCCGAGCCTGGACTGTGCGGCCCGTCCGCCCTATATCCGGACTGCGGCCGCCCCGTGTCTGGAGTGTGGGCCCGTCCGCCCCGTGTACGGACTGTGGGGCCGTCTGCTTCGGATCTAGCCCCAGGTCTGGACGGTGGGGCCGCCCGCCCCGAGTCTAGCCCCAGGTCTGGACTGTGGGGCCCGCCCGCCCCGTGTCCGGACTGTGGGGCCCCCCGCCCGCCCCGAGTCTGGACTGTGGGGCCGGTTGCCGCGTGTCTGGCCCCGAGCCTGAACTGTGCGGCCCGCACACCCTATGTCCGGACTGCGTCCACCCTGTGTCCGGACTGTGGGGCCGCCTTCCCCGGGTCTGGACTGTGGGGCATATCCGCCCCATGTCAGGACTGTGGGGCCGCCTGCACCGGGTCTAGCCCCGTGTCCGGACTGTGGGGCCCGTCCGCCCCGAGCCTGGACTGTGGGGCCCGTCCGCCCCGAGTCCAGACTGTGGGCCTCGCCCTATATCCGGACTGCGGCCGCCCCGTGTCCGGACTGTGGGGCAGCCTGCCCCTGGTCTAGCCCCAGGCCCGGACTGTGGGGCCCGACGCCAGCCCCGATTCCAGACTGTGGGGCCCCTCGCCCGCCCCTGGTCTGGACTGTGGGATCCTCTGCTTGCCCCGGGTCCGGACTGTGGGGCCACCCGCCCCGGGACTGGACTGTGGGGCCGACTGCCCCCGGGTCTAGTCCCGAGCCTGGACTGTGGGGCCCGCCCGCCTTATGTCCGGACTGTGGCCCCCCCCCGTGTCCGGACTGTGGGGACCGTCCACCCCGTGTCCGGACTGTGGGCCACCTGCTCCGGGTCTAGCCCCAGGTCTAGACTGTGGGCCGCCTGCTCCGGGTCTAGCCCCAGGTCTGGACTGTGGGGCATGCCCGCCCCGTGTCCGGACTGTGGGGCCCATCCACCCCGTGTCCGGACTGTGGGCCGCCTGCCCCGGGTCTAGCCTCAGGTCTGAACTGTGGGGCCGCCTGCCCCGGGTCTAGCCCCAGGTCTGGACTATGGGGCATGCCCGCCCCGTGTCCGGACTGTGGGGCCCGTCCACCCCGTGTCTGGACTGTGGGCCGCCTGCCCCTGGTCTAGCCCCAGGTCTGGACTGTGGGGCCACCTGCCCCGGGATTAGCCCTGTGTCCGGACTGTGGGGGGCGTGGGGCCCGCCCGCCCCATGTCCTGACTGTGGGGCCCGGCCTGTGTCCTGACTGTGGGGCCCGCCCTGTGTCCTGACTGTGGGGCCCGCCCTGTGTCCTGACTGTGGGGACCGCCCACCCTGTGTCCTGGCTTTGGGGCCTGCCCGCCCTGTGTCCTGACTTTGGGGCCCGCCCGCCCTGTGTCCTGACTTTGGGGCCCGCCCGCCCTGTGTCCTGACTGTGGGGCCCACCCACCGCCAGCCCTGTGTCCTGACTGCCAGCCCTGTGTCCTGACTGTGGGGGGGCCCACCCACCGGCCCACCCTGTGGGGGGGGTGGTGGGGGGGCCCACCCACCGGCCCACCCACCCCGTGTCCGGACTGTGGGCCGCCTGCCCCGGGTCTAGCCTCAGGTCTGAACTGTGGGGCCGCCTGCCCCGGGTCTAGCCCCAGGTCTGGACTATGGGGCATGCCCGCCCCGCGTCCGGACTGTGGGGACCGTCCACCCCGTGTCTGGACTGTGGGCCGCCTGCCCCTGGTCTAGCCCCAGGTCTGGACTGTGGGGCCACCTGCCCCGGGATTAGCCCCGTGTCCGGACTGTGGGGCCCGCCCTGTGTCCTGACTGTGGGGCCCGCCCTTTGTCCTGACTGTGGGGCCCGCCGGCCCTGTGTCCTGACTGTGGGGCCCGCCCGCCCTGTGTCCTGACTTTGGGGCCCGCCCGCCCTGTGTCCTGACTTTGGGGCCCGCCAGCCCTGTGTCCTGACTGTGGGGCGCACCCACCGCCAGCCCTGTGTCCTGACTGTGGGTGGGCGCCAGCCCCGTGTCCTGACTGTGGGGCTCATCCGCCCCGTGTCCAGACTGTGGGGCTCATCCGCCCCGTGTCCAGACTGTGGGGCCGCCTGCCCCAGGTCTAGCCCCAGGTCTTGACTGTGGGGCCATCTGCTCCGGGACTAGCCCCGTGTCCGGACTGTGGGGCATGCCCGCCCCGAGCTTGGACTGTGGGGCCCGTCTGCCCCGAGCTTGGACTGTGGGGCCCGTCCGTGCCGGGTCTAGCCCCGAGCCTGGACTGTGGGGCCCGGCCGCCCTATATCCGGACTGCGGCGGCCCAGTGTCCGGACTGTGGGCCCGTCCGCCCCGTGTCCGGACTGTGGGGCTGCCTGCATCGGGTCTAGCCCCAGGTCTGGACTGTGGGGCCCCCCGCCCCGAGTCTAGCCCCAGGTCTGAACTGTGGGACCCCCCGCCAGCCCCGGGTACGGACTGTGGGGCCCCCCGCCTGCCCCGAGTCTGGACTGTGGGGCCGGTTGCCCCGGGTCTGGCCCAGGGTCTGGCCCCGAGCCTGGACTGTGTGGCCCGCCCACCCTATGTCCGGACTGCGGACGCCCTGTGTCCGGACTGTAGGGTTCGCCCACCCCGTGTCCGGACTGTGGGGCCGCCCGCCCCGTGTCCGGACTGTGGGGCATGTCCGCCCCATGTCAGGACTGTGGGGCATGTCCGCCCCATGTCAGGACTGTGGGGCTCGTCCACCCCGTGTCTGGACTGTGGGGCCGCCTGCCCCGAGTCGAGCCTCAGGTCTGGACTGTGGGGCCGCCAGCCCCGGGACTAGCCCCATGTCTGGACTGTGGGGCCCGTCCGCTCCGAGCCTGGACTGTGGGGCCCGTCCGCCCGGGGTCTGAAATGTGGGGCCGGATTCCCCGGGTCTAGCCCCGAGCCTGGACTGTGTGTTCCCCCCGCCCCGGGTCTAGCCCTGAGCCTGGACTGTGGGGCCCGCCCACCCTATGTCTGGACTGTGGCCACCCCGAGTCCAGACTGTGGGGCTCGCCCTATATCCGGACTGCGGCCGCCACGTGTCCGGACTCTGGGGCCGCCTGCCCCGGGTCTAGCCCCAGGTCCGGACAGTGGGGCCCCCCGCCCGCCCTGATTCCAGACTGTGGGGCCCCTCGCCCACCCCGGGTCCGGACTGTGGGATCCCCCGCTTGCCCCGGGTCCGGACAGTGGGGCCCCCCGCCCAGGGTCTGGACTGTGGGGCTGACTGCCCCCGGGTCTAGCCCCGAGCCTGGACTGTGGGGCCTGCCCGCCTTATGTCCCCACTGTGGCCCCCCCGTGTCCGGACTGTGGGGACCGTCCACCCGTGTCCAGACTGTGGGCCGCCTGCTCCGGGTCTAGCCCCAGGTCTGGACTGTGGGGCTCGCCCGCCCCGTGTCCAGACTGTGGGGCTCATCCGCCCCGTGTCCAGACTGTGGGGCTCATCCGCCCCGTGTCCAGACTGTGGGGCCGCCTGCACCGGGACTAGCCCCGTGTCCGGACTGTGGGGTCCGTCCACCCCGTGTCCGGACTGTGGGGCCCGTCCACCCCGTGTCCGGACTGTGGGGCCCGTCCACCCCGTGTCCGGTCTGTGGGGCCCGTCCACCCTGTGTCCGGACTGTGGGGCCCGTCCACCCCGTGTCCGGACTGTGGGGCCCGTCCACCCCGTGTCCGGACTGTGGGTCGCCTGCCCCGGGTCTAGCCCCAGGTCTGGACTGTGGGGCATGTCCGCCCCGTGTCAGGTCTGTGAGGCCCATCCACCCCGTGTCTAGAATATGGGACCGCCTGCCCCGGGTCTAGCCTCAGGTCTGGACTGTGGGGCCGCCTGCCCCGGGTCTAGCCCCAGGTCTGGACTATGGGGCATGCCCGCCCCGTGTCCGGACTGTGGTGCCCGTCCACCCCGTGTCTGGACTGTGGGCCGCCTGCCCCGGGTCTAGCCCCAGTCTGGACTGTGGGGCCAGCCCGCCCCGTGTCCTGACTGTGGGGCCCGCCCGCCCCGTGTCCTGACTGTGGAGCCCGCCCGCCCCGTGTCCTGACTGTGGGGCCCGCCCGCCCTATGTGCGTACTATGGCCGCCCCGTGTCCGGACTGTGGGGCCCGTCCACCCCGTGTCCGGACTGTGGGGCCGCCTGCCCCGGCTCTAGCCCCAGGTCAGGACTGTGGGGCATGCCCGTCCCGTGTCGTAACTATGGGCCCGCCCGCCCCGAGCCTGGACTGTGGGGCCCGTCCGCCCCGAGTCTGGACTGTGGGGCCCGTCCGCTCCAAGCGTGGACTGTGGGGCCAGAGCGTGGACTGTGGGGCCCGTTCGCTCCGAGCCAATACTGTGGGGCCCATCCGCCCCGAGTCTGGACTGTGGGGCCCATCCGCCCCGAGCCTGGACTGTGAGGCCGCCTGCCCCGGGCCGAGCCTCAGGTCTGGACTGTGGAGCCCGTCCGCCCCGAGCCTGGACTGTGGGGCCCGTTCGCCCCGAGCCAATACTGTGGGGCCCGTTCGCCCCGAGCCAATACTGTGGGGCCCATCCGCCCCGAGCCTGGACTGTGGGGCCCATCCGCCCCGAGCCTGGACTGTGGGGCCCCCCGCCCCGGGTCTGAAATGTGGGGCCGGCTTCCCCGGGTTTAGCCCCGAGCCTGGACTGTGGGCCCGCCCACCCCGTGTCCGGACTTTGGGGCAGCCTACCCCAGGTCTAGCCCCAGGTCTGGACTGTGGGGCATGTCCGCCCCATGTCAGGACTGTGGGGCCCGTCCACCCTGTGTCTAGAATGTGGGGCCGCCTGCCCCGGGTCTAGCCTCAGGTCTGGACTGTAGGGCCGCCTGCCCCGGGTCTAGCCCCAGGTCTTGACTATGGGTCATGCCCGCCCCGTATCCGGACTGTGGGGCCCGTCCACCCCGTGTCTAGAATGTGGGGCCGCCTGCCCCGGGTCTAGCCTCAGGTCTGGACTGTGGGGCTCGCCCGCCCCGTGTCCGGACTGTGGGTCCCGCCCGCCCCGTGTCCGGACTGTGGGTCCCGCCCGCCCCGTGTCCGGACTGTGGGGCTCGCCCGCCCCGTGTCCGGACTGTGGGGCTCGCCCGCCCCGTGTCCAGACTGTGGGGCTCGCCCGCCCCGTGTCCAGACTGTGGGGCTCGCCCACCCCGTGTCCAGACTGTGGGGCTCGCCCGCCCCGTGTCCAGACTGTGGGGCTCGCCCGCCCCGTGTCCAGACTGTGGGGCTCGCCCGCCCCGTGTCCAGACTGTGGGGCTCGCCCGCCCCGTGTCCAGACTGTGGGGCTCGTCCGCCCCGTGTCCAGACTGTGGGGCTCATCCGCCCCGTGTCCAGACTTTGGGGCCGCCTGCCCCGGGACTAGCTCCGTGTCCGGACTGTGAGGCCCGTCCGCCCCGAGCCTGGACTGTGGGGCCCGTCCGCCCCGTGTCCTGACTGTGGGTCCCGCCCGCCCCGTGTCCTGACTGTGGGGCTCGCCCGCCCCGTGTCCAGACTGTGGGGCTCGCCCGCCCCGTGTCCAGACTGTGGGGCTCGCCCGCCCCGTGTCCAGACTGTGGGGCTCGCTCGCCCCGTGTCCTGACTGTGGGGCTCGCCCACCCCGTGTCCTGACTGTGGGGCTCATTCGCCCAGTGTCTGGACTTTGGGGCCGCCTGCCCCGGGTCCAGCCCCGTTTCCGGTCTGTGGGGCACGCCCGCCCCAAGCTTGGACTGTGGGGCCCGTCCGTCCCGGGTCTAGCCCTGAGCCTGGACTGTGGGGCCCGGCCAACCTATATCCGGACTGCGGCCGCCCAGTGTCCGGACTATGGGCCCGTCCGCCCCGTGTCCGGACTGTGGGGCCGCCTGCATCGGGTCTAGCCCCAGGTCTGGACTGTGGGGCCCCCCGCCCGCCCCGAGTCTAGCCCCAGGTCTGGACTGTGGGGCCCCCAGTCAGCCCCGGGTACGGACTGTGGGGCCCCCCGCCCGCCCCGGGTACGGACTGTGGGGCCCCCCGCTCGCCCCGAGTCTGGACTGTGGGGCATGTCCGCCCCATGTCAGGACTGTGGGGCCCGTCCACCCCGTGTCTGGACTGTGGGGCCGCCTGCCCCTGGTTTAGCCTCAGGTCTGGACTGTGGGGCCGCCTGCCCCGGGACTAGCTCCGTGTCCGGACTGTGGGGCCCGTCCGCCCCGAGCCTGGACTGTGGGGCCCGTCCGCCCCGAGCCTAGACTGTGGGGCCCGCCCTATGTACGGACTGTGGCCGCACTGCATCTGGACTGTGGGGCCCGTCCACCCCGTGTCCGGACTGTGGGGCCCGTCCGCCATATGTCCAGACTGTGGCTCCCCCCGTGTCCGGACTGTGGGGACCGTCCACCCCGTGTCCGGACTGTGGGCCGCGTGCTCCGGGTCTAGCCCCAGGTCTGGACTGTGGGGCATGCCTGCTCCGTGTCCGGACTGTGGGGCCCGTCCACCCCGTGTTCGGACTGTGGGCCGTCTGCCCCAGGTCTAGCCCCAGGTCTGGACTGTGAAGCCGCCTGCCCCGGGATTAGCTCAGTGTCCGGACTGTGGGGCCCGCCTGCCCCGTGTCCTGACTGTGGAGCCCGCCCGCCCCGTGTCCTGACTGTGGGCCCCGTGTCCTGACTGTGGGGCCCGCCCGCCCTATGTCCGTACTATGGCCGCCCCGTGTCCGGACTGTGGAGCCCGTCCACCCCGTGTCCGGACTGTGGGGCCGCCTGCCCCGGGACTAGCCCCGTGTACGGACTGTGGGGCCCGCCCGCCCCGTGTCGTAACTATGGGCCCGCCCGCCCCGAGCCTGGACTGTGGGGCCCGTCCGCCCCGAGTCTGGACTGTGGGGCCGCCTGCCCCGGGACTAGCCCCGTGTACGGACTGTGGGGCCCGCCCGCCCCGTGTCGTAACTATGGGCCCGCCCGCCCCGAGCCTGGACAGTGGGGCCCGTCCGCCCCGAGTCTGGACTGTGGGGCCCGTCCGCTCCAAGCGTGGACTGTGGGGCCCGTCCACCCCGTGTCTAACCCCAGGTCTGGACTGTGGGCCGCCTGCCCCGGGTCTAGCCCCAGGTCTGGACTGTGGGGAATGCCTGCTCCGTGTCTGGATTGTGGGGCCCGTCTACCCCGTGTCCGGACTGTGGGCCGTCTGCCCCAGGTCTAGCCCCAGGTCTGGACTGTGAAGCTGCCTGCCCCGGGATTAGCTCAGTGTCCGGACTGTGGGGCCTGCCCGCCCTGTATCCTGACTGTGGAGCCCGCCCGCCCAATGTCCTGACTGTGGGTCCCGCCCGCCCCGTGTCCTGACTGTGGGTCCCGCCCGCCCCGTGTCCAGACTGTGGGTCCCGCCCGCCCCGTGTCCAGACTGTGGGTCTCGCCCGTCCCGTGTCCAGACTGTGGGTCCCGCCCGCCCCGTGTCCAGACTGTGGGGCTCATCCGCCCCGTGTCCGGACTGTGGGGCTCATCCGCCCCGTGTCCGGACTGTGGGGCCGCCTGCCCAGGGACTAGCCCCGTGTCCGGACTGTGAGGCCCGTTCGCCCCGAGCCTGGACTGTGGGGCCCGTCCGCCCCGTGTCCGGACTGTGGGTCCCGCCCGCCCCGTGTCCGGACTGTGGGTCCCGAGCGCCCCGTGTCCGGACTGTGGGGCTCGCCCGCCCCGTGTCCGGACTGTGGGGCTCGCCCGCCCCGTGTCCGGACTGTGGGTCCCGCCCGCCCCGTGTCCGGACTGTGGGGCTCGCCCGCCCCGTGTCCGGACTGTGGGCGCCGCGCCCCGTGTCCGGACTGTGGGTCCCGCCCGCCCCGTGTCCGGACTGTGGGGCTCGCCCGCCCCGTGTCCAGACTGTGGGGCTCGCCCGCCCCGTGTCCAGACTGTGGGGCTCGCCCGCCCCGTGTCCAGACTGTGGGGCTCGCCCGCCCCGTGTCCAGACTGTGGGGCTCGCCCGCCCCGTGTCCGGACTGTGGGTCCCGCCCGCCCCGTGTCCGGACTGTGGGGCTCGCCCGCCCCGTGTCCGGACTGTGGGCGCCGCGCCCCGTGTCCGGACTGTGGGGCTCGCCCGCCCCGTGTCCAGACTGTGGGGCTCGCCCGCCCCGTGTCCAGAATGTGGGGCTCGCCCGCCCCGTGTCCAGACTGTGGGGCTCGCCCGCCCCGTGTCCAGACTGTGGGGCTCGCCCGCCCCGTGTCCAGACTGTGGGGCTCGCCCGCCCCGTGTCCAGACTGTGGGGCTCGCCCGCCCCGTGTCCAGACTGTGGGGCTCGTCCGCCCCGTGTCCAGACTGTGGGGCTCATCCGCCCCGTGTCCAGACTTTGGGGCCGCCTGCCCCGGGACTAGCTCCGTGTCCGGACTGTGAGGCCCGTCCGCCCCGAGCCTGGACTGTGGGGCCCGTCCGCCCCGTGTCCTGACTGTGGGTCCCGCCCGCCCCGTGTCCTGACTGTGGGGCTCGCCCGCCCCGTGTCCAGACTGTGGGGCTCGCCCGCCCCGTGTCCAGACTGTGGGGCTCGCCCGCCCCGTGTCCTGACTGTGGGGCTCGCTCGCCCCGTGTCCTGACTGTGGGGCTCGCCCACCCCGTGTCCTGACTGTGGGGCTCATTCGCCCAGTGTCTGGACTTTGGGGCCGCCTGCCCCGGGTCCAGCCCCGTTTCCGGTCTGTGGGGAACGCCCGCCCCAAGCTTGGACTGTGGGGCCCGTCCGTCCCGGGTCTAGCCCCGAGCCTGGACTGTGGGGCCCGGCCAACCTATATCCGGACTGCGGCCGCCCAGTGTCCGGACTATGGGCCCGTCCGCCCCGTGTCCGGACTGTGGGGCCGCCTGCATCGGGTCTAGCCCCAGGTCTGGACTGTGGGGCCCCCCGCCCGCCCCGAGTCTAGCCCCAGGTCTGGACTGTGGGGCCCCCCGCCCGCCCCGGGTACGGACTGTGGGGCCCCCCGCTCGCCCCGAGTCTGGACTGTGGGGCATGTCCGCCCCATGTCAGGACTGTGGGGCCCGTCCACCCCGTGTCTGGACTGTGGGGCCGCCTGCCCCTGGTTTAGCCTCAGGTCTGGACTGTGGGGCCGCCTGCCCCGGGACTAGCTCCGTGTCCGGACTGTGGGGCCCGTCCGCCCCGAGCCTGGACTGTGGGGCCCGTCCGCCCCGAGCCTAGACTGTGGGGCCCGCCCTATGTACGGACTGTGGCCGCACTGCATCTGGACTGTGGGGCCCGTCCACCCCGTGTCCGGACTGTGGGGCCCGTCCGCCATATGTCCAGACTGTGGCTCCCCCCGTGTCCGGACTGTGGGGACCGTCCACCCCGTGTCCGGACTGTGGGCCGCGTGCTCCGGGTCTAGCCCCAGGTCTGGACTGTGGGGCATGCCTGCTCCGTGTCCGGACTGTGGGGCCCGTCCACCCCGTGTTCGGACTGTGGGCCGTCTGCCCCAGGTCTAGCCCCAGGTCTGGACTGTGAAGCCGCCTGCCCCGGGATTAGCTCAGTGTCGGACTGTGGGCCCGCCTGCCCCGTGTCCTGACTGTGGAGCCCGCCCGCCCCGTGTCCTGACTGTGGGCCCCGTGTCCTGACTGTGGGGCCCGCCCGCCCTATGTCCGTACTATGGCCGCCCCGTGTCCGGACTGTGGAGCCCGTCCACCCCGTGTCCGGACTGTTGGGCCGCCTGCCCCGGGACTAGCCCCGTGTACGGACTGTGGGGCCGCCCGCCCCGTGTCGTAACTATGGGCCCGCCCGCCCCGAGCCTGGACAGTGGGGCCCGTCCGCCCCGAGTCTGGACTGTGGGGCCCGTCCGCTCCAAGCGTGGACTGTGGGGCCCGTCCACCCCGTGTCTAACCCCAGGTCTGGACTGTGGGCCGCCTGCCCCGGGTCTAGCCCCAGGTCTGGACTGTGGGAATGCCTGCTCCGTGTCTGGACTGTGGGCCCGTCTACCCCGTGTCCGGACTGTGGGCCGTCTGCCCCAGGTCTAGCCCCAGGTCTGGACTGTGAAGCCGCCTGCCCCGGGATTAGCTCAGTGTCCGGACTGTGGGCCTGCCCGCCCTGTATCCTGACTGTGGAGCCCGCCCGCCCAATGTCCTGACTGTGGGGCCCGCCCTGTGTCCTTGACTGTGGGGCCCGCCCGCCCCGTGTCCTGACTGTGGGTCCCGCCTGCCCCGTGTCCTGACTGTGGGGTCCCGCCCGCCCCGTGTCCTGACTGTGGTCCCGCCCGCCCCGTGTCCAGACGTGGGTCCCGCCCGCCCCGTGTCCAGACTGTGGGTCCCGCCCGCCCCGTGTCCAGACTGTGGGTCCCGCCCCGTGTCCGGACTGTGGGTCCCGCCCGCCCCGTGTCCGGACTGTGGGGCTCATCCGCCCCGTGTCCGGACTGTGGGGCTCATCCGCCCCGTGTCCGGACTTTGGGGCCGCCTGCCCAGGGACTAGCCCCGTGTCCGGACTGTGAGGCCCGTCCGCCCCGAGCCTGGACTGTGGGGCCCGTCCGCCCCGTGTCCGGATTGTGGGTCCCGCCCGCCCCGTGTCGGACTGTGGGTCCCGCCCGCCCCGTGTCCGGACTGTGGGTCCCGCCCGCCCCGTGTCCGGACTGTGGGTCCCGCCCGCCCCGTGTCCGGACTGTGGGTCCCGCCCGCCCCGTGTCCGGACTGTGGGGCTCGCCCGCCCCGTGTCCGGACTGTGGGTCCCGCCCGCCCCGTGTCCGGACTGTGGGGCTCGCCCGCCCCGTGTCCGGACTGTGGGGCTCGCCCGCCCCGTGTCCGGACTGTGGGGCTCGCCCGCCCCGTGTCCGGACTGTGGGGCTCGCCCGCCCCGTGTCCGGACTGTGGGGCTCGCCCGCCCCGTGTCCAGACTGTGGGGCTCGCCCGCCCCGTGTCCAGACTGTGGGGCTCGCCCGCCCCGTGTCCAGACTGTGGGGCTCGCCCGCCCCGTGTCCAGACTGTGGGGCTCGCCCGCCCCGTGTCCAGACTGTGGGGCTCGCCCGCCCCGTGTCCAGACTGTGGGGCTCGCCCGCCCCGTGTCCAGACTGTGGGGCTCGCCCGCCCCGTGTCCAGACTGTGGGGCTCGCCCGCCCCGTGTCCAGACTGTGGGGCTCGCCCGCCCCGTGTCCAGACTGTGGGGCTCGCCCGCCCCGTGTCCAGACTGTGGGGCTCGCCCGCCCCGTGTCCAGACTGTGGGGCTCGCCCGCCCCGTGTCCAGACTGTGGGGCTCGCCCGCCCCGTGTCCAGACTGTGGGGCTCGCCCGCCCCGTGTCCAGACTGTGGGGCTCGCCCGCCCCGTGTCCAGACTGTGGGGCTCGCCCGCCCCGTGTCCAGACTGTGGGGCTCGCCCGCCCCGTGTCCAGACTGTGGGGCTCCTCCGCCCCGTGTCCAGACTTTGGGGCCGCCTGCCCCGGGACTAGCCCCGTGTCCGGACTGTGAGGCCCGTCTGCCCCGAGCCTGGACTGTGGGTCCCGTCCGCCCCGTGTCCTGACTGTGGGTCCCGCCCGCCCCGTGTCCTGACTGTGGGTCCCGCCCGCCCCGTGTCCTGACTGTGGGGCTCCCCTGCCCCGTGTCCAGACTGTGGGGCTCCCCTGCCCCGTGTCCAGACTGTGGGGCTCGCCCGCCCCGTGTCCAGATTGTGGGGCTCGCCCCGCCCCATGTCCAGACTGTGGGGCCGCCTGCCCCGGGACTAGCCCCGTGTCCGGACTGTGGGGCCCGTCCACCCCGTGTCCGGACTGTGGGGCCCGTCCACCCCGTGTCCGGACTGTGGGGCCCGTCCACCCCGTGTCCGGACTGTGGGGCCCGTCCACCCCGTGTCCGGACTGTGGGGCCCGTCCACCCCGTGTCCGGACTGTGGGGCCCGTCCACCCCGTGTCCGGACTGTGGGGCCCGTCCACCCCGTGTCCGGACTGTGGGGCCCGTCCACCCCGTGTCCGGACTGTGGGGCCCGTCCGCCCCGTGTCCGGACTGTGGGGCTCGCCCGCCCCGTGTCCGGACTGTGGGGCCCGTCCACCCCGTGTCCGGACTGTGGGGCCCGTCCACCCCGTGTCCGGACTGTGGGGCCCGTCCACCCCGTGTCCGGACTGTGGGGCCCGTCCACCCCGTGTCCGGACTGTGGGGCCCGTCCACCCCGTGTCCGGACTGTGGGGCCCGTCCACCCCGTGTCCGGACTGTGGGGCCCGTCCACCCCGTGTCCGGACTGTGGGGCCCGTCCACCCCGTGTCCGGACTGTGGGGCCCGTCCACCCCGTGTCCGGACTGTGGGGCCCGTCCACCCCGTGTCCGGACTGTGGGGCCCGTCCACCCCGTGTCCGGACTGTGGGGCCCGTCCACCCCGTGTCCGGACTGTGGGGCTCGCCCGCCCCGTGTCCGGACTGTGGGGCTCCCCCGCCCCGTGTCCTGACTGTGGGGCTCCCCTGCCCCGTGTCCAGACTGTGGGGCTCCCCTGCCCCGTGTCCAGACTGTGGGGCTCCCCTGCCCCGTGTCCAGACTGTGGGGCTCGCCCGCCCCGTGTCCAGACTGTGGGGCTCGCCCGCCCCATGTCCAGACTGTGGGGCCGCCTGCCCCGGGACTAGCCCCGTGTCCGGACTGTGGGGCCCGTCCACCCCGTGTCCGGACTGTGGGGCCCGTCCACCCCGTGTCCGGACTGTGGGGCCCGTCCACCCCGTGTCCGGACTGTGGGGCCCGTCCACCCCGTGTCCGGACTGTGGGGCCCGTCCACCCCGTGTCCGGACTGTGGGGCCCGTCCACCCCGTGTCCGGACTGTGGGGCCCGTCCACCCCGTGTCCGGACTGTGGGGCCCGTCCACCCCGTGTCCGGACTGTGGGGCCCGTCCACCCCGTGTCCGGACTGTGGGGCCCGTCCACCCCGTGTCCGGACTGTGGGGCTCGCCCGCCCCGTGTCCGGACTGTGGGGCTCGCCCGCCCCGTGTCCGGACTGTGGGGCTCGCCCGCCCCGTGTCCAGACTGTGGGGCTCGCCCGCCCTGTGTCCAGACTGTGGGGCTCGCCCGCCCCGTGTCCAGACTGTGGGGCTCGCCCGCCCCGTGTCCAGACTGTGGGGCTCGCCCGCCCCGTGTCCAGACTGTGGGGCTCGCCCGCCCCGTGTCCAGACTTTGGGGCCGCCTGCCCCGGGACTAGCCCCGTGTCCGGACTGTGAGGCCCGTCCGCCCCGAGCCTGGACTGTGGGTCCCGTCCGCCCCGTGTCCTGACTGTGGGTCCCGCCCGCCCCGTGTCCTGACTGTGGGTCCCGCCCGCCCCGTGTCCTGACTGTGGGGCTCACCTGCCCCGTGTCCAGACTGTGGGGCTCCCCTGCCCCGTGTCCAGACTGTGGGGCTCGCCCGCCCCATGTCCAGACTGTGGGGCTCGCCCGCCCCGTGTCCAGATTGTGGGGCTCGCCCGCCCCATGTCCAGACTGTGGAGCTCGCCCGCCCCGTGTCCAGACTGTGGGGCTCGCCCGCCCCGTGTCCAGACTGTGGGGCTCGCCCGCCCCGTGTCCAGACTGTGGGGCTCGCCCGCCCCGTGTCCAGACTGTGGGGCTCGCCCGCCCCGTGTCCAGACTGTGGGGCTCGCCCGCCCCGTGTCCAGACTGTGGGGCTCGCCCGCCCCGTGTCCAGACTGTGGGGCTCGCCCGCCCCGTGTCCAGACTTTGGGGCCTCCTGCCCCGGGACTAGCCCCGTGTCCGGACTGTGAGGCCCGTCCGCCCCGAGCCTGGACTGTGGGTCCCGTCCGCCCCGTGTCCTGACTGTGGGTCCCGCCCGCCCCGTGTCCTGACTGTGGGTCCCGCCCGCCCCGTGTCCTGACTGTGGGGCTCCCCTGCCCCGTGTCCAGACTGTGGGGCTCCCCTGCCCCGTGTCCAGACTGTGGGGCTCGCCCGCCCCGTGTCCAGACTGTGGGGCTCGCCTGCCCCATGTCCAGACTGTGAGGCCGCCTGCCCCGGGACTAGCCCCGTGTCCGGACTGTGGGGCCCGTCCACCCCGTGTCCGGACTGTGGGGCCCGTCCACCCCGTGTCCGGACTGTGGGGCCCGTCCACCCCGTGTCCGGACTGTGGGGCCCGTCCACCCCGTGTCCGGACTGTGGGGCCCGTCCACCCCGTGTCCGGACTGTGGGGCCCGTCCACCCCGTGTCCGGACTGTGGGGCCCGTCCACCCCGTGTCCGGACTGTGGGGTCCGTCCACCCCGTGTCCGGACTGTGGGGTCCGTCCACCCCGTGTCCGGACTGTGGGGCCCGTCCACCCCGTGTCCGGACTGTGGGTCCCGCCCGCCCCGTGTCCAGACTGTGGGTCCCGCCCGCCCCGTGTCCAGACTGTGGGTCCCGCCCGCCCCGTGTCCGGACTGTGGGGCTCATCCGCCCCGTGTCCGGACTGTGGGGCTCATCCGCCCCGTGTCCGGACTGTGGGGCTCATCCGCCCCGTGTCCGGACTTTGGGGCCGCCTGCCCAGGGACTAGCCCCGTGTCCGGACTGTGAGGCCCGTCCGCCCCGAGCCTGGACTGTGGGGCCCGTCCGCCCCGTGTCCGGACTGTGGGGCTCGCCCGCCCCGTGTCCGGACTGTGGGGCTCGCCCGCCCCGTGTCCAGACTGTGGGGCTCGCCCGCCCCGTGTCCAGACTGTGGGGCTCGCCCGCCCCGTGTCCAGACTGTGGGGCTCGCCCGCCCCGTGTCCAGACTGTGGGGCTCATCCGCCCCGTGTCCGGACTGTGGGGCTCATCCGCCCCGTGTCCGGACTTTGGGGCCGCCTGCCCAGGGACTAGCCCCGTGTCCGGACTGTGGGGCTCGCCCGCCCCGTGTCCGGACTGTGGGGCTCGCCCGCCCCGTGTCCGGACTGTGGGGCTCGCCCGCCCCGTGTCCGGACTGTGGGGCTCGCCCGCCCCGTGTCCGGACTGTGGGGCTCGCCCGCCCCGTGTCCGGACTGTGGGGCTCGCCCGCCCCGTGTCCGGACTGTGGGGCTCGCCCGCCCCGTGTCCGGACTGTGGGGCTCGCCCGCCCCGTGTCCAGACTGTGGGGCTCGCCCGCCCCGTGTCCAGACTGTGGGGCTCGCCCGCCCCGTGTCCAGACTGTGGGGCTCGCCCGCCCCGTGTCCAGACTGTGGGGCTCGCCCGCCCCGTGTCCAGACTGTGGGGCTCCTCCGCCCCGTGTCCAGACTTTGGGGCCGCCTGCCCCGGGACTAGCCCCGTGTCCGGACTGTGAGGCCCGTCCGCCCCGAGCCTGGACTGTGGGTCCCGTCCGCCCCGTGTCCTGACTGTGGGTCCCGCCCGCCCCGTGTCCTGACTGTGGGGCTCCCCTGCCCCGTGTCCTGACTGTGGGGCTCCCCTGCCCCGTGTCCTGACTGTGGGGCTCCCCTGCCCCGTGTCCAGACTGTGGGGCTCCCCTGCCCCGTGTCCAGACTGTGGGGCTCGCCCGACCCGTGTCCAGACTGTGGGGCTCGCCTGCCCCATGTCCAGACTGTGGGGCCGCCTGCCCCGGGACTAGCCCCGTGTCCGGACTGTGGGGCTCGCCCGCCCCGTGTCCGGACTGTGGGGCTCGCCCGCCCCGTGTCCGGACTGTGGGGCTCGCCCGCCCCGTGTCCGGACTGTGGGGCTCGCCCGCCCCGTGTCCGGACTGTGGGGCTCGCCCGCCCCGTGTCCGGACTGTGGGGCTCGCCCGCCCCGTGTCCGGACTGTGGGGCTCGCCCGCCCCGTGTCCGGACTGTGGGGCTCGCCCGCCCCGTGTCCGGACTGTGGGGCTCGCCCGCCCCGTGTCCAGACTGTGGGGCTCGCCCGCCCCGTGTCCAGACTGTGGGGCTCCTCCGCCCCGTGTCCAGACTGTGGGGCTCCTCCGCCCCGTGTCCAGACTTTGGGGCCGCCTGCCCCGGGACTAGCCCCGTGTCCGGACTGTGAGGCCCGTCCGCCCCGAGCCTGGACTGTGGGTCCCCTCCGCCCCGTGTCCTGACTGTGGGTCCCGCCCGCCCCGTGTCCTGACTGTGGGGCTCCCCTGCCCCGTGTCCTGACTGTGGGGCTCCCCTGCCCCGTGTCCTGACTGTGGGGCTCCCCTGCCCCGTGTCCAGACTGTGGGGCTCCCCTGCCCCGTGTCCAGACTGTGGGGCTCGCCCGACCCGTGTCCAGACTGTGGGGCTCGCCTGCCCCATGTCCAGACTGTGGGGCCGCCTGCCCCGGGACTAGCCCCGTGTCCGGACTGTGGGGCCCGTCCACCCCGTGTCCGGACTGTGGGGCCCGTCCACCCCGTGTCCGGACTGTGGGGCCCGTCCACCCCGTGTCCGGACTGTGGGGCCCGTCCACCCCGTGTCCGGACTGTGGGGCCCGTCCACCCCGTGTCCGGACTGTGGGGCCCGTCCACCCCGTGTCCGGACTGTGGGGCCCGTCCACCCCGTGTCCGGACTGTGGGGTCCGTCCACCCCGTGTCCGGACTGTGGGGTCCGTCCACCCCGTGTCCGGACTGTGGGGTCCGTCCACCCCGTGTCCGGACTGTGGGGCCCGTCCACCCCGTGTCCGGACTGTGGGTCCCGCCCGCCCCGTGTCCAGACTGTGGGTCCCGCCCGCCCCGTGTCCAGACTGTGGGTCCCGCCCGCCCCGTGTCCGGACTGTGGGGCTCATCCGCCCCGTGTCCGGACTGTGGGGCTCATCCGCCCCGTGTCCGGACTTTGGGGCCGCCTGCCCAGGGACTAGCCCCGTGTCCGGACTGTGGGGCTCGCCCGCCCCGTGTCCGGACTGTGGGGCTCGCCCGCCCCGTGTCCGGACTGTGGGGCTCGCCCGCCCCGTGTCCGGACTGTGGGGCTCGCCCGCCCCGTGTCCGGACTGTGGGGCTCGCCCGCCCCGTGTCCGGACTGTGGGGCTCGCCCGCCCCGTGTCCGGACTGTGGGGCTCGCCCGCCCCGTGTCCGGACTGTGGGGCTCGCCCGCCCCGTGTCCGGACTGTGGGGCTCGCCCGCCCCGTGTCCGGACTGTGGGGCTCGCCCGCCCCGTGTCCGGACTGTGGGGCTCGCCCGCCCCGTGTCCGGACTGTGGGGCTCGCCCGCCCCGTGTCCGGACTGTGGGGCTCGCCCGCCCCGTGTCCGGACTGTGGGGCTCGCCCGCCCCGTGTCCAGACTGTGGGGCTCGCCCGCCCCGTGTCCAGACTGTGGGGCTCGCCCGCCCCATGTCCAGACTGTGGGGCCGCCTGCCCCGGGACTAGCCCCGTGTCCGGACTGTGGGGCCCGTCCACCCCGTGTCCGGACTGTGGGGCCCGTCCACCCCGTGTCCGGACTGTGGGGCCCGTCCACCCCGTGTCCGGACTGTGGGGCCCGTCCACCCCGTGTCCGGACTGTGGGGCCCGTCCACCCCGTGTCCGGACTGTGGGGCCCGTCCACCCCGTGTCCGGACTGTGGGGCCCGTCCACCCCGTGTCCGGACTGTGGGGCCCGTCCACCCCGTGTCCGGACTGTGGGGCCCGTCCACCCCGTGTCCGGACTGTGGGTCGCCTGCCCCGGGTCTAGCCCCAGGTCTGGACTGTGGGGCATGTCCGCCCCGTGTCAGGTCTGTGAGGCCCGTCCACCCCGTGTCTAGAATATGGGACCGCCTGCCCCGGGTCTAGCCTCAGGTCTGCACTGTGGGGCCGCCTGCCCCGGGTCTAGCCCCAGGTCTGGACTATGGGGCATGCCCGCCCCGTGTCCGGACTGTGGGGCCCGTCCACCCCGTGTCTGGACTGTGGGCCGCCTGCCCCGGGTCTAGCCCCAGGTCTGGACTGTGGGGCCAGCCCGCCCCGTGTCCTGACTGTGGGGCCGCCTGCCCCGGGACTAGCCCCGTGTCCGGACTGTGGGGCCCGTCCACCCCGTGTCTGGACTGTGGGCCGCCTGCCCCGGGTCTAGCCCCAGGTCTGGACTGTGGGGCCAGCCCGCCCCATGTCCAGACTGTGGGGCCGCCTGCCCCGGGACTAGCCCCGTGTCCGGACTGTGGGGCCCGTCCACCCCGTGTCCGGACTGTGGGGCCCGTCCACCCCGTGTCCGGACTGTGGGGCCCGTCCACCCCGTGTCCGGACTGTGGGGCCCGTCCACCCCGTGTCCGGACTGTGGGGCCCGTCCACCCCGTGTCCGGACTGTGGGGCCCGTCCACCCCGTGTCCGGACTGTGGGGCCCGTCCACCCCGTGTCCGGACTGTGGGGCCCGTCCACCCCGTGTCCGGACTGTGGGTCGCCTGCCCCGGGTCTAGCCCCAGGTCTGGACTGTGGGGCATCTCTGCATCGTGTCAGGTCTGTGAGGCCCGTCCACCCCGTGTCTAGAATATGGGACCGCCTGCCCCGGGTCTAGCCTCAGGTCTGCACTGTGGGGCCGCCTGCCCCGGGTCTAGCCCCAGGTCTGGACTATGGGGCATGCCCGCCCCGTGTCCGGACTGTGGGACCCGTCCACCCCGTGTCTGGACTGTGGGCCGCCTGCCCCGGGTCTAGCCCCAGGTCTGGACTGTGGGGCCAGCCCGCCCCGTGTCCTGACTGTGGGGCCCGCCCGCCCCGTGTCCTGACTGTGGGGCTCGCCCGCCCCGTGTCCTGACTGTGGGGCTCGCCCGCCCCGTGTCCTGACTGTGGGGCTCGTCCGCCCAGTGTCTGGACTTTGGGGCAGCCTGCCCCGGTTCTAGCCCCGTTTCCGGTCTGTGGGGCACGCCCGCCCCAACCTTGGACTGTGGGGCCCGTCCATCCCGGGTCTAGCCCCGAGCCTGGACTGTGGGGCCCAGCTGCCCTATATCCGGACTGCGGCCGCCCAGTGTCCGGACTATGGGCCCGTCCGCCCCGTGTGCGGACTGTGGGGCCGCCTGCATCGGGTCTAGCCCTAGGTCTGGACTGTGGGGCCCCCCGCCCTCCCCGAGTCTAGCCCCAGGTCTGGACTGTGGGGCCCCCAGCCAGCCCCGGGTACGGACTGTGGGGCCCCCCCGCCCGCCCCGAGTCTGGACTGTGGGGAAGCCTGTCCCGGGTCTGGACTGTGGGGCATGTCCGCCCCATGTCAGGACTGTGGGGCCCGTCCACCCCGTGTCTGGACTGTGGGGCCGCCTGCCCCTGGTCTAGCCTCAGGTCTGGACTGTGGGGCCGCCTGCCCTGGGACTAGCTCCGTGTACGGACTGTGGGGCCCGTCCGCCCCGAGCCTGGACTGTGGGGCCCATCCGCCCCGAGCCTGGACTGTGGGGCCCATCCGCCCCGAGCCTGGACTGTGGGGCCCATCCGCCCCGAGCCTGGACTGTGGGGCCCCCCGCCCGCCCCGGGTACGGACTGTGGGGCCGCCTGCCCCGGGTCTGGACTGTGGGGCATGTCCGCCCCATGTCAGGACTGTGGGGCCCGTCCACCCCGTGTCTGGACTGTGGGGCCCATCCACCCCGTGTCTGGACTGTGGGGCCGCCTGCCCCTGGTCTAGCCTCAGGTCTGGACTGTGGGGCCGCCTGCCCCGGGACTAGCCCCGTGTCCGGACTGTGGGGCCAGTACGCCCCGAGCCTGGACTGTGGGGCCCGTCCGCCATATGTCCGGACTGTGGCTCCCCCCGTGTCCGCACTGTGGGGACCGTCCACCCCATGTCCGAACTGTGGGCCGCGTGCTCCGGGTCTAGCCCCAGGTCTGGACTGTGGGGCATGCCTGCTCCGTGTCCGGACTGTGGGGCCCGTCCACCCCGTGTCCGGACTGTGGGCCGTCTGCCCCAGGTCTAGCCTCAGGTCTGGACTGTGAAGCCGCCTGCACCGGGATTAGCTCAGTGTCCGGACTGTGGGGCCCGCCTGCCCCGTGTCCTGACTGTGGAGCCCGCCCGCCCCGTGTCCTGACTGTGGGCCCAGTGTCCTGACTGTGGGGCCCGCCCGCCCTATGTCCGTACTATGGCCGCCCCGTGTCCGGACTGTGGGGCCCGTCCACCCCGTGTCCGGACTGTGGGGCCGCCTGCCCCGGGACTAGCCCCGTGTACGGACTGTGGGGCCCGCCCGCCCCGTGTCGTAACTATGGGCCCGCCCGCCCCGAGCCTGGACTGTGGGGCCCGTCCGCCCCGAGTCTGGACTGTGGGGCCCGTCTGCCCCGAGCGTGGACTGTGGGGCCAGAGCGTGGACTGTGGGGCCCGTTCGCTCCGAGGCAATACTGTGGCGCCCATCCGCCCCGAGTCTGGACTGTGGGGCCCATCCGTCCCGAGCCTGGACTGTGTGGCCCCCCGCCCCGGGTCTGAAATGTGGGGCCGGCTTCCCCGGGTTTAGCCCCGAGCCTGGACTGTGGGGCCCGCCCACCCTATGTCTGGACTGTGGCCGCCCCGTGTCCGGACTGTGGGGCTCGTCACCCCGTGTCTGGACTTTGGGGCAGCCTACCCCTGGTCTAGCCCTAGGTCTGGACTGTGGAGCATGTCCGCCCCGTGTCAGGACTGTGGGGCCCGTCCACCCCGTATCTGGACTGTGGGGCCGCCTGCCCCGGGCCGAGCCTCAGGTCTGGACTGTGGAGCCCGTCCGCCCCGAGCCTAGACTGTGGGGCCCGTTGGCCCCGAGCCAATACTGTGGGGCCCATCCGCCCCGAGCCTGGACTGTGGGGCCCATCCGCCCCGAGCCTGGACTGTGGGGCCCCCCGCCCCGGGTCTGAAATGTGGGGCCGGCTTCCCTGGGTTTAGCCCCGAGCCTGGACTGTGGGGCCCGCCCACCCTATGTCTGGACTGTGGCCGCCCCGTGTCCGGAATGTGGGGCTCGTACACCCCGTGTCCGGACTTTGGGGCAGCCTACCCCGGGTCTAGCTCCAGGTCTGGACTATGGGTCATGCCCGCCCAGTATCCGGACTGTGGGGCCCGTCCACCCCGTGTCTAGAATGTGGGGCCGCCTGCCCCGGGTCTAGCCTCAGGTCTGGACTGTGGGGCCGCCAGCCCCGGGTTTAGCCCCAGGTCTTGACTATGGGGCATGCCCGCCCCGTATCTGGACTGTGGGGCCCGTCCACCCCGTGTCTAGACTGTGGGCCGCCTGCCCCGGGTCTAGCCCCAGGTCTGGACTGTGGGGCCACCTGGCCCGGGATTAGCCCTGTGTCCGGACTGTGGGGCCTGCTCGCCCTGTATCCTGACTGTGGAGCCCGCCCGCCCAATGTCCTGACTGTGGGGCCCGCCCTGTGTCCTGACTGTGGGGCCCGTCCGCCCCGTGTCCTGACTGTGGGTCCCGCCCGCCCCGTGTCCTGACTGGGTCCCGCCCGCCCCGTGTCCTGACTGTGGGGCCCGCCCGCCCCGTGTCCTGACTGTGGGGCCCGCCCGCCCCGTGTCCGGACTTTGGGGCCGCCTGCCCCGGGACTAGCACCGTGTCCGGACTGTGGGGCCCGTCCACCCCGTGTCCGGACTGTGGGGCCCGTCCACCCCGTGTCCGGACTGTGGGGCCCGTCCACCCCGTGTCCGGACTGTGGGGCCGCCTACCCCGGGTCTAGCCCCAGGTCTGGACTGTGGGGCATGTCCGCCCCGTGTCAGGACTGTGGGGCCCGTCCACCCTGTGTCTAGAATGTGGGGCCGCCTGCCCCGGGTCTAGCCTCAGGTCTGGACTGTGGGGCCGCCTGCCCCGGGTCTAGCCCCAGGTCTTGACTATGGGTCATGCCCGCCACGTCCCCGGACTGTGGGGCCCGTCCACCCCGTGTCTAGAATGTGGGGCCGCCTGCCCCGGGTCTAGCCTCAGGTCTGGACTGTGGGGCCGCCAGCCCCGGGTTTAGCCCCAGGTCTTGACTATGGGGCATGCCCGCCCTGTATCTGGACTGTGGGGCCCGTCCACCCCGTGTCTGGACTGTGGGCCGCCTGCCCCGGGTCTAGCCCCAGGTCTGGACTGTGGGGCCACCTGCCCCGGGATTAGCCCTGTGTCCGGACTGTGGGGCCTGCCCGCCCTGTATCCTGACTGTGGAGCCCGCCCGCCCAATGTCCTGACTGTGGGGCCCGCCCTGTGTCCTGACTGTGGGGCCCGCCCTGTGTCCTGACTGTGGGGCCCGCCCGCCCCGTGTCCTGACTGTGGGTCCCGCCCGCCCCGTGTCCTGACTGTGGGTCCCGCCCGCCCCGTGTCCGGACTGTGGGGCCCGCCCACCCCGTGTCCGGACTGTGGGGCCCGCCCACCCCGTGTCCGGACTGTGGGGCCCGTCCACCCCGTGTCCGGACTGTGGGGCCCGTCCACCCCGTGTCCGGACTGTGGGGCCCGTCCACCCCGTGTCCGGACTGTGGGGCCCGTCCACCCCGTGTCCGGACTGTGGGGCCCGTCCACCCCGTGTCCAGACTGTGGGGCCCGTCCACCCCGTGTCCGGACTGTGGGTCCCGCCCGCCCCGTGTCCAGACTGTGGGTCCCGCCCGCCCCGTGTCCGGACTGTGGGGCTCATCCGCCCCGTGTCCGGACTGTGGGGCTCATCCGCCCCGTGTCCGGACTTTGGGGCCGCCTGCCCAGGGACTAGCCCCGTGTCCGGACTGTGGGGCTCGCCCGCCCCGTGTCCGGACTGTGGGGCTCGCCCGCCCCGTGTCCGGACTGTGGGGCTCGCCCGCCCCGTGTCCGGACTGTGGGGCTCGCCCGCCCCGTGTCCGGACTGTGGGGCTCGCCCGCCCCGTGTCCGGACTGTGGGGCTCGCCCGCCCCGTGTCCGGACTGTGGGGCTCGCCCGCCCCGTGTCCGGACTGTGGGGCTCGCCCGCCCCGTGTCCGGACTGTGGGGCTCGCCCGCCCCGTGTCCGGACTGTGGGGCTCGCCCGCCCCGTGTCCGGACTGTGGGGCTCGCCCGCCCCGTGTCCGGACTGTGGGGCTCGCCCGCCCCGTGTCCGGACTGTGGGGCTCGCCCGCCCCGTGTCCGGACTGTGGGGCTCGCCCGCCCCGTGTCCAGACTGTGGGGCTCGCCCGCCCCGTGTCCAGACTGTGGGGCTCGCCCGCCCCATGTCCAGACTGTGGGGCCGCCTGCCCCGGGACTAGCCCCGTGTCCGGACTGTGGGGCCCGTCCACCCCGTGTCCGGACTGTGGGGCCCGTCCACCCCGTGTCCGGACTGTGGGGCCCGTCCACCCCGTGTCCGGACTGTGGGGCCCGTCCACCCCGTGTCCGGACTGTGGGGCCCGTCCACCCCGTGTCCGGACTGTGGGGCCCGTCCACCCCGTGTCCGGACTGTGGGGCCCGTCCACCCCGTGTCCGGACTGTGGGGCCCGTCCACCCCGTGTCCGGACTGTGGGGCCCGTCCACCCCGTGTCCGGACTGTGGGTCGCCTGCCCCGGGTCTAGCCCCAGGTCTGGACTGTGGGGCATGTCCGCCCCGTGTCAGGTCTGTGAGGCCCGTCCACCCCGTGTCTAGAATATGGGACCGCCTGCCCCGGGTCTAGCCTCAGGTCTGCACTGTGGGGCCGCCTGCCCCGGGTCTAGCCCCAGGTCTGGACTATGGGGCATGCCCGCCCCGTGTCCGGACTGTGGGGCCCGTCCACCCCGTGTCTGGACTGTGGGCCGCCTGCCCCGGGTCTAGCCCCAGGTCTGGACTGTGGGGCCAGCCCGCCCCGTGTCCTGACTGTGGGGCCGCCTGCCCCGGGACTAGCCCCGTGTCCGGACTGTGGGGCCCGTCCACCCCGTGTCTGGACTGTGGGCCGCCTGCCCCGGGTCTAGCCCCAGGTCTGGACTGTGGGGCCAGCCCGCCCCATGTCCAGACTGTGGGGCCGCCTGCCCCGGGACTAGCCCCGTGTCCGGACTGTGGGGCCCGTCCACCCCGTGTCCGGACTGTGGGGCCCGTCCACCCCGTGTCCGGACTGTGGGGCCCGTCCACCCCGTGTCCGGACTGTGGGGCCCGTCCACCCCGTGTCCGGACTGTGGGGCCCGTCCACCCCGTGTCCGGACTGTGGGGCCCGTCCACCCCGTGTCCGGACTGTGGGGCCCGTCCACCCCGTGTCCGGACTGTGGGGCCCGTCCACCCCGTGTCCGGACTGTGGGTCGCCTGCCCCGGGTCTAGCCCCAGGTCTGGACTGTGGGGCATCTCTGCATCGTGTCAGGTCTGTGAGGCCCGTCCACCCCGTGTCTAGAATATGGGACCGCCTGCCCCGGGTCTAGCCTCAGGTCTGCACTGTGGGGCCGCCTGCCCCGGGTCTAGCCCCAGGTCTGGACTATGGGGCATGCCCGCCCCGTGTCCGGACTGTGGGACCCGTCCACCCCGTGTCTGGACTGTGGGCCGCCTGCCCCGGGTCTAGCCCCAGGTCTGGACTGTGGGGCCAGCCCGCCCCGTGTCCTGACTGTGGGGCCCGCCCGCCCCGTGTCCTGACTGTGGGGCTCGCCCGCCCCGTGTCCTGACTGTGGGGCTCGCCCGCCCCGTGTCCTGACTGTGGGGCTCGTCCGCCCAGTGTCTGGACTTTGGGGCAGCCTGCCCCGGTTCTAGCCCCGTTTCCGGTCTGTGGGGCACGCCCGCCCCAACCTTGGACTGTGGGGCCCGTCCATCCCGGGTCTAGCCCCGAGCCTGGACTGTGGGGCCCAGCTGCCCTATATCCGGACTGCGGCCGCCCAGTGTCCGGACTATGGGCCCGTCCGCCCCGTGTGCGGACTGTGGGGCCGCCTGCATCGGGTCTAGCCCTAGGTCTGGACTGTGGGGCCCCCCGCCCTCCCCGAGTCTAGCCCCAGGTCTGGACTGTGGGGCCCCCAGCCAGCCCCGGGTACGGACTGTGGGGCCCCCCCGCCCGCCCCGAGTCTGGACTGTGGGGAAGCCTGTCCCGGGTCTGGACTGTGGGGCATGTCCGCCCCATGTCAGGACTGTGGGGCCCGTCCACCCCGTGTCTGGACTGTGGGGCCGCCTGCCCCTGGTCTAGCCTCAGGTCTGGACTGTGGGGCCGCCTGCCCTGGGACTAGCTCCGTGTACGGACTGTGGGGCCCGTCCGCCCCGAGCCTGGACTGTGGGGCCCATCCGCCCCGAGCCTGGACTGTGGGGCCCATCCGCCCCGAGCCTGGACTGTGGGGCCCATCCGCCCCGAGCCTGGACTGTGGGGCCCCCCGCCCGCCCCGGGTACGGACTGTGGGGCCGCCTGCCCCGGGTCTGGACTGTGGGGCATGTCCGCCCCATGTCAGGACTGTGGGGCCCGTCCACCCCGTGTCTGGACTGTGGGGCCCATCCACCCCGTGTCTGGACTGTGGGGCCGCCTGCCCCTGGTCTAGCCTCAGGTCTGGACTGTGGGGCCGCCTGCCCCGGGACTAGCCCCGTGTCCGGACTGTGGGGCCAGTACGCCCCGAGCCTGGACTGTGGGGCCCGTCCGCCATATGTCCGGACTGTGGCTCCCCCCGTGTCCGCACTGTGGGGACCGTCCACCCCATGTCCGAACTGTGGGCCGCGTGCTCCGGGTCTAGCCCCAGGTCTGGACTGTGGGGCATGCCTGCTCCGTGTCCGGACTGTGGGGCCCGTCCACCCCGTGTCCGGACTGTGGGCCGTCTGCCCCAGGTCTAGCCTCAGGTCTGGACTGTGAAGCCGCCTGCACCGGGATTAGCTCAGTGTCCGGACTGTGGGGCCCGCCTGCCCCGTGTCCTGACTGTGGAGCCCGCCCGCCCCGTGTCCTGACTGTGGGCCCAGTGTCCTGACTGTGGGGCCCGCCCGCCCTATGTCCGTACTATGGCCGCCCCGTGTCCGGACTGTGGGGCCCGTCCACCCCGTGTCCGGACTGTGGGGCCGCCTGCCCCGGGACTAGCCCCGTGTACGGACTGTGGGGCCCGCCCGCCCCGTGTCGTAACTATGGGCCCGCCCGCCCCGAGCCTGGACTGTGGGGCCCGTCCGCCCCGAGTCTGGACTGTGGGGCCCGTCTGCCCCGAGCGTGGACTGTGGGGCCAGAGCGTGGACTGTGGGGCCCGTTCGCTCCGAGGCAATACTGTGGCGCCCATCCGCCCCGAGTCTGGACTGTGGGGCCCATCCGTCCCGAGCCTGGACTGTGTGGCCCCCCGCCCCGGGTCTGAAATGTGGGGCCGGCTTCCCCGGGTTTAGCCCCGAGCCTGGACTGTGGGGCCCGCCCACCCTATGTCTGGACTGTGGCCGCCCCGTGTCCGGACTGTGGGGCTCGTCACCCCGTGTCTGGACTTTGGGGCAGCCTACCCCTGGTCTAGCCCTAGGTCTGGACTGTGGAGCATGTCCGCCCCGTGTCAGGACTGTGGGGCCCGTCCACCCCGTATCTGGACTGTGGGGCCGCCTGCCCCGGGCCGAGCCTCAGGTCTGGACTGTGGAGCCCGTCCGCCCCGAGCCTAGACTGTGGGGCCCGTTGGCCCCGAGCCAATACTGTGGGGCCCATCCGCCCCGAGCCTGGACTGTGGGGCCCATCCGCCCCGAGCCTGGACTGTGGGGCCCCCCGCCCCGGGTCTGAAATGTGGGGCCGGCTTCCCTGGGTTTAGCCCCGAGCCTGGACTGTGGGGCCCGCCCACCCTATGTCTGGACTGTGGCCGCCCCGTGTCCGGAATGTGGGGCTCGTACACCCCGTGTCCGGACTTTGGGGCAGCCTACCCCGGGTCTAGCTCCAGGTCTGGACTATGGGTCATGCCCGCCCAGTATCCGGACTGTGGGGCCCGTCCACCCCGTGTCTAGAATGTGGGGCCGCCTGCCCCGGGTCTAGCCTCAGGTCTGGACTGTGGGGCCGCCAGCCCCGGGTTTAGCCCCAGGTCTTGACTATGGGGCATGCCCGCCCCGTATCTGGACTGTGGGGCCCGTCCACCCCGTGTCTAGACTGTGGGCCGCCTGCCCCGGGTCTAGCCCCAGGTCTGGACTGTGGGGCCACCTGGCCCGGGATTAGCCCTGTGTCCGGACTGTGGGGCCTGCTCGCCCTGTATCCTGACTGTGGAGCCCGCCCGCCCAATGTCCTGACTGTGGGGCCCGCCCTGTGTCCTGACTGTGGGGCCCGTCCGCCCCGTGTCCTGACTGTGGGTCCCGCCCGCCCCGTGTCCTGACTGGGTCCCGCCCGCCCCGTGTCCTGACTGTGGGGCCCGCCCGCCCCGTGTCCTGACTGTGGGGCCCGCCCGCCCCGTGTCCGGACTTTGGGGCCGCCTGCCCCGGGACTAGCACCGTGTCCGGACTGTGGGGCCCGTCCACCCCGTGTCCGGACTGTGGGGCCCGTCCACCCCGTGTCCGGACTGTGGGGCCCGTCCACCCCGTGTCCGGACTGTGGGGCCGCCTACCCCGGGTCTAGCCCCAGGTCTGGACTGTGGGGCATGTCCGCCCCGTGTCAGGACTGTGGGGCCCGTCCACCCTGTGTCTAGAATGTGGGGCCGCCTGCCCCGGGTCTAGCCTCAGGTCTGGACTGTGGGGCCGCCTGCCCCGGGTCTAGCCCCAGGTCTTGACTATGGGTCATGCCCGCCACGTCCCCGGACTGTGGGGCCCGTCCACCCCGTGTCTAGAATGTGGGGCCGCCTGCCCCGGGTCTAGCCTCAGGTCTGGACTGTGGGGCCGCCAGCCCCGGGTTTAGCCCCAGGTCTTGACTATGGGGCATGCCCGCCCTGTATCTGGACTGTGGGGCCCGTCCACCCCGTGTCTGGACTGTGGGCCGCCTGCCCCGGGTCTAGCCCCAGGTCTGGACTGTGGGGCCACCTGCCCCGGGATTAGCCCTGTGTCCGGACTGTGGGGCCTGCCCGCCCTGTATCCTGACTGTGGAGCCCGCCCGCCCAATGTCCTGACTGTGGGGCCCGCCCTGTGTCCTGACTGTGGGGCCCGCCCTGTGTCCTGACTGTGGGGCCCGCCCGCCCCGTGTCCTGACTGTGGGTCCCGCCCGCCCCGTGTCCTGACTGTGGGTCCCGCCCGCCCCGTGTCCGGACTGTGGGGCCCGCCCACCCCGTGTCCGGACTGTGGGGCCCGCCCACCCCGTGTCCGGACTGTGGGGCCCGTCCACCCCGTGTCCGGACTGTGGGGCCCGTCCACCCCGTGTCCGGACTGTGGGGCCCGTCCACCCCGTGTCCGGACTGTGGGGCCCGTCCACCCCGTGTCCGGACTGTGGGGCCCGTCCACCCCGTGTCCAGACTGTGGGGCCCGTCCACCCCGTGTCCGGACTGTGGGGCCCGTCCACCCCGTGTCCGGACTGTGGGGCCCGTCCACCCCGTGTCCGGACTGTGGGTCGCCTGCCCCGGGTCTAGCCCCAGGTCTGGACTGTGCGGCATGTCTGCCCCATGTCCGGACTGTGGGGCCCGTCCACCCCGTGTCCGGACTGTGGGTCGCCTGCCCCGGGTCTAGCCTCAGGTCTGGACTGTGGGGCCGCCTGCCCCGGGTCTAGCCCCAGGTCTGGACTATGGGGCATACCCGCCCCGTGTCCTGACTGTGGAGCCCGCCCCGTGTCCTGACTGTGGAGCCCGCCCCGTGTCCTGACTGTGGAGCCCGCCCCGTGTCCTGACTGTGGGGCCCGCCCGCCCCGTGTCCTGACTGTGGGGCTCGCCCGCCCCGTGTCCTGACTGTGGGGCTCGCCCGCCCCGTGTCCTGACTGTGGGGCTCATCCGCCCCGTATCTGGAGTTTGGGGCCCCCTGCCCCGGGTCTAGCCCCGTTTCCGGTCTGTGGGGCACGCCCGCCCCAAGCTTGGACTGTGGGGCCCGTCCGTCCCAGGTCTAGCCCCGAGCCTGGACTGTGGGGCCCGGCCGCCCTATATCCGGACTGCGGCCGCCCAGTGTCCGGACTATGGGCCCGTCCGCCCCGTGTCCGGACTGTGGGGCCGCCTTCATCGGGTCTAGCCCCAGGTCTGGACTGTGGGGCCCCCCGCCCGCCCCAGGTCCGGACGGTGGGGCCGCCCGCCCCGAGTCTAGCCCCAGGTCTGGACTGTGGGGCCCCGCGCCAGCCCCGGGTACGGACTGTGGGGCCCCCCACCCACCCCGGGTACAGACTGTGGGGCCCCCCGCTCGCCCCGAGTCTGGACTTTGGGGAAGCCTGCCCCGGGTCTGGACTGTGGGGCATGTCCGCCCCATGTCAGGACTGTGGGGCCCGTCCACCCAGTGTCTGGACTGTGGGGCCGCCTGCCCCTGGTCTAGCCTCAGGTCTGGACTGTGGGGCCGCCTGCCCTGGGACTAGCCCCATGTCCGGACTGTGGGGCCCGTCCGCCCCGAGCCTGGACTGTGGGGCCCGTCCGCCCCGAGCCTGGACTGTGGGGCCCCCCGCCCGCCCCGGGTACGGACTGTGGGGCCCCCCGCTCGCCCCGAGTCTGGACTGTGGGGCCGCCTGCCCCGGGTCTGGACTGTGGGGCATGTCCGCCCCATGTCAGGACTGTGGGGCCCGTCCACCCCGTGTCTGGACTGTGGGGCCGCCTGCCCCGGGACTAGCCCCACGTCCGGACTGTGGGGCCCGTCCGCCCCGAGCCTGGACTGTGGGGCCCGTCCGCCATATGTCCGGACTGTGGCTCCCCCCGTGTCCGGACTGTGGGGACCGTCCACCCCGTGTCCGGACTGTGGGCCGCGTGCTCCGGGTCTAGCCCCAGGTCTGGACTGTGGGGCATGCCTGCTCCGTGTCCGGACTGAGGGGCCCGTCCACCCCGTGTCCGGACTGTGGGCCGTCTGCCCCGGGTCTAGCCCCAGGTCTGGACTGTGGGGCCGCCTGCCCCGGGATTAGCCCTGTGTTCGGACTGTGGGGCCCGCCCGCCCCATGTCCTGACTGTGGAGCCCGCCCTCCCCGTGTCCTGACTGTGGGGCCCGCCCGCCCCGTGTCCTGACTGTGGGGCCCGCCCGCCCCGTGTCCTGACTGTGGGGCCCGCCCGCCCCGTGTACTGACTGTGGGGCCCGCCCGCCCTGTGTCCAGACTGTGGGGCCCATCCGCCCCGAGTCCAGACTGTGGGGCCCATCCGCCCCGAGTCCAGACTGTGGGGCCCATCCGCCCCGAGTCCAGACTGTGGGGCCCATCCGCCCCGAGTCCAGACTGTGGGGCCCATCCGCACCGAGTCCAGACTGTGGGGCCCATCCGCCCCGAGTCCAGACTGTGGGGCCCATCCGCCCCGTGTCCGCACTTGGGGCCGCCTGCCCCGGGTCTAGCCCCAGGTCTAGCCCCAGGTCTGGACTGTGGGGCCACCTGCCCCAGGACTAGCCCTGTGTCTAGACTGTGGGGCACGCCCGCCCCGAGCCTGGACTGTGGGACATGCCCGCCCCGAGTGGAAAAGGGGAGCCTGTCTGCCCCGGGCCTGGACGGTGGGGCCCGTCCGCCCTGAGCCTGGACTGTGGGGCCGGCTGCCCCCGGGTCTAGCCCCGAGCCTGGACTGTGGGGCTGCCTGCCCCGGGACTAGCCCCGCATCCGGACTGTGGGGCCCCCCGCCCGCCCCGTGTCCTGACTGTGGGGCCCCCCGCCCGCCCCGTGTCCTGACTGTGGGGCCAGCCAGCCCCATGTCCTGACTGTGGGGCCCATCGGCCCCATGTCCGGCCTTTGCGGCCGCCTGCCCCGGGTCTAGCTCCAGGTCTGGACAGTGGGGACCCACGCCTGCCCCGGGTCCGGACTGTGGGGCCCCCCACCCGCCCCGACTCCGGACTGTGGGGCCCCCCGTCCGCCCCGATCCTGGACTTTGGGGCCTGTTCGCTCGAGCCTGGACCGTGCGGCCCGTCCTCCCCGAGCCTGGACCGTGGGACCCGTCCTCCCCGAGCCTGGACCGAGGGACCCGTCCTCCCCGAGCCTGGACCGAGGGACCCGTCCTCCCCGAGCCTGGACCGAGAGGCCCGTCCGCCCCGAGCCTGGACCGAGAGGCCCGTCCGCCCCGAGCCTGGACCGTGGGGCCCGTCCGCCCCGAGCCTGGACCGTGGGGCCCGTCCGCCCCGAGCCTGGACCGTGGGGCCCGTCCGCCCTGTGTCTGGATTGTTAGGCCGCCTGTCCCGGATCTAGCCTCGGGTCCGGACTGTGGGGCCCGCCCGCCCCGGGCTACTTTCAGTGGTATGTCAGCCGATTGTGGTTTGTAGGCTTCTTTTCTTTACTGTCTCAATGCTTCATTAACTAGCAATTCTGCTGATATTGGTAAGAATGACTTCCGGGTGATAACGGCTGATCCTATCAAACAACAAGGAGGTGCCTTAATAAAGTACAGTCCTGAGGGTAGCTGGTGAGGCCAACAAATTTCCAGTCCATCCCTCATACTTAGATGATAAAGGCAGACCTGTTCAATGTGCTATCCATGTCCCAGTTTGGCCTCTTGTTGGTAGGAGGTGTAAATGGTTGCTTTAAACAGAATGAAGCTATTTTAAGTCTGATGTCGGGAGTCTCAGAATGGACTGGTCGACATTTTACTAAGCAAAATATTTATGTCCCAGTTATCCTTCTAGTTGAAGTTGGTCATGGTTGTGATCAGTAGGGGAGTAACGACTGCGGTCGCAGCAAGTCACAAAGGCCCGGAGGATCAGGGGCCCGCCGACACCAGCAGAACCTTTAATTAGATGTGTGTCCTCCTATGCACATCCAGTTGAAGTCTATTGCTGTGGACATACCTATTGGGTCCTTTAGCGACAATGCATTCTGTCGGCCAATCATAGGCCAGCACATGACGGGGCGCATGGCAGTAACGTCATGCACTCCCGTCACAGGCCGAAGTCAGCTGCCTGCTTCACAACAGGACTTGCGGAGCGGGAGCGAAGGGAAGGTGGGTAGAGTATTTAAATATTTATTTTAAATAAGTTGCCATACTACTATATGTAGCATCGGCATCTCTGCCCCCTGCTAGGCAGAGACGCCGTCCCATTCACCTCCTCGCTCCCCGCTCTGCGTTCACCAGCGCTCCTCTTCCTGCAGCCGGCGCGCGCAGCTCCCCGGGCACTGTGCTTAGGGCGCGCGCGCTCCCTCCCTCTTAAAGGGGCCGCATGCGCCGTCCTAAGGAGTCCTCGGCCAATAGCCGAGGGTCCTCCCATATATAAGGCACCTCCTCCAAAATGGAGGTGCCCGAGCAAAAGTTGTTGCACAGTGTTTCTGACTTCTGCTTCAGCCCTCAGGTCCCGCTGCTAGCCTGACTACCAGTCTTGCCCACCAGCCTGTTACCTGCCGTGCCTGCCAGCCCGCTCACCTGGGAGCACTTGCCTGTTGCCTGCCTGGTACCTGCCGTGCCTGTCAGCCCGCTCACCTGGGAGCACTTGCCTGTGACCTGCCTGTTACCTGCCGTGCCTTCCTGGAGGCTCCTGCCGTCACTTGCCATGACCACTTGCCAGCCCACCTAGAGACTCCTGCCGTCACTTGCCGTGACCACCTAGAGACTCCTGCCGTCACTTGCCGTGACCACCTGCCAGCCCACCTAGAGACTCCTGCTCGCCAGCCTGCCTGCCTGCAGTGCCTACCTGCTATTCCGGTCAGTCCCTGCCATCTGTACCGTGAAGGTCACCTGCTCCCTTACAAGGTCATCCCCAGAGTAGCACCTGGTCCCTCGGCTCGGTCCCTCCCTGGTCACGGAGTCGTTAGCCGCCGTACGACCAGGGTCGGTCCGGGTTGATACTTAGTTACGCCCCTCTGGATCCCTCCTTGCACCATAGCACAGAGGTTCTACCCCCCGGACCCATAACACTATATATGACTATGAGGTGCTTTATACTACTATATATGACTACGGGGTGCATTATACTGCTATATGACTATGGGGTATATTATACTACTATATATGAATATGGGGTATACTATACTACTATATATGGCTATAAGGGTGCATTATACTGCTATATATGACTATGATGTACATTATACTGCTATATATGACTATGGGGGTACATTATACTGCTATATATGACTGAAGTGCAATATAGTGCTATATATGACTATAGGGTGCATTTTACTACTATTTATGACTATGGTGGTGCATTATACTACTATTTATGACTATGGAGGTGCATTACACTACTATATATGACTATGGGGGTTGTATTATACTACTACGGATGACTATTGGGGTTGTATTATACTACTACGGATGACTATAGGGGTGCATTATACTTCTGTATATGACTATGAAGGTGTATTATACTACTATATATGACTATGTGGGTGCATTATACTACTATATATGACTATGGGGGTGCATTATACTGATATGACAGTGGGGTGCATTATACTACTATATATGACTATGGGGGTACATTATACTACTATAAATGACTATGGGGTGCTTTATACTACTATAAATGACTATGGGGTGCTTTATACTACTATAAATGACTATGGGGTGCTTTATACTACTATATATGACTATGGGATGCTTTATACTAGTGTATATGACTATGGGGGTGCAGTATACTATTATATATGACTATGGGGGTACATTATACAACTATATATGACCAGGAGGTGCAATATACTGCTATATATGACTATGGGGTGCATTATACTACTATATAAACTATATGGGGGTACATTATACTGCCTTATATGACTATGGAGTGCATTATACTGCTTTATGTGACGATGGGGGTGCATTATACTTCTATGGATGACTATGAAGTGTATTATACTACTATATATGACTATGAGGATGCATTATACTACTGTACATGTCTATGGGGTGCATTATACTACTATATATGACTGGGGGTGCATTATACTGCTATATAGGACTATGGCTTGCATTATACTGCTATATATGACGATGAGGTGCATTATACTGCTATATATGACGATGGGGGTGCATTATACTGCTATATATGACTATGGAGGTGCATTATACTACTATATATGACTATGGGGTGCATTACACTACTTTATATGACTATGGAGGTACATTATATTACCATATATGACTATGGGGGTGAATTATACTGCTATATATTATGATGTGGTGCATTATACTACTATGTATGACTGTGGAGGTGCTTTATACTTTATTGAAAACTATGGGGTGCATTATACTACATGTATGACTAGGAGCTGTGCATTATACTTTATGGACGACTATGGGCTGTACAGTATATTATATAGAGGAGAATGGGATGCATTATACTATATGGAGGACTATGGGATGCATTATACTATATGAAGGACTATGGGGAGTGCGTTATACTTATGCTCTGGAGCCCCATGACTTGAATGTACACCCCTGGTGAGTATAATGGCTTAGGTTTTTTTTTATACAATAAAGAACAGCGGCAGAATGGGGGACATATTCGGGATATATATATTCAGACTCTAGTTACGCCACTGGTCATAAGACACATGCAATCATTGTAAGTTCAATTAATATTCGGGGTCTGGAGTCATAAATTGGACTGGTTGGCGTTTAAGTTGGTTAACCATTTAGTTTCCAGGTTATCCTTTAAGTTGGATTTGTAAGTTGGGTATGGCTGAGCTGAGCAAAACCAGTGTAAGTCCAGCTGCTCCTCCTGGTCCGGTGTCATAGGATGGACTGCTCAGCATTTAAGTTGATAAACATCTACATTTCAGTTTACTCTCCTTGTTGGAGGTGCAAGCTGGACATGGCTGCAATAAGCTGAATAAAACCACTGTAAGTCCAGTTAAGGCTCCTAGTTGGAAGAGATGGCCTTGTGGACACAAAGTGATTAAACTGTAAATGCCCCAATCTACCCTCCTGGTATGGAGTGGTAAGATGAGCTTGATGGTGTCATGTTGGACAGCACTACAGTGGAGAAAATAAGTATTTGATACACTGCCGATTTTGCAAGTTTTCCTACCTACAAAGAGTGTAGAGGTCTGTCATTTTTATCGTAGGTCACTTCATCTGTGAGAGACAAAATCTAAAAATCAGAAAATCACATTATATGATTTTTAAATAATTAAATTGCATTTTATTGCATGAAATAAGTATTTGATCACCTACCAACCACAAGAATTCTGGCTCTCACATACTTGTTAGTTTTTCTTTAAGAAGCCCTCCTACTCTGCACTCATTACCTGTATTAATTGCACTTGTTTGAACTTATTACCTGTATAAAAGACACAAGGCTGGGATGGGCTACAGGACAATAAGCAAGCAGCTTCACGAGACGCCAACAACTGTTGGCGCAATTATTAGAAAATGGAAGAAACACAAGATGACTAAGTCTTCCTCGGTCTGGGGCTCCATGCAAGATCTCGCCTCGTGGGGTAAGGATGATTCTGAGAAACGTCAGGAATCAGCCCAGAACTACATGGGAGGACCTGGTCAATGACCTAAATAGAGCTGGCACCACAGTCTCAAACATTACCATTAGTTACACACTACGCTATCATGGATTAAAATCCTGCAGGGCACACAAGGTCCAGTGCTCACCCCAGCACATATCCAGGCCTGTTTGAAGTTGCCAATAACCATCTGGATGATCCAGAGGAGGCATGGGAGAAGGTCATGTGGTCAGATGAGATCAAAATAGAACTTTTTGGTGTCCACTCCACTCACCTTGTTTGGAGGAAGAAGAAGGATGAGTACAACCCCAAGAACACTCTCCCAACCATGAAGCATGGCGGGGGAAACCTCATACTTCGGAGGTGCTTTTTTTTGCAAAGGGGACAGGACGACTGCAATGTATTGAAGGGAGGATGGATGGGGTCATGTATCTTCCTTCCCTCAGTAAGCACTTTGAAGATGGGTTGTGGTTGGGTCTTCCAGCATGACAATGATCCGAAACACACAGCCAGGGCAACCTAAGGCGTGGCTCGATAAGAAGCATTTCAAGGTCCTGTAGTGGTCTAGCCAGTCTCCAGACCTGATCCCAGTAGAAAAGCTTTGGAGGGAGCTGAAACTCAATATTGCCCAGCAACAGCCCCGAAACTTGAAAGATCTGGAGAAGATCCGTATGGAGGAGAGGGCCAAAATCCCTGCTTTATTATGTGCAAACTTGGTCAAGAACTACAGGAAATATCTGACCTCTGTAATTGCAAACAAAGGTTTCTGTACATAATATTAAGTTCTATTTTTCTATTGTATCAAATACTTATTTCATGCAATAAAATGCAAATGAATTATGTAATGTTAATCATACAATGTGATTTTTCTGGATTTTATTTTTAAACTTGGTCTCTCACAGGTGAAGTGACCTACGATAAAAATTACAGACCTCTCCATTCATTGTAGGTGGGAAAACTTGCAAAATCGGCAGTGTATTAAATACTTCTTTTCCCCACCGTATACCAGTCTGCCCTCCTAATGGAAGTTGGATCTGGATTCGCCAGTGTGGGGCTGATAAACCATCAATGTCCCAGTCTATCCTCCTAACTGGAGGAGCATGATGGACGTAGTTATACCAGTTCTAGTGAAAATATTCCAAGACCAGCATATCCTCTTGGTTGAAGTTGGAAAATGGACATATTAGAAATTAAGTCGGTGGAGCCATTATACCCAATAAGTATTTCAGGATTGAAGTCCTAAAATTGCTAGATTGAACTAAGTGGTGAGTTGGTTAAATATCCGGTCAATGTGCTTTTTGGGTGATTAAAACGGCAATTCTGCAATAAATCTACAAGGGGAGGAATTGATGGATGAGTTAAAATGTCCACTTACCTGTCAGACTCCTGTAGCAAAGGAGTAACCTCTCCGCTAGTCAAGACGAATGCCTTCTCACTGCGTTTCTTCAGACGACTTAACGTTACGCCCTATGGAACAAACCAAAAAAAAAAAGATTGGTGAAGTTTGATTGAAATAAGGTATTAAATATTCTGGTTTCTGGATCCCCTTTGGCATTCTGGGACGCTCAATCTACACTTTATAGCAAAAAGTGGGGTAGATATTTTTGAACCATTAGGTGGTCATTGACACTGGAAGGGTTTCTTACTGTCCAGACCTTCGCCTTAGGGGGGCCTTACTTCAATGGAAAATATCAACAATATTGTGTTTGTGATCCAATTCTCTCGCATGCGAGATTCGGATCACAGGTGTGGAGAAGATGGAGCATTTAATTTCTCCATCTTCTCAATTGTGTGTCAGCCGGCGTATATTGGACTGCACTCGGATGACATCTGAGTGCAGTCCGATGTTTTTCACGGATCCATAGACTTGTATGGGCGCGTTGTCTGATATACTCTGCCAATTGCAGCATGCAGCAATTTTTTTCTCATGCCGACTTGGCATGAGAAAATAAACACTAGTTGGCACTGCCCCATAGTATAACATTGGAGTGAGTGCTATACTCATCCGAGTTATATGCCGGCTACTCAGCAGTGTCAGCGATCCCTAAAGGCATCACCTTGACAATCACAGCAATAAGCACATGACACAGACGTGTTGGCTCTGATTTTTTGGGGGGCAAAATGGTGCAGTGCTGAACTTCACCACAAACACCCCCAGCTACATGATGTGTAAACAGGACCCCAAGATTGTGTGAAGAGACGCTTACCTGGACCAGTCTCCTTCAAGCTGTCCGGGGTTAAAGACATAAAATGATTCCGGTTTAGAAATGTGCACATTCTATTTCATCTGTGATGTCATGGAATGTCGATGATGTCACGCGCCCTGTGATGTCATTAAAACTCTCACTGCTTTTTATGGATCCAGTTTACAACATCAACAAAAAATTAATTCAATAAAAAGACAAAACCCCGACCTCATTTTATAATTCTATGAGGCACATTTAATAGGAGCCTTTTATTTTATCTATATTACCTACTGCTCTATGTACTAAAATAACACCCAGGACCCCATACTGCCAGTCCTGACCCCAGTAACCTACAACTCCAATGTCCCCCCGAATTCACAGGAGCAAAAGAGCTGACAACAGAGAATGATGGCATACGCTACTAAATTTCTGTTACAAAGTGCTGTAATTCTACCACGTCAATGGCAAAACGATCCAAAAATGGAGCCCCATAAAGATGTCCCAACTTGAGCCCCCCCTATCTACATGCCTTACTAGAGCATAGGGGTGACATAGGGGGCGAGCGCCATTGTAGTCTGCCATAGTGGGGAGCCAGTGCAAAGAGCTGGAAGACCCCCAACAAATATGTATCATCACATTGTCATCCTCCTGCTATAGGGGGCATGGAAAACGCTGCTTCCCCAGCAATATAGCAGCTCATTGCTGGGGGTTTAGCTGCCATACTTGTTAATATCAGCAGATCATCAGTGACTCCTCATTTAGGTAAGGGGTGGTCCTGAAAATGTCTTATTACAGAGTGTTTCTGGAGATCCATGATAAGTCCGGGGGATACGCTATAAGTATACCAAAGCTTAAAAGTAATGTGCTCCCTACCTGGACTCGTCCCCTTCCAGCTGTCAGATCCTAGTGACACAAGATGGCTCTGGTGCAGAGCTTCATACATTCTACTCCAGCTGTCATGTCTATGATGTCATGTGCATTGTGATGTCATCATGGCTCTCACTGTTATTTCACATTTACAACCACAAGAAAAAGTTGATTTTAATTGTTTAAAAAAACAAAACTAAAAAACATTGTGGGTAATTGCAGCCTGTGATTATTTTACACACGATCATTAATATTTGGGGGGATTAGTCATGTCCTTCGCCTTCCCCTCCTGCACTGCACTTTATATGTTGTATATTATAATAATGGACAATCCACAAGCCCGGCTTGTAGAATATGTAATATATATACAGTACAGACCAAAAGTTTGGACACACCTTCTCATTTAAAGATTTTTCTGTATTTTCATGACTATGAAAATTGTACATTCACACTGAAGGCATCAAAACTATGGATTAACACAGGTGGAATTATATACTTAACAAAAATGTGTGAAACAACTGAAAATATGTCTTATATTCTAGGTTCTTCAAAGTAGCCACCTTTTGCTTTGATGACTGCTTTGCACACTCTTGGCATTCTCTTGATGAGCTTCAAGAGGTAGTCACCGGAAATGGTTTTCACTTCACAGGTGTGCCCTGTCAGGTTTAATAAGTGGGATTTCTTGCCTTATAAATGGAGTTGGGACCATCAGTTGTGTTGTGTAGAAGTCTGGTGGATACACAGCTGATAGTCCTACTGAATAGACTGTTAGAATTTGTATTATGGCAAGAAAAAAGCAGCTAAGTAAAGAAAAACGAGTGGCCATCATTACATTAAAAAATGAAGGTCAGTCAGTCTGAAAAATTGGGAAAACTTTGAAAGTGTCCCCAAGTGCAGTTGCAAAAACCATCAAGCGCTACAAAGAAACTGGCTCACATGAGGACCGCCCCAGGAAAGGAAGACCAAGAGTCACCTCTGCTTCTGAGGATAAGTTTATCTGAGTCACCAGCCTCAGAAATCGCAGGTTAACAGCAGCTCAGATTAGAGACCAGGTCAATGTCACAAAGAGTTCTAGCAGCAGACACATCTCTACAACAACTGTTAAGAGGAGACTTTGTGCAGCAGACTTTCATGGTAAAATGGCTGCTAGGAAACCACTGCTAAGGACATGCAACAAGAAGAAGAGACTTGTTTGGGCTAAAGAACACAAGGAATGGACATTAGACCAGTGGAAATCTGTGCTTTGGTCTGATGAGTCCAAATTTGAGATCTTTGGTTCCAACCACCGTGTCTTTGTGCGACGCAGAAAAGGTGAACGGATGGACTCTACATGCCTGGTTCCCACCGTGAAGCATGGAGGAGGAGGTGTGATGGTGTGGGGGTGCTTTGCTGGTGACACTGTTGGGGATTTATTCATAATTGAAGGCATACTGAACCAGCATGGCTACCACAGCATCTTGCAGCGGCATGCTATTCCATCCGGTTTGCGTTTAGTTGGACCATCATTTATTTTTCAACAGGACAATGACCCCAAACACACCTCCAGGCTGTGTAAGGGCTATGTCACCAAGAAGGAGAGTGATGGGGTGCTACGCCAGATGACCTGGCCTCCACAGTCACCAGACCTGAACCCAATCGAGATGGTTTGGGGTGAGCTGGACCGCAGAGTGAAGGCAAAAAGGCCAACAAGTGCTAAGCATCTCTGGGAACTCCTTCAAGATTGTTGGAAGACCATTTCCGGTGACTACTTCTTGAAGCTCATCAAGAGAATGCCAAGAGTGTGCAAAGCAGTCATCAAAGCAAAAGGTGGCTACTTTGAAGAACCTAGAATATAAGACATATTTTCAGTTGTTTCACACTTTTTTGTTAAGTATATAATTCCACACGTGTTAATTCATAGTTTTGATGCCTTCAGTGTGAATGTACAATTTTCATAGTCATGAAAATACAGAAAAATCTTTAAATGAGAAGGTGTGTCCAAACTTTTGGTCTGTACTGTATATACTAGATGGAGGCCCGATGCTGTCTCATCGGGAGGGCAGTAATGTCACGATGGGGGCAGGCTTTGCACAGTTGAGAATCTCTCCCCCCCATGTGCTCACCCACCTATCCACTCTCTCTTTCCCCCATGTGCTGACTTCTCCCGTCTGTGATCTCTTCTTTGACCTGTCTACCCCATGTGCTCTCCCCCTTATCTGCTGTCTCTCTCCTTCCTGTGCTGTGTTCTCCCCTCATGTGCTGTCCCATTTGAGCTGTCTCCCCCCTGTGCTCTGCCTCTCTCCCCCTGTGCGCTTTCTCTCTCCCCCATCTGCTGTCTTCTCCTCTTTTGTGCTCTCTTCTTTGACCTGTGTACCCCATGTGCTATCCCCCTTGTCTGCTTTCTCTCTCCCCCATCTGCTGTCTTCTCCTCTCATGTGATCTCTTCTTTGACCTGTCTACCCCATGTGCTCTCCCCCTTGTCTGCTGTCTCTCTCTCCTTCCTGTGCTGTCCCGTTTGAGCTGTCTCCCCCCTGTGCTCTGTCTCTCTCCCCCTGTGTGCTTTCTCTCTCCCCCATCTGCTGTCTTCTCCTCTTATGTGATCTCTTCTTTGACCTGTGTACCCCATGTGCTCTCCCCCTTGTCTGCTGTCTCTCTCCACCCCTGTGCTGTCTTCTTCCCTCATGTGTTCTCTCGTTTGAGCTGTCTCCCCACGCAGTAAATCAGACTGCCGCCATCTTTGTGCAGGCAGATAGCGGCGGTCACATTAAAACTGCACATGCGCTCCTCCTGTACAAAGATGGCGGCAGTAAGTGAATCATTCGGCTGATCCCGGCGGCGGCGTGTTTGCGACACAGTGTTCTGCTGGTGGTACCACGCAAGAGGCTGCGTACGGCGTATACCGTGTGTGTGGTGCGTACGGCGTATACAGAGTGTGTGTGTGTGGTGGTGCATATAGCGTATACAGAGTGTGTGTGTGTGTGGTGGTGCGTACGGCGTATACAGAGTGTGTGTGTGTGTGTGTGTGTGTGTGGTGGTGCGTACGGCGTATACAGAGTGTGTGTGTGTGTGGTGGTGCGTACGGCGTATACAGAGTGTGTGTGTGTGTGTGTGTGTGTGTGTGGTGGTGCGTACGGCATATACAGAGTGTGTGTGTGTGTGTGTGTGTGTGTGGTGGTGCGTACGGCGTATACAGAGTGTGTGTGTGTGTGGTGGTGCGTACGGCGTATACAGAGTGTGTGTGTGTGTGTGTGGTGGTGCGTACGGCGTATACAGAGTGTGTGTGTGGTGCGTACGGCGTATACAGAGGGTGTGTGTGGTGGTGCATATAGCGTATACAGAGTGTGTGTGTGTGTGGTGGTGCGTACGGCATATACAGTGTGTGTGGTGTATACAGTGTGTGTGTTGTGCGTACGGCGTATACTGTGTGTGTGGTGTGTGCAGCGTATACAGTGTGTGTGTTGTGCGGATGGCGTATACAGTGTGTGTTGCATACGGCGTATACAGTGTGTGGTGCGTACGGCATATACAGTGTGTGTTGCATACGGCGTATACAGTGTGTGGTGCGTAATGCGTATACAGTGTGTGATGCGTACGGCGTATACAGTGTGTGTGGTGCGTACGGCGTATACAGTGTGTGTGTGTGGTGTGTATGGTGTATACAATGTGTGTGGTGCATATGCCGTATACATTGTGTGTGTGGTGCGTACAGCGTATACAGAGTGTGTGTGGTGGTGCGTACGGCGTATACAGAGCGTGTGTGGTGCATATAGCGTATACAGAGTGTGTGTGTGTGTGGTGGTGCGTACGGCATATACAGTGTGTGTGGTGTGTACAGCGTATACAATGCGTGTGTTGTGCGTACGGCGTATACTGTGTGTGTGGTGTGTGCAGTGTATACAGTGTGTGTGTTGTGCGTATGGCGTATACAGTGTGTGTTGCATACGGCGTATACAGTGTGTGGTGCGTACGGCGTATACAGTGTGTGGTGCGTACGGCGTATACAGTGTGTGGTGCGTACGACGTATACAGTGTGTGGTGCGTACGGCGTATACAGTGTGTGGTGCGTACGGCGTATACAGTGTGTGTGGTGCATATGCCGTATACATTGTGTGTGTGGTGCGTACAGCGTATACGGAGTGTGTGTGGTGGTGCGTACAGCGTATACAAAGCGTGTGTGGTGCGTATGGCGTATACAGAGTGTGTGTGGTGGTGCATACAGCGTATACAGTGTGTGCGGGGGGGTGCGTACGGCGTATACAGTGTGTGTGTGGGGGGTGCGTATGGCGTATACAGTGTGTGTGGTGTTGCATACGGCGTATACAGGGTATGTGCGGTGAATACGGCGTATATAGTGTGTGTGTGGTGCTTACGGCATATACAGAGTGTGTGTGTGTGTGTGTGTGTGTGTGTGTGTGTGTGTGTGTGTGTGTGTGTGTGGTGCGCAGGGTGTATACAGAGTGCGTGTGTGTGGTGGTGCATACGGTGTATACACTGTGTGTGTGTGTGTGTGGTGTGTGGTGGTGCGTACGGCGTATACAGAGTGTGTGTGTGTGTGGTGGTGCGTACGGCGTATACAGAGTGTGTGTGTGTGTGTGTGTGTGTGTGTGGTGGTGCGTACGGCATATACAGAGTGTGTGTGTGTGTGTGTGTGTGTGGTGGTGCGTACGGCGTATACAGAGTGTGTGTGTGTGTGGTGGTGCGTACGGCGTATACAGAGTGTGTGTGTGTGTGTGTGGTGGTGCGTACGGCGTATACAGAGTGTGTGTGTGGTGCGTACGGCGTATACAGAGGGTGTGTGTGGTGGTGCATATAGCGTATACAGAGTGTGTGTGTGTGTGGTGGTGCGTACGGCATATACAGTGTGTGTGGTGTATACAGTGTGTGTGTTGTGCGTACGGCGTATACTGTGTGTGTGGTGTGTGCAGCGTATACAGTGTGTGTGTTGTGCGGATGGCGTATACAGTGTGTGTTGCATACGGCGTATACAGTGTGTGGTGCGTACGGCATATACAGTGTGTGTTGCATACGGCGTATACAGTGTGTGGTGCGTAATGCGTATACAGTGTGTGATGCGTACGGCGTATACAGTGTGTGTGGTGCGTACGGCGTATACAGTGTGTGTGTGTGGTGTGTATGGTGTATACAATGTGTGTGGTGCATATGCCGTATACATTGTGTGTGTGGTGCGTACAGCGTATACAGAGTGTGTGTGGTGGTGCGTACGGCGTATACAGAGCGTGTGTGGTGCATATAGCGTATACAGAGTGTGTGTGTGTGTGGTGGTGCGTACGGCATATACAGTGTGTGTGGTGTGTACAGCGTATACAATGCGTGTGTTGTGCGTACGGCGTATACTGTGTGTGTGGTGTGTGCAGTGTATACAGTGTGTGTGTTGTGCGTATGGCGTATACAGTGTGTGTTGCATACGGCGTATACAGTGTGTGGTGCGTACGGCGTATACAGTGTGTGGTGCGTACGGCGTATACAGTGTGTGGTGCGTACGACGTATACAGTGTGTGGTGCGTACGGCGTATACAGTGTGTGGTGCGTACGGCGTATACAGTGTGTGTGGTGCATATGCCGTATACATTGTGTGTGTGGTGCGTACAGCGTATACGGAGTGTGTGTGGTGCGTACAGCGTATACAAAGCGTGTGTGGTGCGTATGGCGTATACAGAGTGTGTGTGGTGGTGCATACAGCGTATACAGTGTGTGCGGGGGGGTGCGTACGGCGTATACAGTGTGTGTGTGGGGGGTGCGTATGGCGTATACAGTGTGTGTGGTGTTGCATACGGCGTATACAGGGTATGTGCGGTGAATACGGCGTATATAGTGTGTGTGTGGTGCTTACGGCATATACAGAGTGTGTGTGTGTGTGTGTGTGTGTGTGTGTGTGTGTGTGTGTGTGTGTGTGTGTGTGTGTGTGTGGTGCGCAGGGTGTATACAGAGTGCGTGTGTGTGGTGGTGCATACGGTGTATACACTGTGTGTGTGTGTGTGGTGCATACGGCATGTACAGTGTGTGTGTGTGGTGCGCAGGGTGTATACAGTGTGTGTGGCGGTGCGTACGGCGTATAAAGTGTGTGTGTGTGTGGTGGTGTATATGGCGTATACAGTGTATGTGGTATGTACGGCCAGGGGCATACATAGGAATCATGGGGCCCCATAGCAGAAGCTCTAATTGCCCCCCCCCCCCCCAAAAAAATTAAATAATTGTCGGGGTCACCAAAGATCAGATCTCACAACTTTCCATCTTTACATAGTAATTTTCCTCCTGCTGACGTCCTAGATCTCTTTCATTGCCCCATAAAGTGTGATGCCAATAAAAGGGCCCCCCAAACACAGTATAATACCCCCATGGTGAATTCCTCCACATGCACAGTATAATGACCCTACTGTACCCCACCTCAACTCCCAGGGTAAAGTATGCTGACCCCAACACAGTATGTTCCCCCAACTGTGAGCCGCTAGAGAGGATGGTACACAATAAGGGAGGGTGTTACACATAATAAAAGAGGAAACTATATAACTAAGGATGGCGCTATACATAATAAGTGAGAACACTATATACTAAGGGACTGTGCTATACATAATAAGTGAGTACACTATATACTAAGTGACTGTGCTATACATAATAAGGCTACATTCCTGCATCTGTGTGCAGTGTCGGTGTGCTGCCCTGCATTGAGCATGTCCTATTCTAATCCTCAATATTGGATCAGAACAGGACATTCTCTGACCCTCTTAGATCTCATTCTCAGATCCGTGATTTTCATGGATGTGTGAATGGATCTATAAAACTGTACGAGTCCGTGAACCATCCGATAAAAAGATCTGGCAGCACACGGACATTTCACACAAATGTGAGAATGTGGCCTAAGGGATTTTACAGATAACATTATCACTCCAAGTCACACAGTGCAGATACAGAATAATATTTACATCCAGGCACTTACCGCTGACGTCTCATCTGATCAGAGTCGGTTTCTGCTTCTTCTTCTCCATCTGGTCAGACCTTCATGTCGACATCTCCCAGCCACGACTCGTCTTGTCACGATGATCTCCAGCCTAGAAAATAACAAGGTCACATATTGTATGTATACATGTGTCTCCCCCGCTCTGCGTCCTCGAATACAGATATGTAACCCCCCCATTAATATACTATTAACCACCTAGTAATCAAAATATAAAGTGATAAGCAGCACTGTGCCCCCCATTAACTATAATCTGCACCGGCCAATAATATAAAATTATTCAGTCTCTGTGACTCTCCCCAATTAACTGTAAGGCTATGTGCACACGGAAAACATACAAGGCTTAACAGTACAAGCAAAGTGAAACCCCCATAATTGCTCTCTCCCAGCACCCCCATCATTGCTCTCTCCCAGCACCCCCATCATTACTCTCTCCCAGCACCCCCATCATTACTCTCTCCCAGCACCCCCATCATTGCTCTGTCCCAGCACCCACGTCATTGCTCTGTCCCAGCACCCTCATCGTTGCTCTCTCCCAGCACCCCCATCATTACTCTCTCCCAGCACCCCCATCATTACTCTCTCCCAGCACCCCCGTCATTGCTCTGTCCCAGCACCCACGTCATTGCTCTCTCCCAGCACCCTCATCGTTGCTCTCTCCCAGCACCCCCATCTTTGCTCTCTCCCAACACCCCCATCATTGCTCTCTCTCTTAGCACCTGCATCATTGCTCTGTCCCACCACCCCCATCATTGCTCTCTCCCAACCCCCATCATTGCTCTGTCCAGCACCCCCATCATTGCGCTGTCTCAGCACCTCCATCATTGCTCTCTCCCAGCCCCCCATCATTGCTCTGTCCCAGCACCTCCATCATTGCTTCTCCCAGCACTCCCATCATTGCTCTCTCCCAGCACGCCCATCATTTCTCTGTCCCAGCACCTCCATCATTGCTCTCTCCCAGCCCCACATCATTGCTCTCTCCCAGCCCCCCACCATTGCTCTCTCCCAGCACCCCCATCATTGCTCTCTCCCAGCACCCCCATCATTGCTCTCTCCCAGCACCCCCATTATTGCTGTGTCCCAGCACCCTCATCGTTGCTCTCTCCCAGCACCCCCATCTTTGCTCTCTCCCAGCACCCCCATCATTGCTCTGTCCCACCACCCCCATCATTGCTCTCTCCCAACCCCCATCCTTGCTCTGTCCAGCACCCCCATCATTGCGCTGTCTCAGCACCTCCATCATTGCTCTCTCCCAGCCCCCCATCATTGCTCTGTCCCAGCACCTCCATCATTGCTTCTCCCAGCACTCCCATCATTGCTCTCTCCCAGCACCCCCATCATTTCTCTGTCCCAGCACCTCCAACATTGCTCTCTCCCAGCCCCACATCATTGCTCTCTCCCAGCCCCCCACCATTGCTCTGTCCCAGCACCCCCACCATTGCTCTGTCCCAGCACCCCCACCATTGCTCTCTCCCAGCACCCCCATCATTGCTCTCTCCCAGCAACCCCATCATTGCTCTCTCCCAGCACCCCCATCTTTGCTCTCTCTCTTAGCACCTGCATCATTGCTCTCTCCCAACCCCCATCATTGCTCTGTCCAGCACCCCCATCATTGCGCTGTCCCAGCACCTCCATCATTGCTCTCTCCCAGCCCCCCATCATTGCTCTGTCCCAGCACCCCCATCTTTGCTCTCTCTCTTAGCACCTGCATCATTGCTCTCTCCCAACCCCCATCATTGCTCTGTCCAGCACCCCCATCATTGCGCTGTCCCAGCACCTCCATCATTGCTCTCTCCCAGCCCCCCATCATTGCTCTGTCCCAGCACCTCCATCATTGCTTCTCCCAGCACTCCCATCATTGCTCTCTCCCAGCACCCCCATCATTACTCTGTCCCAGCACCTCCATCATTGCTCTCTCCCAGCCCCCCATCATTGCTCTGTCCCAGCACCTCCATCATTGCTTCTCCCAGCACTCCCATCATTGCTCTCTCCCAGCACCCCCATCATTACTCTGTCCCAGCACCCTCATCATTGCTCTCTCCCAGCCCCCCACCATTGCTCTGTCCCAGCACCCCCATCATTGCTCTCTCCCAGCACCCCCATCATTGCTCTCCCCAGCTCTATCCGCCCCATTATTGCTCTTCCCAGCCCCATCCCCTCCCCAGCATTTCAGTAAAAAAAAAAAAAACTTACCTCAGCTCGCTCCCCTGCAGCAGCATCCTCCTGGTTGCCGGCAGCTTTCTTCCTGACCCAGGCGCGCGCTGCATGATGACGTCATCAAGCTGCGCGCGCCTGGGTCAGGGAGGAAGTAGCGGATGAACCCTCCAGCTCCGCTGCTATTCTCCTCCTGACAGCAGCGGAGCTGTAGGAATCACTCCCTGACCACCGCGTGCAGGGAGCAGCTGCACCTTGTGGGCCCCTTGATGCAGCTGCATGGTGGGGACCCGGCGCAGCTGCACCGGTCGCAGTATATCCACCCCTGGACTGCTATGGGCCCCCTCGGCTCACGGGCCCCATAGCAGTCGCCTTGTCTGCCGCCATTGGCAGTACGCCACTGTGTACGGCATATACAGTGTGTGTGTGGTGTGTACGGTGTATACAGAGTGCGTGTGTATGGTGCGTACGGTGTATACAGAGTGCGTGTGTGTGGTGTGTATGGCATATACAGTGTGTGTGTGGTATGTACAGCGTATACAGTGTGTGTGTGGTGTGTACGGCGTATACAGTGTGTGTGTGGTGAGTATGGCGTATACAGTGGATGTGTGGTGCGTACGGTGTATACAGAGTGCGTGTGTGTGGTGCATACGATGTATACAGACTGCGTGTGTGTGGTGGTGCGTACGGCGTATACAGTGTGTGTGTGGTGTGTACGGCGTATACAGTGTGTGTGGTGGTGCATATGGTGTATACAGTGTATGTGGTATGTACAGCGTATACAGTGTGTGTGTGGTGTGTACGGCTTATACAGAGTGTGTGTGTGTGTGTGGTGTACGGCGTATACAGTGTATGTGGTGTGTACGGCGTATAGTGTGTGTGGTGTGTACGGCGTATACAGTGTGTGTGGTGTGTACGGCGTATACAGTGTGTGTGGTGTGTACGGCGTATACAGTGTGTGTGTGGTGTGTAAGGCGTATACAGTGTGTGTGTGGTGTGTAAGGCTTATACAGTGTATGTGGTATGTACAGCGTATACAGTGTGTGTGTGTGTGGTGTGTACGGCTTATACAGAGTGTGTGTGGTGTACGGCATATACAGTGTATGTGGTGTGTACGGCGTATACAGTGTGTGTGTGGTGTGTACGGCGTATACAGTGTATGTGGTGTGTACGGTGTATACAGTGTGTGTGGTGTGTACGGCGTATACAGTGTATGTGGTATGTACGGCGTATACAGTGTATGTGGTATGTACAGCGTATACAGTGTGTGTGTGTGTGGTGTGTACGGCGTATACAGTGCATGTGGTATGTACGGCGTATACAGTGTGTGTGGTGTGTACGGCGTATACAGTGTATGTGGTATGTACAGCGTATACAGTGTGTGTGTGTGTGGTGTGTACGGCGTATACAGTGCATGTGGTATGTACGGTGTATACAGTGTGTGTGGTGTGTACGGCGTATACAGTGTATGTGGTATGTACAGCGTATACAGTGTGTGTGTGTGTGGTGTGTACGGCGTATACAGTGCATGTGGTATGTACGGTGTATACAGTGTGTGTGTGGTGCGTACGCCGTATACAGTGTGTGTGTGGTGTGTACGGCGTATACAGTGTATGTGGTGCGTACGCCGTATTCAGTGTGTGTGTGTGTTGCATATGGAGTATAAAGTGAGTGTGTGTGTGTGGTGCGTACGGCGTATACATTGTGTGTGTGGTGCGTACGCCTTATACAGTGTGTGTGTGTGTGGTGTGTACGGCGTATACAGTGTGTGGTGCGTACGGCGTATACAGTGTGTGGTGCGTACGGCGTATACAGTGTGTGGTGCGTACGGCGTATACAGTGTGTGGTGCGTACGGCGTATACAGTGTGTGATGCGTACGGCGTATACAGTGTGTGTGGTGCGTACGGCGTATACAGTGTGTGTGGTGCATATGCCGTATACATTGTGTGTGTGGTGCGTACAGCGTATACGGAGTGTGTGTGGTGGTGCGTACAGCGTATACAGAGCGTGTGTGGTGCGTATGGCGTATACAGAGTGTGTGTGGTGGTGCATACAGCGTATACAGTGTGTGCGGGGGGGTGCGTACGGCGTATACAGTGTGTGTGTGGGGGGTGCGTATGGCGTATACAGTGTGTGTGGTGTTGCATACGGCGTATACAGGGTATGTGCGGTGAATACGGCGTATATAGTGTGTGTGTGGTGCTTACGGCATATACAGAGTGTGTGTGTGTGTGTGTGTGTGTGTGGTGCGCAGGGTGTATACAGAGTGCGTGTGTGTGGTGGTGCATACGGCGTATACACTGTGTGTGTGTGTGTGTGGTGCGTACGGCATGTACAGTGTGTGTGTGTGGTGCGCAGGGTGTATACAGTGTGTGTGGCGGTGCGTACGGCGTATACAGTGTGTGTGTGTGTGGTGGTGTATATGGCGTATACAGTGTATGTGGTATGTACGGCCAGGGGCATACATAGGAATCATGGGGCCCCATAGCAGAAGCTCTAATTGCCCCCCCCCCCCCCCAAAAATTAAATAATTGTCGGGGTCACCAAAGATCAGATCTCACAACTTTCCATCTTTACATAGTAATTTTCCTCCTGCTGACGTCCTAGATCTCTTTCATTGCCCCATAAAGTGTGATGCCAATAAAAGGGCCCCCCAAACACAGTATAATACCCCCATGGTGAATTCCTCCACATGCACAGTATAATGACCCTACTGTACCCCACCTCAACTCCCAGGGTAAAGTATGCTGACCCCAACACAGTATGATCCCCCAACTGTGAGCCGCTAGAGAGGATGGTACACAATAAGGGAGGGTGTTACACATAATAAAAGAGGAAACTATATAACTAAGGATGGCGCTATACATAATAAGTGAGAACACTATATACTAAGGGACTGTGCCATACATAATAAGTGAGTACACTATATACTAAGGGACTGTGCTATACATAATAAGTGAGTACACTATATACTAAGGGACTGTGCTATACATAATAAGGCTACATTCCTGCATCTGTGTGCAGTGTCGGTGTGCTGCCCTGCATTGAGCATGTCCTATTCTAATCCTCAATATTGGATCAGAACAGGACATTCTCTGACCCTCTTAGATCTCATTCTCAGATCCGTGATTTTCATGGATGTGTGAATGGATCTATAAAACTGTACGAGTCTGTGGACCATCCGATAAAAAGATCTGGCAGCACACGGACATTTCACACAAATGTGAGAATGCAGCCTAAGGGATTTTACAGATAACATTATCACTCCAAGTCACACAGTGCAGATACAGAATAATATTTACATCCAGGCACTTACCGCAGACGTCTCATCTGATCAGAGTCGGTTTCTGCTGCTTCTTCTCCATCTGGTCAGACCTTCATGTCGACATCTCCCAGCCACGACTCGTCTTGTCACGATGATCTCCAGCCTAGAAAATAACAAGGTCACATATTGTATGTATACATGTGTCTCCCCCGCTCTGCGTCCTCGAATCCAGATATGTAACCCCCCCATTAATATACTATTAACCACCTAGTAATCAAAATATAAAGTGATAAGCAGCACTGTGCCCCCCATTAACTATAATCTGCACCGGCCAATAATATAAAATTATTCAGTCTCTGTGACTCTCCCCAATTAACTGTAAGGCTATGTGCACACGGAAAACATACAAGGCTTCACAGTACAAGCAAAGTGAAACCCCCATAATTGCTCTCTCCCAGCACCCCCATCATTGCTCTCTCCCAGCACCCCCATCATTACTCTCTCCCAGCACCCCCATCATTACTCTCTCCCAGCACCCCCATCATTACTCTCTCCCAGCACCCCCGTCATTGCTCTGTCCCAGCACCCACGTCATTGCTCTGTCCCAGCACCCTCATCGTTGCTCTCTCCCAGCACCCCCATCATTACTCTCTCCCAGCACCCCCATCATTACTCTCTCCCAGCACCCCCGTCATTGCTCTGTCCCAGCACCCACGTCATTGCTCTCTCCCAGCACCCTCATCGTTGCTCTCTCCCAGCACCCCCATCTTTGCTCTCTCCCAACACCCCCATCATTGCTCTCTCTCTTAGCACCTGCATCATTGCTCTGTCCCACCACCCCCATCATTGCTCTCTCCCAACCCCCATCATTGCTCTGTCCAGCACCCCCATCATTGCGCTGTCTCAGCACCTCCATCATTGCTCTCTCCCAGCCCCCCATCATTGCTCTGTCCCAGCACCTCCATCATTGCTTCTCCCAGCACTCCCATCATTGCTCTCTCCCAGCACGCCCATCATTTCTCTGTCCCAGCACCTCCATCATTGCTCTCTCCCAGCCCCACATCATTGCTCTCTCCCAGCCCCCCACCATTGCTCTCTCCCAGCACCCCCATCATTGCTCTCTCCCAGCACCCCCATCATTGCTCTCTCCCAGCAACCCCATCATTGCTCTCTCCCAGCACCCCCATCTTTGCTCTCTCTCTTAGCACCTGCATCATTGCTCTCTCCCAACCCCCATCATTGCTCTGTCCAGCACCCCCATCATTGCGCTGTCCCTGCACCTCCATCATTGCTCTCTCCCAGCCCCCCATCATTGCTGTCCCAGCACCCCCATCTTTGCTCTCTCTCTTAGCACCTGCATCATTGCTCTCTCCCAACCCCCATCATTGCTCTGTCCAGCACCCCCATCATTGCGCTGTCCCAGCACCTCCATTATTGCTCTCTCCCAGCCCCCCATCATTGCTCTGTCCCAGCACCTCCATCATTGCTTCTCCCAGCACTCCCATCATTGCTCTCTCCCAGCACCCCCATCATTACTCTGTCCCAGCACCTCCATCATTGCTCTCTCCCAGCCCCCCATCATTGCTCTGTCCCAGCACCTCCATCATTGCTTCTCCCAGCACTCCCATCATTGCTCTCTCCCAGCACCCCCATCATTACTCTGTCCCAGCACCCTCATCATTGCTCTCTCCCAGCCCCCCACCATTGCTCTGTCCCAGCACCCCCATCATTGCTCTCTCCCAGCACCCCCATCATTGCTCTCTCCCACCATCCCCATCATTGCTCTCCCCAGCTCTATCCGCCCCATTATTGCTCTTCCCAGCCCCATCCCCTCCCCAGCATTTCAGTAAAAAAAAAAAAAACTTACCTCAGCTCGCTCCCCTGCAGCAGCATCCTCCTGGTTGCCGGCAGCTTTCTTCCTGACCCAGGCACGCGCTGCATGATGACGTCATCAAGCTGCGCGCGCCTGGGTCAGGGAGGAAGTAGAGGACGAACCCTCCAGCTCCGCTGCTATTCTCCTCCTGACAGCAGCGGAGCTGTAGGAATCACTCCCTGACCGCCGCGTGCAGGGAGCAGCTGCACCTTGTGGGCCCCTTGATGCAGCTGCATGGTGGGGACCCGGCGCAGCTGCACCGGTCGCAGTATATCCACCCCTGGACTGCTATGGGCCCCCTCGGCTCACGGGCCCCATAGCAGTCGCCTGGTCTGCCGCCATTGGCAGTACGCCACTGTGTACGGCATATACAGTGTGTGTGTGGTGTGTACGGTGTATACAGAGTGCGTGTGTATGGTGCGTACGGTGTATACAGAGTGCGTGTGTGTGGTGTGTATGGCATATACAGTGTGTGTGTGGTATGTACAGCGTATACAGTGTGTGTGTGGTGTGTACGGCGTATACAGTGTGTGTGTGGTGAGTATGGCGTATACAGTGGATGTGTGGTGCGTACGGTGTATACAGAGTGCGTGTGTGTGGTGCATACGATGTATACAGACTGCGTGTGTGTGGTGGTGCGTACGGCGTATACAGTGTGTGTGGTGGTGCATATGGTGTATACAGTGTATGTGGTATGTACAGCGTATACAGTGTGTGTGTGTGGTGTGTACGGCTTATACAGAGTGTGTGTGTGTGTGTGTGTGGTGTACGGCGTATACAGTGTGTGTGGTGTGTACGGCGTATACAGTGTGTGTGGTGTGTACGGCGTATACAGTGTGTGTGGTGTGTACGGCGTATACAGTGTGTGTGGTGTGTAAGGCGTATACAGTGTGTGTGTGGTGTGTAAGGCTTATACAGTGTATGTGGTATGTACAGCGTATACAGTGTGTGGTGTGTACGGCGTATACAGTGTGTGTGTGTGTGGTATGTACGGCTTATACAGAGTGTGTGTGTGTGTGGTGTACGGCATATACAGTGTATGTGGTGTGTACGGCGTATACAGTGTGTGTGTGGTGTGTACGGCGTATACAGTGTATGTGGTGTGTACGGTGTATACAGTGTGTGTGGTGTGTACGGCGTATACAGTGTATGTGGTATGTACGGCGTATACAGTGTATGTGGTATGTACAGCGTATACAGTGTGTGTGTGTGTGGTGTGTACGGCGTATACAGTGCATGTGGTATGTACGGCGTATACAGTGTGTGTGGTGTGTACGGCGTATACAGTGTATGTGGTATGTACAGCGTATACAGTGTGTGTGTGTGTGTGGTGTGTACGGCGTATACAGTGCATGTGGTATGTACGGTGTATACAGTGTGTGTGGTGTGTACGGCGTATACAGTGTATGTGGTATGTACAGCGTATACAGTGTGTGTGTGTGTGGTGTGTACGGCGTATACAGTGCATGTGGTATGTACGGTGTATACAGTGTGTGTGTGGTGCGTACGCCGTATACAGTGTGTGTGTGGTGTGTACGGCGTATACAGTGTATGTGGTGTGTACGCCGTATTCAGTGTGTGTGTGTGTTGCATATGGAGTATAAAGTGAGTGTGTGTGTGTGGTGCGTACGGCGTATACATTGTGTGTGTGGTGCGTACGCCTTATACAGTGTGTGTGTGTGTGTGGTGTGTACGGCGTATACAGTGTATGTGGTGCGTACGCCGTATTCAGTGTGTGTGTGTGTTGCGTATGGAGTATAAAGTGTGTGTGTGTGTGTGGTGCGTACGGCGTATACAGTATATGTGGTGCGTACGCCGTATTCAGTGTGCGTGGTGCGTACGGCGTATACAGTGTGTGTGTGTGTGTGTGTGTAAATTAACCTTAAAGAGTAAATCAACTTTTGGGATGTTTTTAATGTGGTTTAGGGTCATTAATTCTGAGCAGATTTGTGGGGACCCCAATCCTTTGCTCCTTTGCTTAAAAGACCCCCTAGAAGAGCGCAGCTCAGTAGATAGGAGAGTACACTGAGCGGAGCAAATGCAGCAGAAAGTCACAGTCATGTCTCCTCACCTCTTCACTTCTAAGAGATCTTCTGAGTGATCAGGGTCTCAGATTCGCACTAATCTGCTCAAAATTATAGGACCTAAATCATGTAATATATATCCCAAAATGTAAGTTACTTTTTAAACGTTTAATAGTTCCACTGCTTGCATCTAATCAGTACATTGGTTCCTATACGGTCCACAGTCTGATGATGACTGGTAACAACTCCCAGTATCTCCTTACCATTGCTAAGGACATACTGGGAGTTGTAGTTAAGTCCTCCATTCTCTGGAATTCCTATTGTTAGCAATGCCCTTCCTCCACCAATTGCAAATACAAAGGATCCATCCATGGGGTGAGATCTTGGGAATAATTGAATCGTTCCTACATTTAAAAAAAAAATAAATCTCCTATTCTTAATAAAAACCGTATTTTTCGGACTATAAGATGCACTTTTTTCCTCCAAAATTTTGGAGGAAAGTGGGGGGTGTGTCTTATAGTCCGAATACTATATTATTGTATGGCAGCATGGTGGTGGGTGTGGGGGAGCCGCAGGGGTGGATTAAGAGTAGCAAGGGCCCCGGGCAGTTTAGAAGGCACGGCCCTCCCCCCCCCCACACACCACCCCCCCACACACACATGCACATATACCTGTATGTATGACATGTCACATGATCCCCTGTGATAGATCATGTGATAGTTCACGTGAAATTAATTTGGCACAATATTAATTATAATAATTTTTTTTATGCTGTGTGCCCACTACGCGTTTTTTAAGATTTTCCGCAGCGGCAATTCCGCTGCAGAAACGCTTAAACGCTTGGTAGAAGGTCTGCCATGTTCCCCAATGATAATCCGCATGTGCTGTGCACATGCTGCGGAAATTTCCGCTGCGGATTATCATTGCGGAAAAATCCGCAGCAATAACAATTATTTTGCGGAAGCGCGGCGCTTTCGCCGCCATTGACTTGCATTGGAACACATGGAATCCGCATCACTGCATCTGTACATGCAGATTCCATGCGTTTCAATGTGCGGATGGTACCCGGGTTTGGAGAAGAGGAGACTCTCCTCCGGACCAGGGTACCATAGAACCTGTAAAAAAAGAATAAAATAAAAAATAAATATTATACTTACCTTCTGATGGCCCCCGGTGTCTTTATCCGATGCGTCCTGGCTTGCCGGCAGCTCGCGATGGTCTGAAAAGGACCTGGCGTGATGTCATTTAGTCATTTGACGGGTCACGCGACCGCTGACGTCGACAGGCCATCAGAAGGTAAGTATATATTTATTTTTTACCATTCTTTTACGGTCACACTATATACAGTTATATGAAAAAGTTTGGGCACCCCTATTAATCTTAAGCTTAATGTTTTATAAAAATTGGTGTTTTTGCAACAGCTATTTCAGTTTGATATATGTAATAACTGTTGGACACAGTAATGTTTCTGCCTTGAAATGAGGTTTATTGTACTAACAGAAAATGTGCAATCTGCATTCAAACAAAATTTGACAGGTGCATAAGTATGGGCACCCTTATCATTTTCTTGTTTTAAATACGCCTACCTACTTTTTACTGACTTACTAAAGCACTTTTTTTGGTTTTGTCACCTCATTGAGCTTTGAACTTCAGAGCCAGGTGTATGCAATCATGAGAAAAGCTACTTAAAGTGGCCACTTGCAAGTTGTTCTCCTGTTTGAATCTCCTCTCAAGAGTGGCATCATGGGCTCCTCAAAACAACTGTCAAATGACCTGAAAACAAAGATTATTCAACATAGTTGTTCAGGGGAAGGATACAAAAAGCTGTCTCAGAGATTTAACCTGTCAGTTTCCACTGTGAGGAACATAGTAAGGAAATGGAAGAACACAGGGACAGTTCTTGTTAAGGCCAGAAGTGGCAGGCCAAGAAAAACATCAGAAAGGCAGAGAAGAAGAATGGTGAGATCAATCAGGGACAATCCTCAGACCACCCCCAGAGAGCTGCAGCATCAACTTGCTACAGATGGTGTCACTGTGCATCGGTCAACTATACAACGCACTTTGCACAAGGAGAAGCTGTATGGGAGAGTGATGCGAAAGAAGCCGTTTCTGCAAGCACGCCACAAACAGAGTCGGCTGAGGTATGCAAAAGCACATTTGGAGAAGCCAATTTCTTTTTGGAAGAAGGTCCTGTGGACTGATGAAACCAAGATTGAGTTGTTTGGTCATACAAAATGGCGTTATGCATGGCGGCAAAAAAACACAGCATTCCAAGAAAAACACATGCTACCCACAGTAAAATTTGGTGGAGGTTCCATCATGCTTTGGGGCTGTGTGGCCAATGCCGGCACCGGGAATCTTGTTAAAGTTGAGGGACGCATGGATTCCACTCAGTATCAGCAGATTCTTGACAATAAAGTTCAAGAATCAGTGACAAAGTTGAAGTTACGCAGGGGATGGATCTTTCAGCAAGACAATGATCCAAAACACCGCTCCAAATCTACTCAGGCATTCATGCAGAGGAACAATTACAATGTCTGGAATGGCCATCCCAGTCCCCAGACCTGAATATCATTGACCATCTGTGGGATCATTTGAAGAGGGCTGTCCATGCTCGGCGACCATCAAACTTAACTGAACTGGAATTGTTTTGTAAAGAGGAATGGTCAAAAATACCTTCATCCAGGATCCAGGAACTCATTAAAAGCTACAGGAAGCGACTAGAGGCTGTTATTTTTGCAATAGGAGGATCTTCTAAATATTAATGTCACTTTTCTGGTGAGGTGCCCATACTTATGCACCTGTCAAATTTTGTTTGACTGCAGATTGCACATTTTCTGTTAGTACAATAAACCTCATTTCAAGGCAGAAACATTACTGTGTCCAACAGTTATTACATATATCAAACTGAAACAGCTGTTGCAAAAACACCAATTTTTATAAAACATTAAGCTTAAGATTAAAAGGGGTGCCCAAACTTTTTCATATAACTGTAAATCCATGCCGGTTGCATGGATTTATATAGTGTGACCAAGTTGTCAAGTACTTTCCAAGTGATGCTAAAATCGCTTGGAAAGCGCTTGTCAACCCGCATGCGGAAATGCATGTGAAGAACGCTTCACATCCGCATGTCCCTGGCAGGTAATTTTATGACTCAATATTGAGCACACGTAACCATCTATACACAGCAGGAGGCCGCACTGCGCCATCTATACACAGCGGGAGGCCGCACGTAGCCATCTTTACACAGCAGGAGGCCGCACGTAGCCATCTATACACAGCGGGAGGCCACACGTAGCCATCTATACACGGCGGGAGGCCGCACGTAGCCATCTATACACAACGGGAGGCCACACGTAGCCATCTATACACAGCGGGAGGCCACACGTAGCCATCTATACAAAGCGGGAGGCCGCACGTAGCTATCTATACATAGCAGGGAGCCGCACGGTGCCAACTATACACAGTGGGAGGCCGCATGTAGCCATCTATACACAGCGGGAGGCCACACGTAGCCATCTATACACAGCGGGGGGCCGCACGTAGCTATCTATACACAGCAGGGAGCCGCACGGTGCCATCTATACACAGCAGGAGGCCGCACGGTGCCATCTATACACAGCAGGAGGCCGCACGGTGCCATCTATACACAGCAGGAGGCCGCACGGTGCCATCTATACACAGCAGGAGGCCGCACGGTGCCATCTATACACAGCAGGAGGCCGCACGGTGCCATCTATACACAGCAGGGAGCCGCACGGTGCCATCTATACACAGCGGGAGGCTGCACGGTGCCATCTATACACAGCGGGAGGCCGCACGGAGCCATCTATACACAGCGTGAGGCAGCACGGAGCCATCTATACACAGCGTTAGGCAGCACGGAGCCATCTATACACGGCAGGAAGCCGCATGTAGCCATCTATACACAGCGGAAGGCCGCACATAGCCATCTATACACAGCGGGAGGCCGCACGGTGCCATCTATACACAGCGGGAGGCCGCACGGTGCCATCTATACACAGCGTGAGGCCGCACGGAGCCACCTATACACAGCGTGAGGCAGCACGGAGCCACCTATACACAGCGGGAGGCCGCACGGCGCCCCCCCCAGAGACAGCAGGAGGCCACGCAGTGCCATCTATACTCAGCAGGAGGCCGCACGCAGTCACGCACACACACAAACATATACAGACATATACATACACGCATAAACACATTTGAAACACAAAAATACATATAAACCGACATCACACAATGATATCTGCCTGCACACACATACATACATACACATACACACAGACAGACTCACACACTCAGACACACACTCACCATCCCCCGGCTCGGCTCCAGTCCTCCTGGCTCCTGCTCCTCTCCGGTGGTAAGTAGCAGTGCAGGCCGGGCGCGCACTGCGTGACGTCACAGCTAGGAGACACGGCCGCGCACAGGGTCGTGTCTCCTAGCAGTGACGCGGCCGGGCCAGCAGAGGGAACTTAACTGCTGCAGTGCTGGCCCGGCCGTAGAAGAAGCAGCGGCTGTGCACCGCTGCTGGGCGAGTGGTCCGGGGCCCCCCCCCGCCACTGTCTGCCGGTATGTGCCGCGGTGCTGCACATATAATGAGGGCAATCCGGCCATAGAGACCCGAGGCCCCGGGCGGTAGCCCGGATTGCCCTCATTATAATCCACCTATGGGGAGCCGCAGCGGGAGATCAGCGGGGCGCAGGATTTTACAAATCGCAGAAAACCCATTTGATGTTAATTGTTTGGGCTTTTCTCATGCGCCGAGCATCACTCACGAGAAAAACAAGCTTCAAAGAACAAATGAGAGGAGACAGTCCATGCATTATGTGTCACGGTGGCGTGTCATTACCAACCCCCTTGCTGCAGCGCTCCCTAAATTCCCGACAATGTAGAAAAACCTTGTCCACACGTCACGGCTCTGAGCTGACTAGTCCTGGAGGATCGTGAGGTTCCTTCCTTACATCTCTCCTCAATTATCTCGGCTTCTGTAAAATAGGCCGAGTCTAATGGGATGAAAAATGCGGCTGCAGAATAAAGGTACTCTGTGATCACCGTTCCTAATCCAATCGTGGAGGCGTTCCTGGCTGTTACAAGGAATTAGTAGGATTACTAAAGTGTGACAGGCGAGGGTACAGCGCCTGTGTCTGTCATGGATTCTCAATAGAGGTGGCTGGGAATGGTCGCTCTCCACTGAAATGATCGGGAGGTGCACATACTTCCCACAAGAAAGCACTTGAATTGTCAAGGTCAATCTATTCTATAGCTGTAACTTTAGCCTTAAAGGAATTGATACAGTGGGTTACATCTGGTGCCCGGGGGGCAGTGTTTGGTATACTCTGTGACCCTCTGAAGAAGCTAAAAAAGTGAAACGCGTGTTTAGGAGAGTGGCAGGCACATAATGGGTAAGGATCTCCTCATTACTGGTACTCAGGCGCAAAATACGTAGAATTTACACTACCCCGTGGATGTTCGGTTTCGACCAAACTTTAGTCCAAAGTTTGGTTCGGGTACCAGAACTTGAACCCGAACCCCATAGAAGTCAATGGTGACACAAACTTTGATGCTGTAAAATGGTTGTAGTAAGGGCTAGGAGGTCTCTCACTCTTAAAACGGACTTGTCAGTGTTCGGAGTTCAGCATTGGACACTAGGTGTCCGGTATGAACCCCAAACTTTACAGTTCGGGTTCGCTCATCTCTACACAACACTCGTTATACTGTTGTACTGATCCATTACACGTCTAGTCCCTGTGATTGACTATATATTCATTGTTGAGGACGCTCTTGCAGATGGGTCTAATCTCTGATGTCACGCCATCTGGAGGCTGAATCTTGAACTAAGTGCTCTTGTAATACAGGTTTTAATATTACGCTAATAAAATATATACTGTATACTGTACAATAGCTTTCTGACCCCGTTACACAGTTTTTGAGCACTTGAGCTGAAGTTGTTAAAGCTCAATTGGTGTTTTGCATAGTCTGAGGGGGCTATAGGTGTAATTCTGCCGAGATTTTGACTTCGATGCGTGTTGCAGTTACATTGGCATAATACTCTGTTCCATGTACAATATTATGTAGAACAGAGTTTTGATTCTAAATGGACTGTAGATAAAACAGTATGTCCTGGAACAGTACCAATACACATGCTCTGTAACTTGCCATCCACTCTTTTGGAGTGGACGATTGCTCTTTATCAGCATTCTGTCAGCACTATAGGTCCTGGGACATCCTTTCTCTCATTACTCAGCACGTATTGCTTCCGCCATTGCTTAATGAGATGCCTGCAATTAACTGAAAGACTGAATCTCTGTTAAGCCTGCATATACAGTTTGACAGGCAGGAGCAGAGAGACGAAGGCCAAGCCCCACTTCCGGTAATCCATATAGGGGGGTTTCTGCTGCTAGAGACAAATTACACTTAGACAGAAGGGAGACCCTACCGGCCGACACTTTTAGGTTATCTAACCCCTGAAAAGTAACTCCAACTTAATTGAACTTTATAAAGGGATTTTGCACATTATCTATTGAATGAGATCAAGTACAGCTGTCGGGGTAAAAGAGAATATATATATTTGTAACTTTTATATTTTTTGTAATTTTTATACGCTTTTTTGCTAATGTACTAACCACCATTTTGTGTCATATAACAATAAGCTTTCCTTGCTACGTAGTGCTCAAATCGAAACTTAAACTAAGATATTTCCAGCGTTGACAAGACTTATTTCAGAGAAACGAAACAAGATTATAAGCTGACGGCTGCAATATCTGCCCAGAGACTGAGATAAGGAGATGTGGACCAATCAGGAGTGGCCAGACACTGGACTTTCATGGCTTACCCCGCCCCGGACAACCCCTATCCCCTCCCCATTATGTAGTGTATTTAGATTTGTGCATGTAAAAAATAAATTCAGAACATTGCTGAGGACGTTGTCTGTAGTAGCCTTCTGAGCATGCTCTGAGCTTGAACCAGCTTGTTGTCTGACTCATTCTTTGAATGGTTGACCCATGCTCATAGTTTGAATTTGGAGTGACTGGAGGACGAGTGGAATGTCATCACGACCCCCACACAGCGACCATTTAATTTGTATTAGGGTTCAACTCACCTGCAAACACCATGGGTTTCGCAGGCTTAAAGCCGGGCAGAGCCACTGGCTGCTTCAGTAAATGCAGAGTGTCTCCTATTTGTGCTTCCTGTGCGTCCTTCATCCCAGCCATTAGATAACCTACTTGCCCAGCATATCTACGAAACAATGAGAGTAATATATATTCACAATTAGTGCAGATTCATCAAATTCTACATTGAATATCAGGTACAAATCAGCCATAAAAGAAGGCAGCAACGGCTCTGAGACCCAGCACTGCATGAGTTCACTACAGCTATATACAGCTGGCACTAGAGGGCGCTCACTGGAGACAGACTTCTACTGCTGCGGGTGGGTCCAATACTAGCTGTACATAATCACATGTCAACAGCTCCCCCTGGTGGTGGCTGCATGCAGCAAAAATAGTATTTCATCTAGTTACATTCATTTAAGTCAGAAATGCTGTGAGATTAGTCAGCACTGAATTTTGGATGTAAAACTATTTTGGATCTATCAACATATATGTTATAACTTCCCAGAGCCTAAACACCACATCAGAGAGCTCTGCTAATCGCACTGTAACAAGCTAAGAACCATCATACGGCCACAACAGATTAGTATTGAATGGCAATAAAAACACAAAATTGTATTTTAATTTGCAGAACTTTCCATAGCACAATATTGACATTTTATTTGCTTTAATAACAGATTCCCCTTTCAGCTCTGCTCTCTCCTGGGCACCAAACATCCATGTATATTCATAGAAAGCAGCAGACAGGAGCATCAGTACTGCATGCAGGATTAGAGCGCCATCTAGTGGCACTATAAGAATATTCCTAGTGTGCTAAAATGTCGCTCTATTATATCCTGCACAGGGTCGTACACAATTTTAAATGCTTTGGATATCGGAAAAAATTACTTTAAAAAAATGATGGAAAAACCCTTTTAAAAAGACACAGAAAGCAATAAGGAAAAAGCACAAACAAAAGAAGTGGTGCTGAGATGGGCCGGCTGCAGTTTATGCAGATCCTTGGGTGACAAAGTGCATGTGGGATAATCTTCACTTTTACAATTTGTTTTAATCCTTGCCTTCTAAAAGCTATAAAACTTTTTTTTCCAGTAGATTCGTTGTATCTGGGCTTTTTTTCAGTAGATTCGTTGTATCTGGGCTTTTTTCCCAGTAGATTCGTTGTATCTGGGCTTTTTTTTCCAGTAGATTCGTTGTATCTGGGCTTTTTTCCCAGTAGATTCGTTGTATCTGGGCTTTTTTTCCAGTAGATTCGTTGTATCTGGGCTTTTTTCCAGTAGATTCGTTGTATCTGGGCTTTTTTTCCCAGTAGATTCATTGTATCTGGGCTTTTTTTCCCAGTAGATTCGTTGTATCTGGGCTTTTTTTCCAGTAGATTCGTTGTATCTGGGCTTTTTTTCCAGTAGATTCGTTGTATCTGGGCTTTTTTTCAGTAGATTCGTTGTATCTGGGCTTTTTTCCCAGTAGATTCGTTGTATCTGGGCTTTTTTTCAGTAGATTCGTTGTATCTGGGCTTTTTTTTCCAGTAGATTCGTTGTATCTGGGCTTTTTTTCAGTAGATTCGTTGTATCTGGGCTTTTTTTCCCAGTAGATTCGTTGTATCTGGGCTTTTTTTCAGTAGATTCGTTGTATCTGGGCTTTTTTTCCAGTAGATTCGTAGTATCAGGGCTTTTTTTTCCAGTAGATTCGTTGTATCTGGGCTTTTTTTTCCAGTAGATTCGTTGTATCTGGGCTTTTTTTCCCAGTAGATTCGTTGTATCTGGGCTTTTTTTTCCAGTAGATTCGTTGTATCTGGGCTTTTTCCCAGTAGATTCGTTATATCTGGGCTTTTTTTCCAGTAGATTCGTTGTATCTGGGCTTTTTTTCCCAGTAGATTCGTTGTATCTGGGCTTTTTTTTCCAGTAGATTCGTTGTATCTGGGCTTTTTTTTTCCAGTAGATTCGTTGTATCTGGGCTTTTTCCCAGTAGATTCGTTGTATCTGGGCTTTTTTCCAGTAGATTCGTTGTATCTGGGCTTTTTTCCCAGTAGATTCGTTGTATCTGGGCTTTTTTCCAGTAGATTCGTTGTATCTGGGCTTTTTTTCCCAGTAGATTCGTTGTATCTGGGCTTTTTTCAGTAGATTCGTTGTATCTGGGCTTTTTTTTTCAGTAGATTCGTTGTATCTGGGCTTTTTTTTCCAGTAGATTCGTTGTATCTGGGCTTTTTTTCCAGTAGATTCGTTGTATCTGGGCTTTTTTTCCCAGTAGATTCGTTGTATCTGGGCCTTTTTTTCCAGTAGATTCGTTGTATCTGGGCTTTTTTTCCCAGTAGATTCGTTGTATCTGGGCTTTTTTTCCAGTAGATTCGTTGTATCTGGGCTTTTTTTCCAGTAGATTCGTTGTATCTGGGCTTTTTTTCCAGTAGATTCGTTGTATCTGGGCTTTTTCCCAGTAGATTCGTTGTATCTGGGCTTTTTTCCAGTAGATTCGTTGTATCTGGGCTTTTTTCCCAGTAGATTCGTTGTATCTGGGCTTTTTTCCAGTAGATTCGTTGTATCTGGGCTTTTTTTCCCAGTAGATTCGTTGTATCTGGGCTTTTTTTCAGTAGATTCGTTGTATCTGGGCTTTTTTTTTCAGTAGATTCGTTGTATCTGGGCTTTTTCCCAGTAGATTCGTTGTATCTGGGCTTTTTCCCAGTAGATTCGTTGTATCTGGGCTTTTTCCCAGTAGATTCGTTGTATCTGGGCTTTTTTTTCCCAGTAGATTCGTTGTATCTGGGCTTTTTTTCCCAGTAGATTCGTTGTATCTGGGCTTTTTTCCCAGTAGATTCGTTGTATCTGGGCTTTTTTTTCCAGTAGATTCGTTGTATCTGGGCTTTTTTTCCAGTAGATTCGTTGTATCTGGGCTTTTTTTCCCAGTAGATTCGTTGTATCTGGGCCTTTTTTTCCAGTAGATTCGTTGTATCTGGGCTTTTTTTCCCAGTAGATTCGTTGTATCTGGGCTTTTTCCCAGTAGATTCGTTGTATCTGGGCTTTTTTTCCAGTAGATTCGTTGTATCTGGGCTTTTTTTCCCAGTAGATTCGTTGTATCTGGGCCTTTTTTTCCAGTAGATTCGTTGTATCTGGGCTTTTTTTCCCAGTAGATTCGTTGTATCTGGGCTTTTTTTCCAGTAGATTCGTTGTATCTGGGCTTTTTTTCCAGTAGATTCGTTGTATCTGGGCTTTTTTTCCAGTAGATTCGTTGTATCTGGGCTTTTTTCCCAGTAGATTCGTTGTATCTGGGCTTTTTTTCCCAGTAGATTCGTTGTATCTGGGCTTTTTTTCAGTAGATTCGTTGTATCTGGGCTTTTTTTTCCAGTAGATTCGTTGTATCTGGGCTTTTTTTCCCAGTAGATTCGTTGTATCTGGGCTTTTTTTCCAGTAGATTCGTTGTATCTGGGCTTTTTTTTTCAGTAGATTCGTTGTATCTGGGCTTTTTTTTCCAGTAGATTCGTTGTATCTGGGCTTTTTTTCCAGTAGATTCGTTGTATCTGGGCTTTTTTTCCAGTAGATTCGTTGTATCTGGGCTTTTTTTTCCAGTAAATTCGTTGTATCTGGGCTTTTTTTTCCAGTAAATTCGTTGTATCTGGGCTTTTTTTCCAGTAGATTCGTTGTATCTGGGCTTTTTTTCCAGTAGATTCGTTGTATCTGGGCTTTTTTTCCCAGTAGATTCGTTGTATCTGGGCTTTTTTTCCAGTAGATTCGTTGTATCTGGGCTTTTTTTTCCAGTAGATTCGTTGTATCTGGGCTTTTTTTTCCAGTAGATTCGTTGTATCTGGGCTTTTTTTTCCAGTAGATTCGTTGTATCTGGGCTTTTTTTCCCAGTAGATTCGTTGTATCTGGGCTTTTTTTCAGTAGATTCATTGTATCTGGGCTTTTTTCCAGTAGATTCGTTGTATCTGGGCTTTTTTTTCCAGTAGATTCGTTGTATCTGGGCTTTTTTCCAGTAGATTCGTTGTATCTGGGCTTTTTTTCCAGTAGATTCGTTGTATCTGGGCTTTTTTCCCAGTAGATTCGTTGTATCTGGGCTTTTTTTTCAGTAGATTCGTTGTATCTGGGCTTTTTTCCCAGTAGATTCGTTGTATCTGGGCTTTTTTTCCAGTAGATTCGTTGTATCTGGGCTTTTTTCCAGTAGATTCGTTGTATCTGGGCTTTTTTTCCAGTAGATTCGTTGTATCTGGGCTTTTTTTTCCAGTAGATTCGTTGTATCTGGGCTTTTTTCCAGTAGATTCGTTGTATCTGGGCTTTTTTCCCAGTAGATTCGTTGTATCTGGGCTTTTTTTCCAGTAGATTCGTTGTATCTGGGCTTTTTTTCCAGTAGATTCGTTGTATCTGGTCTTTTTTCCAGTAGATTCATTGTATCTGGGCTTTTTTTGCAGTTAGAGCTGTAGTTTTTATAAATATTTTCTGATCTTTTTATTACTTTTCTTGGTGAGGCAAAGTGAATAAAATAAACTCCAGAGATTCTGCCGCTTCATCTTTTTTCTTCTTTTTCATTCCATCATCCTCTCGATAGGATTTCTAGAAGATATTTTTTTTAGTTTTAACACGAACAGATGTGGTGAAGCCAAAAATGATGTAACGGGAGAATTTAACTTTGCAGGCTCAGGTCACCGAAAACATCCAATGGCTTTACCGCTACAGTGTAGAGTAAAATGACCAATCTGATATTAATCCCAGTTATGGGACGGGCTTCATAGTTGTACAATCATGGAAGACATGGAGGCCTTCAGTAGGATCCTTGGCTGTCAAGACAATGCCATTGCCACATAACACTCATATGATTGATGACATGACATGGCTTTATAACTGATGGGGAGCCGTACCCCTTCAAGCCCCACTGATTCTCAGAAAGAGGGGGATGCTGTCTTTGCCTGCACAGCGGCACTCTAAGGCTATGTGCCCACGATGCAGAAATGCTCCGGTTTTTTCCTGAACGTTTCTGTATCTCCCTGGCATGCGGATTTTACATGCGTTTTTTTCAGCCAGGGACAAGCGTTTGTCACGCGTTTTGCACATACGATTTCGCATGCGGGTTGTCAAGCGCTTTCCAAGCGATTTTAGCATCACATGGAAAAGTGCTTGACAACTTGATCACACTATATAAATCCATGCAACCGGCATGGATTTTATATAGTGTGACCAAGTTAGTTAAAAAAAAGAATAAAAATGGTAAAAAATGTAAAAAAACATTATACTCACCTTCCAATGGCCCCCGGTCTCCTTATCCGATGCGACCCGTCACATGACTAAATGACGTCATGAAAGGTCCTTTTAGACCATCGCGAGCCGCCGGGGAGCCAGGACGCATCACTAAGGAGACCGGGGGCCATCAGAAGGTGAGTATAAGGTTTATTTTTTATTTTAAATTCTTTGTTTTTTAACAGGTTCTATGGTACCCGGGTCTGGAGGAGAGTCTCCTCTTCTCCAGACCCGGGTACCATCCGCACATTGAATCGCTTAATATCCGCATGTGTACATGTAGTCATGCGGATATTAAGCGATTCAATGCAAGTCAGTGGCGGCAAAAACGCCGCGCTTACGCAAAATAATTGGTAATGCTGCGGATTTTTCCTCAATGATAATCTGCAGCGGAAATTTCCGCAGCATGTGCACAGCACATCCGGATTATCATTGGGGAACATTTCAGACCTTCTACCAAGCGTTTATGCGTTCCTGCGGCGGAATTGCCGCTGCGGAAACGCTTAAAAAACGCATAGTGGGCACACAGCCTTACGCGGTGAAATGAGCTGCATCTGGATCTCGTTCACCTAAAGGGACTGTCAGCACAGAATGACTGTTCAAACTAAGTCCCAACTCTCGGTGCTTCATGACGGGGCCAATCATTTATATACACCTTCCCACCTGCTTGTTTTCCCTCTATCCACACCCTCCTCTTCTTTGATTGACAGCTCTGGCTTCATAGAACCAGAGAAGGAAGGAGACAGAGGTAAAACAAGCAGGTGGGAAGGTGTATATAAAGGATTGGCCCACGCCGTGATCCACGGAGCGCTTGTACTTGGTTTCAACAGTCATTCTGTGCTGACAGTCCCTTTAAAATCAGTGTTTCCCAAACTCCAGTCCTCACGGCCCCCCACAGGTCATGTCTTCAGGATTTCCATAGTATTGCACAGGTGAGAGAATTCCTGATTCCTTGATGATACTTTCATCACATGTGTAATACTGAGGAAATCCTGAAAACCTGACCTGTTGGGGGCCATGAGGACTGGAGTTTGGGAAACACTGCTTTAAATGGAGCGGTGCTGCAGTTTTATTATTCAGCAATTAGCAGGATCCCCCAACAATTTCTTAAGCAATGAGAAAATGCAGTCCCTAATGATGTCCTCTGACAATAAGCGGATCACGGACAGCAGATGCATTGGGTTCTGCATTTCTTGGAGAATGGGATGGGGCAGCTTCTGTCTTCTCAGTGATACAATCAGGAAGGAGATGCAGCGTGAGACAATCCCTGTCTACATCTTTGATCTGATCATCAATACAGAGGGCTGATTGGTGAAGACAGAGGGAAAGGCTAATAAAATTATTAAAAAAAAACTTAGTTTTTCGGCTGACACTTCCTCTAGGGTCAGTATGCCAACCTCATTGACTTCATAGCACTTGCCAGAGTGGACAGACACGATTTTATTGCCTTTACACACGTCACCTCCACACAGGGCGATGCTGCTACGACGCCTCTGTAGTGATCAAACGTGGAGTCAAACAGCAGGGCTTTAAGAGGGCTGCCCTTTTCAATCTTGGGACTAAAACACAAGAATAAGACATCCTGTTAAGGGGGATAAAGGTAAGTAAACAGCGTTCAGTCCAGAGTGATGAATTCCAAAAGACAAAGTTTATTCCTCCATCACATAATGTTTCGACCTGTTATAGGTCTTTATCAAGTATATACAAAGACATACAGGGATACTGATCCCCTTTAAGGAAAATCAGTGGCCAGAACCCTTTAAATTCCCCTTAAATGGTCCAAAACTGAAACTGTGGGAACAATATAATCCACTTAGGGTTCAGCAAACTTACAGTCAAGGGTTTGATAAAATTATCTACACCCTTGTGTCTCCGGAAAGCATAGCGTACGTTCACGTGCTGAAAATGCCGACCAGTGCTGGAGTGAGCGGAGGTCCGCAGCTTGTGACACTCCTGCTGTAGTGAAACTACAGGTCCCAGCAGACTGACGGTCTCTCATCAAGTTATGCTGGGAGCCGCAGTTTCACAAATAGTGCTAGAGGATCCATGTCAGAAATATGAGGCTGCCCCTAGGGTTTCTCCCACAAATATGTAATCGGACGTGGAGCAGATCTGCACGTGGATGAGCCATATTCTCTATCTGTGAACATACTACTCCTTCACTCAGATTCTAAGTGGTTCTGCAGCGCATCTGTGCAGAGCAAGCTGTCAATCAAAATCCAGGCCGGGTTTACAGCCGTCGCCCCTGATATAGCGAGCGGTGCTGTGATCCAAGACTGTAGCCGCTCCGTGCACAACGATCAGTGAAGGCCGGCAGCTGCAGGGAGGAAAGAAGTTAATTTTCTCCCGGTACCTACACTATAAGGCGGCCGGGCAGCATTGTAACAATATTTATCTGCAGATTAACCCTATACCTGCAGGTACATAGCATTTTCCAAGGTGACAGGTTCCCTTTAATAAAGAGAAGATGGATAGAGCCGCATTAGTCCGTACTCACGGTGGAAGCCTCCTGACAACTTCTTGAAGAACACTTTCCACATTTGTTCCAAGCTTCCCCGACATCTAATAGAAATAAACAGAGAAATGAATTTCTTAATACAGTTTAGAACTCGGCTACAACGAATCAGAAGAAATGAAACCTGTTTGAAGCTGACAAGCAATCAAGCCCCTCCGTAAGCCACACAGAACATGGCTACTTATGTCATCTGCAGGTGATTAAAGGAACCTGTCATGCTGAAATGGTATAAGATCTGTAGGGGGTGTTGTAGAGCAGAGAAGTTGATCAGACTGATAGACATATCTGTGGGAAGAGAGTCAGCAAAACTGGCATTTTATGCAGTGAAAAGTCCTGCCGTATGTACACTAGTCCAGTGGGCGGTCCTACTAAGTGATTGACAGTTCCCTGTATGACCATGCAGGCAAAGATAGCTGTCAATCACTAGTAGGACCGCCCACTGGACTCATCTGTACAAACAGCAGGATTCCACTGAATAAATTGATACAGGAAAAACATCTATCTTTGTAGCGTATTAGCCAGTAGATAGAAGAGTATTTAGATTTGAGAGTCCTCAGTGGTTGATACCATCTTTTCCGTTAGCCATTAAAAGGTAACAAATTGCAGGCTTTCCAGACTACTCAGGTCTCAGGTCTGCCTGATGAAGAAGCCCGAGTAGTCTGGAAAGCTTGCAATTTGTTACCATCTTTTCCGTTAGCCATTAAAGGTATCAACCACTGAGGACTCTCAAATCTAATGAATAAATTACAATTTATACTGAATCTTCTCCCACAAACCTATATATCGTTCTGCTCAGTTTCTCATGGATAAAACCTGTACATCTGAATGGGGCTTTAATGTTGTTATTATAATCATGTAACCGCAAATCACAAAATCTTTCATATGATCATTTTTTTAACACCTAAAACCCCAATGGATATTTATGTTTACTAAAGGATTCCTTCCCCATTCTTTTGGCAGCTCTTCTTTAGGTATGGACACAGACCGGCATCCGGCATAAAGACATCTGGAGACTTTTCCTTTTTCGGTGATATTGGATAATCTTCTTCATTTCTAACGCTTTAAATCTTTCAAATTCTTTCTGAAAAATGTATCATAAAGGGACTTTCTCAGGTCAGTTTTGCTTGTGGTTGTGTTACCATTATTTGTGCCAAATGTATCAAAGTGTTGCACGATGTTTGATAAATGTTTATGTAGCATTTCCATCTATCTTTATTTATTTTACTCACTTATATGGCGCCATTAATTTCACAGCACTTTACAGACATTATCATCACTGCCCCCATCGGGGCTCACAATCTACATTCCCTATCAGTATGTCTTTGGAGTGTGGGAGAAAACCAGAGAACCCGGAGGAAACCCACGCAAACACAGGGAGAACATACAAACTTCTTGCAGATGTCGTCCTTGGTGGGATTTGAACCCAGGACCCCACTGCTGCAAAACAACAATGCTAACCACTGAGCCACCGTGTATCTTTATCCACTTTTAACGTCACCCGTCGTTCTTAGACCTGTGTAGCTTACCAAGCCCAATTTCTAAAAGTTGCAAGAGTGCTGTAAAATAGGAAGCTGCACATTTTTGCGCAAAAATGATGCATCACAAAAGTTTTTTTTTTAACACCAAAAATTGATGTAAATTCCTCGCTACATTGCCCCTTTTCCAGCCACATTTTGTAGAAAAAAATAAAAAGACAAGGTAGAGACAGCGGAGTTAAATTTGCCTACAGGAATGATTTTGATCTGGAGCGCATCGTACCCGGATACAGTCACTAGCGGGAACGTCAAACATCTTCTCAATTTGTTTCTCCACCCTTTCCGGATCTGCGTTCTTCAAGTCTATCTAAAAGCAAAAGTATAAATACTAATTATTTATCAAAGCTGGACAACATCTAGAAACCATAGAATAAAACTGCCTTAAAATATAGTGTGAACAAGAGTTTAGGGAGAGATGTACAACTGGCACTGGCCTATAAAAGGGATTGTGTAATCGTACAAAACTAGCAAAAATGTAAAGTGCCCGGAAAACAAGGAACGTGCAATTTACCTCTTAGTAAAATCCTATGCTTTCTCAAGAACAGAGGAATTTTAATTTCATATATTTTTTAAATCAAATCATTTTTATTGAAAAACTCCAACTACAAATATTCCATCTTTCAAATAACATACATGACATAGTAATTCCATAGTAAAAATATGAACAAAGTATCTGAACTTCAATTCCCATAACCCACCCTAAACCCAAATCCCAACACTCCAGAGAGAACCATTTTCAGAGCAGTTCTAGAATAACGGACTATAGCATTCGTAGAAGGGGAAGAAGATAAAAAAGTGACTAACAAAGGGGTAGCAGCGTTTTAATGTTATCATTTACTGCTTGATGCCTGAGCCGGGGAGTGCACGCTGAAAACTGTTGCAGGCTGCTGTAATCACAGGACACAAGCAAACAGCATGGCATTTCCTATCAGCAGGGAGGAAGTAAAGGGAACAGTAATGAAAGTCTCCTCCTACTCCGCTCCATATTGAAATGAATAGTGTGCATCCTACAAATGAGATGCATACAGCAAACAATTGATTTTCCATACACAGGTTTTGAGTTGACCACTGGATATACACATGTGTATCACTAATTACCAGAACTGGAAATCGAAAAAAAAGACGAGCAAGTTTGGGGTGAATCCAGCCTTCATTACTGCACAGCCGCTCATAGAGGGATCGGTACTAGGAACAGCAGGAGTGCCGGCGATGGTCACAGATTTACCTGCTGCGGGACTGAAGGAGTCTGATCGCGCTCGGCTCGAAGCTTTTTACCTTGTTTACGACAGGAATAATTGAAAGCTGTGCTTCAAAGGCCAGGAAGAAGTTTGCCACCATCTATTAGAAAATCGACAAACTTAGGATAGAAACAATATGAACATATACCCTGCTATAAGTAAGTAAAAAGCAATAGGAAATATATATAATATAGGGTACTTAGTAAACATGGTTTTTGATTAAAAAAAAAAAAGCCATCCCACCAGCACCAAGGTGTACCCAGTCAGTTATGTGAAGTATATAATAACATACACTTTAGTACAATATTAGTATCTTGTCCCTTTAAATCTGCAGCTACTTCTGTCACCATGGTAACTGCATTCATACTCAGCCAATAGGATTGCTCGGTTTGAATTTGAAGAAAAAAAAAAAAAGTTCTATATGGTCAGTTTGTTCCATCTCATCTGAGTGTGAAGACAGACACCTGCGATCAGCGAGATTATAGGTATAAGACGTGATATAATATAACGGACGGGGCCACATCCCATCACACGCACTCAGCGACCACAACTGACCGGAATCAGCACATTTATCAGAGGAGAAGTCATTATTCCCCAACACATGATAAGTGACAACTTCTAGATCTGCTGGGAACCCAACTAATCCCTGCTAGACCCTCCCCGGACCACCGCTCCATTCATTCTCTATGCAGGAGAAAGCTGAGTACAGCGCCCCCCATAGAGAATGAACGGACCGGCGGCTGAACATTTGCACTTCGCTCACTTCTATCTATAAGTGCTGTTCTGCTGATTGGGTCATAGCGGCCAAACCCACCGATCTAAGAGTCATCACCTATCCAGAGATCAGTGAGAACTTGTTCCAACTAGACATCCCCTTTAATGGAAGAGATCACATATCTAACAGCCAATCCTATTCATTCCCAATCTTCCCTGTGCCCAGTAATGCCCCTGGGTATATCGCCAATATGAGCCAATCACCAAACCCTCTGCTGACTGTTCCTCATGTTTTATAGATTTTGGATCCGTTTCTACAAGAGAAGATCTCAGCGGCCACCATGGGGATGGGTTACTCTGCCAGCGATGGAGCAGGTAGTATCCTCCAGCCTGTGATATCTCACCTTCCTCCATATTCTGCTGTTACATGCGTTTCTTCAGCTTTACCCCTTCCCAACAGAACCAATTGATGGTTTTTTTCTGTTTTTTCCTCCGCTTTTTCCAAGGGTTATAACTTTTTCATGTCTGTCCACATAGTGTGAGGTCTTGTTATTTTGTAGGATGAGCGGTACTTATAAATCCCACCATTCATTTACCACATAGTACTAGAAAACGGGAAAACATTCCAAGTGCAGTAAAAGTGCGAGGAAAAAAAAAGCCTGACACTGTTTATCTGGGAAGGGTTTTAACGGCGTACATAGTGTGGTGAAAATGACCTGGTAATAGGATCCTACTCCTCAGTGTGATCACAGCAAGACCAAACTTCTCCAATAGTTTTGGCAAAAGAAAAAAACTTTTTTTTTATGGTGTCACCATTTTTTCTGAGACCCGTAACATTTTCGTTTTTCGGGTTGATGGAGCTGTGTGGAGCTTATTTTTTGAAGGGCAAGAGGACTTTATTGATAACATTTTGGGACACATATGACACGGTCATCGCTTCTTACAGGATTTTCTGCAGTATTGTGGCGAACGAAAAAAATGTAATTTTGGCTTTTTGAATTTTTTTCTGTGTTCACTGATCGTTTGTTTTTTATATTTGGATAGATTGTATTTCTCTGAAAGAGACCATACCACAAATGTGTATATTTTTATTATCTTTATTTTTAGTGGGAGGTGAGTTGAACGTGTGGGGTTTTAATAAATATACATATATATATATATTTTTTTTTTTTTTTCACTGTATTTGTATACATTATCTGATTGCTTGTGCTATATACAGCGATACCACAGTAATGCTCCATATAGCAAAACCACGGTCTTCTTTACAGCCCAAATGAAGCTTTATGATGACAGGCACGGAGGCTTCAGCAGACCCCCGGATGTCATAGCAGTCCATCTGCGCCCTGTGATCGCGTCACAGGAGCGCCGGTGGGCGCATGGAACGATGCGTCCCAATGCCGGCGCGCTGTTAATGCTGCTGTTAGAGATTGACAGCAGCACTGAACAGGTTAACAGCGGTGGGCAGATCTTCGCTCCACTCGCAGCTCTTAGAGGCAGGTCCTGGTTGTTTGTCACAGCCATTATCTGCCATGTACGGGGCGAGCTGACTCTGCTCCATACACCCGCTACTGACTTATACCAGACATGTACGGCTGATGTTGGTAAGGAGTTAAAGCGGTTGTCCTGCTTTGCGGCCATTTGTTTTTTTTTTACTTTAATGCAAGTATTTGGGGCTAAAATTGATTTCTGTAATTGAGTTTCATGAAAAATGTTGCCTTCTGTAGCATCTGTGCTGCACTGTCTATTCCTGGCTGCAAAATTAGCTAACTGAGAATCTATCAGTGAGCTCCTTCTGACAGTCTTAAGGGAGAGGTTGTAGATCTTTCATCTGTTTTTTTTCCTGAGTGCCTTTTAGCTGATCTATGCCCAAAGAAAACATGAAACTTGAATGTGCAGGGAAGCAATAAGTCTGTAATAACCAGTGAAAAATGAAACCTAAATGTAAAAAATTACTTTTAGTAGTAAACACATGGACATAAGAAAATACACACTGCTCAAAAAAATAAAGGGAACACCTAAACAACAGAATATAACTCCAAGTAAATCAAACTTCTCTGAAATCAAACTGTCCACTTAGGAAACAACACTGATTGACAATCAATTTCACATGCTGTTGTGCAAATGGAATAGACAATAGATGGAAATTATTGGCAATTATCAAGACACCCTCAATAAAGGAGTGGTTCTGCAGGTGGGGACCACAGACCACATCTCAGTACCAGTGCTTTCTGGCTGATGTTTTGGTCAATTTTGAATGTTGGTTGTGCTTTCACACTCGTGGTAGCATGAGACGGACTCTACAACCCACAGAAGTTGCTCAGGTAGTGCAGCTCATCCAGGATGGCACATCAATGCGAGCTGTGGCAAGAAGGTTTGCTGTGTCTGTCAGCGTAGCGTCCAGAGGCTGGAGGCGTTACCAGGAGACAGGCCAGTACACCAGGAGACGTGGAGGGGGCCGTAGGATGGCAACAACCCAGCAGCAGGACCTCTACCTCCGCCTTTGTGCAAGAAGGAACAGGAGGAGCACTGCCAGAGCCCTGCAAAATGACCTCCAACAGACCACAAATGTGCATGTGTCTGCACAAACGGTTAGAAACTGACTCCATGAGGGTGGTATGAGGGCCCAACGTCCACAGATGGGGGTTGTGCTCACAACCCAACACCGTGCAGGACGCTTGGCATTTGCCACAGAACACCAGGATTGGCAAACTCGCCACTGGCGCCCTGTGCTCTTCACAGATGAAAGCAGGGTCACACTGAGCACATGTGACAGACGTGACAGAGTCTGGAGACGCCGTGGAGAGCGATCTGCTGCCTGCAACATCCTTCAGCACGACCGGTTTGGCAGTGGGTTAGTAATAGTGTGAGGTGGCATTTCTTTGGAGGGCTGCACAGCCCTCCATGTGCTCACCAGAGGTAGCCTGACTGCCATTAGGTACAGAGATGAGATCCTCAGGCCCCTTGTGAGACCATATGCTGGTGCGGTTGGCACTGGGTTCATCCTAATGCAGGACAATGCCAGACCTCATGTGGCTGGAGTGTGTCAGCCTCATTTTGACTTGTTTTAAGGACATTACATCAAAGTTGGATCAGCCTGTAGTGTGTTTTCCACTTTAATTTTGGGGGTGACTCCAAATCCAGGCCTCCATTAGTTAATAAATTTGATTTCCATTGATGATTTTGTATGAACATTTGCTAAAGAAGAACTGCGCCCAGCGGAGCCAAGCTGAAGGAAGAGAATGGACTTGATCTGTCTTCAGACATTTTTTCAAGTTGCCCCTCAGGAAGGGGCCAGTTCACTTTTTAGCTGGGTTAAAATACACTGCTCAAAAAAATAAAGGGAACACTCAAATAACACATCCTAGATCTGAATGAATGAAATATTCTCATTGAATACTTTGTTCTGTACAAAGTTGAATGTGCTGACAACAAAATCACACAAAAATCATCAATGGAAATCAAATTTATTAACCAATGGAGGCCTGGATTTGGAGTCACCCCCAAAATTAAAGTGGAAAAACACACTACAGGCTGATCCAACATTGATGTAATGTCCTTAAAACAAGTCAAAATGAGGCTCAGTATTGTGTGTGGCCTCCACATGCCTGTATGATCTCCCTACAATGCCTGGGCATGCTCCTGCTGAGGTTGCGGATGGTCTCCTGTGGGATCTCCTCCCAGACCTGGACTAAAGCATCCGCCAACTCCTGGACAGTCTGTGGTGCAATGTGATGTTGGTGGATGGAGCGAGACATGATGTCCCAGATGTGCTCAATCGGATTCAGCTCTGGGGAACAGGCGGGCCAGTCCATAGCTTCAAAGCCTTCATCTTGCAGGAACTGCTGACACACTCCAGCCACGAGGTCTGGCATTGTCCTGCATTAGGAGGAACCCAGGGCCCACTGCACCAGCATATTGTCTCACAAGGGGCCTGAGGATCTCATCTCGGTACTTAATGGCAGTCAGGCTACCTCTGGCGAGGACATGGAGGGCTGTGCAGCCCTCCAAAGAAATGCCACTCCACACCATTACTGACCCACTGCCAAACCGGTCGTGCTGAAGGATGTTGCAGGCAGCAGATCGCTCTCCACGGTGTCTCCAGACTCCGTCACGTCTGTCACATGTGCTCAGTGTGAACCTGCTTTCATCTGTGAAGAGCACAGGGAGCCAGTGGTGAGTTTGCCAATTCTGGTGTTCTGTGGCAAATGCCAAGCGTCCTGCACAGTGTTGGGCTGTGAGCACAACCCCCATCTGTGGATGTCGGGCCCTCATACCACCCTCATGGAGTCAATTCTAACCGTTTGTGCAGACACATACACATTTGTGGCCTGCTGGAGGTCATTATGCAGGGCTCTGGCAGTGCTCCTCCTGTTGCTTCTTGCACAAAAGCGGAGGTAGCGGTCCTGCTGCTGGGTTGTTGCCCTCCTACGGCCCCCTCCACGTCTCCTGGTGTACTGGCCTGTCTCCTGGTAGCGTCTCCAGCCTCTGGACACTACGCTGACAGACACAGCAAACCTCCTTGCCACAGCTCTCACAGATGTGCCATCCTGGATGACCTGCACTACCTGAGCATCTTCTGTGGGTTGTAGAGTCCGTCTCATGCTACCACGAGTGTGAAAGCACAACCAACATTGAAAAGTGACCAAAACATCAGCCAGAAAGCACTGGTACTGAGATGTGGTCTGTGATCCCCACCTGCAGAACCACTCCTTTATTGAGGATGTCTTGATAATTGCCAATAATTTCCATCTATTGTCTATTCCATTTGCACAACAGCATGTGAAATTGATTGTCAATCAGTGTTGCTTCCTAAGTGGACAGTTTGATTTCAGAGAAGTTTGATTTACTTGGAGTTATATTCTGTTGTTTAAGTGTTCCCTTTATTTTTTTGAGCAGTGTATATAAAAAAAAAAATTACTGCAGCTTTAATGCTATTTATTACGTCTCACCAGTAAGAACATGGCATAAGCGTAATTTAAAGGAAGAGGAGGACATTATTCACTCCAGTTTCCTGCGGCCCCTCGGGAGTATAGGTTGCTGCACAGTAGTCCGCATTCTGCGTAAAACAGGAAAAAACACTTTTACTTAGTGGGATGAGGGCAGCACGTTGGTCATTAGTGGCACTCTGTCAGTTGAGCATTGCTCCTAATATCTGGTTGTGTTTCCTGAGAAGAGGGGACCCACCAAAGAGGAGACCCACCGAAGAGGAGTTCCACCAAAGAGGAGTTCCACCAAAGAGGAGTCCCACCGAAGAGGAGTCCCACCGAAGAGGAGTCCCACCGAAGAGGAGACCCACCGAAGAGGAGACCCACCGAAGAGGAGACCCACCGAAGAGGAGTCCCACCGAAGAGGAGTCCCACCGAAGAGGAGTCCCACCGAAGAGGAGACCCACCGAAGAGGAGTCCCACCGAAGAGGAGACCCACCGAAGAGGAGACCCACCGAAGAGGAGTTCCACCAAAGAGGAGTTCCACCAAAGAGGAGTCCCACCGAAGAGGAGTCCCACCGAAGAGGAGTCCCACCGAAGAGGAGACCCACCGAAGAGGAGACCCACCGAAGAGGAGTCCCACCGAAGAGGAGTCCCACCGAAGAGGAGACCCACCGAAGAGGAGTCCCACCGAAGAGGAGTCCCACCGAAGAGGAGACCCACCGAAGAGGAGACCCACCGAAGAGGAGTCCCACCGAAGAGGAGACCCACCGAAGAGGAGACCCACCGAAGAGGAGTCCCACCGAAGAGGAGACCCACCGAAGAGGAGTCCCACCGAAGAGGAGTCCCACCGAAGAGGAGACCCACCGAAGAGGAGACCCACCGAAGAGGAGTCCCACCGAAGAGGAGACCCACCGAAGAGGAGTCCCACCGAAGAGGAGTCCCACCGAAGAGGAGACCCACCGAAGAGGAGTCCCACCGAAGAGGAGACCCACCGAAGAGGAGACCCACCGAAGAGGAGACCGAAGAGAAGTCCCACCGAAGAGGAGACCCACCGAAGAGGAGTCCCACCGAAGAGGAGTCCCACCGAAGAGGAGTCCCACCGAAGAGGAGACCCACCGAAGAGGAGTCCCACCGAAGAGGAGACCGAAGAGAAGTCCCACCGAAGAGGAGACCCACCGAAGAGGAGTCCCACCGAAGAGGAGACCGAAGAGGAGTCCCACCGAAGAGGAGTCCCACCGAAGAGGAGACCCACCGAAGAGGAGACCCACCGAAGAGGAGTCCCACCGAAGAGGAGACCCACCGAAGAGGAGACCCACCGAAGAGAGACGAAGAGGAGACCCACCGAAGAGGAGACCCACCGAAGAGGAGACCCACCGAAGAGGAGTCCCACCGAAGAGGAGTCCCACCGAAGAGGAGACCCATCGAAGAGGAGTCCCACCGAAGAGGAGTCCCACCGAAGAGGAGTCCCACCGAAGAGGAGACCCACCGAAGAGGAGACCCACCGAAGAGGAGTCCCACCGAAGAGGAGTCCCACCGAAGAGGAGACCCACCGAAGAGGAGTCCCACCGAAGAGGAGTCCCACCGAAGAGGAGACCCACCGAAGAGGAGTCCCACCGAAGAGGAGACCCACCGAAGAGGAGACCCACCGAAGAGGAGTCCCACCGAAGAGGAGACCCACCGAAGAGGAGTCCCACCGAAGAGGAGTCCCACCGAAGAGGAGACCCACCGAAGAGGAGTCCCACCGAAGAGGAGTCCCACCGAAGAGGAGACCCACCGAAGAGGAGTCCCACCGAAGAGGAGACCCACCGAAGAGGAGACCCACCGAAGAGGAGTCCCACCGAAGAGGAGTCCCACCGAAGAGGAGTCCCACCGAAGAGGAGACCCACCGAAGAGGAGTCCCACCGAAGAGGAGACCCACCGAAGAGGAGACCCACCGAAGAGGAGACCGAAGAGAAGTCCCACCGAAGAGGAGACCCACCGAAGAGGAGTCCCACCGAAGAGGAGTCCCACCGAAGAGGAGACCCACCGAAGAGGAGTCCCACCGAAGAGGAGACCGAAGTGAAGTCCCACCGAAGAGGAGACCCACCGAAGAGGAGTCCCACCGAAGAGGAGTCCCACCGAAGAGGAGACCCACCGAAGAGGAGTCCCACCGAAGAGGAGACCGAAGTGGAGTCCCACCGAAGAGGAGTCCCACCGAAGAGGAGACCCACCGAAGAGGAGACCCACCGAAGAGGAGTCCCACCGAAGAGGAGACCCACCGAAGAGGAGACCCACCGAAGAGAGACGAAGAGGAGACCCACCGAAGAGGAGACCCACCGAAGAGGAGACCCACCGAAGAGGAGTCCCACCGAAGAGGAGTCCCACCGAAGAGGAGACCCATCGAAGAGGAGTCCCACCGAAGAGGAGTCCCACCGAAGAGGAGTCCCACCGAAGAGGAGACCCACCGAAGAGGAGACCCACCGAAGAGGAGTCCCACCGAAGAGGAGTCCCACCGAAGAGGAGACCCACCGAAGAGGAGTCCCACCGAAGAGGAGTCCCACCGAAGAGGAGACCCACCGAAGAGGAGTCCCACCGAAGAGGAGTCCCACCGAAGAGGATTCCCACCGAAGAGGAGTCCCACCGAAGAGGAGACCCACCGAAGAGGAGACCCACCGAAGAGGAGACCCACCGAAGAGGAGTCCCACCGAAGAGGAGACCCACCGAAGAGGAGACCCACCGAAGAGGAGTCCCACCGAAGAGGAGACCCACCGAAGAGGAGACCGAAGAGGAGACCCACCGAAGAGGAGACTGAAGAGAAGTCCCACCGAAGAGGAGTCCCACCGAAGAGGAGACCCACCGAAGAGGAGACCCACCGAAGAGGAGACCGAAGAGAAGTCCCACCGAAGAGGAGACCCACCGAAGAGGAGTCCCACCGAAGAGGAGTCCCACCGAAGAGGAGACCCACCGAAGAGGAGTCCCACCGAAGAGGAGACCGAAGAGGAGTCCCACCGAAGAGGAGTCCCACCGAAGAGGAGACCCACCGAAGAGGAGTCCCACCGAAGAGGAGTCCCACCGAAGAGGAGACCCACCGAAGAGGAGACCCACCGAAGAGAGACGAAGAGGAGTCCCACCGAAGAGGAGACCCACCGAAGAGGAGTCCCACAGAAGAGGAGACCCACCGAAGAGGAGACCCACCGAAGAGGAGTCCCACCGAAGAGGAGACCCACCGAAGAGGAGACCCACCAAAGAGGAGACCCACCGAAGAGGAGTCCCACCGAAGAGGAGTCCCACCGAAGAGGAGACCCACCGAAGAGGAGTCCCACCGAAGAGGAGTCCCACCGAAGAGGAGACCCACTGAAGAGGAGACCCACCGAAGAGGAGACCGAAGAGAAGTCCCACCGAAGAGGAGACCCACCGAAGAGGAGTCCCACCGAAGAGGAGTCCCACCGAAGAGGAGTCCCACCGAAGAGGAGACCCACCGAAGAGGAGTCCCACCGAAGAGGAGACCCACCGAAGAGGAGTCCCACCGAAGAGGAGTCCCACCGAAGAGGAGTCCCACCGAAGAGGAGACCCACCGAAGAGGAGACCCACCGAAGAGGAGTCCCACCGAAGAGGAGACCCACCGAAGAGGAGACCCACCGAAGAGAGACGAAGAGGAGTCCCACCGAAGAGGAGACCCACCGAAGAGGAGACCCACCGAAGAGGAGTCCCACCGAAGAGGAGTCCCACCGAAGAGGAGTCCCACCGAAGAGGAGACCCACCGAAGAGGAGACCCACCAAAGAGGAGTCCCACAGAAGAGGAGACCCACCGAAGAGGAGACCCACCGAAGAGGAGTCCCACCGAAGAGGAGTCCCACCGAAGAGGAGACCCACCGAAGAGGAGTCCCACCGAAGAGGAGTCCCACCGAAGAGGAGACCCACCGAAGAGGAGTCCCACCGAAGAGGAGACCCACCGAAGAGGAGACCCACCGAAGAGGAGTCCCACCGAAGAGGAGACCCACCAAAGAGGAGACCCACCGAAGAGGAGTCGCACCGAAGAGGAGTCCCACCGAAGAGGAGACCCACCGAAGAGGAGACCCACCGAAGAGGAGTCCCACCGAAGAGGAGTCCCACCGAAGAGGAGACCCACCGAAGAGGAGACCCACCGAAGAGGAGTCCCACCGAAGAGGAGTCCCACCGAAGAGGAGACCCACCGAAGAGGAGACCGAAGAGAAGTCCCACCGAAGAGGAGACCCACCGAAGAGGAGTCCCACCGAAGAGGAGTCCCACCGAAGAGGAGTCCCACCGAAGAGGAGACCGAAGAGGAGTCCCACCGAAGAGGAGACCCACCGAAGAGGAGTCCCACCGAAGAGGAGACCCACCGAAGAGGAGTCCCACCGAAGAGGAGTCCCACCGAAGAGGAGACCCACCGAAGAGGAGACCCACCGAAGAGGAGACCCACCGAAGAGGAGACTGAAGAGGAGACCCACCGAAGAGGAGACTGAAGAGGAGACCCACCGAAGAGGAGTCCCACCGAAGAGGAGTCCCACCGAAGAGGAGTCCCACCGAAGAGGAGACCCACCGAAGAGGAGACCGAAGAGGAGTCCCACCGAAGAGGAGACCCACCGAAGAGGAGACCGAAGAGGAGTCCCACCGAAGAGGAGTCCGAAGAGGAGTCCCACCGAAGAGGAGTCCCACCGAAGAGGAGACCCACCGAAGAGGAGTCCCACCGAAGAGGAGTCCCACCGAAGAGGAGACCCACCGAAGAGGAGACCGAAGAGGAGTCCCACAGAAGAGGAGACCCACCGAAGAGGAGTCCCACCGAAGAGGAGACCCACCGAAGAGGAGTCCCACCGAAGAGGAGTCCCACCGAAGAGGAGACCGAAGAGGAGACCCACCGAAGAGGAGACCCACCGAAGAGGAGTCCCACCGAAGAGGAGTCCCACCGAAGAGGAGACCCACCGAAGAGGAGTTCCACCGAAGAGGAGACCGAAGAGGAGTCCCACCGAAGAGGAGACCCACCGAAGAGGAGACCCACCGAAGAGGAGACCGAAGAGGAGTCCCACCGAAGAGGAGTCCCACCGAAGAGGAGACCCACCGAAGAGGAGTCCCACCGAAGAGGAGTCCCACCGAAGAGGAGTCCCACCGAAGAGGAGACCGAAGAGGACAGAACTGCACCTTAAGATCCCTAGGGGGAAAGGGATGGCCAAAGGCCAGAAAAGACAACAATCGATCCTACAACAAAAAGGAAGAAGCAGAACCAGAACAACGTCCGCCATTACATCAACCGGTATTTGAGGGGAAAGAGGAACATCATGTGGACCATCCTGCTGGGACCTCTCTGCCGATAACATCATACGGCAATACCGGCTGGTAAGTATAAATCCACCAAAGTAATAATAGCAGGATAGTAGTTATATAGTGGTAGTATATGAGTATTAGTGTAATTTGAGTAATAATACTAGTGATAATAGTAAGAAAGTAATAAAATAACAATAGTAATAGTAGTAGGTAGAATAGCAGTGTGATCCAGGGTTCTAGGACTGATCGCCTTTTCTCGGGGTCAAGAAGGAATTTTTCCGCTGTGACACAAATTGGCTGAAGGTGTCCTGAGGTTTTTGCCTTCTTTTGGATCAACACTCTAGGTATAGGGTAGTATTAGTAGCAATAGGAAAGAAGAATAATACCGTAATAAGACATCAGGTTATTATTATTAATAAATATGAACTAGTTATATCTATAGAAAGAACAAAGAGTAAATAAAAATAATTATAGACGTAGTTCAATCAATACTGTAATATTAAATAGTTATAGAAAAGTTAGAGTAGTACTTTAATAAGAAAGCAGGACACAAGACAAAATATATAAAAAACTATATTAAAAACAACTGTAGTAGTACATTTAGTACAGTAATAGTAATTACATAACTAGTAACATAATTAGGTTTGATCCGGGGTCCTAGGACTGATCGTCTTTTCTCAGGGTCAAGAAGGAAATTTTTCCCTGTGACACAAATTGGCTGAAGGTGTCCTGGGGTTTCTGCCTTCTTCTGGATCAACACTGTAGGTATAGGGCAGTATTAGTAGTGATAGGAAAGAAGAATAATACTGTAATAAGATAGCACAATGTTAATAATAACCATATCAAATAGTTAGATTTATAAAAACAAATTAAAATAACTCCAGTAGTACAATAATTAGTGTAATATATAACTTGTAATAACATTATTAGGTTTGATCCAGGGTCCTAGGACTGATCGCCTTTTCCCGGGGTCAAGAAGGAATTTTTCCCGTGACACAAATTGGCGGTAGGTGTCCTGGGGTTTTTGCCTTCTTCTGGATCAACAGCTTTAGGCATAGGGATTTTAGTAATACCATTATTAGAATCACAAGAATAATAAAAAAATTCGAATTAAATTTTTTAATTAGTTTTATAACAGTTACAATTAATTGGATTAATGCAATAATAATAAATAGTAAAAATGGTGGTAATAACAATAAAAAAAACTAGTCCCAGTTACTAAGTTAGTGTAGTGTTAGTGTAGGGACCCATCTGAAGAGGTCGCCTTGACGTTGGCAGATGGGCTCGCACAATTTGCTCAAAATGTGTGCTAAGAACCTCATATTTCTATGTACAGGAGATCTAGCAGTAATTCCATTCAGGAGATAGATATCTGTGTACACACACACTTTGTTATATACTTTTGTGCAGCACACAGGGCAGGTATACAGGTATAGGGCGAGAGTGTTACAGTGATATTATAACTCGGCCTTAAGGATAAAATGCTGACAACTACAGAACCTGGAAACACATCCGAAACTAGACCTTGTAAGTAACTGGTTCCCAGCTAGTGGTGAATATGTACAGGGCAGTCCGGTACCAGGACCCGCTCTATAGGACACATTATCATCAGGCAGGTCCTGTCAGGGCTCTTACAAGATCTGCGGCAGAAGTGTGGCTGTATAACACATTCCTGCTCCTGCCTCAGCCTCCGACAGTGGAGCCAACCCTGACCCTGGCAGTTTAATCCACTGTATGACACAGTAGGGGGCTTCCACAGCATTTAGGCACTTTAGACAGGAGAGGGAGGCGCGATCATGGTGCCGATGAGTTTCTATGGCAGCCGAGATCTAACAATAGACCCCATGACGGCCATCTTACTGCTCCTATTAGACCCCGGCTGAGCAAAGGTCTATGAGGATGCCGGTGAGACTTATGTCGCCTGCTCTGCACATATTAGAAATGCCTAGGGCTGATTAGTTTTCCATTTGTAAATCTGATCCAGCAGCGCTGGGCTACCACTGACGTGATCAGGGCTATTGAGCTCCTAGATTGGGCAGAGGAGCTCAGTCTTCAGCAGGAGCTGGCCGAGGAGAGCGGAGCAACTTGCATGGGGCAGCTGCACAAGAAGTAACTCAAAAGGTGGAGATTTACCCGGAGACGTGGTGCCCGGGCTGTGATCTGCTGTGCAGGCTGCATAGTCGATGCCTCCTAGGACCCGAACTTCTGACTCGCCCCCTGGGCCGTGGGGCACGCGGAACCGGGCAATAGGGAGACTCTGGGAGTAGTAGTGGCGGCCCGGTCCCGCGGCTCAGGGTGGTCAGACCAATGGTAGTCTGCTGCTGTACTTTAGATAATGTCCGACTACGCCACCCGTGGATTGCGGTTATTAGGAACCGCCGCTGCAAGGCAGTCCGCTGGGGCTGATGTTACTCCCCACGGGAAGAGTGCGGCCCCAGGGCAGTGTAGTGGATGGTGGGAGTAATGGTAGTGAGAGTCCCAGTACCGGTAGTGCTGGAGGAGCGAAAGAGCACACAAACAACGTCCAATGTCTTTTACTCACAGTTCAGGTACTCCGGGTCACTTCTGTGCACGTAGTGACCGCCCGAGCCGTGCTGCGTCCACCAGGTGAGGGGCTCGGTCAACTCCCAGGCAGCTCAGGAATATGGCACAGGACCCCCTTCTTTCCTTTCTCTGGCCTGCCTCACCAGTGACCCACTTCTGTCCAGCTGCCGCGGACTTGTGCGGTTAAACGTGGGCCCCGTCCTCCGCTGTCCTATATGGTGCCTTCCTAGCAGGTTTGATGAGGTGTCGCACCAATAAATGATCACGACGACCGGTCTTTGGCTGAGGGTTGTTTCTCCTCCACCAACTTGGGATCCGGTACCCTTAATTTGCCTGACTCTTCACCCTGGATTCTCATGGGTTCTTAGGGTCCCTTCCACCTTCTTGTTCCTGAGCCCTTCTGTTTCTCTGTCTCTCCTCCGTCTTTCCTGTTCCTTCTTCTCCTCCCTTCTCATGGAGCTGGGCTCAGGTGGCACCACAGCTCCCCTTCACTTCCTCCTCGGCCTCTCACTAGGCCCTCCTGGAGTAGAGCTCCTACAGAGCCTATACTCCCTGTCTTCTCCTCTCTGGACAGAACCTAGATCTAAGATGGTGCCGACCTTTTATACCTCCCTCTGACCATGAGCCCAGGTGACCAGCAACCAATGGGCTCCTACCTACACTCAGGAACCAACCCCTATCTGCCCCTACAGCACTGGGTGTTCCACCGCCCTCCCCACTCCAGGCAGGGACATAATCGGTCGTGCCTGCACTACTGTCTAGTGGGAGCACCGTTGAGCTGTCCCTCGGAAATGGGGTGTGTGTGCTGCATGCAGCTAACTGAGCCCTGGTCCACACTCCATCCTTACCCGGGAGTGGAATATCACACCTCTGGCAGAGGTGCAATACCCCTGTAGCGGCCGAACCCTCGGGGCGCTACACTTCACCCCTAACAGGCACAGCAGAGCTCGGACGGCTGCAAGTGAACGGAGAACGGCTGATTAGTAACTGCTGCGTCTCCTGCAGCTCAGATAAGAGCCGTACAGAGCGGGGGCTCAGTAATGATGAATACGGGAAGTGTCCGCCCCTCACATATCCTATATGCGGCCTCCAGAGGTAAAGTCTCCCCTGTAACCAGCGCCTTCTCCCACCTTCTCTGCTGGCATGCTCCATTGCTTAAAGGGGATGTCTGAAGAAAACAAGTTATCACTTATCCACAGGCTCGGTGATCACTTACTGATCGTGGGGGTCTGACCGCTGCGAACCATCGTCTGATCGGGAAGGAGTGGAAAGTCAGGATTCAACTGCAGCTCCATTCATTCTCTATGGGGCTCCAGAAAAGCCGAGCTCAGGGCTTGAATGCCACATAGGGAAGGAATGGAGCGGATCCTGGAGTAATAACATGTCCTCCTCTCCTCAGCTTTCTGTCTGTGTAAGTGGCTCAGCCCTTGTCTCCCCTTCTGCACTGGCTTCTGTACTGGTCCCTGTAGACTTTCTCCTATGAGGAAGAGGAACCCCTCTGCCCTTCTGCTCTCAGTCCTCTGCGGCTTTTCCCCATCGCTCAGTGCAGCCATTATATATAATAAGGATCATTCTTGTCCAGCTTTCATCCCGCCCAGCTGACAAGGTAATAAACATGTGAGGTGGAAGGTTCACAATTATTAGATGTGTTGTGAAAAGTCTCCACAGCAAATTCAGAGAAAACTGCAGGGTGACCGCTTGTGAAACCAGCACAAAATCCAGCGGACAGCGCCTCCCTGCCCCCCGCCGGTCTCTGTATCCTGGCATTCAGCTATTCCATTTGGTGCTTATTCAGGGAGGAAAATAAAAATGTGATGTTCTTACACAGACGCCTGAAGACGCGACGTTCGCTGCGCTGACACCCAGCTGCGCTTGGTATCACAGATCCTAGAAGTGTGCATTGATGGATTCCTCCACAAGAGGCCCTCATAAGCATTCACACACCTCCACCTTCCACCTCAGACCACCAGAGGGAGACCGTTAGGGATATATAAAGGGAAGGTGGAGCCAGGCAGCCCAGAAAGTGATTCAGAAGTTTCCTGCTCAGACACAGAAGGACTCAGTTCAGTCGAGCCAGAGCCTAGCAGTTCCTGCAGAAAGAGTTCAGTACAGTCTGTAGAGTGATTCCAGACTAGAACTCACAGAGCTCAGGATAGAGAGCTAGGAGTGTGCCGACGCTCTGAGAGCGGCGAAGAAGAGCAGTGTCCCGGCTGCAGTGTGTGTAGCCTAGTGAGGGCCCCGAGAGGGGCCGAAGGCGAGTGGAGAGTGAGTACATAGGGGGCAGAGGAGCTTAATTAGCTCACCCTGAAGCATTTACCGGACACTGGGTCCGAAGCTTACCGGGATCTCTACGACCCAGTAAAGCATAACCGGAATCCCTGGAGAACTACAGGTCCCAGGATCGCTAGAGTGCTGATACGTAACAGAGCCAGGAGACACATAGGCCTCGCAAGCTGAGGAGCATGTACTCCAAGAAAAGGCCCTACCACAAGGTCAGCCAGCGCAGGACAGAGACAAAGTTAGGCCTAGCTCCAGGCAGGTCAGAAACTTACTACGCAGAGGCAAGAAACAGGAGGCCCTACACCCGCTCATTGGGGAGGATCCTGATATGCACCCTTCACCCTACAGTGCTCCAGGATGTGCCTGACTTTCCATCAGTAAAAGGTACTGAAGTGACTACCGTGTCCGTCCCCGTTCTTGCTCTGACCCGGCTGGGTATCGCCTGTCCTGCATTCCCCTTGCATACGCTGCCCTGAGGTCTAGATCCACCTGTGGGGAGCTATACCATCGAGCTGCCTCATCACCGGCCTCAGTGGACTGCCGCAGCGCTGGTGATTATCATCAGGAACCACAGGTGGCGTCACGAACTTTCATAAAATGAACAAACAACCACCCTTTTAAAGAGTGACCCCAGGGTACGGGCCCAGGAGCCGACCACCGCGACATCCCCAAGGCCAGGCAAAGGCCCGGGTACCGAGTCATCCCCATCCTCTGGGCTGGTCACTGCTTTTCATCATCCATGTTGGGCTGTTGTACGACGTGTGGACTACTCTGCTTGTTGGATTCTTGCATTACCACAAACACTGCCTTTATTTTGTGATTTCTGTGCCGCTTCCCATTTCTATTGGCAGCGTGATATACCAGCACGTGAGTGCTGCCACAATCATGTGTCAATAGGTTATTGATGGAGGCCGTGATACAGAGACTGTCCTGGACCAGGGAGGAGTTGGTACAGAAGCACCTAGAGAGGGGGGTACAGGGGCTTCATTTCAATTTTAAAACTTAGCTGAATTGTGTTTAGCTACAAGACTGGAAAGAAAAATAGAAAAAAAAAATTAAGATTTTATTATTTGGCAAAATCGTCCATCAGAGGTTTGGCCACTACCAAAAAGTTTTTGATGAACTTACAGTAGCAGCTGGCGAAACCCAAAAAACTTTGTAACGCCTGAATATAATACCAATCCAGTACCGTCCGGACTTTTGCCAGATCCATGTGACGCGCCCTGGGCCTATGAGATGTAGCGTTGCGCACGCAGGGACTACCCGGAGCCGGATCTGATAGGGGTAGTAGTCTCGTGGCGGTGACCCGGTCCGTGCCCAGGGAGTCAGACTAAGTGGCGGTGTATTAGCAGTAGATGTAGGACGACTACGCCACCCGTTGAATGCAGCTATGGAGCTGCCGCTGCAGGGCAGACCGCTGAGGCCGGTGGTAGGATTGTGCAGCGTGGATGGTATAACCCCCAACGGGAGGGGTATGGCCTCAGGGCAGCCGACGTGGATGATGGGGGTAGCAGGAACCACTCAGAGACGATGCGGTGTAGTTCAGGGTCTTTACTGGTGACAAAGATAGACCCTCCCGGAGTACTGGCTAGCGATCGGGGCCTGGTCAGTCTTTGAGCAGATGGGATTTTCCCCTGGCCAGGCGGAGTTGTAGGCCTCCCCAACTAATTGTACTCTTCTGGCTACCTTTCTAGAGGCGGGTAAAAGTAGCCCACGTCCCTGAGTGTACCGTGTGGTGCTCACCCGTATGGCCGGTGACTCGGGGCCTTCTAGTGGCTTCCGCTCCACGACGGCGGTGCTGGTCCCACGCGTGTGACCGTGCCTTCGGGTTTCTTGGCCAGGGGACCTGAAATCCCCTGCCGGTCGGTTTCTGCTGCTGGGTCAAGGTTAATCCCCACAGCCTCGGACTCCGGGTCCGGTGGTAACTCTTCAATCAGGGCGAGCTCTTCAGCTGCCAGCCCCTGATTCCTTTTAGCACGACTTCCCCAGAGCTCCTGATCTCTCTTTCCTATAGCTGCTTCTCCTCTTCTCTCTACTCTTCTCTTCTCCCCAACCCTGCCTCAGCCCCAGGTTTATATAGGGGAAGTCCTTCCCCTCCCAGGACTGGGCAGGAGGTGTGGCATGCATAGGATTCCTGACCAAGAGACCTCCCACCTGCTCTCAGACATAACATTGCTGTTACTGTGGAAACCAGACCCCTGGGGTGCCACACATGCAAAAACAGTGAATGATAAGAAATAACCCAAAAAAGGGACCTCCTGAATGGAGAACATAAATTATTTGTCAACCCAGAGAAATGTATTATCTTTGAGTATCTGTAAGACCTGCCTGACATGTACCTGATGTGATACGAGGTGAATAAATTAGACTGTGGGGACCCCCAACGAAACCCCGACGCTCAGCCCCCCTACCGCCACCCCTTCCTTAACAATACAATAATGTAACTCTTACAACTGGATGGGTGTGGATCGGTCACAGCTTTATTAACTCTTTAACTCATTCCATTAGAAAGGCATTTTATTTCCAAAAATAATTCCGCTTGTTGCAGCATGCCCTGTGTCTCCACACCGGCAAGTTGGCCAACAAGAGTAACTTTCCAACATGTCCTTTCTATTTCAGGCCAAGGAGGATCCTGCGTACTCGTATGCAGGACTCAGACCCCCACCCATCATCATTAACGCTTGCTCCACTCCGTCCTGGAGTCCTGACAGGAATATGTCCAGTCCAATATCCGTTAAATGAACACCGTCGGGCCATATGAGGCCAGCTTTATCTCCTTCCAGTTCTCGGTGTCTTATCACTACACCACCTCTTTCCTTTAAAAATCTTGCCATCCGAATATTTATTAGCCGCCTTGTCCGTTCGATGGCTGCACTGTCTCGCGCACCTCGCCATACCGTTCTCGGCACAATCTCTGACCATATTATAGTTAGTTTACTAAAAAATGCTCTGAAGCGCTCAGTGTCTAGCTTCATTATTGCCATTAGTTCTGCGATCTTGTAATGACCGAAGTCGTTTCCCCCAGCGTGTATAACTAAGATAACCGGACCTGTTGCTTCTCTCCCTATGTTGATTACCTCCATTAGTACCTGTGGCCATCGCAGGCCTCTAATACCTCTCCAGTTGAAATATGTGTCATGAAACCCCATATTCCTCCCGCCTGGGCGGACTGTCGCCCTTTTTTCTGCCCAGTATATGTACGAGTGGCCTATCACCCACACTGTTGGCTTATCGTCACCTATAAAAGAAACAAACCACGTTAGGATAACAAGTCCTGTCTTATGTATCTCGCAAAACACGCGGATCGCCATCTGCCTATCCTCTGCACTTCCGTTTCTGACAGTCCTGCTCTAGCTGCTTCCGTGGCCGCGCCTATGCGGAATGAGTGTGTCCCGTAATCTTTGGGGTGGTTCCCTGCTGATGTTAGGCATTTATTAAATATAAATTGGTACTGGTATCTTGATAATGGAGTTCCATCAATGTGTGATAGGAAGAAATTACTTTGTGGCCTGATGGCTGCATATGTTTTTTCTATTGTTACCGGACACAGTGTACTGTTTGTGGGTTTTAGAAGCACCCAAGTGCCCTTGCCCGCTGGGTCTGTTTTGGATTTGCGTATGCGTAGGCGTATTGCATTATTGGCTATGACTACGTCCTGGTGTAATAAGCCTCCACTGGTGGTGATTTTGGATCGAGGGACTAATTCGCTTATGCGTAGCGCCCTGAAAAAGGCGATCACAAATGCAGTAGACAGTAGTGTTGCTTCAAATTGTGAGTGGCATGTTAATGGTGTTAGGGATATGATTTTTGAGAGCAGATTTAGTGACACAGGACGTCTGCACTCCTGACTTGGCTGACCTCTTTTCCACCCTTTTAAGGCTTGACTGATGATGAATCTTTTTGTCACATCTCCCCAATTCAGTAGTTGGAAATGAAATGCTACTCCTGTCCGCCACCGCTGCGCTGACACCCCTGATATGCCCCTCATCATTAGCTGGTGGAGAAATTCTATGGTTACATCTAGTCTGGCTTGTTCACATTGGTTAACCCGTCTGCCTGCTACTAGTCGTATCCAGTCTTCCCATGCCTTACCGTATGCTTTCCATGTTGACGGGGCGACTGACGCTCTGATTAATGGCATCAGCTGTTCGCCACTAGATCCCATAGGGAGGGTGGGCAACTGGTGCCCAACGGGTGGGCGTTGGGGAGGAGCTCTCTGAAAACCTGCCAATTGAATTGTGATAAAGCGTTAGCAGCAGCGTTAGATCCCCCCTCCACATTGTGGCTAGCGCGGACCCATACATTGTGTTTTAGGCACAGGAATGCTAGCCGGCGTAGTAGGCCTAGCACTGGGAGAAACGATGATGCCATCTTATTAATGCAGTGCGCTAGGCTGGTGTTATTTGTTATGAAGCGTATATTTTTGTTCGCTAGGTACGTGCCCCATATTTCTATGGCTACCACTATTGGGAAGAGTTCCAGGAGTGTCTGTTTTTTTGTTAACCCTTGTTCAGACCAATACGGAGGCCATAAGCCTGTGCACCACTAGTTATCTAGTATCGCTGCATATCCGCCCGCCTCTGCTGCCCCGGTGAATGTTGGACTGTTCTGCTGACATAAATAACGTGTGACCATTGAATGATTGTAAGAAGGTTTTCCACACCTCTAAGTCCGCCCGAAGCTGCCTGCTGATTCTGATTCTATGACTCGGTTTTAATGCACGTTTTGTTGCAAGGGATAAACGACGAGAGAAAACCCTTCCGACTGGCATCACCTGGCTCGCGAACACGAGGAGACCTAGTAACACTTGCATCTGTTGTAGTGTTACTTTCCGTACTGTGCAAAATCCCTCGATGAGGTGCAGTGTTTTTTGTATTTTTTCTGTTGGGAGGTGGAATAACCTTGCTGTGGTGTCGATTTCGATGCCTAAGAACGATAGCTTTGTTGTGGGGCCTATGTTTTTTGTAGGGCACAATGGGACTCCAAACCGTTGAAAGATGTTTGTGAATTCGTTAAGTAATGATTGGCATTGATTTGAGTCTTTGGGTCCGACGAATAGGAAGTCATCTAGGTAATGTGTGACGGACCTATTGCCGGTTTTGTACCTCAACACCCATTCTAGGAAGGAACTGAATAGTTCGAAGTAATAACAGATATTGAACAACCCATTGGGAGGCAAGTGTCGTAGAAGTATTCATTGTCCACTTGGCATCCCAGCAGGTGGTAGCAATTTGGGTGCACCGGTAGTAGGCGAAAGGCGGATTCTATGTCGGATTTAGCGAGCAGCACTCCGGGCCCCGCATCGCGTACTAACATTACTGCTCTGTCGAAAGACGCGTAGGAGACCGAGGCGTCTTCAGACGAAATACCATCATTTACAGACTCTCCTTTTGGGTAAGATAAATGATGGATAAGCCGGAATGAACCTGGCTCTTTTTGGGGGATTATTCCCAGAGGGGAAACTCTTAGGTTACTGAATGGTGGGGTTGGGAAAGGGCCCGCCACTCTGCCTAGAGCTACTTCTTTTTGTATTTTTTGCCTAAGTATTTCAGGGTGCTCTTTTGCAGATTTAAGGTTATTTGCAAAGGTGGGTGATTTATTAAGTTTGAAAGGGAGGAAAAAACCGTATGTGAAACCAAAACGTAACTGCCCCGCTGCGTCTTTCTTAGGATATTGGTCTAGCCAGGGGCCCATCGCGTTTACGCTCACCGGGGTCCTTGGATTCTGACTGTGGGAGTTTAATTGATAATTTGCTTGCGGGATGAGAACATCTTGCCGCGGGGTGGGCTGCACCCCAGGCTGAGCATTCATGTTTGTATCTGCATAAGGCGTAGAAACGACAGCGTCCCTCATTGTACTGCCAGCAGGCCCCTGGTCTACGTACTACCACTGAATTTTGGCCTGCTGTTGCCTGTTGTCCAGTAGCCGTTGTTGGAAAGGGATGGTGTTTCTGTAACAGCATTAATCGCAACCATATGTCTGTAGCTTTTACCCCCCAGCCTAGCTGTGGTTGCAGGGCCAACCGCCTCCGGAACTCTTCATCGTAGCGCCACCATGCTGAACCGCCGTGGGCTTTGTACGAGTTATACACCGTATCCTGGTATATGAATAGTTCTGAGCAGCGTTCCGGATGCTTTTGGCCCATGATGCAACCCAGCACTGAAAACGCCTGTAACCAGTTACTCATTGTCTTCGCGACCTTTTGTCTATTTCTGTTGAATGGTCTGTCGGCTATCCTTTTCTCTTTGTCTATAGTATGTTGGTCAGCGGTTACAAGTGTCCAAATGTCGATGTAGTCATTATTCCATATTTTAATTCTGGTTTCCTTGTCTATGTGTGAGCCCAATGGGCTTATCCCGCAAAAGAATGCGTCCTTGTGTACGCTGGCTAATGGTGGAGTTGTTTTAGTAGAATTATGTATAGCGCCTGGTGGCACGGATAGTTGTTCGACTATGGCCTTAAGGGCCGCTATTAAGTTGGTGTTACTATTTCCCATTTCAGTTATACTTATATTGCACGCACCCATTCCTGCGGCTGGAGGAGGGACTCCGATGTGTGGAGGGACTCTGACACCAGTCTCGCTCGGGGTGAGCGGCGTGCCTCTGCTCTTAGACCTGCGTGAAATCGTTGTATCGTGCAGACTGTAAGCTCTGGAGGGTGCCATTGTATCGTTTCTGTCCCCCGGAGGACGGGATCGTTGGGGCTCGACATCTCTGATGCAGAGGATGGTGAGCGCCACCTTGAGGACCGCGACCTGTGACCCCTCCTGTGGGATGCCGATCTCCACTTTGCTTGTGACGACCGCTTCCTTCGCCGGTGACTTGTGTGCGATGGCGTAGATCTGTCGTCGGAGGAACTACAGCGAGTTCACCTAGAGTGAGTACGCCTGGAGTCTCTGTGTCCCTAAGGGTGTATGGGGGGTTCTGCGCAGTTTACATGTGTCCCGCCGGGACATGTCGGTGCTATTTGTGGCCAGGGCGATGCTATAACGGAGTCAAGCACGTGCGTCGCTGCGCTATTATAGGGGTATATGGGGGAGGCGAGGATGGTCGCTGAAGTGTTTAGGCTCCGCATCGTGTCCAACAGGGGGGTATTGATACTGTGACTGGGCGCTGGATGGGCTGCGGTGATTACAGGGGCCACAATGTCCCCAGGATGTGTAGTGTCACGTGTTCTGTTTTGGGAACTTTTTCTTTTATTTTTAATAGGAGTTTTTCTGTGGGGGATTGTTTGGGGGGGAAGCAGAGCACAGCCTCCAGCAGAGGATTCCTGTCCGGAGCTCTGCTCTGCCACAGCCCCTGCTGTGTGTTGAGGGGGCGGGGAATGGTTACTAAGTGGCCCGCAGCTTCTTCTGTGAGGCTTCGGGGTGCTGTGCCTAAAGTGCTCTGGAGGACGGGAGTGCCTGCTGGACCTCCGCCCTCCAGGGCGCTCCTCGGCAGGATGCGGGACAGGAGTGTTAACGGGGGTGGGGAACAACAGGCTGTGTGCTGTCTCCAGCGCCGGTGGCAGGCAGGAGACCTGAATCCCCTCTGTGCCCGCCGCCGACATGGAAGACAGCCCGCACTCATTTATTAGTGCAGAGGAGCCCTGCGCCCGCAGTAAGTGAGGCGCAGGGTCCACCGCCGCACTAGCTTCAGCTTCCTGCTCCGCCCCGCAGCATTCTGAACTGGGGGGCGTGACCTGTGGGGTCACGTGGGGCGGACACGCGCCCTGTACATGCGCATCGAGCGCTTCCTGCCCTCCAGCTCCGCCTCCCCCAACATGCCTCTCCAGCCTAGTGGAGTCACGCGCCCGCTTCCCTGCTCCGGCGCGCGACCGCAGAGAGGAACCCCCCAACCCCACGCCGGCGCGCGCCCGCCGCCCTGCTGTCGCTGCGCGCCCTTCCCCACTGGCGTGCGGCCACCGGACCGCCACGGCTGCCCGCTTCCCCGAGTCAGCGAGCGCCCGCAGCACTACCGCAGCCGCCTACCGCCCCGGGTTGAGTGGCCCGATGAACACTGTAAAGTTGTGCGGATGCGGCGATCGGGTGAGGAAGGGGATCGGGACCAAGCCGCGGAAGTAATGCAGCCCCCCGTTCCAGATGACCCGACCGCCGTGGAGGGGACCGTTGTACCGTGGGCAATTGGAGTGGGTGAGTAGGCCCAAGTGGTGAGGGGACTGGGACTGGGGAATATGATGTTCCCATAAGGGGTTGAGGACCAGGGGCAGGGTGATCTGGGGATTTAGAGGTGGGGCCAGGGGGATGAGCGCTGAGCCCCGACATGAGAGCCTGTAACCAGCGCTCGCCCCCCTGTGCAAACCCAGCCTGGAGGGCCTCAGCAATCTGACCTGATCCTGAAATCTCCATGACGTTCGACTCCGGGACCAGCAAAGAAAGGAAGTAACGTGGGATGTCCCGGTGTTTATGTATCCATGGGACGGCTTGTAGCAGCCGTCCCTTTCGCTTCATTGGATCCTTCTGGGGGCTTCAGGACCACTGGTCAGTAAGGGGCAGCAAAGGGGGGGGTCACCAATCGCCATGGCCCGGGGAGGGGCCACCACAGTCAGTGACTCCCTCCTTATTTAGTATGGAGTCTACCATTATGTCATCAAGATGGGTTTGTTGTGATCTACATGCCAGATGAGTAAAAATGGGACCATTAGTCAACCCAAATGCCATCACAAGGTTTTCATAGTGCCCCTCAGGAGTATTGAAGGCCGTCTTCCACTCATCTCCTCAATGTGAATGAGATTATAAGCCCCCCTGAGGTCTAGTTTAATCAAATTGTAGGAGCCAAATGGTTTTCTAAAGAGGTCTGGGATGAGAGGGAGAGGATATGCATCCCAGACCGTGATCTGATTAAACTCACAAAAATCAAGGCAGGGGCGCAACCCCTAGTCTTTTTTTTTTTTGACAAAGAAAAACCCCACTGCAACGGGAGATGAAGAACGTCTTATATGGCCCTTTGGTAGACTTTCAGTGATCTAGTTTTTCATGGCCTGCCTCTCTGAACCAGAGATATTATATAACCTGCTTTTTTGGCAGCTTGGCCCCAGGAATGATATTACCGACGCAATCATAAGGATGATGGGGTGGAAGTTCTTGACACCCCTGTTCAGAAAACACATTCCTGAAATCAGACCCACCATGGCTATCCGAGTGACCAAGCAGTGTTCTTGGCAATACTCGCTCCATTTTACCACCTCCCGAGTCTGCCAGTCTACGGCTAAGTGCCCACGATGCAGAAATGCTCTGGATTTTTCCTGAGCGTTTCTGCATCTCCCTGGCAGAAAAAATGCATGCGGATTTTACATGCGTTTTTCCTGCCAGGGACAAGCGTAAGTGAAGCGTTTTTTCACATGCATTTCCGCATGCGGGTAGTCAAGCGGTTTCCAAGCGATTTTAGCATCACTTGGAAAGTGCTTGACAACTTGGTCACACTATATAAATCCATGCAACCGGCATGGATTTATATAGTGTGACCAAGTTAATAGTTGAAGAAAAAAGATTAAAAATGGTAAAAAAAAAAACAAACATTTTACTTACCTTCTGATGGCCCCTGGTCTCTTGTATGGCTCACGGTGGTGTGAAAGGACCTTCCATGACGTCATTTAGTCATGTGACAGGTCACGCGACCGCCGACGAGCCGTACAAGAGACTCGACTCAGCGGAGAAAAGACCGGGGGCCATCACAAGGTAAGTATAATGTATTTTTTTCTTGTCTTTTTTTTTTTACAGGTACCATGGTACCCGGGTCTGGAGGAGAGTCTCCTCTTCTCCAGACCCGGGTACCATCCGCACGTTGAATCGCTTAATATCCGCATGTGCACATGTAGTCATGCGGATATTAAGCGATTCAATGCAAGTCAATGGAGGTAAAACGTCGCGATTACGCAAAATAACTGGTAGTGCTGCGGATTTTTCCGCACTGATAATGCGCAGCGGAAATTTCCGCAGCTTGTGCACAGCACATGCGGATTATCATTGGGGAACATTGCAGACCTTCTACCAAGCGTTTAAGCGTTTCTGCAATGGAATTGCCGCTGCGGAAACGCTTAAAAGATAAAGTGGGCACACAACCTACCACAGGATTGTGCAGCGTAAACCAAGGTAGTCCAAGGACCACAGGAGAGGGCAAGCCCTCTAGCACATAACAGTCAATAAATTTTGAGTGCAAGGCCCCTACCTGCAGATGTAGCACACGAGCGATAAGAGTAAAATACCCCTAGCTCAAGGGTGCAGAGTCAATGGCGATTATGGGTGTTGAGCCAGAAAATTTATGAGGTTTGAGGTCCTGATCGAACCTAGCGTCGATCAAAATAAACCCCGCCCCACTGTCCAGAAAGGCAGAAATTACCACCATACTTTTGCCAAGATGGATCTTGGACGGTAAAAAAAAAAAAATTGTGACCTACCCACAGAGGAAATAAGTACACCCCCGAGTTGCCAATTCACCCCGCAACTCGGGCGCCTTAGTTTTCTGGTGGGTGTTTAGGAATTTAGGAAAGACACACACACACACACACACACACACACACTCCCCCTTTCCGCCAAACTACAGTTGGACCAACAGAACAAGTCGCCACACCCAACAGCATGGGTTCCTCAGTTAACTCAAACCTAGGGGCCCTTGACCCCAGGCCCCCTGCAAATTGGAGTGTCTCCTTATGTCTCTGGCAATGACAGCGGTTAACACACAAACGCCTCTTCAAAACATCCAACACCTCTGACTCCAGAACTAGGCAGCATAAATCTAACACTGGCAATCCAAGATTGCCAGAGGCGAGTATATATAGGAGAGGGGAGAGGCCAACACTGAACAGCTGAGACCATCAATGCTGGAAAGCTCTAGCAGCTCTCAACTGAACAGATTAACCTTTGCACTGCTAGCAGAAACCTTCACGGTTTAATATGATAGTGAAGTGCTTCTAATCAGTGCAGGAGCTCAGACGTCGCAGTCTTCTGGCCCCTCTAGTTACGGTAAACCCGTGGTTCCTGGATTCCAGCGATGTGTCACTTACCGAGCTGCTTGATGCAGTGTTGATAAATTCCCTTTATTAGCTGCAGATGTTCTGCCTATGCACAGGGTACACAGAAAGCTGTCAATCAGTGGTGCGGGTGGGGCTATATATAGAGCTCATGAATGTGGAGGACTACATGGTAGCAGGTTTACTAGTCCTTGAGTGATAAAACTAAAACAAGCAGCCAGTTATTGACACATGGCTGGAATCAGAGTCTCTGTCTTTATATAATCAGAATCTAATAAGAGTATAGATGCAAGTGTACAATAAATCTGGAAGAATAAAGAAGTAATCAGTATATCATAAATTATATCTACCCTACAGGTAGCATATGCATTATAATTACATACAGCGTCACTAAGGAAAAGTACCTCATTTGCGTCGACCACCAATAATACACCTTGGCAAGCAGAAAGGGACCTTGAAACTTCGTAGCTAAAATCAACATGACCCTACAAAAGTACAAAAACGTTAAAAGGGAAAACATGTTGGACAAATATGGATTGATGGATACAAGGCGCATTCTTAAATAACCATGTATAAATGTGAGGGGAGTCATTTCGTATGTAGATGGACAAAGAATGCTGAGCGTTGGAAACATGTTGCTATGTTGCATAAATTTTTCACTTGAACCTTGTGGATTAATGGACTTTTAAAGATGAAATAATAAAGATGGATTTTATGGAGCTGGAGTTTCTTTTCTTTTTCCTGTGATTTACACACGTGTGGCCACACGATCTCCAGGCTTCAGCACGCCGAGAGCCGCTGTGGGTGAGCTGGTGGTTTTTTTTCTATAGCATTTTTAAATAGGCTGTGCCAAGATCGCAACTTTTTGGCTATTCTGTGGGGGGATTGACAAGCGGGACCTCCAATGATCAGAAGAACAGATGTCTCACATCCCCTTTTTTAATGGAGTGGTGCCATTGTCTACGGGACTGATGGAGATAGCTGAGCTCTGAATTCGGCCATCTCCGGCAGCCCATTACACTTTGAGTGGAGCAGCAGTGCACACGCTCATCGGCCAATCCATTGGCGTAATATGGCTCGTGCACCTGATTTCCTGTGATTGGGGTCCCAGAGATGGGTCCCCAGCTATTAGCAAGCAATCTGTTCTGTAGAAAAGTGATAAGTTGTAATCTGAGAGCAAACTCTTTCAATTTTAAAATATTGGATAGCTCTTATGGGCGTCTATAAAAAAAAAAAAACAGTGTTAGATCTACAGGGTCGGCCATTTATATGGATACACCTAAATTAAATGGGAATGGTTGGTGATATCAACCTGAAACAACGGATACTGGAAGCCTGTGCTAGCATTTCTTCTGCGGTGTTGCTATCAGTGTGTCAAGAGTGGGAGAAGAGGGTTGCATTGACAATCCAACACAATGGGCAGCACTTTGAACACATTTTATAAGTGGTTATAAACTTGTACAAAACTCATGAAAGAATAAAGTTACGTTAAAACAAAGCACACCATTGTTTTCCTTATGAAATTCTCAATAAGTTTGATGTGTCACATGACCCTCTTCCCATTGAAAAAATAAAGTTGGATCCAAAATGGCCGCCATGGTCACCACCCATCTGGAAAAGTTTTCCCCCTCCCATAAACCAATGTGCCACAAACAGGAAGATGATATCACCAACCATTCCCATTTCATTTAGGTGTATCCATATAAATGGCCCACCCTGTAAAATAATAAATTATTATTATTATTATTGCAGCTGCTGCATTTTGTATAACTCATTCAGTATCTGAACATCTGCAACAAGAGCACAGAGAAACAAATCAAGAAGAAACGTCACACTCACCGGAGTGTGGATCAGGTTCAGGAGATACTTCTTTCCCTCGTAAGTGTAAACCAGAGACGCAGTCTGGGCCTTCACCGTAATCCGGGCTCCCTCTCCACCTGCAGCTTGTCCAGAACTTGCTTATTGGAGGCGGCTTTTGGAATACACCCTGAGGGAAGGAGCGAGACCCCAGAATCCACACTGTTAGCTCGTGGTGGCAGTGTCCCCCTCCATACTAGTCTGTCAAGGTTAGCTTGTTTCTGTGTTTTATATATGTATTTTATGTGTGTAAACCCTCTTCATGTGTACAGCAGCCTGGAGTGAACGCTGCTTAAAAAATAAATAATAGAGTAAGGCCTCATTCAGACCACAGTGATTTCTCTTGTAGGTAAAAAAAAAAAAAAGACCGATTTTCATCAGCTTTGTTTTGCATCCGAGAAGTTCTAAACTTTGATTTGGATCAAAATCCGACAGGTCAACGTGTTTCGGTGAAAAATACGCGATCCGCAGAAATATGTGAACAGCCCTAGACTATAATAGATATGAGTTCTGTGAAAAACAAGGATCGAGCTCGTACGAGATCCAACATTTCATTCTATAAATCTTCATAAATAATTAAGTAACGTGCCAAATTGCTTTTTTTTGTGTATGTTTTGCGTGTACGGAGGGAAAGTTCCCAGTGCTAGTGTCTATGGTGCTCCATTAGGCTAGGGCTACCTTGTGACTGTGTGTGGCGCTACTGATTGAGCAATAGCTCCAGTTCAAAGCAATATACTAATTTTAAAAGGAAATCTGTTTGACCTCAGATGTGGGCATGCAGGCCTTTGACATGTAAATCTAAACCAATGGACACTTTTATATCTTCTACCTGTTGCTGCACTCCTAAGTAATTAGAATTTTGGTTCACATGCAAATGAGGAGTTAAGTCTCTGTCTCCTGAGATTATCTCCCACAGCAAGCATCCGTTCTCTTTAGGCTACGTTCCCATCGCTTTTGATGAGTTTTCGATGTTGCAGATTTTCTACAGCATTCCTGCACCTATTAAGTAAAATAGGTTACTTGTTTTTTTTTTCTTTAAATCTGTAACATCAGAAGCTCACTGAAAGCTCGTGGTGGGAACTTAGCCTCAGTGTCAATGATAGCTCACAGTTTTTTGGGATGTCAGGCACCAAGCAAGGAAAATCAGAAAGTAAGCTATAACTCAAGATAAAGAGGCTGGTGCTGGGCAGGGAAGCAACCTTGGAAGGCTGAGGCTCGGTAAGTGCTCCGTTACACCCAGAGCACTCAGAAATGCAGCAACAGATAAAAGATATAGAGGTGTCTATGGATTTAGCTTTCCAAATCCTGCATGGTCATGAAAGAGAATTGGAGGGAGGGGTATATCTGATGGATTCCCTTAAATTATTAAATGGCAATTGCAGTTCACATAGTTGCATACTACTTAATCTTTAGCGCTACAAAAATTTGTACTTCAAGCACCAGTAAAAAAGATTCCTTAGAGGTATCTGGTCACTATTAGTGATGATCGAGTGTGTTCTATCAACCCCTCTGGCGAGCACGCTCGGGTGCTCGCTGAGTATTTTGGCATGCTCGGCCTTTCTTTTAATGTCGCCGTGCCTGCAAGTGTCACGGCTGTTAGACAGCGTGCTCGCCGAAGGGGTTCATAGAACACGCTCGATCATCACCAGTCACTATACATGAGTATACCATAAAAAACAACATATTATATAGTGAATAACACAGACACTATTCAATACAGCAGGGTTGAGGTGTATTTTGTGGTACAAAATTACAGTATTTTTGAATGACACCATTCACTTTACTGTGCAAGATATAGAAAAAAGGGTAATGAACTCCAAATAAAGTGAAATGGTGCAGAAGAGAAAAAAACAAAAACATTTCACTGCTTTTAAAAAATTCTAAACTTTGCAAACAAATTGTTTGGCTCGTGTTTAAATTTTCTAAGACCGTTTTTAATACTTACCATTTTGGGGTACAACTTTTTGATTGCTCCATCAAATGAATAGTCATAAGTTACTTACCGGTAACGGGATTTTTCAGAGACCATGACAGCACCACGAGAGAGGGGATCCGCCCACCAAGGAGAGGAAACCTACAGGCTTAAAAGGGCACCGCCTCTCTCCCGCCTCAGTTTGGATTACAGAGCACTGAGAGGACCGCCAGGTTAATGAACACAGCAAACAATCACAAAGTTGCCATACCACACGACACCTATTGAGTGTGAGATTATAATTTATAAAAGGGGAGTGCTCCCACAAACGTGAAGGGAGGGAATGTAAGGGTGCTGTCATGGTCTCCGAAAAATCCCAGTACCGGTAAGTAACTTAAGATTTTATCGGTCGACCATGACAGCACCACGAGAGAAATACAGGGATGAAGTAATCTATTGAAGGACCACAGCCTGGAACACTCTTCTCCCAAAGGTGAGGTCAGCCGATACTATATAGGTTAGATATCGGGGTGTCTATGGAATGTAGAGGGACAGGACCAGGTAGCAGCCTTACATATGTCTTCTAATCAAGACACCTGTCTTCTCAGCCCAGGAGGTCACCACAGCCCGGGTGGACTGAGCCTTCAACCCTCCTGGCACTTCCTTGCCGCTAGATGTATATGCTAGAGAAATGGCCTCCCTATTCCATCTAGCTATGGTGGACTTTGTGACATTAGACCGTTTTCTAGCCCCTTGGTAGGATATAAATAAAGAGTTATCTTTAATAGCTTTTGGTAACTGAATGGTACCTAACCACACATCTCCTCACGTCTAACGTATGTAACTCCGCCTCTTTCTGGTTACTAGGATTTGGACAAAAGGAGGGTAGGAGGACTTCCTGAAGTCTGTGGAAATGAGTGGCTACCTTAGGGAGAGAGAGAGTGATTTTTAGACTAGATCCTGCCTATCATCCAGAATTTGAGTAAACGGCGAGGCCATAGACAGGGCCTGGTTGTCACTAATGCTCCTGGCTGAGGTTAAAGCTATTAACAAAGCGGTCTTAAGGGAGAGGCAGTTAAGGGTTGCTGACTATTAGCTCAAACGGCGAGCTAGTCAAGGCCTTTAGAACCAAATTTAAATCCCAGGGAACCAAGCTGCTTTTAATAATAGGTCTAGATCTAAAAGCTGCCTTAATGAACCGAGAAACCCAGTAGTTACCCGCTAGATCACAGCTATATAGGGAACCCAAGGCAGAAACCTGAACTTTAAGGGTGCTGGTGGATAACCCTAGTTCAAGACCTTTTTGTAAAAACGCCAAGATTTTTCCTATTGGCGCCTTCCCCTCCCCCATCAACCCCAGGTTTTCAGCTGTGCATCAGGATGGTTACTAGACCTTGGGAAAAACGTTTCCGATTTAGCAGTGTCTTTTCAAGTTCCACACCGTCAAGTGGAGGCCAGTTGCTTGAGGAAATACGGAATCTCTGGAAGAACCCAAGGATCGGAGATGGACATGCTCCTCAGGCATGAGAACCAGGGCCTCCTGGGCCAAAAGGCTGCGATCAGCAGAACCCTGGCCTTGTCCTCCCTGATCTTTCTTATGACTATGAGAAGAAGAGCCAACCAGGGGGAGGCATACGCCAGGCTGAAATCCCAACGTATCAGGAGAGCATCCACAGCTAGGGGATTTAGGGAACACAAGATCTTTGTCTTCCGATTTAGTTTTGTGGCAAACAGATCTACCTGACCGGAGGGCCCCCCACCCCCCCCATCTTTGGCTATTTGGGTAAAAATTCCTTGATTTAGTTCCCATTCCCCTTGCATCAGAGGATAGCAGCTTAGGAAATCTGCTCTGGTGTTTTCTTTTTCCCTTATATGGAGGGCCATCAGGGAAAGGAGGTGACTTTCTGTAATCTGGAAGAGATGATCTGTCACTCATCAGCAATCTTGACCATGTGTCCCCCTGGTGGTTCACATATGCTATCGCAACTAGATTATCCAAGAGGATCTTTACATTCTGGCCCTGAAGGAAAGGTAAGAAATTATTCACCGCCTTGTCTACCGCCAGAAGTTCTTTTGCATTGGAGGAGAGACCATTTTCGATATCTGACCAGGTCCCCTGGGCTCCCCACCCTCTGGGACTCGCATCTGTGGTAATTGTGCTAGTGACCCCAAGTACCCAGGGAACCCCTCGAGATTGGTGGCAGGATGAGCCTAACCTCTATAAAGATTTTACTGACCGGGGTGATAAGGACTAGAGATGAGCGGTGTTCGACTAGAACTGTTCGCCAATCTCAAATTCGAGCTGTTTTGGGCGGTGTTCGAGTCGTTCAAAGAACGCGAACGATTTGCAAAAAATTCGGCTGTTCGAGGTTATGTTCGATAACTGTTCGTGCACCAAAAGCGTGTCCTGCATGTCTGGTGCTATTTAGAGCACCAATCATGCAGGGATTGTCTGCCACTCACTGTAATGCCACAGCCATGGTGGTTGTGGCATTACAGTGGTTGCCCAAATTGATGGGAACAGTGCTCACAGTGAAACATGAAAAGCCGGCAATTCAGCAGCGGCATACACCGGTACCCGACAATTTAGAACCGAAAGAATAAAGCATCACACATAGATTAGATAGAAACATGTCAGTCACATATATAAGAAGTACAGTGACAGTGTTGGTTACTGTACTTGTCATTTAGTGTTAAAGGATTTATTAAAAAAAATATTGGTGTTTTCATGCACCGTCTCTTTAAAAAAGCCGGCCGGCAATTCAGCAGCGGTACCCGACAATTTATAACAAAAAGAATAGAGCATCACACATAGATTAGATAGATAGAAACATGTCAGTCACATATATATGAAGAACAGTGACAGTGTTGATTACTGTACTTGTCAAAAAAATTGGCGTGGAGTTCCCCATAATTTTAGTCACTAGCGGTGGTTAAGCAGACGGCTGGGGCAGATGTTTGAAGCCTGGGAAGGGGGTAATACCCATGGAGCTTCCCAGGCTACTAATATCAGCCCCCAGCTGAATACCTAGCCTTTACTAGCTATTAAAATGGGGGACCCCCTAAAAAATGACGTGGGGTCCCCCATATTTTAATAGCTAGCAAAGGCTAGGCAGACAGCTGGGGGCTGATATTAATAGCCCAGGAAGGGTGCCATGAATATTGGCCCCCTCCCAGGCTAGAGACAACAGCCGTCAGCCGCCCCAGAAATGGCGCATCCATAGGATGCGCCAATCCTGGCACTTAGCCTCGCTCTTCCCACTGCCCTGTAGCGGTAGCAGTGGGGTAATAGGTTTGGGGTTGATGTCAGCTTATAATGCCAGCTGACATCAAGCCCAGGTTAGTAATGGAGAGGCGTCTATAAGACACCCCCATTACTAACCCCATAGTCAAAGTTACAAAAAGACACAAACACCCAGAATAAAGTCCTTTAATTGAAATAAACACACAATTCTTTATTGTTCTAAATGAAACCATACTTACCATCATGCCCATTCCAGCTGAAGCCAACGATCTCCTGCAATAAAAGTAAAATAATAAAGCAACATCATCCTTACCTTTCCATGGTTCCCACGACAGCTTCAGCTCTGCTACATTCACATGATAGGCTGGACCGCAGCAGAACGCTGCCATCCAGCTTGCCATGCGGCAGACACTAAGAAGCGCAGGCATGCTTGCGCTCCTCAGTGTCTGGCTGTGACGGCATCCAGATGAGCCCAGTTCATGTCCAATGAACTCAGCTCACCTCATGCACGTCACTGACAGCGTGGGAAAATTCTCCTGCGCATGCGGTGAGTGCAGGAGTATTTTCCCACGCTGTCAGTGACGTGCATGAGGTGAGCTCATGTCCAAAGAACTCAGCTCACCTCATGCACGTCACTGACAGCGTGGGAAAATTCTCAGCGCTTGAGCAGGAGAATTCTCCCACGCTGGGATGGCATTGAGGTGACAGGCTGGATCACAGGTGAGTGCTGCCATCCAGCATGCCATCCTTCATAGACACTGCAGAGCGCAGGCATGCTTGCGCTCTGCAGTGTCTCTGAAGTACAGTAACCAACACTATCACTGTACTTATATATGTGACTGACATGTTTCTATCTATCTAATCTATGTGTGATGCTCTATTCTTTCTGTTATAAATTGTCGGGTACCGCTGTTGAATTGTCGGCCGACTTTTTTAAAGAGACGGTGCATGAAAACACTAATATTTTTTTTTAATAAATCCTTTAACACTAAATGACAAGTACAGTAACCAACACTGTCACTGTACTTCTTATATATGTGACTGACATGTTTCTATCTATCTAATCTATGTGTGATGCTCTATTCCTTCTTTTCTAAATTGTTGGGTACCGGTGTATGCCGCTGCTGAATAGCCGGCCGGCTTTTTTTTTTTAAAAGAGAGTGTCTTCTGAGCAGTTTGTCAGCTTTTGGACACCTTTGAAGGTGTTTTCTATGTGTTTCTATGTGTTTTTGTTTGCCTGCCATTGGTTTTAACGGTGTTCGACGAACAGTTCCACGAACATCCCGGTGTTCGACGAACCGAACCCAAACACTACGGGGTTGGCTCAACACTAATAAGGACATCTTCCCTTCCAAGCGCCCCTTAAGAGAAACTACATTATGTAGCAGATCCCACTGTAAAACCCTGGAATGGTATTGTGCTCACAGAACCCACGATATCAGGGTACCCAACAGGTACATTGCACCTCCAAGGGACATGACCGAATTTGCTATGGCTTTCTTCACCGGGCCCCTCATTTATCGTATTTTAGCTTCCGGGAGGTAGCATTCTTGAGATTCGCAATCCCCAAAAACTGCTGAACTGTCGAGTAATCTGGATCGTGTGCTCGCGATTCCGGACGAAATCCGTGACACAGTGACGGCAGGGTGAGATATTGCGTGATCTCCACAGTGCCGTCTCTGAGGAATCCCTGACGCTGTGCATTAAAAAGAATATTGCACAGTGACAAGATCCTGCTGAGCCACTGAGAGTTAGAATTGACAACCGACACATGCGCAGAGTAGCAGGGACTAGCCCAGCCCCTGAAACAGGCATCACTGATGACGCTTCATTCAGGGTGGGGAAAGAGGCAGCAGCAGGGACCGCAGCCTCTGCTCCCTGATCACGTCCGTCTTCATATCCCAGGATGCACTGGGGATTTTCAAACTAAATGTTATCAAACAGGAAGTTGGTAAAAAAAAACAAAATATATACACACATACAAACACACCCCAGTTAGATAAATTTAGATTAACTTCTAATTAAAGTATATTAGAAAAGCAATTACCATATTTTTCGGACTATATGACGCACCGGACCATAAGACGCACCTAGGTTTTAGAGGAGGAAAATAAAAAAAAAATTAAGCAAAAAATTGTTCATGATGCACTTTTAAGGGGGAGGGGGGTCTTCTGCTGACACTGGTAAAGGAGTAATACCCAATTCTGACAAAATCCCCCATTCCGGTACGCACGGCACCCCTCATCCCCCATCCCGGTAAGTACGGCACCCCTCATCCCCCATCCCGGTACGCACGGCACCCCTCATCCCCCATCCCCGTACGCACGGCACCCCTCATCCCCCATCCCCGGTACGCACGGCACCCCTCATCCCCCATCCCCGATACGCACGGCACCCCTCATCCCCCATCCACGGTACGCACGGCACCCCTCATCCCCCATCCCCGGTACGCACGGCACCCCTCATCCCCCATCCCGGTACGCACGGCACCCCTCATCCCCCATCCTAGTATGCATGGCACTCCTCATCCCCGTCCCGGTATGCATGGCACCCCCCCCTCATCCCCGTCCCGGTATGCATGGCACCCCTCATCCCCGTCCCGGTATGCATGGCACCCCTCATCCCAGTCCTGGTATGCATGGCACCCCTAATCTCCATCTTGGAATGCATGGCACCCCTAATCCCTATCCTAGTATGCATGGCACCCCTAATCCCTATCCTAGTATGCATGGCACCCCTAATCCCCATCCTAGTATGCATGGCACCCCTAATCCCTATCCTAGTATGCATGGCCCCCCCTAATCCCTATCCTGTTATGTATGGCCCCCTTATCTTTATCCTGTTATGTAAGGCCCCCCTCAGCCTTACCCTGGTATGTATGGTCCCCTCATCCTTACCCTGGTATGTATGGCCCCCTCATCCTTACCCTGGTATGCATGGTCCCCCTAATCCCCATCAGGCTGCACATAAAAAAAAATAAACACTCATACTCACCTTTCTTCTCTCTCCTCCAGCGCTGCATCCTGTCTGCCCGCACTGATCTCTCCATGTGAGCCGCGCATGACGTCACTGCCATGCGCGGCTCACATGGAGAGATCAGCTGCTGGAAGTCACTGCTTCCCATGCCGGGTCTGTGTGCGCGGGGAGCAGTGACTTCACTCTCCTTCATAGCCGGCACACAGCTTAGCCGCGCTGCGGCTCCTGCTGCTGCCGGGCTATAGCGTGTGCCCGCTTATTAAAGGGCATGAATATTCACCCCCTCCCCACGCCCATGGGCGTGGAGAGAGGTTGAATATTCATGCCCTTAAACAGCGGGCACAGGCGATTCCGGCAGCAGCAGGAGTCGCAGCGCAGTGAATATTCATTTTATTTAGCAGCGGGGACAGTGTAGGCTGCAGCGGGCGGCCGCTGCCTCCTGTGCCCCGCTACCCACACACACACACACATATATATATATACCCACCCCCCCAACATTCGGACTATAAGACGCACCCCCCATTTTCCTCCAAAATTTTGGAAGAAAAAAGTGCGTCTTATAGTCCGAAAAATACGGTAGATTATTAAATTAAATAGAGATTTAGGATTAAATCAGTGTTGGTTTCGGACAAGCCCTTTAAATTGTTAATTGAAATAAAAACAGTTCCCCGTTGTATTAATAAGGCAGTGATTCCAACTGTATTACCACTGGGAGACCCCCAACTCACACTCCTATTTCCCGAGTGCCTTCCACGCCAAGCTTGGTTATGGAGGCTTTGGATTACTATCCATACTGTTCAGCACAGATCATGCTTCTTATGTCTTCATCAATCCCCCAGAACACAGCCCTGCATTACAGCGTCCTTCAGGCTTTGTCCAATTATTTTCTCCAAATTTGTTTGCCGATCAGTGGCAAGAGGCTGTTGAGCTACTCAATCTCCTTGTTCCTTTGGAAAATTGGCACACTCTTGCATATAACAGTAGAGAATGGCCAAATCTTACGGAGACACTGGTAGATCGCAACGAAACATGGAGAGAGCAGATGTTCAGCAGTGAACTTGGAGTCTCCCTCCTCTATGAAGCTTTGCCGTACACATCTGACTTACTCGTGAGGACTTCTCGTAATTCACATGTGCAAAAATAGTTCAATCCACAACTAAAACGCTTGAACCAACTCGTGGAAAACTGGATAAAGATAGATAAAAGGCACATTACCTGTGGGTAGCCCAAGTGTGAAGTAATTGTCAGGTCCAGGATTGAACTGGGCGATGCGATTACTTATGTATTTTGCTGCCCATTCGCAGCCCGAGCATAGTCATCAAGAATCACCAGCCGCATGATTGTGCCCACAAGCTCTCGCCTGGCAGCATGTGGCTAACAAACTGAAAAGAGAAGCGATACACAAGATAAGAGGTGACACAATAATATACAAAAGAGGTAACACAATAATACACAGTCGGCAAGTTTGGAGACTGAAACACATTCTGGCTTTCATAAAGTTTGCTGCTTCAGTTTTTATAGTGTCAATTTGCATTAACTGCAGATTGTTATGAAGAATGATCAGATGAATTGTTAAAAAAAAAAAAATGCATATTAATTTTTCCCCAAGGAAATTACTTAACCACAAAACCCCCATTTCCACAGTCATGCTTACTGAATTACAAGAGCAGGCTGGTGCTTCAAATCATTGTCTTCTGACTACCTTCAAGGAAACATGTGCAGTCATCATTGCTTTGCAGGCAAGGCCATTGCTGCTTGTAAGATTGCCCCTAGATCAACCATTTATGGGATCATTAAGAATTTAGTCTGCGGTGCATCATATACGTGTTGTGACGGATCAGCTCTTGGGTAGGTGCAGGTTCACACAGGAATGCAGTCCGCAGGTTCCAAAACAAACTGGTGGTTTATTAAATGTCCATAAACCAACCAGGAAAACAAAACATAACAGCTCTTTCAGCTGCTCGTAAAACTCGGCCTTTTAATCCGGGCCCACTAACTCCCTACACTATGTGTGCTGGAGCCTGCTTCTCCATGTCCTACATCACCAAAGCTTGGCACTTCGGGGACACATACCTCCCGTCCACGACCTGTCCGGCAGCAACCTTACATACCCCCCCTCTGCCCAAAGCAGGGGGGGCTTGGCACCTTCTGCCACCATACAACAGATACACAAAAGGTATAACGCAGTGTTTCCCAAACCCCATCCTCACAGACCCCACAGGTCATATTTTCAGGATCTCCTTAGTATTACACAGGTGATTGAAGTATCATCAAGGCATCGGGAATTTTCTCACCTGTGCAATACTAAGGAGATTCTGAAAACATGACCTATGGGGTCCCCCGCTTCCCCAATCCCACTAACAGGAGCTCTATGGAACGCTCTCTCCGTCTGCAACAAACTTTCCTACATCCATGACCTTTTCATTATTAACAAACTTTCCTTCCTTGGCATCAATGGTACCTGACTCACCCCCTCTGACATGGCCTCTCCAGCTGCACTTTCATATGTTGGATTCCACCTTTCCCACACCCCTCGCCTCATCGGCAAGCATGGCAAAGGAGTTTGTTTTCTCCTGTCAGATAACTGTACTCTGCTGCCCGACTAATCCACCTGTCCCCCCCCGCTATTCCCTGGCCTCTCCCCTCTGTCAATCCCTTCACTGGCTCCCCATTATCTAGAGACTCCAGTTGAAAACCCTAACCATGACATACCAAGCCATCCACAACCTGTCTCCTCCATATAACTGTGACTTAGTGTCCCGGTACTTACCTGCACGCAACCTCCAATCCTCACAAGATCTCCTTCTCTACTCCCCTCTTATCTCCTCTTCCCACAATCGCACGCAAGATTTCTCCCATGCATCCCCCTACTCTAGAACTCTCTACCCCAATATATCAGACTGTTGCCAACCGTGGAAACCTTCAAAAGGAAGCTGAAGATCCACCTCTTCTGACAAGCCTATGTGGCACCCCAGGGGTCTGGTTTCCACAGTAACAGCAATGTTATGTCTGAGAGCAGGTGGGAGGTCTCTTGGTCAGGAATCCTATGCATGCCACACCTCCTGCCCAGTCCTGGGAGGGGAAGAACTTCCCCTATATAAACCTGGGGCTGAGGCAGGGTTAGAGAGTTCAGAGGGAGAGTTCAGCCAGGAGGGCTGACAGGGAGCTGTGGCTCCGGCTGGGCCCAGCTCCTGGGCCATGCCAGAAGTAGAGACAGAGAAGAGAAGCAGCTATGGGAAGAAACAACAGGAGCTCTGTGGGAGCAGTGTTACAAGGAGTCAGGGGCTGGCAGCTGCAGAGCTCGCCCTGACTGAGAAGATTTCTTACCAGACCCGGAGTCCGAGGCTGTGGGGACTAACTCCTACCCAGCAGCAGAATCCGTCAGGCAGGGGATTTCAGGTCCTCTGGCCAAGAAACCCGAAGGCACGGTCACACGCATGGGACCAGCACCGCCGTCGTGGAGCGGAAGCTACTAGAAGGCCCCGAGTCACCGGCCATACGGGTGAGCACCACACGGTACACTCAGGGACGTGGGCTACTTATACCCGCCTCTAGCAAGGTAGCCAGAAGAGTATCGTTAGTTTGGGAGGCCTACAACTCCGCCTGGCCAGGGGAGATCCCATCTGCTCAAGGACTGACCAGGCCCCAATCGCTAGCCAGTACTCCGGGAGGGTCTATCGTTGTCACCAGTAAAGACCCTGAACTACACCGTACCGTCTCCGAGTGGTTCCTGCTACCCCCATCATCCACGTCGGCTGCCCTGAGGCCATACCCCTCCCGTTGGGGGTTATACTATCACGCTGCACAATCCTACCACCGGCCTCAGCGGTCTGCCCTGCAGCAGCAGCTCCTTAGCTGTACTCAACGGGTGGCGTAGTCGTCCAACATCTACCGCTGATACAGCGCCACTTAGTCTGACTCCCTGGGCACGGACCGGATCACCGCCACGAGACTACAACCCTCAAAAGATCCGGCTCCGGGTAAGCTCCCGCGTGCGCAACGCTGCGCGACACAGGCCCAGGGGTGCGTCAGCTTTTGGCGTAGTCGGCAGGATCTCGTGCCCGCAACCACCGGGTACTGCGTGCCTGAAAAAGACTGTTCAAACTTACCAGTGGTGAAGATTCCCGCCATCCGGCGCCATCTTCTGTCTTCTTCCCGCCATCCGCGAAGTTTTCCCGCCATCCGGCGCCATCTTCTGCCTTCTTCCCGCCATCCATGGAGTTTTCCCGCCGTTGGACGCCATCTTGAAGACGCCGCGTGGGAAGAAGAGGGGCGTGGACTCCGAAAGCGCGCGAGAACTGAAGCCCCGCCTCACGTCCGGACGTTGCGTAAGGTCCTGGAAGGAGCCCAGCAGACGCCGACGTCACAGGAGCGCGACGGAAGGTCCTCAACCCTGACGATCCACTGCGGAGCCGCGGCCTACGGAAGAGGATCATCGCAAGGTAGGCCACGGTCCACTAGGGGGGAGAAGGATGCCGGATATGGAGGAGAGCTTCACCGCTTCAACCCCCGCCAGCGCCACCGCTGTTGCGGTCATGCCTTTCACCATGCCCTATATCCCGGGGGCAGCCTGGCTACCCCAGTACTCAGGGGAGTCACATACCCTGCATGACTTTAGAGAAAAGCTGGATAGCCTCTTCCAGGTGTACCCCCTCACAGAGGAGCAAAAAGTGAGCATCCTGGTGGCCCAATTAACCGGGGCAGCCCAAAGGGAGGTAAAGTCCTGGCCACCTGGGAGGAGGACTGTCGCAGAGATACTAACCCAGCTAACCGAGGAGGAGCTGCAGTACTACCAATACGAGGAAAGCCAAGAGGACCCGGACGGGTCTGAGGACTACCCTCAGGAGGGAGCACAAAGAGGACATAGCTACTGAAGGGAAGTAGCGTGAATAAAGAGCTGTAAATAGTTACCCGTAAGGGTACAAGGACTGCTGCTAATTAAAATATGGTCCCCGTTGGGATTAGTGAATTGTTCCCCATGTGCCCCTATCTTAAACCAGGCTGAGGACTGTGAGCAGCCATTCCTTATCCCCACTGGCCGAGGACTGAGAGCGGCCATGTCCTGTAAATAATTATGTGTTTCTAGTAATTTATGGGAGTCTTTGGTGGATTTACCGGGAATCCTTTGTACATGGTTGGAGCGTAACCCAGGAATGGACTAAAGACTGTTAAGGACTCGGGGCAGGACAGACCCCTACCTGGTTACGTCTCCCTGTTTTGGTGAAATGGATACCTTGCTTTTCTTCAAAAACTGCACCCGGTTGCGGACACGCCGTGACCATCTTTATATGTTTTTCTTATTGTACTATTATTGTTTATACCTTGTTATGTTTAAAAATATGTTTAGTCCCGGAGTACTAAATTTCACTAGGGGGGAATGTGGCACCCCAGGGGTCTGGTTTCCACAGTAACAGCAATGTTATGTCTGAGAGCAGGTGGGAGGTCTCTTGGTCAGGAATCCTATGCATGCCACACCTCCTGCCCAGTCCTGGGAGGGGAAGAACTTCCTCTATATAAACCTGGGGCTGAGGCAGGGTTAGAGAGTTCAGAGGGAGAGTTCAGCCAGGAGGGCTGACAGGGAGCTGTGGCTCCGGCTGGGCCCAGCTCCTGGGCCATGCCAGAAGTAGAGACAGAGAAGAGAAGCAGCTATGGGAAGAAACAACAGGAGCTCTGTGGGAGCAGTGTTACAAGGAGTCAGGGGCTGGCAGCTGCAGAGCTCGCCCTGACTGAAAAGATTTCTTACCGGACCCGGAGTCCGAGGCTGTGGGGACTAACTCCTACCCAGCAGCAGAATCCGTCAGGCAGGGGATTTCAGGTCCTCTGGCCAAGAAACCCGAAGGCACGGTCACACGCATGGGACCAGCACCGCCGTCGTGGAGCGGAAGCTACTAGAAGGCCCCGAGTCACCGGCCATACGGGTGAGCACCACACGGTACACTCAGGGACGTGGGCTACTTATACCCGCCTCTAGCAAGGTAGCCAGAAGAGTATCGTTAGTTTGGGAGGCCTACAACTCCGCCTGGCCAGGGGAGATCCCATCTGCTCAAGGACTGACCAGGCCCCAATCGCTAGCCAGTACTCCGGGAGGGTCTATCGTTGTCACCAGTAAAGACCCTGAACTACACCGTACCGTCTCCGAGTGGTTCCTGTTACCCCCATCATCCACGTCGGCTGCCCTGAGGCCATACCCCTCCCGTTGGGGGTTATACTATCACGCTGCACAATCCTACCACCGGCCTCAGCGGTCTGCCCTGCAGCAGCAGCTCCTTAGCTGTACTCAACGGGTGGCGTAGTCGTCCAACATCTACCGCTGATACAGCGCCACTTAGTCTGACTCCCTGGGCACGGACCGGATCACCGCCACGAGACTACAACCCTCAAAAGATCCGGCTCCGGGTAAGCTCCCGCGTGCGCAACGCTGCGCGACACAGGCCCAGGGGTGCGTCACCTACAATCTGCAGTAAGCACCGCTCCATCATACCACTGCACGACCAGCTCTACCCTCACCTACTGTATCCTCACCCATTCATTGTAGACTGTAAGCCCTCGCGGGCAAGGTCCTCACTCCTCCTGTACCAGTCGGTGATTCGTTTTTGTTCAAGATTATTGTACTTGTTTTTTGCTATGTATATCCCTTTTCACATGTAACGCTCCATGTAATAAAAGGCACTATAACAAATAATAACTTCATAGGGGGAGGTTAATTTGTTGTGAAGACTTCAGGACTCCAAAGAAAGTCCAGCAAGTCCCTGTATCACTTCCTACATAGGATTCAGCTATGGAATTGGTTCAACATCAGTGCAGAGCTCGTGTGCTTCAGTTGCACCTGAATGCAGATCTGTGTGCTTATGTGGCACCTAGACAAAGGGCCATGTGCTTCGGTGGAATCCGGACGCGGGGCAGAGTGCTTCGGTGCCACCCAGACACGAGACCTTGTGCTTCAGGGTCACTCGTACATGGAGCCGTGTGCTTCGATGGTACCCAGACGCCGATCTTAGTGCTTCAGTAGCACCGAGAAGCGGGGCCATGTGCTTCAGTGGTACACGGATGCGGGTCTGTGTGCTTCGGTGGCAACCAGACACGGGTCTGTGTGCTTCGGTGGCACTCGCATGTGGGGCCATGTGCTTCGGTTGCACCCGTACAGGTAGGCCGTATGCGTCGGTGGCACCCTGATGCGGGTGTGTATGCTTCGGTGGCACCCAGACACGGGTCTGTGTGCTTCGGTGACACCCATACAGGCAGGCCATGTGCTTCAATGGCACCCATACGCAGGCCGTGTGCTTCGGTGACACCCAGGTGCCGGGATATGTGCTTCAATGGCACCTGTAAGCGGGACCGTGTGTTTCGGTGGCAGCCGAATGCGGTATCTTGTGCTTCAATGGCACATGTACGCCGGGCCGTGCGCCTTGGTGGCAACCGGATGCCGGGCCGTGTTCTTCGGTGGCACCCGTACACGGGATTGTGAGCTTCGGTGGCACCCGAACGTGGGGCCGTGTGCTTCGGTGGCACCCGGATGCCGAGCCCTGTGCTTCAGTGGGACTCAAACTCGAGGACCTTGTGCTTCTGTGACACGTGGACGCTGTTCTTTGTGCTTCGGTGGCCCGCGGACGTCGGACTTTGTGCTTCAATAGCACATGGACTTTGGGCAGTGTGCTTCGTTTGTACCCGGATGTCAGGCCTTGTGCTTTGGTGGGAAAAAAAAACAGAGGCAGACCAATTGCCAATGAGCGTGACCTGGAGGGTAAACTCTCCAGTAATTCATTTTCAGATAACATGCTGTATGTTAGTGGTTGTATTATTATCTACAGTTTGGTTGTAGTTTCATACTTTGATAGCTTGTCATATTCTTATATACGTACATAGATGACCCATAGCATGGCATTATATGCTCTACCTGTGCTGCAAACATTTAGCCATGTGCTTCGGTGTCAGGCAGATGTCGGTCAATGTGCTTCGGTGGCACGTGGATGTTGGTCCGTGTACTTTGGTGGCACATGGACACGGGGCCGTGCGTTTCAGTGACATTTGATTACGTGGCCGTATACTTCAGTGGCATACGGATGCTGGGTCATATGCTTCGGTGACAAGCGGAAACCAGGCTACGTACTTTGTTGGCTCGTGGAAGTTGAGCCGTGTGCTCTGGTGGCACGCAGATGCCAGGCCGTGTGTTTTGGTGGCAAAGAGACGCCGGGCCGCATGTTTCAGCAGCATGTGGACATCAGACCATGTGCTTCTGTGGCATCTGTTCGGGCCATGTGCTTCAGTGGCACACAGAAGTTGGGTCATTACACAGTACACAGCAGGGGCACGTTATAAGATTATCTTAGCACAGGGACATTTTATTTAAACACATCCAATTGTGGAAATTATTATTATTCCAAGATGTATTGATTAAAATTAACTTTTGTTCATTGGAAAACCCCTTTAAGTACCAGATGTGGAGCTGTAAGCAGAGTGATGGATAACTAGGACACAGCAAAGAGCTGCATCCAGGATCATGGCACCAGGGACACAGCCGGGATCAGGTTCATGACCACAAGCTATAACTAGAAATAGGCCTTGGACATAACCAGTATATAGCAGGAGCAGATCTTGGACTCAGAACTAGGAGATGTGAGGAACAGAGGCCAGGACAAATTTAGGTTGGGAAGTATGGACAGCATCCAGGATTAGGTGAATAGTCACAGCACAGGCCACGTACAGGGAGTAATTGGCGTGGGCAGGAATTTGTTGCATCCTCAGTGAAATCACATGTGAACGCATACTCGCACAGTGTCTGTTGTTGCAGAGATCGAAGCAGCGACAAGGTGCAACAAGATGTGGACACTAGACGATAAGAGGTGGCCGGGACATGGAGGTCTCACGCAGCAAACAGTGGCCAAACAAGAGCAAGTCACAGCAAGGACACAATCCAAGCAGCACCGCAGTAGCCAAGTAAGTCTTATTCTAATTCACTGGATGGGGCTGTATGGTCAGATGAAGATGCATGCAGTAAGGAAGGAAATATGTTTAACACGTTAATAAAGTGTTTGAAAGCTGAGAAGTGTTATAAGAAAGAGGTGATCACTACATGGCTGAAAGCTCAGAACAGTGAGATACTAGTCACAGCGCAGGGTGTGTTCATTGTCATCCACTTATACATTTGTAGTAAGAGCATCAGGGAAGGAGAGTACGTGGATGTTTTTTGTTTTTTTTTAACCTAAGTCTTGGCAGCGAAGACAGACTTAGACAGGTAGTGAGGAAGCAGAGGAGAAATTATTAATGGAATTCCAGTTTTAAGAGTGTCCTATATAGGAATAGAAGTGGACTCGCTAAAAGGGCAGTTAGGCTGCCGGCTGTCAAGTTGATTACTGGAAGATGGAAAGGTGAATGCGGTGTGATGTGATGGTCAGAAATTTTTAGCCATTGTTGGATTCCCTGAAGTTTACATGTAGGGTGATTCTGATGGGGAAGATCTCTTTCAGCCATATGCCATTAAGCTCAATTGGGATGAAGAAAAGTTTTCATAAGATCGGGGTTATGGACTAATTGAACAAAGATTTGGCGGTGTGCAAAAAAATTCTAACAGCTTTTAATGAACCTAGGCGGCACTGAAAACTGGGGTAGAAGGTGATCAGTAAGTATTGTAACACATTAATACTACATAGCATACATACAGTGAAGGAAGTAATTATTTGATCCCTTGCTGTTTTTGTACGTTTGCCCACTGACAAAGACATGAACAGTCTATAATTTTAAGGGTAGGTTAATTTTAACATTGAGAGATAGAATATCCCCCCAAAAAATCACATTGTATATATTAGATAAATTTATTTGCATTTTGCTGTGAGAAATAAGTATTTGATTCCTCTGGAAAACAACACTTAATACTTGGTGGCAAAACCTTTGTTGGCAAGCACAGCAGTCAGACTATTTTTGTAGTTGATGATGAGGGTTGCGCACATGTCAGGAGGAATTTTGGTCCACTCCTCTTTGCAGATCATCTCTAAATCATTCAGATTTTGAGGCTGTCGATTGGCAACTCGGAGTTTCAACTCCCTCCACTCCTTTGTTGCCTTGGCTGTATGTTTTGGGTCATTGTCTTGCTGGAAGACCCTGCCCTGACCCATTTTTAATGTCCTGGTGGAGGGAAGGAGGTTGTCACTCAGGATTTTATGGTACATGGCTCCATCCATTCTCCCATTGATGCGGTGAAGTAGTCCTGTGCCCTTAGCAAAGAAACACCCCCCAAAACATAATGTTTCCACCTCCATGCTTGACAGTGGGGATGGTGTTCTTTGGGTCATAGGCAGCATTTCTCTTCCTCCAAACACAGCGAGTTGAGTTAATGCCAAAGAGCTCAATTTTTGTCTCATCTGACCACAGCACCTTCTCCCAATAACTCACAGAATCATCCAGTTGTTCATTGGCAAACTTCAGATGGGCCTGCACTTGTGATGAGCGAGTATGTTCAGTTAACCCTTTCGACGAGTATGCTCGGGCGAGTACCAAGTATCTTCAGCGTGCTTGTTTGACAGTTTTAATACATGTGAAGAATGCTTAAGAAACAAGCATTCTTCACATGTATTAAAGCTGTCAAACAGTCGCAAATCATGCACATGGGAGTCATTCAAACATATCACCGAGCACGCTAAAGATGCTCTGTACTCGCCCGACCAATGGTTTTCTTGGTGACTGTGGTCCCAGCTACCTTGAGATCATTAACAAGTTCCCCCTCTGTAGTTTTATGCTGATCTCTCACCTTCCTCATGATCAAGGCTACCCCATGAGGTGAGATTTTGCATGGTGCCCCAGATCGAAGTCATTTTGTACTTCTTCCATTTTCTTACTATTGCACCAACAGCTGTCTTCTCCTTACCCAGCATCTTACTTATGTTTTTTTAGCCCATTCCAGCTTTGTGCAGGTCTATGATCTTGTCCCTGACATCCTTAGAAAGCTCTTTGGTCTTGCCCATGTTGTAGAGGTTAGAGTCTGACGGATTAATTGAGTCTGTGGACAGGAGTCTTTTATACATGTGACTATGTAAGACAGCTGTCTTTAATGCAGGTAACGAGTTGATTAGGATCGTCTAACTAGTCTGTAGGAGCCAGAACTCATAATGGTTTGTAGGGGATCAAATACTTATTTCTCACTGCAAAATGCAAATAAATGTATCTAATTTATACAATGTGATTTTCTTGATTTTTGGGGGGATATTCTATCTCTCAATGTTAAAATTAACCTACCCTTAAAATTATAGACTGTTCATGTCTTTGTCAGTGGGCAAACTTACAAAAACAGCAATTGATCAAATAATTATTTCCTTCCCTGTATCTAGAAAGGTTTACAAGATAATATGTTTGTCGGGAGTTCTTCTTTAAAGAGGATCTGTCACTTGCCATAAATATGGAAATATTTTACCTGGTCTAAATGATTTTGTTTCCCTGAAGTTGTTTTGGAAAAAAAAAATCATATTAATGGCACATGACAGTTTCTCTTTAAAACATGCATTTTGTAAGCTCTTTAATGCTACTGCACTTTGGTCATTGTGGCCCAGTTTTTGTGCAACTTGCAACGTCACATATTATTTCATACATATTGCTTTTTTAGCTCTGTCTTGTCAGTACATCACATTCATCTTATTCCCCTCTTGCTTTCCTAAACTGAAGGCTATATATCTCCATGGCATTCTGACCTCATGACTGGTCAACAAAAGCCTGACCCCGAGGAGCAATCCTGGTCTTCAGAATTTGCACGATGGGGAAGACCAAGAACAAGCAGGGCCTTTGACAGCAGAACAACTTGACCACAAAGGAGTTTCAGAAGAAAAACTGTTGCCCCTGCAGCTATTTTTACATTTAAAATAGAGTTTATACTTTAATGATTTAAATTAATAAGTCAATGCTAAATAAAGTTTTGGAAAATGACATTTATCCGGACTTGTGTTTTATTTACATTATTATTTTAAAATAACTGTTACATGACTTCTTTTACGTGAGGTTTAGCTGAGGCTCTAACAGCCTTTACCTATCCTCCATTTTTATGGTAGGTTGGAGAATGGCTTTCCGGATGCTAAGGTGGCCATAGACATGAGTTGGCTATTGACAAGACACTTGTCCTGCTGTAATGCACGTGCCCGAACTGACTGGCGTGTGCGTGTATATGTAGTGATTCCACTGGACCGTACCGGAGAGTGAATGCCTGGAGGGGCGTAACTAAGTATCCACCCGATCCGACCAAGGTCGCACGATGGCATACGACGCCAGTGCACCAAGGAGGGACAGGGCAGAGGGACCAGGTGCTACTCCAGGTCAGACCCTGGACACGGCTGTTGACCCACACCGGGGAATACAGGAACAGGCAGGTTAGGCTGGCACACAGACTGGTGGGTACAGGCAGACACGGCAGGTATGCAGACGGGTGGATGCTGGCAAGCACGACTGGTATGCAAACAGGGAGGTACTGGCAGGTACGGCCGGTATGCAGGCAGGTGGATGTTGGTAAGCACGACTGGTATGCAGGCAGGGAGGTACTGGCAGGTATGACAGGTTGGAGCACAGAGTGGATAGGACCCAGTATAGACTGGGACTCAGGAACAGAACCGCAGATGCGGTGGACAAACACAGCAGAGTGAGGCCGCCCGGAGCGGCGAGCAAGAGCAGAGCAAGACGAGACCGCCTGGAGCGGTGAGCAAATGGTCAGAGCAGAGCGAGACTGCCGGAGCAGCGAGCAAATGGTCAGAGCAGAGCGAGACTGCCAGAGCAGCGAGCAAAGGGTCAGAGCAGAGCAAGACTGCCGGAGCAGTGAGCAAAGGGTCAGAGCAGAGCGAGACTGCCGGAGCAGTGAGCAAAGGGTCAGAGCAGGCAAGAACCGCTGGAGCGGTGAGCAAGGCAGAGCAGGCAAGAACCGGCGGAGCGGTTAACAAGGCAGAGCAGGCAGAAACCGCCAGAGCGGCGAGCAAGGCAGGGCAGAGGGAGCAGGGCTCTGTTCACACGGAACAGACAGGAAGGGAAAGGCAGAACCACATACCCACAGGGTACTTGCAGTGAAGTAGCGAGTGGACCACAAACTCACAAACGGAAGTACAGTGACAACGAGCAGGAGTTAGGTACGAGTTCAGACTCTGCAGAAAAGGGGAAGATATGGGCGTAGAGAAAAACAGGAGACAGGTTAGGAGACAGTTCAGACAGGAACTGTTACTGCAACAAATACAGGAACGAGCCAAGGTAAAGCCAAGTGCTGGTTCAGACAATGCAGGAGAAAGGGAAGGTACGGACATAGAGAAAAACAGGAAGCAGGTTAGGAGACAGTTCAGACAGGAACTGTTACTGAAGCGAGATACAGGAGCGAGTCTGGGTATGCGGCCCCTAGAGGGCGGGACGAACAGGCTAAGAGTGTGTTCACACGGGCCTGGAAATACAGCCTCCAGGAAAAGGCAGAAAGACAGCTGGCTAGAGTGCACAGACAGGACACAGTTCAGACACGGGAACTGATACCGCAAGGCAGGAAATATAGACAGGACCTGGCACATCAGTGACTAGAAGCCAACTGACAGAACAAGATGCTCAGGCAAGGATTCCAGGGAGGAGCTGGGTTAAATACCAGGTGACAGACAGCAAAAGGCTGAGGACGCATTAGGGGTGTGTCTGCAGCAGCTACAAGAAGCAGGAAGTTTAGCGGGCGTCGCCCTAAGCAGACAGAGCAGAGCAAAGCAGACCATATGGAAAGAAGCCAAAGTGATAGTCTGGACTGGAAATCAAGTGCACGCTCTTGCACAGTGGGAGATGGACCACTATGCAAGGACACCGCCAGGTATGTTACACCTGCCAACACTAATCTTTTCCGACTTCCCATTATAATAGAATGATCAGTATGACTGAGGGTTTACGTGTAGTCAATAGGGACAGCCACTGCTAGACACTAGAGATGAGGAGATTGATGTGCGAGATTTCGGTACAGCATCTAGGTCAGTGGTACCTGGCAGTTACACAGAAGGCCCAAAAATCAATTATCTGCCTGTCAACTGAAAATGCTGACAGGCTGACTCTTATAAAAATGAACAAGGGCTGGATTGGGCCAGGCTTCTCAACACCGAATGATAGCAGCGTGAGAAACTCAAATCCAGTGTCTTTTCTTGGGAGGTGTATTCCCATGCACCTTTTCACACCCACACATGGGTATACGCTTCCTGATTTTGGCTATTTGCTCTTGTCCTCCTCCTTCTCCTCATCCTCCACCACCATATCACCATGATGACCGTGGTCCATGATGCAACACCCACATAATTTTTTTAAAGGGTGTTTATGATGCCCGTTAAAAATTTTTTTTATACAGTATGTTCATGTATACCCCCCAGGGGTAAATGTTTGTCAGCCCATACTCTTAGTGCATGTGCATTACAAGTATAGGAGGCCTGCTCCTTTCTAATGGGAACATTTTTTTTTTTTTATGAGGCCCTCCTCCACGTCTCTTCCAAGGGGCATTGAAGTGCCTCCAAATTTTTGGCAGCCCTTGCATTCACTGCATAGGCCAACACTATGGGAGACTCTCTCTTTTCTAATGGGAATTTGTCGTTACTGTGGCCCTGCTCTGTGTGTCTTTAAATTCTTAGTGGGGTTTTTCCTAAAATTGGTCAGCCGTTGGACTCACTGTATACCCTATAACTGTATAGCAGACCCTCTCCTTTCTAATGGGAACATGTCGTACCTTGTTACTGTGGCCCTGCTCTGTGTGTCTTGAAATTCTTAGTGGGGTTTTTCCTAAAATTGGTTAGCCGTTGGACTCCCTGTATACCCTATGACTGTATAGCAGACCCTCTCCTTTCTAATGGGAACATGTCGTACCTTGTTACTGTGGCCCTGCTCTGTGTGTCTTGAAATTCTTAGTGGGGTTTTTCCTAAAATTGGTTAGCCGTTGGACTCCCTGTATACCCTATGACTGTATAGCAGACCCTCTCCTTTCTAATGGGAACATGTCGTACCTTGTTACTGTGGCCCTGCTCCGTGTGTCTTTAAATTCTTAGTGGGGTTTTTCCCAAATTTTGGCAGCCCTTGCAGTCACAGCATGGGCATTACCACTATAGGAGACCCACTCCTTTCTAATGGGAACATTTTTTTTACTGAGACCCTCCTCTATGTCTCTTCAAAGGGGTATTGGGTTGCGTCCAAATTTTTGGCAGCCCTTGCAGTCACTGGATACGTAATAACAGTATAGGAGACCCACTTGTTAATAATGGGAACAGCAAAGCATATCTGGCTGATGGCTCTCTAACAATAGCTAGGGCCGACTGCTGGCCTTTTAAGAATAGTAAGGGCCATCAGATGTCCCTATAAAAATAGGCTTTATGACTTTCAGAGTCCCTCCATCATAAATAAAAAAGGATGTGTCTGATGATGTGTCACACACCACATTGCCAGATAAGGTTGTAAAATGTTAAAATGACATTTCCCGGTGAATGCATTTGTCTTAAAAAATAACGTAAAAAAACAAAACAATAGGATCTTTCTTTAGTATAAAAAAACAGCGTCACCAATTTAACCTCAATATAATCACATTGTTCAGCCTATGCCCCTCCTCCTCCATCTCCAAAATGACCACACCAGTCACAAGCTGACAGCACTGCAGCACTGCCTTGGCCAAGCGGCAACAGGCTGTGCTGAAGATTACATGCTTAATGCTTAATTTACAAGCCGCCCAGCACTGCAGAGTTGCTGAAAGCTGTAACACAGCAGCCTGATCTGTGGCTCTCACCGCTGAACATACAGCCAGGCATGGTCGTGTGTGACAATGGGCGGAACCTGGTGACGGAGAAATGACACCCAGAGTAGATACGGTTTCCCTTTATGCCAGTCCTTTCACCGATCTAAATACAACTCTCAGCATAAAAAAGCTGTGGACTGGCTTCGTTCCTTCCCTGGCCACATTCACCTGACCACGTGTTTGTGGTTAGGCGGTCCTTCCCAGTAAGTGCACTGGGGAGGGCACGGGTAATGTTGTGGGAACCGTGCTTGTGGAAGGAGGAGACGACACCGGGAGAAACAGTGGCGGCTGGGGACAGGAGTATGGACACCCGGCCGCCTCCTGCATGAGGTTATCAAAAGCTTCCACCTCCACGAGCCTAAAAGGCCACATTTTCAAGTGCAAGCAGCTGTCAAAAATTTGGCAGTATAGTATTGCAGCCTGTGGGTGGGTGGGTGGCTGGCTGCATACTTGCGCTTACATTTCAAGGAATGGGGTAGGGACAACTGAACGCTGCACTGGGACAAGGACGTGGACAGTGATTGTTGCAAGTCTGCAACGACAGGTGCATGGCGGGAGGCATCTTCGCATGCGCCAAGGATCACTTATGATGGCCACACTTTTAGGCAGTGACCTGGGAGTCAGAAATGCTTCCAGAGGTCTTCCCCATGCTGTTCCCATGTCTTTTCAGCACTGTATGCATGTGTCTGATGATGTGTCACACACCACATGGCCAGATAAGGTTGTAAAATGTTAAAATTACATTTCCCAGTGAATGCATTTGTCTTTGTTGAAAGCAATGCAAAAGTGCAAAAACGTATCAAAAACACTACGTGTGAACATAGCCCAAGGTGTGGAGGAGTATTTTTGGTTATTTATTTTGCCTTATATACAAGTCATTACCCTGGAAAGGATGTTCCTTAATATATTTCCCAGGAAAATCCATTTTGGTTTTGTTTTTTTATGTTTTATTGTGAGTCCGTAAAAGTGGTGTAATACTCTGACAACTTTGTAGACAGTAGTGACCTGGGAGTCAGAAATGCTTCCAGGGGTCTTCTCCATGTCATTTGAGCACTGTTCACATCCATTTGGGCAATTTTTAGGCCCTCTGCAGACCGCCGGGGGGAGCCGCCTGAAAAATGTTCGAGTTTCCCATAGACTTACATTGGGCTCGTTGCTCGGGTCGAGCACCCGAGTATTCCAATTTGCTCGACCCGAGCAACGAGTACCCGAGCATTTTTGTGCTCGCTCATCACTAATCCTAACCCATATCACTAAAGGAGTTACATGTGCTGTCAGGGTTAGGCCTCAGCTAGCCCAGTACTAACTCAGTCCTGTAGGCAAGCAGCAAAGTCACAGCAGGAATTTCAGTAAGCAACAAGGGTTTTTTTTTTAAAAATGGCCTAAAAAGAGTGAAGAAGCCAAGTTCTAGTTTCAGCAATAAGACAAAAAAAAGAAAATTGGAAAATCATACAATGACATGCCTCCACATAAACCATGAAGATCCCAGCAATGCAAATCTCATAAAACAGCAGCACAATGTAAAAGTGGAATTTACCTATAACCAGACAACATGCAAGTAACTTAACCCTTGCACCCGCCAGAGCCCTTCCACTTACCCTGGTCATCACAGCTGCCATCTTTACACCCTCTCATAAAGGCCCTCATCACAGCACACAATCTGCTGACTGCTTCCTCTCTGTGGTTTAAATCCTGGAAGCTGGCAGGAGATTGGCCAGGAGACCATCAGTAAGCAGCTGCTGCAATTCATGTCTGATTTCTAGCCAGGATTGGGGCTCATTCACATGATCGTATTTTTGGTCCGGGTGCTGTCTGTTGAAATAACGGACCACACTCAGACCATTGTTATTCAGTGACACAGTGCAGATGAGACTTTTTTTTTCACTGAATTTGTGTGAGAAAAATAGTGCAGCGTGCTCTGGTTTCTTCTATAAATCAGATGAGACTCGCACATTCAAGTCTGGGTGCGTAAAAAAAATCAGATGCCATACAGAGCCATAGTATAGCTTTCGATTTTTACAGATACATTGCAAAGGCATTACACATTAATCTAACTCTCTACCTAAACAGCGCATAACAAATACTGCTTGACACATTGACTTGGGGATAAAAGATTGGCCACAGCCTTTATTAAAATATTAAAAAATATCATATAAATATAATCATATTAACATAATTTCTTAAAAGGTTCAAACCATTTTTCCAACACCGCAGCTCGGCCATCAGGCTTAAGCCCGTTAATCAACTACCTGTCCATCCAGATACCTGGACGACTAACGCTAGGCCGTGCCAAAAATTCATGGAGGAAGGGCAGGGCAGCACTTCAGGTACGACAGTGCCGGAGGACAGACATGAACCTCCGGCACTGCTCCCTTATATCCCCCAGCTGATACCCGCTCCAATCACGGTCCATCTCCAGGGCAAAAAACATATCTCCCCTGTGACGGTGCCCTGAATGGCCGGGCCTTAGATCCAATCAATTCCCTAACTTCTCCTAGCTACATGACCATCTGAAAGCGGCTGGAAAGCCATTCTCCCGCCATTTAACCCTTAACTAAGCAGAACACATAGCATTCCTGGTAATGCCATGTGTTCCCCTCCTCAGGGTCCGGGATCACCAATATATAATATACCATGGCTACAGACACCTGATGGTATATAACAATATGTACACTGGATGTGTTATACTGTCCACAGATATATAAAGTTATATGCACTGACTGAATTGGCTCCTGGCTACAGGATCTCTCATCCTATATTATATGGTTTATATATATATATATATATATATATATATATATATATATATATATATATATATATATATACACTGCTCAAAAAAGTAAAGGGAACACTTAAACAACAGAATATAACTCCAAGTAAATCAAACTTCTGTGAAATCAAACTGTCCACTTAGGAAGAAACACTGATTGACAATCAATTTCACATGCTGTTGTGCAAATGGAATAGACAATAGATGGAAATTATTGGCAATTATCAAGACACACTCAATAAAAGGAGTGGCTCTGCAAGTGGGGACCACAGACCACATCTCAGTAGCAATGCTTTCTGGCAGATGTTTTGGTCACTTTTGAATGTTGGTTGTGTTTTCACACTCATGGTAACATGAGATGGACTCTACAACCCACAGAAGTTGCTCAGGTAGTGCAGCTCATCCAGGATGGCACATCAATGAAAGCTGTGGCAAGAAGGTTTGCTTTGTCTGTCAGCGTAGCGTCCAGAGGCTGGAGGCACTACCAGGAGACAGGCCAGTACACCAGGAGACGTGGAGGGGGCAGTAGGAGGGCAACAACCCAGCAGCAAGACCGCTACCTCCGCTTTTGTGCAAGGAGGAACAGGAGAAGCACTGCCAGAGCCCTGCAAAATGACCTCCAGCAGGCCACAAATGTGCATGTGTCTGCACAAACGGTTAGAAACCGACTCCATGAGGGTGGTATGAGGGCCCGACGTCCACAGATAGGGGTTGTGCTCACAGCCCAAGACCGTGCAGGACGCTTGGCATTTGCCACAGAACACCAGGATTGGCAAAGTCGCCACTGGCGCCCTGTGCTCTTCACAGATGAAAGCAGGTTCACACTGAGCACATGTGACAGCCTGCAACATCCTTCAGCATGATCGGTTTGGCACTGGGTCAGTAATGGTGTGGGGTGGCATTTCTTTGGAGGGCCACACATCCCTCCATGTGCTCGCCACAGGTAGCTTGACTGCCATTAGGTACCGAGATGAGATCCTCAGACCCCTTGTGAGACCATATGCTGGTGCGGTTGGCCCTGGGTTCCTCCTAATGCAGGACAATGCCAGACCTCATGTGGCTGGAGTGTGTCAGCAGTTCCTGCAAGATAATGGCATTGAAGCTGTGAACTGGCCCGCCCGTTCTCCAGACCTGAATCCGATTGAGCACATCTGGGACATCATGTCTCGCACCATCCACCAACGTCACGTTGCACCACAGGCCGTCCAGGAGTTGGCAGATGCTTTAGTCCAGGTCTGGGCGGAAATCTCACAGGAGACCATCCGCAACCTCATCAGGAGCATGCCCAGGCGTTGTAGGGAGGTCATATAGGCACGTGGAGGCCACACACAATACTGAGCTTCATTTTGACTTGTTTTAAGGACATTACATCTAAGTTGGATCAGCCTGTAGTGTGTTTTTCCACTTTAATTTTGGGGGTGACTCCAAATCCAGGCCTCCATTGGTTAATAAATTTGATTTCCATTGATGATTTTTGCATGATTTTGTTGTCAGCACATTCAACTTTGTACAGAACAAAGTATTTAATGAGAATATTTCATTTATTCAGATCTAGGATGTGTTGTTTGAGTGTTCCCTTTATTTTTTTGAGCAGTGTATATATATATATATATATATATATATATATATACACATTTATATATATATATATATATATATATATATATATATATATACACAGGGTTGTACAAAAGTAGGTGGACAGAAAGTGTAATAAGGTTATGAAGGGGGAGATTTATCAAACACTAAATTGCAGCCGCCTGTCTGGATCATCTTCCAATAAACCATGAATTAGACGTGGACGATAAGCTTTCCACCCAATAGATTTCAGGATTCACATGATAGAAGCTTGTGAAATTCCCAATTCCAAAGAGGCTCTTCTGGACTTTTTTGGACTCTGAACAAATGTTTCAGCAACAAGTTGTTTATTATCTTCTGTACAGACTGTTTTGGGTCGACCAGTTTTTGGAGCATTAAGGATTGAGCCAGTGGCATTGAATTTGTCACGAATGCGGTAAATGGTTTGTCTCTTTGGGGCTTGAGTACCAAATGTTTCAACCCAATTTGCTCTAACGGTTTCAGCATTTTGAGATTTCCAATACTCTGTTAAAATCCATTTTCTTTGATCTGTATTTAAATTATTTGCCATTATGTGTTATCTGAAAAGAAAACAGATTTGGGGGAGATCTATCTTTGAAAACTAGATCTGTGAAACTGGCTCAGTTGCCCTTAGCAACCAATCAGATTCCACCTTTCATCTTTCAAAGAGTCTGTGAGTAATGAAAAGTGGAATCTGACTGGTTGCTAAGGGCAAATGAGACAGTTTCACTTTACACCATGTTTGTTAAATCTGTCCCTTCATAACCTTATTACACTTTCTGTCCACCTACTTTTGGACCACCCTGTATACAGTACACACCAAAAGTTTGGACACACCTTCTCATTTAAAGATTTTTCTGTATTTTCTTGACTATGAAAATTGTACATTCACACTGAAGGTATCAAAACTATGAATTAAGGAACTTTAAATGAGAAGGTGTGTCCAAACTTTTGGTCTGTACTGTATATGTGAGCTGGGGTTCAATGGGTACTGTTAATGTGTGATTGGTGAAGACGTGGTGCAGAAAGTAGAGTTTTTCCAAGAGTGGGCGGTGGGACTGTGGAACGTTCGAGGGGTTGAGGCGGAGCTGGGGTGGAGCCTGGGCAGAGTCTCAAGGGGGCCCAAAAATGTAGCCAGTATGGGGCCCTGTAATTCCTGGTGGCAGCCCTGTGTGGGTACCATCATGCTGTGTGGAGGGCTAGTGCGGGCCATTATACAGTGTGGAGAGGTGTGGGGCCATCATACTGTATGTAGGTCCATTATACTGCATGAAGGGCTGTATGGGGGTCACAGCTGGGGGATCATACTGTGTCGGGGTCACCATACATTGCCTTGGGAGTTGAGGTGGGGTACAATAGAGTAATTATACTGTGGATGTGGAGGTTAATGTAGAGGAATTCACCATGGGGGTATCATTCTGTGTTTGGGGTGGTACTTTTGTTTTGTTGGCATCATACTTTATGGGGGTAATGCAAAATGAATCTAGGACTTCAGCAGGAGGAAATTACTATGTAAAGGCTGGAAAGTTATGAGATATGCTCCCCTGTGACCCCAACAATTTTTTTTTGGGAGGGGGGGGAGCCCAATTAGAACTTCTGCTATGGGGCCCCATGATTTCTATGTACACCCCTGGATAGCATATGAGGTTTACTGCCTCCTGGTGGGTTTTCCGGGCCCTGACAAACAGAGGCTGTGTGCAGCGGCTTGTACCTTGGGTAATGCAGAACTGAGGGGCAGGAGCTGTGTGAAGGGGGCTTATACCAGTGGATAATGCAGACCTGGAGGCAGGGGTGTACCTAGGGTAATGCAGACCTGGGGTGCAGGAGCTGTGTGCAAGGGTGCTGTACCTTGGGTAATGCAGAACTAGGGGGCAGGGAATGTGTGCAGGGGACTTGTACCTTAGGTAATGCAGTCCTGGGGTGCAGGGGCTTTTCACACGGAGCTTGTACCCGTGGGTAATGCAGAATTGGGGGGGCAGGGGCTGTGTGCAGGGAGCTTGCATCTTAGGTAATTCAGACCTGGGGGCAGGGGCTGTGTGTAGGGGCCTTGTACCTGTGGGTAATGCGGAACTGGGGGGAGGCAGGGGCTGTGTGCAGGGGGCTTGTATCGTGGGAAATGCAGAACTGGGGGGCAGGGAATGTGTTCAGGGGACTTGTATCTTAGGTAATGCAGATCTGGGGGCAGGGGCTGTGTGCAGGGGGCTTGTACCTGTGGGTAATGCAGAACTGGGGGCAGTGGCTGTGTGCAGGGGGCTTGTATCTTAGGTAATGCAGATCTGGGGGGCAGGAGCTGTGTGCAGAGGTCTTGTATCTTGGGTAATGCAGAACTGGGGGGCAGGGAATTTGTTCAGGGGACTTGTACCTTCGGTAATACAGAACTGGCAAGCAGGGACTGTTTGTAGGGGGCTTGCTTGTACCTTGGGTAATGGAGAAATGGGGGCAGAAGATGTGTGCAGGGGTCTTGCACCTTGGGTAATGCAGAAATGAGGGGCAGGGTCTGTGTGCAGGGGGCTTGTACTTTGGGTAATGCAGAACTGGGGGGCAGGAGCTGTGTGCAGCGGGCTTGTACCTAGGATAATTTAGAACTGGGGGGCAGGGGCGGCGGGCAGTGGGTTTGTACCTCTGGGTCCAGGGCTCACTGTCACTTATCAGACAGACCCCCATAAACAACATCATGATGCAATAGTGCAGACTTTATATTCATCACAGCACATGCCGTACACTCCGCCATTAATCTATATGATGGGCACCTGACCGCTCTTCTCAGTCACTCCTCTTATCTAGTGATCCCGATTGTCTCTCATTTAACACAAACTGCTTCCAACGGTCCCCACCAGAGACCGCTCACCATGGTTTCCCTCATTCCGCACTGGCCAAATTAACTGACGCCTCCCTGTGGTACCCCTACTTTTACAGAGTGTCCCCGAAGTCTCTGATCTCTTACAGACCCTCATCTTCCACTTCTCTATAGGCCTCGTCTCATAGACCATGTCCTATGGTTTCCCCATAGTACCGTCTCTCACAAACCCCTCCACATGGTCCCTTCACTTTCCTCATAGTTCGCTCTATCAGACCATTCCTCATAGTTCCCCCACTTTCTCCATAATCCCGTCTCTCACAGAACACCAGCTATGGTCCCTCAATTTACCCAAAGCTTTTTACTCACCGACCACTCCCTAATGTTCCCCACATGCTCCATAGTCCCTCTTCTCACAGAAAACTCCCCATATACCCTCCATTCATTTTTCCTTTAGTCCCTCCTCTCAGAGAACTCCCAATGGAGCCTCACACTTCCCTCTCATATATTCTGCTCCTCATAGTCCCCCCACCTTTCCCTTAGTCCCCTCTTATACAGCCTGCTCCTCAGTCCCCCTACTTTCCCCATAGTCCCGTCTAATACATCCTGCTCCTCATAGTCATCCCACTTTCCCAATAGTCCCCTCTCATACAGCATGCTCCCCATAGTACCCCCACAGTTCCCTCATACAGACTGCTCCTCATAGTCCCCACACTTTCCCCATAGTCCCCTCTCATACATCCTGTTCCTCATAGTCCCCAATTTTCTCCAGTTTCCTCATACAGCCTGCTTTTCATAGTCCACCCACTTTCCCCATAGTCCCCTCTCATACAGCCTGCTCCTCATAGTCCCTCCACTTTCCCCATAGTCCCCTCATACAACCTGCTCCTTATAGTCCCCCCACTTTCCCCATAGTCTCCTCTCATACAGCCTGCTCTACATAGTCCTACCACTTTCCTTGTAGTCCTCTCTCATACAGCCTGCTCCTTGTAGTCACGCCACTTTCCCCATAGTCACCTCATACAACCTGCTCCTCATAGACCCCCCTACTTGCCTCAATTTCCTCTCATACAGCCTGCTCCTTAGTCCCCCTACTTTCCCCAGAGTCCCCTCTCATACAGTCTGCTGCTCATAGTCCTCCCACTTTCCCCATAGTCCCCTCTCATACAGCCTGCTCCCCATAGTCCCCCCACTTTCCCCATAGTTCCCTCACATACAGCCTGTTCCCTATTGTACCCCCACTTTCCCCATAGTCCCCTCTAATGCATCCTGCTCCTCATAGTCCCCCACTTTCCCCATAGTCCCCTCTCATAGAGCCTACTCTCCATAGTCCCCCCACTTTCCCCATAGTCCCATCTCATACAGCCTGCTCCTCATAGTTCCCCCATAGTCCCCTCTCATGCAGTCTGTTCCCCATAGTCCCCTCACTTTCTCCATAGTTCCCTCTCATACAGTGTGCTCCCCATAGTCCCCTGTCATACAGCCTATTCCCCATAGTCCACCCACTTTCCCCATAGTCCCTTCTCATAGTCTTTTCTTCATAATCTCCCTACTTAACCCATAGTCCCCTCTCATACAGGCTGATGCTCATCGACCCCACAGTCCCCTCTCATACTGCCAGCTCCTCATATCCCCCCACTTTCCTCATAGCTCCATCTCATACAGCCTGTTCCCAATAGCCCTCCCACTTTCCCCATAGTCCCCTCTCACACAGCCTGCTCCCCATAGTCCCCCCACTTTCCCCATAGTTCCCTCTCATACAGCCTGTTCCCTATTGTACCCCCACTTTCCCCATAGTCCCCTCTAATGCATCCTGCTCCTCATAGTCCCCCACTTTCCCCATAGTCCCCTCTCATAGAGCCTACTCTCCATAGTCCCCCCACTTTCCCCATAGTCCCATCTCATACAGCCTGCTCCTCATAGTTCCCCCATAGTCCCCTCTCATGCAGTCTGTTCCCCATAGTCCCCTCACTTTCTCCATAGTTCCCTCTCATACAGTGTGCTCCCCATAGTCCCCCCACTTTCCCCATAGTCCCCTGTCATACAGCCTATTCCCCATAGTCCACCCACTTTCCCCATAGTCCCTTCTTATAGTCTTTTCTTCATAATCTCCCTACTTAACCCATAGTCCCCTCTCATACAGGCTGATGCTCATCGACCCCACAGTCCCCTCTCATACTGCCAGCTCCTCATATCCCCCCACTTTCCTCATAGCTCCATCTCATACAGCCTGTTGCCAATAGCCCTCCCACTTTCCCCACAGTCCCCTCTCACACAGTCTGCTTCACATAGTTCCCCACTTTCTCCATAGTCCCCTCTCATACAGCCTGCTCCCCATAGTCCCCTCTCATACAGCCTGCTCCTCATAGTCCCCCCACTTTCCCCATAGTCCCCTCTCATACAGCCTGACGCTCATCGTTCCCCCACTTTCCCGTTTCCTCTCATACAGCCTGCTCCTCATAGTCTCCACAACTTCTCTATAGTCTCCTCTCATTTAGCCTGCTCCTCATAGTCCCCCCACTTTCCCCATAGTCCCCTCTCATACAGCCTGATGCTCATCGTCCCCCCACTTCCCTCTCATACAGCCTGCTCCCCATAGTCCCCTCTCATACAGCCTGTTCCCCATAGTCCCCCCACTTTCCCCATACTCCCCTCTCATACAGCCAGCTCCTCATAGCCCCCCACTTTCCCCATAGTCCCCTCTCATACAGCCTGCTCCTCATAGTCCCCCCACTTTCCCCATACTCCCCTCTCATATAGCCTGCTCCTCATAGCCCCCCACTTTCTCCATACTCCCCTCTCATACAGTCAGCTCCTCATAGCCCCCCACTTTCCCCATACTCCCCTCTCATACAGTCAGCTCCTCATAGTCCCCCCACTTTCCCCATAGCTCCCTCTCATACAGCCAGCTCCTTATAGCCCCCCACTTTTCCCATACTCCCCTCTCATACAGCCTGTTCCCCATACTCCCCTCTCATACAGTCAGCTCCTCATAGCCCCCCACTTTCCCCATAGTCCCCTCTCATACAGTCTGTTCCCCATACTCCCCTCTCATACAGCCGGCTCCTCATAGCCCCCCACTTTCCCCATAGCTCCCTCTCATACAGCCTGTTCCCCATAGTCCCCTCTCATACAGTCTGCTCCCCATAGTCCCCCCACTTTCCCCATACTCCCCTCTCATACAGCCTGCTCCTCATAGTCCCCCCACTTTCCCCATACTCCCCTCTCATACAGCCAGCTCCTCATAGTCCCCCCACTTTCCCCATACTCCCCTCTCATACAGCCTGTTCCCCATAGTCCCCTCTCATACAGCCAGCTCCTCATAGTCCCCCCACTTTCCCCATAGTCCCCTCTCATACAGCCTGCTCCCCATAGTCCCCTCTCATACAGCCTGCTCCTCATAGTCCCCCCACTTTCCCCATACTCCCCTCTCATACAGCCAGCTCCTCATAGTCCCCCCACTTTCCCCATACTCCCCTCTCATACAGCCTGCTCCCCATAGTCCCCTCTCATACAGCCTGCTCCTCATAGTCCCCCCACTTTCCCCATACTCCCCTCTCATACAGCCAGCTCCTCATAGTCCCCCCACTTTCCCCATACTCCCCTCTCATACAGCCAGCTCCTCATAGTCCCCCCACTTTCCCCATACTCCCCTCTCATACAGCCAGCTCCTCATAGTCCCCCCACTTTCCCCATAGTCCCCTCTCATACAGCCTGCTCCCCATAGTCCCCTCTCATACAGCCAGCTCCTCATAGTCCCCCCACTTTCCCCATAGTCCCCTCTCATACAGCCTGCTCCCCATAGTCCCCTCTCATATAGCCTGCTCCTCATAGTCCCCCACTTTCTCCATAGCTCCCTCTCATACAGCCTGTTCCCCATAGTCCCCTCTCATACAGTCAGCTCCTCATAGCCCCCCACTTTCCCTATACTCCCCTCTCATACAGCCAGCTCCTCATAGCCCCCCACTTTCCCCATAGCTCCCTCTCATACAGCCTGCTCCCCATAGTCCCCTCTCATACAGCCTGCTCCTCATAGTCCCCCCACTTTCCCCATACTCCCCTCTCATACAGCCAGCTCCTCATAGCCCCCCACTTTCCCCATAGCTCCCTCTCATACAGCGTGTTCCCCATACTCCGCTCTCATACAGCCTGCTCCCCATAGTCCCCTCTCACACAGCCTGTTCCCCATAGTCCCCTCTCATACAGCAGGCTCCTCATAGTCCCCCCACTATTACAGACTGCCCCCATGATCTCCCCTCTCACACAGATTCTCATCTCTCTCTCCTCTCACAGATCTGTCCTTTTGCTCTCTGTCCCTCTCCGCCTTCCCCGAGCAGCAGCAGCAGGACGGATCTTACACTGTATAGACCAGCATGCACTGCTGCTACTTCCTATTATGTGCGGAACACTATAAACCGGAGGCCCCGCCCATTCCCAGGAGACTCCGCCCATTATAGATACCACGCCCCTGAGTTCTCCATGACAACACGTCAGTGTCTGTTACAGTGAGAAGCCACGCCCTGCGCGCAGTGTTCCCATCACCGCGGATGTCACCAAATTGCTGAGGACGGAGGAGCAGAGCCAGCAGCGATATGAGCGCTCACCCCGGGGGTCTGAGGTGGTGAGCGGGGTCTGTGCTGCCGGGTGGTGGAGCCCCCGGCTGAGGCTGTGCGATGTACGAGCTGTGGGCATTGTGGATGTATGTGTGTCTATAGATAGCAGTGTACATACATACATGGAGGATGGGGGTCTCTGCACTGCTGGGTTATTCTGGGGGATTCAGCTGACACCAAATCTATAGATACCATATTCCTACTAATGGAATAAATGCCCTTTAACCCCTTCCTGACAGCTCTGATTTCCGCCCTGTTATGTCTCCTCCATCACTTTTCCTTCTTCTGTCGGTGGATCCGTACGGCGGCTCGTTATCTGCTGAGTGATTTCCTCTTATTAATGGCTCCAGTCACTTGTCCATATAATCTGCATCCAGGGGCCGAGGAATAAAGGAATAATAACAGATCGTTGTGTTTGGGGGTTTATTGGCCGGTAATAATGTCCGGTGCTGGTTCTCCAGTGGCATGATGGCGGCTGTTACCAAACTGATTAGTAGAATTTCCTGCTTCCCCTTCACTTCCCGGCGATTATCAGTTCTTGCGTTTTCGCTGTTCTCCTCCCTTCTTCCCGTCACTTTCTGATGTTTCCGCTGATATCGCCGTATGACGACTTGTTTATTGGGGACGAGTTCTGCTATTGAATGTCACCATTTTATCTTCTGATAAATTCCAACTGCCGTGAAAAAAGCGCAATCCCCCAACTCAGTATTTATTATATACAGCGTTCATTATCTGGTCACAATGTCCTGACAATATGATTCCCGGGGCAGTACCATTTCACCAATACCAAACATACATCGTTTTTTCCTTTAAGTGTAGAAAACAAATCAGAAATTTGTAAAAAATAAAAAAATCCCTTGTGTTGTCATTTTTTGAGACCTGATAGGTTTCCAAGTGTTGGTGGATGGGGCTGTGCGAGGGATTCGCTTTTTGCGCCCTGAGCTGATGTTTTTATTGATACAATTTTGGGGTACATATGATCTTTCCATCGCCTCATGTTGCATTTTTTTCTCATTACGCTGTTACTGATCAGATGAATTAATTTTATATTTTGATACAGAAATCACGATACCACACTATGTGTAAATTTTGATTTTTTTTATTTATTTTTAATGAGGGAAAAGGAGGGTGATTGGAACTTTTATTTTTTTTTTATTTTTTTTTTTAAATATTTTTTTCTTTTCATTGTAATTGTTAGTCTGATCTTCTGATCGCTTGTACTTTATACAGCAATGCCGCTATATTGCTGTATATAGAAAAAAATCACTGTCTCCGATCTCCTATGAACGCCAACTAGAATCTGGCGTTCACCGGAGTACTGTCAGTACTTGCGAGCAACTGGGGTCTTCAGCAGACCCCCAGCTGTCATGGCAACCTGGCGCCTCACGATCACGTCGTGGTGATGCCAGTGCGCAGTAAGAAGAGCTCTTCCCCAGACCGTGCTGTTAATGGCGCTGTCACAGATTGACAGCAGCATTTAGATGGTTAATAGCTATGGGCGGAGCTCTGCTCCATTCACAGCTGTTAGAGGCAAGTGATGGCTGAATAACACAGCCATCATCTGCTGTCAAAAATATAGGCTCAGCTTGCCCGCGTCAAAGACAGGGAGATGGGGGTTAAGAAAGCCGGAATCTTGTAAAAATAAATTGCCTTGTGTCGCCATTTTCAGAGACCAATTCATTTTTTTGAGCTGTATGAAGACTTGTTTTTTTCCAGCGTAAGCTATTGGTTTTAGTAATACCAAGGGGGGCTGCTTACGGCTTGTTGATTGCTTTCTATTCCAAATTTTGGGCTTTTAACATTTTTTTTTATTTACAGCGTTTATCATATGTGTTACAAATGCAACATTACCAAATGTGCTGTTATGTATATACATGTATATAAATAAATATATATATATATATATATATATAAAATATAATAAGGCAGCACTACAGATAAATTCAAGGCTTGAGAAAGGTTCTATGAACCGAAACGTCGCCATTTGGGCTCAATAAAGTCCATTTTTTCTAAAAATGTAATTTATCTGGAGTGCTGCCTTCTTACATGTTTCTATTCAGATGCAATTTGGACAGGTTGCTTGGAGGCCTGGCACCCACCGTGAGTGAATGTGAAATGGTGCTGTTCCAGTATATGTTTCCTATATATACATATATTTATTTATTTATTTTACATTTCTTTGCTGAAAACGAGGAGACGAGGTTATGATTTGAGTTTTTGTTTTTTTTATTCTTTCAATATCTCTTTATTTTTTTAACTTATATATTTTTCCTTTAGGGGATTTCAGCATGCAAATGTTTTGTAATTTGTTTGGAGATATTGAACAATGTCAAATCCAGTAGCCCCCACTATTCTATTGTGCGTGGTGGGGGCTGGTAGCAATAGTCGCCCATAGTTTTTCTCCACATGGTGAAAAACTATTTAAATGCCGCTATCATAAATTGACAGTAACAATCGGTGCTATTTTCAGCAGGTGCGGTTTAGAGGCCGGTGCCATCTCTATAACACAGCCAGCACCCACCCTGTAACGAGTGGGCCACGTACACAATCACCCCACCTACGTCGTACAAGTGCGTCAGAAATCTGGAAAGGGAAAAAGAATATATTTGATTTTATATTGCCATATTTTAACAGCAATAACTTGTTAATTTTTCTGTTGACAAAGCTATACGAGGGCTTAAATTTTCCAGGACAATCTATAGCTCTCAGTGGTACTATCTTAGGGTACAGACAACAATTTGATCACTTTTAAATTCCATTTATTTGTAGGAAAGATGAACAAAAAAAGCTGCATTTTGTGAAAAAAAATGTTATTTATTTTATTTTTAGCACTTTACCTAATTTAGAAGGTTTTGAAGCTTTCAAGCTTTGCTCAATAAAATCACTTTGTAAAAATAAAAATATTTTTTCTGTCTACATTTTCTGAGAGCTACCATTATTTTACTTTTAAATGAGTTATCCAATATTTTTTCTTTGGCATTGATCTTTTAAAAATAACAAACAAATGTGCGTCCCCCTGCTATACTCACTCTAGATACAAACGATGACTAAGCCGCCCAGATGTGACCGATGCTGAAGCCTGAGATTGGCCGGACAGGCGTCTGAACCAGTGTGTCATTAGATCTTTCCTGACCTGTGCAGTGAATCAGAGATCAAGTAACATCCGGATGGCGAAATCATCACTTCCGGATCTGATGCAGACCACCGGAGCGTTCTCCGCTTCATCCATGGGGGGTGATGACTGGTATGAACTTTTCCATTTGGTTATTTATATAACTGTACAGAGTTTATAATGCAGTATAGGTAATATATTCTGGTGGATTTTTTTTTAGGGTGAGGCCAAAATGATCAATAATAGCAATTGTGGTGTTATTATTATTATGCCATTTTTCAGTCATTATAAATAATGTGATGGCTTTATAGTTTGTGTAGTTACAGATGCTGCAATATAAATTACCGTAGGTTTATATTTTTTTGCTTGTGATTTTTTTGTCAAAACACGTTTTAATGTAAAAAAAGTTATTTTTGTGGTTTTCACTTTATTTTTTTTGTACTTCTGAATACTCCATTATTGCGCATTTTAGAGATACCGAGAGAAAAGGAGCTCCTCCCTATGTCTATCAACTTAGATACCGTGCTTGTTTTTCACCACGGCATTTAAGGAGTTAAGCAACTGTTATCCAACATTTAATGTATGGTGTGAAGTTCCGGGGTCTTCAGTGGGCGTAATGCTACTCAGACAACACAGGGGTGAGGGTAAAACAGCGTGACAATACTTTATTGAACCACAAAATAGGACAATAAACACATAGAACAGTCCCAGCAAATACCCAAGATGGTACAACATTACACAGTCTCACCCTTCCGCTCCTGGGATAGAACAGCTGCGACTTTGAGACTTCCAGGGTCAACTACCTCAATCAGTGGGTCCCGGCTACTGGCGGGCCCCCACATAGAGAAGGTAGCGGCAAGCTTAGGAAGTTAGTAGTCCATCAAGGTACAAGGTCAAGAAACCTGAGGATCCCACCCTGTCCTCTCCGAGAGTTTCCATGGGGCCAGATGACTGGGGAGTCCCAATCTGGCTTTTACGAATGTCTCCATGAGTTCCAGGCAACCAATGGGTCCCTCCTGGCAACCCCAAACAACATATCCATGGGGCCAGGCGACTTCATCGTCCCAACCTGGTCTCCACAAATGTATCCATGGGCTCTCTGATGGTTAATGGAGCAGATCCGTATCTTTCCAGTCAGGGCTATGTACCCTTAGGCAAGAATCATGTAGAATCCAAATCTGGGTCTCTTTAGGTAAAGCCATACTACCAAGCTGATGTTCCAAGTCTCTTTCAATCTCTGTCCCATGTCTCTCCTACAGAAGCACATGTCCCTTAAAATAGTCACAGTTCCCCATGCAAGTACACATTCACAGGTTTGGGGGAAAGGGCAGCGCTCAGGTCTCAATGTTTGAGCATTTAATGAATTTGCATAGTTTGTCCTCCTGTCTTGGGAGTCAACAAGCCACAGTGTCCACACAAAGCTTAATCAACATTCATTGTACCACAGACTAATAGAAGATAACAATCAGGGTTATACAAATACTGGTCTGCCCTTGACCAGTAACAGAAATGCTCATACATAACAAGTCAACAGAAACACAATAGTGTATTTCCCTTGGATTAACAAATCTAATCGTCAGTCTGTGTGGCATCTGTCAGGAATCCAGTATAAATGCTAACATGCCCATCTGTTCTCCATTGCCATTATTACATTACTAATCAAATTGTTGATGCAATTTTTCTGTCCAACAAAAGCATTGTAAACGGGGTATAGGAGGAATATATATATTCTTATATACGCAGATGACCTATATCATGATATTCTATTCTGTACCAGTAGATGCTTTGGTGTCACACGGACGTCGGTCCATGTGCTTCGGTGGCATGTGGATGTCGGGCCTGGTGCTTCACTGGAATGCGGAAGCTGATGCATGTGCTTTCATGGCAAATAAATGCCGGGCCGTGTGCTTCAGCGACATCCAGACATCGGGCCTTGTGCTTCAGTGGCACGTGGACGCCGGGTCTTGTGATTCAGTGGCACCTGGACACACGACCGTATGCTTTGGGGCACTCAGATATGGAGCCGTGTGCTTTGGTGACACCGGTACGCAGGGCTTGTTCTTCGTAGGCACCCGGACACAGGGCCGTGTGCTTCAGTGGAACCTGGATGCACGGCCATGTGCTTCGTGGCACCCGTATGTGGGGCCGTGTGCTTCGGTGGCACCCGGATGCCAGGCCGTGTGTTTCGGTGGCACCCGTATGTGGAGCCATGTGCTTCGGTGGCACAGTGGCACCCGCCGGTCCGTGTGCTTCAATGGCGCTGAGAAGCTAGACTGTGTGCTTCGGTGACTTCCGCACGCGGGGCTATGTGCTTTGGTGGCATCCGTATGCGGGACCGTGTGCTTCGGTGGCACCCAGACACAGGGCCATGTGCTTCGGTGGCACCTGTACTTGGGGGCAAATGCTTCGGTGGTATCCGTATGCAGGACCGTGTGCTTCAGTGGCATCAGTAACCTGGGCCGTGTGCTTAAGTGGCACCCAAACACGGGGACGTGTGCTTCGGTGGCACCCGGACGCCGGTCTTTGTGCTTCGGTAGCACCTAGAAGCTGGGCCTTGTGCTTCGGTGGCACCCGGACGCGAGTCTGTGTGCTTCGGTGGCACCCAGACAGGGGTCTGTATGCTTCGGCGGCACTCGTACGTGGGGCTGTGTGCTTCGGTGGCACCTGTACAGGGAGGTCGTGTGCTTCGGTGGCACCCGGACGCAGGTTTGTGTGCTTCGGTGACACCCATTCAACGGGCCGTGTGCTTCATGGGCACTCGTACGTAGAGCCGTGTGCTTCGGAGGTACCCGGACGCAGGGCACTGTGCTTATTTGGCACACAGACTTGTGTCTGTGTGCTTCGGTGGCACCCAAACACGGGGGCGTGTGCTTCAATGGCACTCATGTGGGGCTGTGTGCTTTGGTGACACCCATTCAGGGGGTCGTGTACTTCGGTGGCACCCGGACGAGCGGCTATGTGCTTCAGTGGCACAAGGACGTGGGTCTGTGTGCTTAGGTGGCACCTAGATATGTGGCCTTGTGCTTCAGTTACACTCGTACATGGAGCCGTGTTCTTCTGTGGTACCTGGACGCCAAGCTTTGTGCTTCGGTAGCACCGAGAAGCGGGGCGGTGTGATTCGGTGACACATGGACACTGGTCTGTGTGTTTCGGTTGCACCCAGACACAAGGCCGTGTGCTTCAGGGGCACTCATACGTGAAGCCGTGTACTTCGGAGGTACCCAGACGCCAATCTTTGTGCTTCGGTAGCACCAAGAAGCGGGGCCATGTGCTTCGATGGCACACGGACACGGGTCTGTGTGCTTCGGTGGCAGCTAGACACGAGGCCGTGTGCTTCAGGGGCACTCGTACATGGAGCCGTGTACTGCGGATGTACCCGGACGCCGGCTTCGTGCTTCGGTAGCGCTGAGAAGCAGGGCCATGTTCTTCAGTGGAAACCGGATGCGGGGCCATGTGCTTCGGTGGCACATGGACATTGGTCTGTGTGCTTCGGTGGCACCCAAACACCGGTCTAAGCTCTACGGTGGCACCTAGACTCGGGGCCATGTGCTTCGGTGGCATCCGGACTGTGTGCTTCGGTGGTACACAGACATGGGTCTGTGTGCTTCGGTGGCACTCGTACATGGAACTGTATTCTTTGGTGGCACCCGGATGCAGGTCTGTTTGCTTCGGTGGCACCTAGACATGGGGCCATGTGCTTCGGTGGCACCCGGACGCAAGGTCATGTGCTTCGATGGCACACGGATGTGGGTCTGTGTGCTTCGGTGGCACCCAGACACGGGGCCATGTGCTTTGGTGGCACTTGTATGTGGGGTCGTGTACTTCGGTGGCACCCGGAGGCGGGGCAGAGTGCTTTGGTGGTACTAGCATGTGAAGCCGTGTTCTTCGGTGGCACCCGGACATGGGGCCGTGTGCTTCATGGGCACTCGTACGTAGAGCCGTGTGCTTCCGAGGTACCCGGATGCCGGTCGTTGTGCTTCGGTAGCACCGAGAAGCGGTAGCCATGTGCTTCGGTGGAACCCATACACAGGGCCCTGTGCTTATTTGGCACACAGACGTGGGTCTGTGTGCTTCGGTGGCACCCAAACACGGGGGCGTATGCTTCAATGGCACTCATGTGGCACTGTGTGCTTCGGTGACACCCATTCAGGGGGTCTTGTGCTTCTGTGGCACCCGGACGAGGGGCTATGTGCTTTGGTGGCACAAGGACGCGGGTCTGTGTGCTTAGGTGGCACCTAGATGCGCAGCCTTGTGCTTCAGGGGCACTCGTACGTGGAGCCATGTTCTTCGGTGGTACTTGGACGCCAAGCTTTGTGCTTCGGTAGCACCGAGAAGCGGGGCTATGTGATTCGGTGGCACCCGGATGCGGGTCTGTGTGCTTCGAAAGCACCTAGACACGGAGCCATGTGGTTCGGTGGCACCCGGATGCGGGGCAGAGTGCTTCGATGGCACACGGACACGGGTCTGTGTGTTTCGGTTGCACCCAGACACAAGGCCGTGTGCTGCAGGGGCACTCGTACGTGATGCCGTGTACTTCGGTGGTATCCGGATGCCGATCTTTGTGCTTCGGTAGCACCGAGAAGTGGGGCCATGTGCTTCGGTGGCACACGGACATGGGTCTGTGTGCTTCGGTGGCAGCTAGACACGAGGCTGTGTGCTTCAGGGGCACTCGTACGTGGAGCCGTGTACTGCGGTGGTACCCAGATCCCGGCTTTGTGCTTCCGTAGCACCGAGAAGCAGGGCCATGTGCTTCAGTGGAAACCGGACGCGGGGCCATGTTCTTCGGTGGCACATGGACGTTTGTCTGTGTGCTTCGGTGGCACCCAGACACGGGTCTAAGCGCTACGGTGGCACCTAGACACGGGGCCATGTGCTTCGGTGGCTCCCGGACTGGGGTCTGTGTGCTTCGGTGGTACACGGACATGGGTCTGTGTGCTTTGGTGGCACCCATACATGAGGCCGTGTGGTTCAGGGGCACTCGTACATGGAACTGTATTCTTTGGCGGCACCCGGATGCGGGTCTGTGTTCTTCGGTTTCATCTAGACATGGGGCCATGTGCTTCGGTGGCACCCGGACACAAGGTCATGTGCTTCGATGGCACACGGATGCGGGTCTGTGTGCTTCGGTGGCACCCAGACACGGGGACGTGTGATTCGGTGGCACCCGGAGGCGGGGCAGAGTGCTACAGTGGCACACGGACGTGGGTCTGTGTGCTTCGGTGGCACCCAGAAACGGGGCCGTGTGCTTCAGTGGAACTCGCATGTGAAGCCGTGTGCTTCGGTGGCATCCAGACACGGGGCCTTGTGCTTCGGTGGCACCTGGACGCGAGTCTGTGTGCTTTGGTGGCACCTAGACATGGAGCCATTTGCTTCGATGGCACATGGATGTGGGACTGTGTGCTTCGGTGTCACCCAGACACGAGGCCGTGTGCTTCAGGGGCATTTATACTTGGAGCCGTGTGCTTCGGTGGTACCCGGACACCGGTGTTTGTGCTTCAGTAGCACCGATTAGCGGGGCCATGTGCTTCGGTGGCACACGGACGCAGGGCCATGTGCTTCTGTGGCACATGGACGTGGGTCTGTGTGCTTCGGTGGCAACCAGACACGGGTCTATGTGCTTCGGTGGCACTTGCATGTGGGGCCATGTGCTTCGGTGGCACCCGTACAGGTAGGCCGTGTGCTTTGATGGCACCCTAACGCGGGTTTGTGTGCTTCGGTGCCACCTAGACACGGGACCATGTGCTTCGGGGTCACCAGGACGCGGGGTCACTTGCTTCGGTGGCACACGGAAGTGAGACTTTGGGCTGCGGTGGCACCCAGACACGGGGGCGTGTGTTTCGGTGGCTCTCGTATGCTGGGCTGTGTGCTTCGGTGGCACCCGTACTTGGGGGCAAATGCTTCGGTGGCATCCGTATACAGGACCGTGTGCTTCGGTGGCATCAGTAACCGGGGCCGTGTGCTTAAATGGCACCCAAACATTTGGCCTTGTGCTTCTCTGGCTCCCAGACGCGGGGCCATGTGCTTCTGTGGCACACGGACGCCGGACCGTGTGCTTCAGTGGTACCTAGACACCAGGCCATGTGCTTCGGTGGCACCCAGACACATGGCCGTGTGCTTCGGTGGCACTCATATGTGGGGCCGTGTGCTTCGGTGGCACCTGGACACGAGGCAGAGTGCTATGGTGGCACATGGACGCGGGTCTGTGTGCTTCGGTGGCACCCAGACACGAGGCCGTGTGCTTCAGAGGCCCTCGTACGTGGAGCCGTGTACTTTGGAGGTACGCGGACGCCGTTCTTTGTGCTTCGGTAGCACTGAGAAGCGGGGTCATGTGCTTCGGTGGCACCCAGACGTGGGGCCATGTGCTTCGGTGGCACATGGACGTTAGTCTGTGTGCTTCAGTGGCACCCAGACACGGGTATGTGTGCTATGGTGGCACCTAGAGATAGTGCCATGTGCTCCGGTGGCACCCGGACGCGGGGCAGAGTGCATCGGTGGCACATGGACGCGGGTCTGTGTGATTTGGTGGCACCCAGATGCGGGGCCATGTGCTTCGGTGGCACCCAGACGCGGGGCTTTGTGCTTCGATGGCACCCGGAAGCCGGGCCGTGTGCTTCGGTGGCACCCGAATGCGGGTCTGTATGCTTTGGTGGCACCTAGACAAGGGGCAATGTGCTTCGGTGGCACCCGGACACGGGGCAGAGTGCTTCGGTGGCACATGGATGCGGGTCTGTGTGCTTCAGTGGCACCTAGATGGGGGGCCGCGTGCTTTGGCAGCACTCGGATGAGGGGCCGTGTGCTTCGGTGGCAACCGGATGTGGGGCCGTGTGCTTCGGTGGCACCCGGACTCGTGTCTGTGTGCTTCGGTGGCACCCGTATGTGGGCTGTGTGCTTCGGCGGCATCCGGATGTGGGGCCGTGTGCTACGGTGGCACCCGGACGCGGGTCTGTGTGCTTCGGTGGCACCTAGACATGGGCCATGTGCTTCGGTGGCACCCAGACGCGGGGCAGAGTGCTTTGGTGGCACACGGACGCGGGTCTTTGTGTTTCGGTGGCATGCAGACACAAGGCCTTGTGCTTCAGGGACACTCATATGCGGAGCCGTGTGCTTCGGTGGTACTCAGACGCCGGTCTGTGTGCTTCGGTAGCACCGAGAAGCGAGGCCTTGTGCTACGGTGGCACCTGGACGCTGATCTGTGTGCTTCGGTGGCACCTGTACAGGGAGGTTGTGTGCTTCAGGGGCTCCCGGATACAGGTTTGTGTGCCTCGGTGGCACCCATTCAACGGGGCCCTGTACTTCGGTGGCACCCAGACACGAGGCCGAGTTCTTCATGGACACTTGTACGTGGAGTCTTGTGCCTTAGAGGTACCCGGACGCCGGTCTTTGTGCTTCGGTAGCACCGAGAAGCGGGGCTATGTGCTTCGGTGGAAAGCGGGCGAGGAGCCATGTGCTTCGGTGGCACATGAACGTTGGTCTGTGTGCTTCGGTGGCACCCAGACACGGTTCTGTGTGCTACTGTGGCACCTAGACACCGGGCCATGTGCTTCGGTGGAACCCGGACGCGTGGCAGAGTGTTTCGGTGGCACACTGACATGGGTCTGTGTGCTTCGGTGGCACCCAGGCACGAGGCAGTGTGCTTCAGGGGCACTCGTACATGGAGCTGTGTTCTTCAATGGTACCTGGATGCCGGTCTTTGTGCTTCGGTAACACCGAGAAGCGGGGCCGTGTGCTTCGGTGGTACCTGGATGCGAGTCTGTTTGCTTCGGTGGTACCTAGACACGGGGCCATGTGCTTCGGTGGCACCCAGACGCAAGGCCATGTGCTTCGATGGCACACGGATGCGGGTCTGTGTGCCTCGGTGGCACCCAGACATGGGGCCGTGTGCTTCGGTGGCACTCGTATTTGGGGCCATGTGCTTCGGTGGCACCCAGACGTGGGCAGAGTGCTATGGTGGCACACGGACGCGGGTCTGTGCTTCAGTGGCACCCAGACACGAGGCCGTGTGCTTCAGGGGCACTCATATGTGGAGCCGTGTACTTCGGAGGTACCCAGACGCCGGTCTTTGTGCTTCGGTAGCGGGGCAGAGTGCTACGGTGGCACATGGCCGTGGGTCTGTGTGCTTTGGTGGCACCCAGACACGAGGCTGTGTGCTACAGGGGCACTCATACGTGGAGCCGTGTTCTTCAATGGTACAGGGACGCCGGTCTTTGTGCTTTGGTAACACGAGAAGCGGGGCCGTGTGCTTTGGTGGCACCCAGATGCGGGTCTGTGTGCTTTGGTGGCACCTAGACACGGGTCATGTGCTTTGTTGGCAGCCGTACAGGAAGGCTGTGTGCTTCGGTGACACCCGGATGTGGGTCTGTTTGCTTCGGTGGCACCTAGACACGGGGACATGTGCTTTGGTGGCACCCGTACGAAGGGCCATGTGCTTCGGTGGCACACGGATGCGGGTCTGTGTGCTTCGGTGGCACCCAGACACGGGGCTGTGTGTTTCGGTGACACTCGTATGTGTAGCTTTGTGCTTCGGTGGCACCCATTCAGGGGGTTGTGTGCTTTGGTGGCACCCAGAAGCATGGTAGAGTCCTATGGTGGTACACGCGGATCTGTGTGCTTCGGTGGCACCCAGACTCGAGGCTGTGTGCTTCAGGGGCACTCATGTGGAGCCGAGTGCTTTGGTGGTACCCGGATGCCGGTATTTGTGCTTCGGTAGCACCGAGAAGCAGGGCCATGTGCTTCGGTGGCACCCGGACGCGGGTCTGTGTGCTTCGGTGGCCCCTAGACACGGGGTCATGTGCTTCGGTAGCACCCAGACGAGGGGCCACGTGCTTTGGTCGCTCACAGACGCAGGTGTGTGTGCTTCGGTGGCATCCAGACACGGGGCCGTGTGCTTCGGTGGTACTCATATGTGAAGCCGTGTGCTTTGGTGGCACCCGGTAGTGAGCCTGTGTGCTTCGGTGTCACCTAGACATGGGGTCTTGTGCTTCAGTCGCACTCTTATGCAGGGCTGTGTGCTTCTGTGGCACCTGTTCAGGGGGTCATGTGCTTCGGTGGCACACGGACGCGGGGCAGAAAGCTACGGTGGCACATGAATGTGGGTCTGTGTGCTTCGGTGGCACCTAGACACAAGGCCGTGTGCTTCAGGGGCACTCATACGTGCAGCCGTGTGCTTCGGAGGTACCCGGACGCCAGTGTTTGTGCTTCGGTAGCACCGAGAAGTGGGACCATGTTCTTCAGTGGCACCCATATGCGGCTCCGTGTGCTTTGGTGGCACCTAGACACGGGACCATGTGCTTCGGTGGCACCCGGACGAGGGCCATGTGCTTCGGTGGTACTCGTATGTGAAGCCGTGTGCTTCGGTGGCACCTAGACACGGGGTTATGTGCTTCGGTGGCACCCGAACGCGGGTCTGTGTGCTTCGGTGTCACCTAGACATGGGGTCATGTGCTACGGTCGCACTCTTATGCAGGGGTGTGTGGTTCTGTGGCACCTGTTCAGGGGGTCATGTGCTTCGGTGGCATACGGACGCGGGGCAGAATGCTACGGTGGCACACGAATGTGGGTCTGTGTGCTTCGGTGGCACCCAGACACAAGGCCGTGTGCTTTAGGGGCACTCGTACGTGCAGCCGTGTGCTTTGGAGGTACCCGGATGCCGGTCTTTGTGCTTCGGTAGCACTGAGAAGTGGGACCATGTTCTTCCGTGGCACCCAGATGCGGGTCTGTGTGCTTCGGTGGTTCCTGGACGAGGGGCCATGTGCTTCGGTGGCACATGGATGCAAGTTCGTGTGCTTCGGTATCACCCAAACACGTGGCAGTGTGCTTCGGTGGTACTCGTATGTGAAGCCTTGTGCTTCGGTGGCACCCGGACGCGGGGCAGAGTTCTATGATAGCACACGGACGCGGGTCTGTGTGCTTCAGTGGCACCCAGACACGAGGCTGTGTGCTTCAGGGGCACTCGTACGTGGAGCTGTGTGCTTCGGTGGTACTCGGACTCCGATCTTTGTGCTTCGGTAGCACCGAGGAGTGGGGCCACGTGCTTCTTGGCACCGGGATGCAGGGCCGTGTGCTTCCGTAGCACATGGATGCGGGTCTTTGTGCTTCGGTGGCACCCAGACACGAGTCTGTGTGCTTCGATGACACCCGTAAAGGGAGGCCATGTGCTTCGGTGGCACCTAGACGCGGGTTTGTGTGCTTCTTTGGCACCTTGACACAGGGCCACGTGCTTCGGTGGCACCCAGACACGGGGCATGTGTTTCGGTTGCACTCGTATGTGGGGCTGTGTGCTTTGGTGGCACCCAGATGCGGGGCAGAGTGCTACGGTGGCACACAGACGTGGGTCTGTATTCTTCGGTGTCACCCAGACACAAGGCAGTCTGCTTCAGGGGCACTCGTATGTGGAGCCGTGTACTTCGTACGTACCCGGTCGCCGGTCTTTGTGCTTCGATAGCACCGAGAAGCTGGGCCATGTGCTTCGGTGGCACCCGGACTGGGGTCTGTGTGCTTTGGTGGTACATGGACGCGGGTCTGTCTGCTTCGGTGGCACCCAGACATGAGGCCGTGTGCTTCTTGGTCACTCGTACATGGAGAAGTATTCTTTGGTGGCACCTGGATGCGGGTCTGTGCTTTGGTGGCACCTAGACAGGGGGCATGTGCTTCGGTGGCACCCGGACACAAGGCCATGTGCTTCGGTGGCAAACGGATGCGGGTCTGTGTGCTTCGGTGGCACCCAGACACGGGGCCGTGTGCTTTGGTGGCACTCGTATGTGGGGCTGTGTGCTTCAGTGGCACCCGAACGCGGGGAAGAGTGCTTCGGTGGCACACGGACGCGGTTCTGTGTGCTTCGGTGGCACCCAGACACGAGGCTGTGTGCTTCAGGGGCACTAGTACGTGGAGCCGTGTTCTTCGGTGGTTCCCGGACGCCGATGTTTGTGCTTCGGTAGCACCGAGAAGCGGGGCCACGTGCTTCGGTGGCACCTGGACGCAGGGTTGTGTGCTTCTGTAGCACATGGACGCGGGTTTGTGTGCTTCGGTGGCACCCAGACACGGGTCTGTGTGCTTCAATGGCACCTTTACAGGGAGGCCATGTGCTTCGGTGGCACCCAGATGCACCCGGACGTGGGGCCGTGTGTTTAGATGGCACTCGTATGTGTGCCGTGTGCTTTGGCGGCACCCGGACATGGGTCTGAGTGCTTCGGTGGCACCCACACACGAAGCCATGTTCTTCAGGGGCACTCGTACGTGGAGCCATGTATTGCAGAGGTACCCGGATGCCAGCCTTTGTGCTCCGGTAGCACCGAGAAGCCTGGCCATGTGCTTCGGTGGAAACCGGACGAGGGGCCATGTGCTTCGGGGGCACCCGGATGCAGGTTTGTGTACTTCGGTGGCACCCAGACACGAGGCCGTGTTCTTCATGGGCACTCGTACGTAGAGTCTTGTGCTTTGGAGGTACCCGGACGCCGGTCTTTGTGCTTCGGTAGCACCGAGAAACGGGGCCATGTGCTTCGCTGGAAACCGGGCGAGGAGCCATGTGCTTCGGTGGCACATAAACGTTGGTCTGTGTGCTTCAGTGGCACCTAGACACGGGTCTGTGTGCTACGGTGGCACCTAGACACCGGGCCATGTGCTTCGGTGGCACCCGGACGCGGGTCTGTGTGCTACGGTGGCACCCAGACACCAGGCCATGTGCTTCAGGGGCACTTGTATGTGGAGTTGTGTGCTTCGGTGGTACACGGATGCCAGTCTTTGTGCTGCGATAGCACCGAGAAGCAGGGCCATGTGCTTCGGTGGCACCCGGACGCTGGTCTGTGTGCTTCGGTGGCACCCAGACACGGGTCTGTGTGCTTCGGTGGAAACCGGATGAGGGGCCATGTGCTTCAGTGGCACATGGACGTTGGTCTGTGTGCTTCGGTGGCACCCAGACACGGGTCTGTGTGCTACGGTGGCACCTGGACGCGGGGCAGAGTGCTTCAGTGGCACATGGACATGGGTCTGAGTGCTTCGGTGGCACCCACACACGAAGCTGTGTGCTTCAGGGGCACTCATACGTGGATCCATGTGTTGCGGAGGTACCCGGATGTCGGCCTTTGTGCTCCGGTAGCACCGAGAAGCGTGGCCATGTGCTTCGGTGGAAACCGGACGAGGGGCCATGTGCTTCGGTGGCACATGGACGTTGGTTTGTGTGCTTCGGTGGCACCCAGACATGGGTCTGTGTGCTACGGTGGCACCTAGACACCAGGCCATGTGCTTCGGTGGCAGCCGGACGCGGGGCAGAGTGCTTCGGTGGCACACGGACATGGGTCTGTGTGCTTCGGTGGCACCCAGACACGAGGCCGTGTGCTTCGGTGGCACTCGTATGTGGGGCCGTGTGCTTCGGTGGCACCCGGACACAGGGCAGAGTGCTATGGTGGCACACGGACGCGGGTCTGTGTGCTTCGGTGGCACCCAGACACGAGCCCGTGTGCTTCAGGGGCCCTCATACATGGAGCCGTGTACTTCGGAGGTACCCGGACGCAGTTTTTTGTGCTTCGGTGGCACCCGGATGTAGGGCCATGTGCTTCGGTGGCACATGGACGTTAGTCTGTGTGCTTCGGTGGCACCCAGACATGGGTATGTGTGCTATGGTGGCACCTAGAGATGGTGCCATGTGCTTCAGTGGCACCGGGACGCGGGGCAGAGTGCATCGGTGGCACATGGATGCGGGTCTGTGTGATTTGGTGGCACCCAGATGCGGGGCTATGTGTTTCGGTGGCACTCGTATGTGGGGCTGTGTGCTTCGATGGCACCCGGAAGCCGGGCCGTGTGCTTCGGTGGCACCCGATTGCGGGTCTGTGTGCTTTGGTGGCACCTAGACAAGGGGCTATGTGCTTCGGTGGCACCCGGACGCGGGGCAGAGTGCTTCGGTGTCACATGGACGCGGGTCTGTGTGCTTCGGTGGCACCTAGATGCGGGGCCGTGTTCTTTGGCGGCCGTGGGGCCGTGTGCTTCGGTTGCACCCGGACTCAGGTCTGTGTGCTTCGGTGGCACCCGTATGTGCGGCGAGGAGCCATGTGCTTCGGTGGCACATGAATGTTGGTCTGTGTGCTTCAGTGGCACCTAGACACGGGTCTGTGTGCTACGATGGCACCTAGACACCGGGCCATGTGCTTCGGTGGCACCCGGACACGGGTCTGTGTGCTATGGTGGCACCCAGACACCAGGCCATGTGCTTCAGGGGCACTCGTATGTGGAGTTGTGTGCTTCGGTGGTACACGGCCGCCAGTCTTTGTGCTGCGATAGCACCGAGAAGCAGGGCCATGTGCTTCGGTGGCACCCGGACGCGGGGCAGAGTGCTTCGGTGGCACCCGGACGCAGGGCAGAGTGCTTCGGTGGCACATGGACGCGGGTCTGTGTGCTTCGGTGGCACCTAGATGCGGGGCCGTGTGCTTTGGCGGCACCCGGACGTGGGGCCGTGTGCTTCGGTTGCACCCGGACTCAGGTCTGTGTGCTTCGGTGGCACCCGTATGTGGGCTGTGTGCTTTGGCGGCATCCGGACGTGGGGCCGTGTGCTCTGGTGGCACCCGGACGCGGGTCTGTGTGCTTCGTTGGCACCTAGACATGGGCCATGTGCTTCGGTGGCACCCAGACGCGGGGCAGAGTGCGTTGGTGGCACACAGACGCGGGTCTGTGTGCTACGGTGGCACCCAGACACGTGTCTGTGTGCTTCGGTGGCACTCGCATGCGGGGCCGTGTGCTTCGGTGGCACCTGTACAGGGAGGTCGTGTGCTTCGTTGGCACCCGGATGCAGGTTTGTGTGCTTCGGTGGCACCCATTCAACGGGGTCGTGTGCTTCGGTGGCACCCAGACACGAAGCCGTGTTCTTCATGAGCAATCGTACGTGGAGCCGTGTTCTTCGGAGGTAGCTGGACGCTGGTCTTTGTGCTTCAGTAGCATCGAGAAGCGGTAGCCATGTGCTTTGGTGGCACCAGTACGCAGGGCCCTGTGCTTATTTGGCACATGGACGTGGGTCTGTGTGCTTTGGTGGTACCCAGACACAGGGGCATGTGCTTCAATGGCACTCTTATGTGGGGCTGTGTGCTTCGGTGGCACCTGTTTAGGGGTTCGTGTGCTTCGGTGGCACCCGGATACGGGGAAGAGAGCTAAAGTGGCAGTCGTATGTTGAGCCGTGTGCTTGGGAGGTACCTGGACGCCGGTCTTTGTGCTTCAGTGGCGCAGAGAAGCGGGGCCATGTGCTTTGGTGGCACACGGACGTAGGTCTGTGTGCTTTGGTGGCACCTAGACACGGGCCATGTACTTCGGTGGCACCCGGACGAGGAGCTATGTGCTTCGGTGGCACACGGACGCGGGTCTGTGTTCTTAGGTGGCACCTAGACGCAGGGCCATGTGCTTCAGGGGCACTCATACGTGGAGCCGTGTTCTTCGGTAGTACCTGGACGCCAAGCTTTGTGCTTCGGTAGCACCGAGAAGCGGGGCCGTGTGATTTGGTGGCATCCGGACGCGGGTCTGTGTGTTCGGTAGCACCTACACATGGGGCCATGTGCTTCGATGGCACCCGGAGGCGGGGCAGAGTGCTTCGGTGGCACACGGACGCAGGTCTGTGTGCTTCGGTGGCACCCAGACACGAGGCCGGTCTTTGTGCGTCGGTAGCACCGAGAAGAGGAGCCATGTGCTTCGGTGGAAACCGGACGTGAAGCCATGTGCTTCGGTGGCACATGGACGTTGTTCTGTGTGCTTCGGTGGCACATGGACACGGGGCCGTGTGTTTCAGTGACATTCGATGACGTGGCCATATGCTTCAGTGGCATACGGATGCTGGGTCATATGCTTCAGTGACAAGCGGAAACCAGGCTACGTGCTTTGTTGGCACGTGGAAGTTGAGCTGTGTGCTCTGGTGGCACGCAGATGCCAGGCCGTGTGTTTTGGTGGCAAAGAGACGCCGGGCCGCATGCTTCAGCAGCATGTGGACATCAGACCATGTGCTTATGTGGCATCTGTTCGGGCCATGTGCTTCAGTGGCACACAGAAGTCGGGTCATTACACAGTACACAGCAGGGGCACATTTATAAGATTATCTTAGCACAGGAACATTTTATTTAAACACATCCAATTGTGGAAATTATTATTATTCCAAGATGTATTGATTAAAATGAACTTTTGTTCATTGGAAAACCCCTTTAAGTACCAGATGTGGAGCTGTAAGCAGAGTGACGGATAACTAGGACACAGCCGGGATCAGGTTCATGACCACAAGCTATAACTAGAAATAGGCCTTGAACATAACCAGTATATAGCAGGAGCAGATCATGGACTCAGAACTAGGAGATGTGAGGAACAGAGGCCAGGACAAATTTAGGTTGGGAAGCATGGACAGCATCCAGGATTAGGTGAGTACTCACAGCACAGGCCACGTACAGGGAGTAATTGGCGTGGGCAGGAATTTGTTGCATCCTCAGTGAAATCACATGTGAACGCATACTCGCATAGTGTCTGTTGTTGCAGAGATCGAAGCAGCGACAAGGTGCAACAAGATGTGGACACTAGACGATAAGAGGTGGCTGGGGCATGGAGGTCTCACGCAGCAAACAGTGGTCAAACAAGAGCAAGTCACAGCAAGGACACAATCCAAGCAGCACCGCAGTAGCCAAGTAAGTCTTATTCTAATTGATTGGATGGGGCTGTATTGTCAGATGAAGATGCATGCAGTAAGAAAGGAAATATGTTTAACATGTTAATAAAGTGTTTGAAAGCTGAGAAGTGTTATAAGAAAGAGGTGATCACTACATGGCTGAAAGCTCAGAACAGTGAGATACTAGTCACAGCGCAGGGTGTGTTCATTGTCATCCACTTATACATTTGTAGTAAGAGCATCAGGGAAGGAGAGTACGTGGATGTTTTTGTTTTTTTTTAACCTAAGTCTTGGCAGCGAAGACAGACTTAGATAGGTAGTGAGGAAGCAGAGGAGAAATTATTAATGGAATTCACAAAAAAAATATTTTCCATTTTCAAGACTGTCCTATATAGGAATACAAGTGGACTCGCTAAAAGGGCAGTGTAGGCTGCCTACTGTCAAGTTGATTACTGGAAGATGGAAAGGTGAATGCGGTGTGATGTGATGGTGAGAAATTTTTAGCCATTGTTGGATTCCCTGAAGTTTACATGTAGGGTGATTCTGATGGGGAAGATCTCTTTCAGCCATATGCCATTAAGCTCAATTGGGATGAAGAAAAGGTTTCATAAGATCGGGGTTATGGACTAATTGAACAAAGATTTGGCGGTGTGCAAAAATATTCTAACAGCTTTTAATGAACCTAGGCGGCACTGAAAACTGGGGTAGAAGGTGATCAGTAAGTATTGTAACACGATAATACTACATAGCATACATACAGTGAAGGAAGTAATTATTTGATCCCTTGCTGTTTTTGTACGTTTTCCCACTGACAAAGACATGAACAGTCTATAATTTTAAGGGTAGGTTAATTTTAACATTGAGAGATAGAATATCCCCCCAAAAAATCACATTGTATATATTAGATAAATTTATTTGCATTTTGCAGTGAGAAATAAGTATTTGATTCCTCTAGAAAACAACACTTAATACTTGGTGGCAAAACCTTTGTTGGCAAGCACAGCAGTCAGAATTTTTTTGTAGTTGATGATGAGGGTTGCGCACATGTCAGGAGGAATTTTGGTCCACTCCTCTTTGCAGATCATCTCTAAATCATTCAGATTTTGAGGCTGTCGATTGGCAACTCGAAGCTTCAACTCCCTCCACTCCTGTGTTGCCTTGGCTGTATGTTTTGGGTCATTGTCTTGCTGGAAGACCCTGTCCCGACCCATTTTTAATGTCCTGGTGGAGGGAAGGAGGTTGTCACTCAGGATTTTACGGTACATGGCTCCATCCATTCTCCCACTGATGCGGTGAAGTAGTCCTGTGCCCTTAGCAAAGAAACACCCCCAAAACATAATGTTTCCACCTCCATGCTTGACAGTGGGGATGGTGTTCTTTGGGTCATAGACAGCATTTCTCTTCCTCCAAACACAGCGAGTTGAGTTAATGCCAAAGAGCTCAATTTTTGTCTCATCTGACCACAGCACCTTCTCCCAATAACTCACAGAATCATCCAGGTGTTCATTGGCAAACTTCAGATGGGCCTGCTCTTGTGATGAGCGAGTATGTTCAGTTAACCCTTTCGACGAGTATGCTCGGGCGAGTACCAAGTATCTTCAGCGTGCTTGTTTGACAGTTTTAATACATGTGAGGAATGCTTAAGAAACAAGCATTCTTCAAATGTATTAAAGCTGTCAAACAGTCGCAAATCATGCACATGGGAGTGATTCAAACATATTACCGAGCATGCTGAAGATACTCTGTACTCGCCCGACCAATGGTTTTCTTGGTGACTGTGGTCCCAGCTACCTTGAGATCATTAACAAGTTCCCCCTCTTTAGTTTTATGCTGATCTCTCACCTTCCTCATGATCAAGGCTACCCCACGAGGTGAGATTTTGCATGGTGCCCCAGATCGATGTCGATTGACAGTTATTTTGTACTTCTTCCATTTTCTTACTATTGCACCAACAGTTGTCTTCTTCTCACCCAGCGTCTTACTTATGGTTTTTTAGCCCATTCCAGCTTTGTGCAGGTCTATGATCTTGTCCCTGACATCCTTAGAAAGCTCTTTGGTCTTGCCCATGTTGTAGAGGTTAGAGTCTGACGGATTAATTGAGTCTGTGGACAGGAGTCTTTTATACAGGAGACTATGTAAGACAGCTGTCTTTAATGCAGGTAACAAGTTGATTAGGAGCGTCTAACTAGTCTGTAGGAGCCAGAACTCATAATGGTTTGTAGGGGATCAAATACTTATTTCTCACTGCAAAATGCAAATAAATGTATCTAATTTATACAATGTGATTTTCTTGATTTTTTGGGGGGATATTCTATCTCTCAATGTTAAAATTAACCTACCCTTAAAATTATAGACTGTTCATGTCTTTGTCAGTGGGCAAACTTACAAAAACAGCAATTGATCAAATAATTATTTCCTTCCCTGTATCTAGAAGGGTTTACAAGATAATATGTTTGTCGGGAGTTCTTCTTTAAAGAGGATCTGTCACTTGCCATAAATATGGAAATATTTTACCTGGTCTAAATGATTTTGTTTCCCTGAAGTTGTTTTGGAAAAAAAAAATCATATTAATGGCAAATGACAGCTTCTCTTTAAAACATGCATTTTGTAAGCTCTTTAATGCTACTGCACTTTGGTCATTGTGGCCCAGTTTTTGTGCAACTTGCAACGTCACATATTATTTCATACATATTGTTTTTTTAGCTCTGTCTTGTCAGTACATCACATTCATCTTATTCCTCTCTTGCTTTCCTAAACTGAAGGCTATATATCTCCATGGCATTCTGACCTCATGACTGGTCAACAAAAGCCTGACCCCGAGGAGCAATCCTGGTCTTCAGAATTTGCACGATGGGGAAGACCAAGAACAAGCAGGGCCTTTGACAGCAGAACAACTTGACCACAAAGGAGTTTCGGAAGAAAAACTGTTACCCCTGCAGCTTTTTTTACATTTAAAATAGAGTTTATACTTTAATGATTTTAATTAAAAAGTCAATGCTAAATAAAGTTTTGGAAAATGACATTTATCCGGACTTGTGTTTTATTTACATTATTATTTTAAAATAACTGTTACATGACTTCTTTTACGTGAGGTTTAGCTGAGGCTCTAACAGCCTTTACCTATCCTCCATTTTTATGGTAGGTTGGAGAATGGCTTTCCGGATGCTAAGGTGGCCATAGACATGAGTTGGCTATTGACAAGACACTTGTCCTGCCAACACTTATCTTTTCCGACTTCCCATTATAATAGAATGATCAGTATGACTGAGGGTTTACGTGTAGTCAATAGGGACAGCCACTGCTAGACACTAGAGATGAGCAGATTGATGTGCGAGATTTCGGTACAGCATCTAGGTCAGTGGTACCTGGCAGTTACACAGAAGGCCCAAAAATCAATTATCTACCTGTCAACTGAAAATGCTGACAGGCTGACTCTTATAAAAATGAACAAGGGCTGGATTGGGCCAGGCTTCTCAACAACACCGAATGATAGCAGCATAAGAAACTCAAATCCAGTGTCTTTTCTTGGGAGGTGTATTCCCATGCACCTTTTCACACCCACACATGGGTATACGCTTCCTGATTTTGGCTATTTGTTCTTTTCCTCCTCCTTCTCCTCATCCTCCACCACCATATCTCCATGGTGACCGTGGTCCGTGATGCAACACCCACAAAATTTTCTTAGAGGGTGTTTATGATGCCCGTTAAAAAATTTTTTTATACAGTATGTTCATGTATACCCCCCAGGGGTAAATGTTTGTCAGCCCATACACTTAGTGCATGGGCATTACAAGTATAGGAGGCCCGCTCCTTTCTAATGGAAACATTTTTTTTTTATGAGGCCCTCCTCCACGTCTCTTCCAAGGGGCATTGAAGTGCCTCCAAATTTTTGGCAGCCCTTGCATTCACTGCATAGGCCAACACTATGGGAGACTCTCTCTTTTCTAATGGGAATTTGTCGTTACTATGGCCCTGCTCCGTGTGTCTTTAAATTCTTAGTGGGGTTTTTCCTAAAATTGGTCAGCCGTTGGACTCACTGTATACCCTATAACTGTATAGCAGACCCTCTCCTTTCTAATGGGAACATGTCGTACCTTGTTACTGTGGCCCTGCTCCATGTGTCTTTAAATTCTTAGTGGGGTTTTTCCTAAAATTGGTCAGCCGTTGGACTCACTGCATACCCTATAACTGTATAGCAAACTCTCTCTTTTCTTATGGGAATTTGTCTTTATTGTGGCCCTGCTCTACGTGTCTTTAAATTCGATTTCCCTCTATGCCAGTCCTTTCACCGAGCTAAATACAGCTCTCAGCAAAAAAAGCTGTGGACTGGCTCTGTACTGTGCCTGGCCACATTCACCTGTCCACGTGTTTGTGGTTAGGCGGTCCTTCCCAGTAAGTGCACTGGGGAGGGCACGGGTAATGTTGTGGGACCCGTGCTTGTGGAAGACGGAGACGACCCCGGGAGAAACAGTGGCGGCTGGGGACCGAGTTTGGACACCCGGCCGCTGCTGGCATGAGGTTATGAAAAGCTTCCGCCTTCACGAGCCTAAAAGGCCACATTTCAAGTGAAAGCAGCTTTAGAGGACTTCTTGGGAGAAATGACAGCTGGGTAGATATGGTTTCCCAAGTCCTTTCACCAAGCTAAAGAATATGGCTGTGGTGAAATACAACTCAGCAGAAAAAGCTGTGGACTGGCTCCGTACCTTCCCTGGCCACATTCACCTGTCCACGTGTTTGTGGTTAGGCGGTCCTTCCCAGTAAGTGCACTGGGGAGGGCACGGGTAATGTTGTGGTAACCGTGCTTGTGGAAGGAGGAGACGACACCGGGAGAAACAGTGGCGGCTGGGGAGAGGAGTATGGACACCCGGCCGCCTCCTGCATGAGGTTATCAAAAGCTTCCGCCTCCACGAGCCTAAAAGGCCACATTTTCAAGTGCAAGCAGCTGTGAAAAATTTGGCAGTATAGTATTGCAGCCTGTGGGTGGGTGGGTGGCTGCATACTTGCGCTTGCATTCCAAGGAATGGGGTAGGGACAACTGAACGCTGCACTGGGACAAGGACGTGGACAGTGATTGTTGCAAGTCTGCAACGACAGGTGCATGGCGGGAGGCATCTTCGCATGTGCCAAGGATCACTTATGATGGGCACACTTTTAGGCAGTGACCTGGGAGTCAGAAATGCTTCCAGAGGTCTTCCCCATGCTGTTCCCATGTCTTTTCAGCACTGTATGCATGTGTCTGATGATGTGTCATACACCACATGGCCAGATAAGGTTGTAAAATGTTAAAATTACATTTCCCAGTGAATGCATTTGTCTTTGTTGAAAGCAATGCTAAAGTGCAAAAACGCATAAAAAACGCTACGTGTGAACATAGCCCAAGGTGTGGAGGAGTATTTTTTGTTATTTATTTTGCCTTATATACAATCATTACCCTGGAAAGGATGTTCCTTAATATATTTCCCAGGAAAATCCATTTTGGTTTTGTTTTTGTATGTTTTATTGTGAGTCCGTAAAAGTGGTGTAATTCTCTGACAACGTTGTAGACACCAGTGACCTGGGAGTCAGAAATGCTTCCAGGGGTCTTCCCCATGCTTTTCCCATGTCATTTGAGCACTGTTCCCATCGATTTGGGCAATTTTTAGGCCCTCTGCAGACCGCCGGGGGGAGCCGCCTGAAAAATGCTCGAGTTTCCCATAGACTTACATTGGGCTCGTTGCTCGGGTCGAGCACCTGAGTATTCCAATTTGCTCGACCCGAGCATTTTTGTGCTCGCTCATCACTAATCCTAACCCATATCACTAAAGGAGTTACATGTGCTGTCAGGGTTAGGCCTCAGCTAGCCCAGTATTCAGTCCTGTAGGCAAGCAGCAAAGTCACAGCAGGAATTTCAGTAAGCAACAAGGGTTTTTTTTTCAAATGGCCTAAAAAGAGTGAAGAAGCCAAGTTCTAGTTTCAGCAATAAGACAAAAAAAAGAAAATTGGAAAATCATACAATGACATGCCTCAACCATGAAGAACCCAGCAATGCAAATCTCATAAAACAGCAGCACAATGTAAAAGTGGAATTTACCTATAACCAGACAACATGCAAGTAACTTAACCCTTGCACCCGCCAGAGCCCTTCCACTTACCCTGGTCATCACTGCTGCCATCTTTACACCCTCTCATAAAGGCCCTCATCACAGCACACAATCTGCTGACTGCTTCCTCTCTGTGGTTTAAATCCTGGAAGCTGGCAGGAGATTGGCCAGGAGACCATCAGTAAGCAGCTGCTGCAATTCATGTCTGATTTCTAGCCAGGATTGGGGCTCATTCACAGGATTGTATTTTTGGTCCGGGTGCTGTCTGTTGAAATAACGGACCACACTCGGACCATTGTTATTCAGTGACACAGTGCAGATGAGACATTTTTTTTTCACTGAATTTGTGTGAGAAAAATAGTGCAGCGTGCTCTGGTTTCTTCTATAAATCAGATGAGACTCGCACATTCAAGTCTGGGTGCGTAAAAAAAATCAGATGCCATACAGAGCCATAGCATAGCTTTCGATTTTTACAGATACATTGCAAAGGCATTACACATTAATCTAACTCTCTACCTAAACAGCGCATAACAAATACTGCTTGACACATTGACTTGGTGGATAAAAGATTGGCCACAGCCTTTATTAAAATATTAAAACACTAGCTTAATTTGGTCTGCCACATTAAGTTTCATGACAGATCATTTTAATAGTAAAAAAAAAATAATCTTAATAGTAAAAAAAAATAATCTTAAGAGTAAAAAAAAATAATCTTATTTAGTTACTCGTACATCCAAAATTTCAGATGCCTAACTTCAAAACTGACGGATTCCATACAATCTTTGAACCCCTATAATATGAAGAGGGAAACTCTTGAGGGTGGAATTATCAAAATTCCTTTCTTAGTGCTCATTTAAGCTATAATAGAACCTATCTGCAAATTTCAAGATGCTAAGTTCAGTGGTTTCGGCTGTGCGTTGACCGCTAGGTGTGTCAGTCAATCAGGTTTACAGTTTTATATAATCTTCGCCTGTATGGTGTGTTTATAAAAAGTAGCCCTATGTCCTTCCCCAGGCTTGAAATTATCCATATCAAATTTCATCACAAACGGATTACTAAACACTGATTAATAAACAGGACGGACTGAAGTTACTTGCGTTTAATATTGTTCGTGTTAGTAAAGAATTAGTATGTAATTGGAATAATGGACATCTGCAGGTAATTTATCTATGTGTTTTTACTGCAATATACTCCTGTAAACTATGTTATTTGATTTCTTTCGTTCAGCGAAAATATGTAGATTTTGCGATTTAGAAACACGTGAGCAAGCTACGTATAGCTGACCGTGGGAAAAACAGGGCGTGCCTAAATGTATCCCCGCTACCTTCAAAGTTTGCCCTTGCGATTTATTGATGGTCATTGAAAATGCAACTTTAAGTGGGAACTGCAAACGTTTGAAATTAAAGGGTAAGTTATTGGGTATTATTGGGATGCGTGGTATAAGAATATTTTCACCCTTAGCTTCTCCAGTTAAAATTTTGGCCTTTACAATGTGCCTGCCTAGTTCAGTGACTCGCAATCTAGTGCCATTACATAATCTCGGGGCGTCCAAGTTGCGCATTAAAAGAACGGGTATACCGACCTTTAATTCGAGCTTATGAGATGGGACCCCGGATAGCTCCAAAGAGTTAAGATAGTCGACGGGGTAGCTCGTACAGTCTTCAGATGACATGACTGTGTCGATGGAGTTGTAGGTTGTTGCATCGCTGGTTACTTGGTCCAAGATAATTTTATTGATTTTCGCAACTGTTTCATTTCTTGGTGCTAGTATAGTTCTTTCACATAGCCAATTTTCATCGTGGATGTTTTGTTGCAAATTTGGAAAAACTTGAGCAATAAGTGCGTCTTCCGAATCCACAACATGACAAAATTGGTTAGTGAATAGAACCATACCTTCTTCGTCAGTTTCGATTCGACCTTCACCGATCTCGAGCAGTTTCTCAGCGTACGCGCCCGACTCTAGATCACTGAATAACTGGACACGCATGTTGGTGGTGAGGTGCAGCTTTTCAACTTTGGTCCATAAATATGAGGATTTCAGACATGCGTTAATTTCGTCTGCTGCAGTGCCTCGCTCGATGACAGGCAAAGTTTGCCTAAAGTCCCCAGCCAATAAAACAACCACACCACCCATTATTGTTTGTTTACTGTGTAAGTCTTGTAGACAACGATCAAGAGCTTCGATGGCGCGTTTGTGTGACATTGTGCACTCGTCCCACACGATTAGTTTGCACCGTTGCAACAGGAGGCCACGGGCGCTGCTCTTGCTGATATTACACGATGGGGTTTCTTCGTTCACCAGATTAAGAGGTAATTTAAAGACTGAATGTGCCATCCGTCCACCGCTTAGCAATGTTGCAGCAATTCCAGAGGAAGCCACAGCTAATGCAACGTTATGACCGCTACGAATTTTTGCTAAAAGTAAATTAAGCAAGAAAGTATTTCCTGTACCACCCGGGGCATCAAGGAAAAAAAGTCCGCCTTCACCATTCTCAACTCGTCCTACTATTTTGTGATAAATCTCTCTTTGATCAGGTAGCAAACGTGGCTCAGTTTCGCAAACGTGAGCGTCTAACTGGTTGGTATCATAGCTTAGCTCTTTTATCAACTCGTTCGACAGCTCTCCTCTACGCCGCGGTGAGGGTAGACTAAAATCGGACAATTTCTTTCCAGAAATTATTAATATTTTGTCCTCGATAAGCCCCAACGCCTCATTGAAACAGAGATCATCGTTAACGTGATCCATTCTTTCAAATCTGTGCATGATATCCTCTGATAACGCAGTTTTATACTTGTGCCAGAGTTGTAGAGGATTGGATAAACCGCAAGTGCATATCAATATGGCAAACAGCTCTCTTATTTGCGCCGGGGAGCGACATAGCACGGCCTCTTCTAAGGTGGTATCCTAGTGGTTATCATCTTCCAACAACCCCATCTTCTCACACACCTGCCGAAAAGTTGCAAGTTCTTGACCTTCAAATGTTTTTAAATCCGAGAAGTTGGTTGGACCCCTTATTACATTCAGCAGCATACGCAAGCAATAACATTCAAAATTGCTAACGTGCACCGTGTAAATGCGACCTAGAGCGTCTCCTGCCTTCACACCTGGCCAGCCATCGACAGGTGTTCCTTGTAAACGACGTTTTCATTGCTTCCGAGCCACATTCCAAGTATAGTAGTGAGGCACGTCAATGTAAAGTAATGTTTTTGCAAACGTATCACTTTGGCACAACAGGAAAAATGCAGTTAGTGTAGTTTTAGGTGGTGCTTCTAATCTCTCTCTAAAATTATTTTCCATAAAGTAAACCCTCTCGCCATTGGGTAAATGAATCACGAGATGAGTGACGGTTGGGTGTCTCTCGTGCAGAGGCAGACCTAAGATCCGCCACGTTGCTTCGTTACTACTAACATATCGACCGTTTCTAAAGGTCTGCACCTCATCTCTTGGGTCAATGTTAACATTCCCTATCTCGCGGATGTTAAAAATAGCCTGGTCGCTACCCTTATTAATATATTTACAAATATATTTTATCGCCTGTACCGTATTACAGAACTCTACATTTAAATGAAAATTAAAATTTTTTGATAAGAGTGGAGAATATGGGACCACCCAGCTATTGTCCACCAATATTTCCTGTGTTCCTCTACGGGTTTTTATAATCGTCGTGCGTCCACCATTCTCTGGTGCTCTGCGCCTGTACAAAGAAAGGATAACCTTTGTCATTGGTTTGAGTATCTTTTAAAAGCTTCCTCGGATATTTTTTGGTACATTTTGTAACGGGTCTGGGAGGCGGAACCTCTGAGCTACTATACAAGGGGGCGGTCCTTGTAAGGGAGCGGGTGGCGACCAGGGAAGATGGGCAGGCAGTCACAGCAGGTGACCGGGACAGTCTCTGAGTGAACGGGCTGGAGGTCACGGCAAGTGACCGGGGCAGTCTCTGGATGAACGGGCAGGAGGTCACGGCAAGTGACCGGGGCAGTCTCTGGATGAACGGGCAGGAGGTCACGGCAAGTGACCGGGGCAGTCTCTGGATGAACGGGCAGGAGGTCACGGCAATTGACCAGGGCAGTCTCTGGGTAAAGGGTAGGTACGACCTGTGATGGCAGAGCCTCCAGGTAGGCTAGCAGGCAGATGGTAGATGTGTGCTCCCAGGTGAGCAAGCGAGAGTCTCTGGAATGGCAGGTGGTCACAGCACGTGACGGCGGAGCCTCCAGGTAGGCTAGCAGGCAGGTAACAGGTGTGCGCTCCCAGGTGAGCGGGCAGGAGTCTCTGGAATGGCAGGTGGTCACAGCACGTGACGGCGGAGCCTCCAGGTAGGCTAGCAGGCAGGTAGCAGGTGTGCGCTCCCAGGTGAGCGGGCAGGAGTCTCTGGAATGGCAGGTGGTCACAGCACGTGACGGCGGAGCCTCCAGGTAGGCTAGCAGGCAGGTAGCAGATGTGCGCTCCCAGGTGAGCGGGCAAGCTGGTCCATAGACAGACTGTCAGGAGTAGGAAGGCAGACCGTCGGACCTCAGGCTAGCAAGCAGGTAGGAGGAATGTCAGGCAGGAAATAGACAGCAAACTGGCAGGATTCTGGCAGGTAACTGGCTGGTAACTGGCAACGGGACCTGAGGGCTGAAGCAGAGTAGTGAACAGTGCAACAACATTGCTCGGGCACCTCCATTTTGGAGGAGGTGCCTTATATATGGTGAAGTCCTCCGGCCATTGGCCAGGGACTCCTTAGGACGGCGCGTGCGGCCCCTTTAAGAGGGAGGGAGCGCGCGCGCGCCCTAAGCACAGTGGCCGGGAAGGAGCGCGCGCTGCCAGCAGAGCGGGAGGAGGACGCCGGGCTCGGAGCAGAGGGGTGAGGGGAACAGCGTCCCTGCCTAGCAGAGGGCAGGGACGCCGGCGCTACAGTACCCCCCCCTTTAGGCCCCCCCTTTTTTAGGCCAGAGAGAAATTTAGTTAGGATGAGAGGGGCATGGATGTTCTCCCGGGGCTCCCACGTTCTCTCTTCAGGACCAAACCCCTTCCAATCTACTAGAAAAAGGGTCTTCCCTCTTACCCTTTTGGTGGCCAGAATGTTCTCTACCTCAAATTCGTTAAGTACCACAGGTTTGAGGAGAGATACATGGAAGGAGTTAGGGATCCGCAAGTTGGCCGGGAGTTTCAATTTATAGGCCACCAGGTTGATCTGACTGATGACCTCCAGAGGACCGATGAACCGAGGCCCTAACTTATAGGAAGGAATCTTGAGCCGGACATACTTGGACGAGAGCCAGACCTTATCCCCTGGACGGAATTGAGGAGGATCCAGATGTTTTTTGTCAGCATGTCTTTTCATACGCTCGGATGACAGAAGGAGTGCGGATCGGGTACTCTCCCATATGGAGGAAAATTTGTTAACAAGAGATTCCGCAGCCGGATTGTCCACCGAGGTGGAGACGGGAAATGGGATCCGAGGATGCTGACCGAAGACAACAAAAAACGGGGATTTGGAGGAAGATTCGCTCTCGTGATTGTTGTAAGAAAATTCGGCCCATGGCAGGAGATCCACCCAGTCTGAATGGTGGGCATTAACGAAGTGCCGGAGGTAACTGGTCAGGTTCTGATTGATCCGCTCCACTTGACCATTAGACTGTGGGTGGTAAGCGGAGGAGAAGTCCAGGGTGACGTCTAGCAGTTTACAAGTGGCTCTCCAGAAGCGTGAGGTGAACTGTACCCACGATCCGACACGATGTGGAGGGGCAGGCCATGAAGACGGAAGATGTGGCGGATAAAGTCTTTAGCCAGCTTGGGTGCAGACGGGAGGCCTGGCAGGGGAACGAAATGAGCCATCTTGGAAAAGCGGTCGGCGACCACCCAAATGACCGTACAACCGGCAGAGACGGGGAGATCAGTTATAAAGTCCATTGCTATATGCTGCCAGGGGGCAGCAGGTACTGGGAGCGGAAGGAGGCGACCGGCTGGCAGATGTCTCGGAACCTTGTTGCGGGCGCAGGACACACAGGCAGAAACAAAGTCTATTACGTCCTTGTGCAGGGTAGGCCACCAGTAGTGCCGGGTAATAAGCTGGAGAGTCTTTTTCTGACCGGCGTGGCCAGCTAGTTTAGACGAGTGACCCCAGTGTAGGATCTTCTCCCGATCAGGTACTGATACGAACGTCTTACTGGGAGGGAGACGATTTAGACTCACGGGAGCCACCTGCATTACTCTGGCGGGATCGATGATGTGTTTCGGTTCCTCCTCGAGATCAGACACCAGAAAGGATCGGGATAAGGCATCCGCCTTGATGTTTTTGTCAGCCGGGCGAAAATGAAGAATAAAGTCAAAGCGAGCAAAAAACAAGGACCAACGAGCTTGGCGCGGGTTAAGTCTCTGGGCATGCTGGAGGTAAGCCAAGTTCTTGTGGTCAGTGTAAATTATTACCGGGTGAAGAGCCCCTTCGAGCAGGTAACGCCACTCCTCCAATGCCAGCTTGATGGCCAATAACTCTCGATCTCCAATGGAATAGTTGCGCTCAGAAGAGGAAAAGAGTTTGGAGAAGAAGTCACAAGTTATCATTCTCCCGGAAGATGATTTTTGGGTAAGTACCGCTCCGGCTCCAGAGGAGGAGGCGTCAACCTCCAGGAAGAACTGCTTGTTGCCATCTGGGCGATGCAGCACCGGGGCGGAAGAGAAGGCCTGTTTTAAGGAAAGAAAGGCCTCCTCTGCTTCGGGCGGCCACTCTCTGGGATTAGTGCCCTTACGGGTGAGCGCGGAAATTGGGGCAGTCCGGGAAGAGAAGTGCGGTATGAAGAGGCGGTAGTAGTTGGCGAAGCCCAGGAACCGCTGAATGGCCTTCAACCCCTCCGGTCGGGGCCATTTCTCGATGGCAGACAGTTTCTCTGGATCCATTCGTAGGCCGGTCTGAGAAATAATGTAGCCCAAAAACGGAAGCGAGGTCTGCTCAAAGAGGCACTTCTCATATTTAGCGAAGAGGTGATTCTGCCTGAGCCTGAGCAGGACCTGACGAACGTCTCTCCGGTGAGTCTGGAGATCCGGAGAGAAGACCAAGATGTCGTCCAGGTACACCACTACGCAGGAGTAGAGAAGGTCCCGGAAGATGTCATTGACCAACTCTTGAAAGACGGCAGGAGCGTTACAGAGACCAAAGGGCATTACCAGATATTCATAGTGGCCGTCCCGGGTGTTGAATGCAGTCTTCCATTCATCCCCTTGACGGATACGGACCAGGTTGTACGCCCCACGGAGGTCCAGTTTGGTGAAGATTCTAGCCCCCCTCAGACGATCAAATAATTCTGGAATGAGCGGAAGGGGGTACTTATTCTTCACCGTGATCTGGTTAAGTCCTCTATAGTCTATGCAGGGACGGAGAGAGCCGTCCTTCTTTTTTACGAAAGAGAAGCCTGCTCCCGCCGGGGAGGTGGATTTCCGGATGAATCCCCTGGCCAAATTCTCCTCAATATATTCGGACATTGACCGGGTCTCCGCAGCGGACAATGGGTAAATACGCCCACGGGGAGGCGTAGCACCGGGTAACAGGTCGATAGGACAGTCGTATGGTCTATGAGGGGGTAATGTCTCTGCCTCCTTTTTATTAAAGACATCAGCAAATGACCAATAGGGAATCGGAAGTCCAGGTAGATTAGTTGGGGTAGGAGAAGGACGGGCGGGATGAACAGGAACCAAACAAGTCTTATGACAGTCCTGTCCCCAGCGAAGGACCTCTCCGGTCTGCCAGTCAAGCACGGGTGCATGTCTCTGGAGCCAAGGTAGACCTAGTAAGAGGGCATGAGAGAGTCCAGGCAGAACATGAAAAGAGATGCTCTCAGAATGCAGCATTCCCACCTGCAGAGTTACGGATTCGGTGATGAGTTGGATGGGACGTGGTAAGAGGCCCCCATCCACAGCAGCGACAGATAATGGTATAGCCAGAGGTTTGGTGGGAATGCGGTATTTTTCTACCAGGGCCTGTGAAATAAGATTCCCGGCCGCTCCAGAGTCAAGTTGGGCTAGTTCGAAAAAACGATTCTCCCCGCAGATAATTGAGACTGACAGCAGCAGAGATGGAGAGGATTTATTCTTGTCTAGGTCGACCTCTCTGAGCGAACCTAGACACAGGCGTTTCCCGACCTCTCCGGGCAGGTACGGATCCGGTGCTCCTTACTGCCACAGTAGAAGCAGCTCCCCTCGGCACGGCGTAAGTCCTGACGGGTTTTGACCATCTTGGTCTGGTCGACCTGCATAGGCTCAGGAGAGTGTACCTGGGGAGAAACGGAGGGAGTGACGGATTTCTGAAAAGTAGGAGCTAGACGTGGAAACCTCCTCTCACGGGTGACTTCTTTGGCACGCTCCTGGAACCGTAGGTCAATCCGGGTGGCAAGAGTTATTAGGTCATCGAGAGTGGTAGGAATGTCTCGACTGGCAAGTTCATCTTTAATACGGCCGGACAGACCCTCCCAGAAGACAGATACCAGAGCGTCGTTATCCCAGGCCAGCTCCGAGGCAAGGGTACGGAACCGTATGGCATATTGGCCCACGGTGAGACTTCCCTGACGGAGGCGTAGCAGAGATGATGCGGATGAGGTCTTCCGTCCAGGTTCGTCGAAGACTTTCCGGAAAGCCGTGAGAAAGGCAGGCAAGTCGGACACCAGGGGGTCTCCTCTCTCCCATAGAGGATTTAGCCAGGCCAGGGCCTCCCCGGTGAGATGGGACATGATGAAGGCAATTTTGGCCCGGTCGGAGTTAAACTGGTGGGACAGGAGTTCAAAGTGCAGGGTGCACTGATTTATAAAGCCCCGAGCCTGAGCGGAGTCGCCTCCGAAGCGAGGAGGTGCAGAAAGCCGGGGTCCGGGGTAGGATACCATAGTATTGGTGGGCAGCGGAGCTGCCGGATTGCGAGTCATGGCACTGGCGGTGGTTGCTGGTGGAGCAGTCAGAGTGTCCAGGCGAGAATTGACATTCCGCAGGTGACCCAGGATGGACTCCTGTTGGGACCTCTGACAGGACAGTTCATGACACAGGTCCGAGAGTGAGGGAGCTTGGGTGCCACCGGGTTCCATGGCCCGAGCAAACTGTAACGGGTCTGGGAGGCGGAACCTCTGAGCTACTATACAAGGGGGCGGTCCTTGTAAGGGAGCGGGTGGCGACCAGGGAAGACGGGCAGGCAGTCACAGCAGGTGACCGGGACAGTCTCTGAGTGAACGGGCTGGAGGTCACGGCAAGTGACCGGGGCAGTCTCTGGATGAACGGGCAGGAGGTCACGGCAAGTGACCGGGGCAGTCTCTGGATGAACGGGCAGGAGGTCACGGCAAGTGACCGGGGCAGTCTCTGGATGAACGTGCAGGAGGTCACGGCAAGTGACCGGGGCAGTCTCTGGGTAAAGGGGAGGTACGACCTGTGATGGCAGAGCCTCCAGGTAGGCTAGCAGGCAGATGGTAGATGTGTGCTCCCAGGTGAGCAAGCGAGAGTCTCTGGAATGGCAGGTGGTCACAGCACGTGACGGCGGAGCCTCCAGGTAGGCTAGCAGGCAGGTAACAGGTGTGCGCTCCCAGGTGAGCGGGCAGGAGTCTCTGGAATGGCAGGTGGTCACAGCACGTGACGGCGGAGCCTCCAGGTAGGCTAGCAGGCAGGTAGCAGGTGTGCGCTCCCAGGTGAGCGGGCAGGAGTCTCTGGAATGGCAGGTGGTCACAGCACGTGACAGCGGAGCCTCCAGGTAGGCTGGCAGGCAGGTAGCAGATGTGCACTCCCAGGTGAGCGGGCAAGCTGGTCCATAGACAGACTGACAGGAGTAGGAAGGCAGACCGTCGGACCTCAGGCTATCAAGCAGGTAGGAGGAATGTCAGGCAGGAAACAGACAGCAAACTGGCAGGATTCTGGCAGGTAACTGGCTGGTAACTGGCAATGGGACCTGAGGGCTGAAGCAGAGTAGTGAACAGTGCAACAACATTGCTCGGGCACCTCCATTTTGGAGGAGGTGCCTTATATATGGTGAAGTCCTCCGGCCATTGGCCGGGGACTCCTTAGGACGGCGCGCGCGGCCCCTTTAAGAGGGAGGGAGCGCGCGCGCGCGCGCCCTAAGCACAGTGGCCGGGAAGGAGCGCGCGCTGCCAGCAGAGCGGGAGGAGGACGCCGGGCTCGGAGCAGAGGGGTGAGGGGAACAGCGTACCTGCCTAGCAGAGGGCAGGGACGCCGGCGCTACACATTTTCCTTCCTTCATGCATGGCGATGAAGAATTGAATGTACCACATGGCCCGTGAATCATATTCTTTGTCACTGTATCATAGAGCTTTTGATCGGTTTCTGGGTTTGGTATCTCAGCACATATGATTTCGTCAATTTGGTTCGGATGCAATTTTTCCTTTAACCACAGCAGTAAGTGCACATGAGGCAAACCTCGCTTTTGCCACTCGATCGAGTACATGAAGCATTGCATATCACCAAATATGTTACCTTTTGTAAGTAGAGCTACCAACTTCTGTACTTTTATTCTAAATACTCGAGCTGTTAAGTCTTGTCTGTCCGTTGAATTTTGACCAGCCATAAGCTCTTTGGTGATTTCTGGCCAAGCGGGGTTGCAAGTCATTGTAATAAATAAATCAGGCCTCCCATAATTACGTACGTATGTGAACGCATCTTGTGTGTATTCGTGTAGGTATCTCGGGCTATTTACAAATGATGACGGGAGAATCACCATCTGACCTAAGTTATTTGGATCCAAATCCGCATAATTTCTTATTGCATCTTGCAAGTGAATATAATTTTCTGCGTGCAGTTTTTTTTGATTTAAAGAAATGAACCTTAAGCGCTCACTTTCCATCTTTACATACATGTCGACCAGAAACTGATGAAGTAGGAGCCTACACTTAAGCATCAAATTAAAATCGCTGCGACGGACCATCAAGTGAAAGGCATAAAAATCTTTGCAGGACACCTTTTTGCTTGGCATTGCTTGTTTGGTAATTGGATTTATCTGAGGAATATCAATGCTGTACCCCTCTTGTCCTTTCCAAAAAATTATTGGGTACTCGAGAGCGTCATAGAATCTATGTGTATCGGGAACCCTAGTGAGCATGCCATCGCGCGGCTGCACAACGATGTCCCGAGACATAGTTTGTTCGCTACTAACTATTACAGCAGCTATTTCATTTGTAGTAGGGGCATTGAATCGTCTCTCATGTTGACCACGTGGTACACGGTCTGGGTGAATCACTACTTTGAAATGATCGTCATTGATCATTCTGTCTCTAGCCGTTTTAAATTCATGCACCAAAATGTTGTGGTCTTGAAGTACTCGTAATTTTTTAACTATGTTTCTATCTACGCTTTGCACGCACTCAGTACGCCTGTTGATTTGTTCTTCTTCGTCACCTATGAAATAAACTTGTAAAAATTGTGGTTGCGAAATGGACGTAGGAATTAAAGAACCGATACGGTGGTATACTTGTCCTTGTATTGTAAAGGTCGGGCAAAACCCTGGCATTGAGACAATTTGATCTGCTCCAAAAGACGTCATATGAAAGCACATGTTGTATTTTCTTATATTATTTAGAAAAAGGCGAGATTCATCAGTTTCATTAGAGAAAAGCTCTTTTAAAGGTTGAACTGGCTCGTCTATATAAGGAAGAGCTACTTTCCCGCCCAAACAACACATACCTGCTGCTTCCTCTTTCCACTTAAGAGCTCCGCAATATTTGCAATCTATGGCCATTGCTTCTATTTTTATAAGCTTCTGAGTTTCATAATAAAGAGTCTCGTCATACTCAAATGCAGCTTTATTAAACAATATCCATGTATTTCTTGTAAATGTTTGACGTCGCTGTGCTGCCCTTTCAGCAACAGTGCGTCTGCGAGATTCGGCCATTTCATAAGTTTCAGTGGTTCTTTGGGACGCCATGTAAGTCGCTTGCTGCTGACGTCGAGCTTGGGACTGTTCTGGAGTTTCAGCAGCCCGTTGAGACGCCAGATACTCCGCATGCTGTTCACGTCAGGCTTGGGACTGTTCTTGAGTTTCAGCAGCCCGTTGAGACGCCAGATACTCCGCACGCTGTTCACGTCAGGCTTGGGACTGTTCTTGAGTTTCAGCAGCCCGTTGAGACGCCAGATACTCCGCACGCTGTTCACGTCGGGCTTGGGACTGTTCTGGAGTTTCAGCAGCCCGTTGAGACGCCAGATACTCCGCACGCTGTTCACGTCGGGCTTGGGACTGTTCTTGAGTTTCAGCAGCCCGTTGAGACGCCAGATACTCCGCACGCTGTTCACGTCGGGCTTGGGACTGTTCTTGAGTTTCAGCAGCCCGTTGAGATGCCAAAAACTCCTCATTCCGTTTACGTCGGGCTTGGGATTGTTCTGGAGTCTCTGCAGCTCTATGTGCCGCACAACGCACCGCCTGCTCAAGCCTTCGTTGCTCGGCTTGTTGAGACGTCTCATCACGTCTAATTATTTTCAGAGCTCGGGCTTTATTAGAGCTTTGCGAAATGTTAGACTTACGCTTTCGCGGCATTTTTATAAGAACTAATTACAAAATAGGTACTTAGTAAAGTTCAAACAAAATACTAAAACAATCTAATTAGTTATATTACGATCGCTGTACAGACGATATCAGTTGTATATGACTGGTCTATGAGGAGCAGCTGTGGCGCGGTTACCCATAGCAACCATTCCCAGTGCTCTGTGGGAGCTGAGAGCAGCCTGCTGGTGCTGTGGGTGACATGCTGCACTGCACACACACAGGGCTGTGTTGCACACAGGAGGGGAGGACGCCATTTGTGTAGCGCTGCTGCCGGTGCCGTCAGGCTGCAGTGTGTGCATCCTCCATGGAGCCGCGCTCAGGTTACTGCCCCTCCCCGTGTGTGAGTCACTTCCCCTCCGCCCAGGTGAGGCGCTCGGAACTTTCCCGGCTGCAGCAGCTGGCGCAGGTGAGCGCATGTTTTCTTATACGGTGTTATGTGGGGGTACAATGGCGGCGGGGACCCCCTGTGTGAGGACAATGACCGCCCGGTGCCCCCGGGCAACCTGCAGGAGGAAGCCTCACACTCCCCCCGGGCTGTGGGCGCGGGCAGGCCGTGCTGGGACGTGTAGTTCCCTAGTAACCTGTTCCTGACATATGGGCTGTTTTCTGGGCTATTTTTTTTTTTTTAAGTCTGAGAAAATGTCATAAATTATCCTTCTCCCTTCAGCTGTTTCCAGAGTGTAATGTATCAGGGTGAGCTCATGACTGACAGCTGCCAAAGTTTCTAGGAAATGTCAGTCCCTGGGGGTCGTGTGTGAACCCCCTGTGCCACACTTGTACCTGGCCACGGTATATGATCACCCCTGTATTCTGACTGTGGACAGGCGGCAACTGTGACCTCACTATACAATGATCCACTATGGGCAAATTATTGTATTATCAATCTCTTCTGACTGCTGTAAATCAGCCATTTAAATATCACCTGTGTATGTGTGTATATAAGAGTTTGATAAATATACTAAAAAGTTTGATAAATATACTAAAATGTGCATTGTAAAATAGTATCTAATTTAATTAAATTTATGGTTCACAATTTTGGTCATAGTGGCTTCCACATAAAAGGTAGATATATGCTGTCGCGGACTTTTATTTAGAACTATTCAAGACAAACAATTCTACGGTACATCATCTTTGTGTAACTCCAACGGTTTAGGCAGCGTACGCCAAGATAGCTCTCAGAGGCCAGATTTTTTTCCGACTTAATTGACATGTATCGTTATATTACGACCAAAATTACATAAAATCATTACAAATTGTAGCCTATATGTTATTCCGATGTATAATCTATATTACTGTAAAGTTTCATGCAAATCCGCCCAGTAGTTTTTTCGTGAAAGAGTAACAAACATACATACTCACAAACTTTCGCATTTATAATATTAGTAGGATGTTAAAGTTTGTGACGCCACCTGTGGAATGCGGCTAAAGGGAGCGGCCGCTGCGGAGCCGTCCTCTGAAGCTGATGTTACTGCAGCAGGGATGGTGTGGCTCTCCACAGGAAGAGCTAGCTCCAGGGCAGTGTAGATGTTGTTGTAAGTTGCGCTGGGCGTTGTAGTGCAGGGAGTGATGGCGCTGCAAGAAACACAGACAAGGTGGTGCAGTCCTCTGGATCTTTACTCACGGTTATTGCAGTCCAAGTTACAGACGTCAAGGTAACTTCCCGTGCCGTGCTGCATTTACTCAGTGAGGGGTTCAGTCCACCCCCAGGTAACTCCGGAGTTCATAGCAGGACCCCCTTCTGTGTCCTCTCTCTGGCTGTCTCCCCGAACCTCATACCAAGTGTCCCAGTCCAGTACCTGCGGGCCTTGGCGGGCGACGTCTGTTCCGTCCCCTGGGTCCTATATAGCTACCTTCCTGGTGAGACTGGTATGGAATGTTGGCTACTGGACATGAAATACTGCAGCCTCCGGTTTCTAGTTAAGACGTGCAATCTTCTACTAGTTGAGGGACCAGTTCCCTGTATGCAGCCTGACCCCTCCACCATATTCGGGCGTACGGGTGGCCTCTCGCACTGCCTGTACCCCTGGGATCCTTTCTTCTGGTTCCTGGAGCCTTCCTGCTCCCTCTCCTCTCCTTCTCTTCTTCCTCTCAGCCTTGGGCCTCACTGGCTAGGCCCGCCTCTGGAAAAGAGCTCCTACAGAGCCTCTGCTCCTGGCACTTTCCTCCTCAGACTAATCTGTCTTTCTAAGATGGTTTCTCTTTTTATATCTTCCTTCTATGTGCTCCCCTTAACTACGTCCTCCACCCACACCCCTTTACTAGGTTCCCCCCACTCCAGCCAGGGACCAGGGACTGTGCTCTCCCGTAGGAGCAATCTCGCCCCGCCCTCTGAAGTGTGGTGTAATGAATGCAGGTGTTGGGGTCCTGAGCTGTACTCCTTCCTTACCTGAGAGTGAGATACCACAGCTCTGGGTGAGATGCAGTACCTCTGTGGTGACCGAACCCTCAGGGGCGCCACATATATATGTGTGTGTGTATATAATATAATGTGTGTATGTATATAATGTGTGTGTGTATATATCTATATATATCTATATATACACAGCTCATTTTCATTTTCTCTGATTTTTCTCTTTATAGGTCTATTTTTGAGTAAAATGTACATTGTTGCTTTATTCTATAAACTACTGACAACTTGTCTCCGAAATTCAAAGCTAAACATTTTGTATTTATTTGCAGCAAATGAGAAATCGTCAAAATAATAAAAAAGAAACAGAGAACCAGAGAACCAGTGCTGTCAGACCTCAAATACTGCAAAGAAAACAAGTTCTTATTCATTTAGAAATAACAATACTCATGTTTTAACTCAGGAAGAGTTCAGAAATCAATATTTGGTGGAATAACCATGATTTTTAATCCCAGCTTTCATGCGTCTTGGCTGCTTTCCACCAGTCTTTCACGCTGCTTTTGGATGACCTTACGCCACTCCTGGCACAAAAATGTAAGCAGTTCTTCTTTGTTTGATGGCTTGTGACTATCCATCTACCTCTTGATTACATTCCAGAGGTTTTCAATAGGGTTCAGGTCTGGAGATTGGGCTGACCATGACAGGGTCTTGATGTGGTGCTCCTTCATCCACACATTGATTGACCTAGCTGTGTGGCATGGGGCATTGCCCTGCTGGAAAAACCAGTCCTCAGAGTTGGGGAACATTGCCTGAGCAGAAGGAAGCAAGTGTTTTTTCAAGGATAACCTTGTATGCGGCTTGATTCATACGTCCTTCGCAAAGATTAACCTGCCCAATTCCAGCCTTGCTGAAGCATCCCCAGATCATCACCGATCCTCCACCAAATTTCACAGTGGTGCAAGACACTGTGGCTTGTATGCCTCTCCAGGTCTCCGTCTAACCATTAGAAGACCAGGTGTTGGGCAAAGCTGAAAATTAGACTCATCAGAGAAGATTACCTTACTCCAGTCCTCTATGGTCCAATCCTTATGGTCTTTGGCAAACTTCAGCCTGGCTCTCCTTTGCTTCTCATTGATGAAAGGCTTTTTTCTAGCTTTACATGACTTGAGGTCTCTAGGAGCCCGTTATGAACTGTTCTTGCCGTGCACTTCACCTCAGCTGCCATTTGCCATTCCTTCTGTAGGTCACTTGATGTTATCCTGCGGTTGCTGAGTGACATTGGAATAAGATGACGGTCATCCCGGTCAGTGGAGAGTCGCTTTCGCCCTCTGCCGGTCTGTAGCTTTGTTGTCCCCAATGTCTGCTGCTTGACCTTGTTGTAATGGACTGCCGTCTTTGAAATTTTAAGGATGGAGGCAACATAACGCTCACTGTATCCCTCTGCTAGTGAAGCCAGAATTGAGCCCTTCTTTTCCTCACTCAAGACTTTTCTTTTCAACTCCTTTGGCATGGTTAAAAGTTAGTTTTTCATTCAAATTACTTTTGGGCTATTCCTAGCACTTGTTTTGCCATCCAGCTTGTCCTATTGCAAGAGGATTGTGAAGACCACAGCGGTGTTTTTTATACTTTCCCTGGTTACATAAGATTTGGTTCAGGTGATCACCCAATCAGAAGCACATTAAGTAGAATGAGGTGGACTGTGGTTGGAATTCAACTGACGCTGGAATAGAATGGCTGTCAGACATGTAGAGATGGGGATTTTTTCCATTGATTTGAACAAAGGCAAACCGAGCCTAAAGTATGAATCTTCAGGCTCCATTTGCTCTGCTTTCAGATGTCTCATTTCAGACAGCACAATCCTGTATTTCATGGATTCAGTTGTAAGCCTTGTGTAAAGACCTGAATGCAGCGCTGAATGTAGTGTGAATAGGTCCTTACATCCTACACCACCTCAGGGGTTTGTTGTTATGGAGTATTGCCCCTGGGTGGCCGCAGTTATGACCACCACCAGGGCTTGCGGTCATCCACCCTAGCTTTGGTATTCTGGGGAGCTGGTATAATGAATATCTGAGAAGAGCCCTAGAGAAGCAAGAACATTGGACAACCAAGAGGTGGTGGCCTCAAGTCAGGTGTAGTGTTCAACAGGGCAAGACTTTCTACCTTGTATCTATTGTGTATGGGTATGGTGGTTGTGGGGGACTTCATGTGTCCAGTAACCATAGTGGATGCCCTTTCCTAAACTAATCAAGGATTCCTGTGGACCTATTGAGCTAATAGAACCAGCAGTCAAATTAATGTCCCAAATGATCCCCACAAATTAATAACTAGTAGGGAATTAGGTAATGCACCCGGAGCATGATGCTTCGCACTTGTCTTTGGTTTGCTGCGGATTGCAGGAGGTTTATGGACTAGTTGATGTGCGGCCCCACAACTTGTCTATAGTAGATACCAGCCCCATCATCTTTTTTTCAACCTTTGTATGTGAGGACCCTGCACACGACTGGTCCCATTTCCATACTTTTTCCATTAATAGCCGGTCATAATAGAGTAAACCAGAGATGGGGGTCGTCCATTTCAGGTGTTGTAGATGTTCTCAGTCTTCTGAAATCCCTTTAAAGAGAACCTGTCCCTTTCCATAACGATGTAATTTTTTACCTGGTGTAAATGCCCCTGTTCTGAATACGGCGTTGCTTTTCTTGTGTTCCTGCCCCTCTGTCCCTCTTCCCTGGATGTAAATCATCTTTTTAGCCAAGTGGACTAAGAGTGGGATATATCAACCAATTCATCTCCACCCACCTGTCAGACAGATATGTTACATCTCCTCAGATGGATGCCAGCTCTGCAGGGAATTATTTGACATAAAGAGGTTGTCCGGCACCACTCACATCTGCATTGGTGGTGAGCGACACTGATGACATTGCTCTGGGAGATACAAAACAGGACATGTACTTTATTAAAGGGAATCTGTCAGCAGATTTTTGCTACTTAATCTGAGAGCAGCATGATGTAGAGCAAGATATCCTGATTCCAGGGATGTGTCACTTATTAGGCTGTGTGTTGTAGTTTCAATACAATCCATGTTTTATCAACAGGAGATGATCACTGCCTGACTAGGTCTCAGGTACAGGCCAGTCAGGCTAATCTGTGTAACCCCGCCCTCACCACTGATTTGCAGTTTGTACACAGGAATCTGCCAGCGTGGGCGGGGTTACACAGGGCTTAACATTCTGAGCACTGCTTCATTTACAACAGAGAAAACAGGGATTCTATCAAAACTGCACCAAGCAGTCTAGTAAGTGATACATCGCTGGAATCAGGCTCTCTGCCCCTACATCATGCTGATCTCGGATTACGTAGCAAAACCTTCTGACAGATTCCCTTTAACTGGAATTGTGTATCTGTCCTATCCTATTGCAATAACTATAGATGCAAGTCGGAAACGCATTTGCGGTTAAACATTATTCTGGTTAGGATCGCGACCTATGGTGATGTTTTTATATATTTTTTACTACAAATAAACTCACAAGATTTTTAACCCTATCCTGACCCTGTAACACTATTTTCTTTGTTCTAATAAATAGGTGGAAAATTTGGCACAAATCCCTCCAAGTATCTGCTTTCCTCCCTATAGCCAGCCTTGGTAAATGGGCTATTGTGTTCATTTCTGAGTGAGGCCCTAGTTTTGTCTTGGGGCCCATGGCTACTTATTGCACCCTGTGACACCTATTTAGCCATTTTCCTGGGTTTCCTGCATTCTGCTTTGCTGTGATCTGGTCATCAGTTTTTCAGGTAGTGTGTTTTATAGGACCAATACAATATAAGTGCCCCCATCACAGAGACCGACCACCAAAACACTGGTGATGTCACTTGGGCTGGAGTTATATGTGACCTGCTCTATGTACAGGTGCATCTCACAAAACTAGAATATCATCAAAAAGTTACTTTATTTCAGTTCCTCAATACAAAAAGTGAAACTCCTATATTATATAGAGTCATTACACACAGAGGGATCTATTTCAAGTGTTTATTTCTGTTAATGTTGATGATTATGGCTTACAGCCAATGGAAACACAAAAGTTATTATCTCAGTAAATTAGAATACTTTATAACAGCTTGAAAAATTATTTTAAAATCCGAAATATTGGCCTATTGAAATGTATATTCAGTAAATGCACTCAATACCTGGTCGGGGCTCCTTTTGCATCAATTACTGCATCAATGCGGCAATGTGGCATGGAGGCGATCAGCCTGTGGCCCTGCTGAGGTGTTATGGAAGCCCAGGTGGCTTTGATAGCAGCCTTCAGCTCGTCTGCATTGTTGGGTCTGGGGTCTCTCATCTTCCTCTTGACAATACCCCAAAGATTCTCTATAATAGATTCTCTATGGGGTTAAGGTCAGGCGAGTTTGCTGCCAATCAAGCACAGTGATACTGTTGTTTTTAAACCAGGTATTGGTACTTTTGGCCGTGTGGACAGGGGCCAAGTCCTGCTGGAGAATGACATTTCCATCTCCAAAAGTTTGTCTGCAGAGGGAAGCATGAAGTGCTCTAAAATTTCCTGGTAGGCGGCTGCGCTGACTTTGGTCTTGATAAAACACAGTGGACCTACACCAGCAGATGACATGGCTCCCCAAACCATCACTGATGGTGGAAACTTCACACTAGACCTCCAGCAGCTAAACAAATGAAATGAAACAAATTAAAATTGGAACTCTGGGACCTTGTGGAGTGTGTCAATGACTGCCTTCTGGACATCTGTCAAGTCAACAGTCTTCCCCATGATTGCGGAGCCTACTGAAACAGACTAAGGGACTTTTTAAATGCTTAGGAAGCCTTTGCAGGTGTTTTTTGTTAATTATTTAAGTTTACTGAGATAATGACGGTTGTGTTTTCATTGGCTGTAAGCCATAACCATCAACATTAACAGAAATAAACACTTGAAATAGATCACTCTGTTTGTAATGACTCTATATAATATATGACTTTGACTTTTTATATTGAAGAACTGAAATTAACTTTTTGATGATATTCTAATTTTGTGAGATGCTCCTGTATGTAGCACCCTCTATACTCCCTGGTCCTGCAGCAGCTGCCATCATGTATACAGCAGATGAGACAGACACTTTATTATATGCCGGATGAGCCAAGTCTGGTTCTAGTTCTGGAATATTGAGCGTCAGCATTCACTCTCATCATTGTTTCTGTAGGGTGAAGTCCACACAAATAAAACACACAACACAATATATTATTATTAATTTTTTTATTGGAATAGCAATAAGCCACATTGTAATAAAAATATTACTGGCCCTTTAATAAATTAAAGTTCACAATGACTCTCAGGTCAGGCCCGATAGAGACTACAGAACTTGCTGCGGATAGTGCAGACCTGATGAGAGCCACTGGAACCAAAGATCCAGAGGAAGGCGAAGAAAACCCCCTAGGGGGGAAAAAAATTCCTTCCTGACCCCAGTTCTGGCGATCGGATATCTCCCTGGATCTTGTCTCTCCTGCTACATATTGCTGTATATCTGTACGTCAGGGGCAGACACAGCCAGAAGAGGGCCCCTCTATCAGAACAGTATATCTAGCCCCGTGTCTGAACTGTTGGGCGGGCCGCCTCGGGCATGGCCCCGTGTCTGGACTGTTGGGCCGCCCACCTCGGGCCTGGCTTCATGTCTGGACTGTGGGACTTCCCGCCTTGAGTCTGGACTGTTGGACCTCCCACTTCGGGTCTGGACAGTTGGGCCGCCCGCCTCGGGTCTGGACAGTTCCCCTCTATCAGTATATTGGCATAGCTCATCATAATGCACAATTCACCTGATTAGGAGGTGGTGGTGGCCCCTTTACATCTTGGGTCCCTGTGGAACTGCACATGTTGCACCAATTGGCCACCCTCCTCGGGTCTGGCCCCATGTCTGGACTGTTGGGCCGCCCGACTCAGATCTGGACTGTTGGGCCGCCCACCTTGGTTCTGGACTGGTGGGCCGCTCGCCTCGGGTCTGGACTGTTGGGCCGCCCGCCTCGGGTCTGGACTGTTGGGCCGCCCGCCCTGGGTCTGGACTGTTGGGCCGCCCGCCCTGGGTCTGGACTGTTGGGCCGCCCGCCCTGGGTCTGGACTGTTGGGCCGCCCGCCCTGGGTCTGGACTGTTGGTCCGCCCGCCCTGGGTCTGGACTGTTGGGCCGCCTGCCCTGGGTCTGGACTGTGGGGCCCATCCGCCCTGTGTCTGGACTTTGGGGCCGCCTGCCCTGGGTCTAACCCCAGGTCTGGACTGTGGGGCCGCCTGCCCCGGGACTATCCCCGTGTCTGGACTGTGGGGCCCGTCCGCCCCGAGCCTAGACTGTGGGGTCCGTCCGCCCCGAGCCTGGACTGTGGGGCCCGTCCACCCCGAGCCTGGACTGTGGGGCCCGTACGCCCCGAGCCTTGACTGTGGGGCCCGTCCGCCCCAAGCCTTGACTGTGGGGCCCGTCCGCCCCAAGCCTGGACTGTGGGGCCCGTCCGCCCCGAGCCTGGACTGTGGGGCCCGTCCGCCCCGAGCCTGGACTGTGGGGCCCGTCCGCCCCGAGCCTGGACTGTGGGGCCCGTCCGCCCCGAGCCTGGACTGTGGGGCCCGTCCGCCCCGAGCCTGGACTGTGGGGCCCGAGCGTGGACTGTGGGGCCCGACCGCCTCGAGCGTGAACTGTGGGGCCCATCCGCCCCCGAGCGTGGACTGTGGGGCCAGAACGTGGACTGTGTGGCCCGTCCGCCCCGAGCGTGGCCGGTGGGGCCTGTCCGCCCCGAGCCTGGACTGTGGGGCCCGTCCGCCCTCTGTCCGTACTGTGGCCGCCCCATGTCCGGACTGTGAGGTCGCCTGCCCCGGGTCTAGCCCCAGGTCTGGACTGTGGGGCATGCCCACCCCGTGTCAGGACTGTGGGGCCCGTCCGCCCCTTGTCCTAACTATGGGCCCGCCCGCCCCGTGTCCTGACTGTGAGGCCCGCCCACCCCGTATCCAGACTGTTGGGCCTGCCCGCCCAGTGTCCTGACTGTGGAGCCCGCCCGCCCCGTGTCCTGACTTTGGGGCTCGCCCGCCCAAACTCCAGACTGTGGGGCCCATCCGCCCCGAGTCCGAACTTTGGGGCCGCCTGCCCCGGGTCTAGTCCCAGGTCTGGACTGTGGGGCCACCAGTCCCGGGACTAGCCCCGTGTCCGAACTGTGGGGTACGCGCGCCCCGAGCCTGGACTGTGGGGCACGCCCGACCCGAGCGGGAAAGGGGGGCCCGTCCACCCCGAGCCTGGACTGTGGGGACCATCCGCCCCGAGCCTGGACTGTGGGGCCCGTCCAACCCGAGATTGGACTGTGGGGCCCGAGCGTGGACTGTGGGGCCTGTCTGCCCCGAGCCTGGACTGTGGGGCCCCCCGTCCGCCCAGGGTCTGGACTGTGGGGCCGGCTGCCCCCGGGTCTAGCCCCAGGTCTGGACTGTGGGGCATGCTCACCCCGTGTCAGGACTGTGGGGCCCGTCCGCCCTGTGTCCGGACTGTGGGGCCGCCTGTCCCGGGACAAGCCCTGTCCCCGGACTGTGGGTCCCGCCCCGTGTCCTAACTATGGGCCCGCCCACACTGTGTCCTGACTGTCGGGCCCGTCCGCCCCGAGCCTGGACTGTGGGGCCGGTTGCCCCCGGGTCTAGCCCCGAGCCTGGACTGTGGGGACCGCCCGCCCTATGTCCGGACTGTGGCCGCCTCGTGTCCGTACTGTGGGGCCCGTTCACCCCGTGTCCGGACTGTGGGGCTGCCTGCCCCGGGTCTAGCCCCAACTCTGGACTGTGGGGCATGCCCGCCCCGTGTCAGGACTGTGGGGCCCGTCCGACCCGTGTCCGGACTTTGCGGCCGCCAGCCCCGGGTCTAGCCGCAGGTCTGGACTGTTGGGCCGCCTGCCCCAGGACTAGCACCGTGTCCTAACTATGGGCCCGCCCACCCCGTGTCCTGACTGTGGGGCCCGTTCGCCCCGTGTCCTTACTGTAGGGCTCGCCCGCAGAGTGTCCTGACTGTGGGGCCAGCCCGCCCTGTGTCCTGACTGTGGGGCCGACTGCCCCCGGGTCTAGCCCCGAGCCTGGACTGTGGGGCCCGCCCGCCTTATGTCCGGACTGTGGTCCCCCCCGTGTCCGGACTGTGGGACCGTCCACCCCGTGTCCGGACTGTGGGCCGCCTGCTCCGGGTCTAGCCCCAGGTCTGGACTGTGGGGCATGCCCGCCCCGTGTCCGGACTGTGGGGCCCGTCCACCCCGTGTCCGGACAGTGGGCCGCCTGCCCGGACTGTGGGCCGCCTGCCCCGGGTCTAGCCCCAGGTCTAGACTGTGGGGCCGCCTGCCCCGGGATTAGCTCCGTGTCCGGACTGTGGGGCCCGCCCGCCCCGTGTCCTGACTGTGGAGCCCGCCCGTCCAGTGTCCTGACTGTGGGCACCGCACGCCCCGAGCCTGGACTGTGTGGCACGCCCGCCCCGAGCGGGAAAGGGGGGCCCGTCCGCCCCGAGCCTGGACTGTGGGGCCCGTCCGCCCCGAGCCTGGACTGTGGGGCCCATCTGCCCCGAGCCTGGACTGTGGGGCCCGTCCGCCCCGAGCCTGGACTGTGGGGCCCGTCCGCCCCGAGCCTGGACTGTGGGGCCCGCCCTATGTACGGACTGTGGCCGCACTGCATCTGGACTGTGGGGCCCGTCCACCCCGTGTCCGGACTGTGGGGCCGCCTGCATTGGGTCTAGCCCCTGGACTGGACTGTGGGGCCCCCCACCCCAGGTCCGGATGGTGGGGCCCCCCGCCCGCCCCGAGTCTAGCCCCAGGTCTGGACTGTGGGCCCCCCACCCGCCCCGGGTCTGAACTGTGGGGCCGGCTGCCCCGGGTCTAGCCCCGAGCCTGGACTGTGGGGCCCACCCTATGTCCGGACTGTGGCCGCCCCGTGTCCGGACTGTGGGGCTCGTCCACCCCGTGTCCGGACTTTGGGGCTGCCTGCCCCGGGTCTAGCTCCAGGTCTGGACTGTGGGGCCCATCCTCCCCGTGTCTGGACTGTGGGGCCACCTGCCCATGGTCTAGCCTCAGGTCTGGACTGTGGGGCCGCCAGCCCTGGTACTAGCCCCGTGTCCGGACTGTGGGGCCCGTCCGCTCTGAGCCTGGACTGTGGTGCCCGTCCGCTCCGAGCCTAGACTGCGGGGCCCGTCTGCTCCGAGCCTGGATTGTGGGGCCCGCCTGTCCCGGGTCTAGCCCCGAGCCTGGACTGTGGGGCCCGCCCTATATCCGGACTGTGGCCGCCCCGTGTCCGGACTGTGGGGCCGGTTGCCCCGGGTCTAGCCCCGAACCTGGAATGTGCGGCCCGCCCACCCTATGTCCGGACTGTGGCCGCCCCGTGTCCAGACTGTAGGGCTCGTCCACCCCGTGTCCGGACTGTGGGGCCCGTCCGCCCCGAGCCTGGACTGTGGGGCCCGTCCGCCCAGAGCCTGGACTGTGGGGCCCGTCCGCCCAGAGCCTGGACTGTGGGGCCCGTCCGCCCAGAGCCTGGACTGTGGGGCCCGTCCGCCCAGAGCCTGGACTGTGGGGCCCGTCCGCCCCAAGCCTGGATTGCGGGGCCCGTCCGCAGCGAGGATGGACTGTGGGGCCTGTCCGCCCTGAGCCTGGACTGTGGGGCCCATCCGTCCCGGGTCTAGCCCCGAGCCTGGACTGTGGGGCCCGCCCTATATCCGGACTGCGACCGCCCCGTGTCCGGACTGTGGGGCCGCCTGCCCCGGGTCTAGCCCCAGGTCCGGACTGTGGGGCCCCCCGCCCGCCCTGATTCCAGACTGTGGGGCCCCTCGCCTGACCCGGGTCCCGACTGTGGGATCCCCCGCTTGCCCCGGGTCTGGACTGTGGGGCCGACTGCCCCCGGGTCTAGCCCCGAGCCTGGACTGTGGGGCCCGCCCGCCTTATGTCCGGACTGTGCCCCTCCCGTGTCTGGACTGTGGGGACCGTCCACACCGTGTCCGGACTGTGGGCCGCCTGCTCCGGGTCTAGCCCTAGGTCTGGACTGTGGGGCATGCCCGCCCCGTATCCGGACTGTGGGGCCCGTCCACCCCTTGTCCGGACTGTGGGCCGCCTGCCCCGGGTCTAGCCCCAGGTCTGGACTGTGAAGCCGCCTGTCCCAGGATTAGCCCCGTGTCCGGCCTGTGGGACCCGCCCGCCACGTGTCCTGACTGTAGGGCTCGCCCGCCCCGAGTCCAGACTGTGGGGCCCATCCGCCCCGTGTCCTGACTTGGGGCCGCCTGCCCCGGGTCTAGCCCCAGGTCTCGACTGTGGGGTCACCTGCCCCGGGACTAGCCCCGAGCCTGGACTGTGGGGCACGCCCGCCCCGAGCGGGAAAGGGAGGCCCATCCGCTCCGAGCCTGGACTGTGGGGCCCGTCCGCCCCGAGCCTGGACTGTGGGGCCAGTCCACCCCGAGCATGGACTGTGGGGCCCGAGCCTGGACTGTGGGGCCCGTCCGCCCCGAGCCAGGGCTGTGGGGCCCATCCGCCCCGAGCCTGGGCTGTGGGGCCCGTCCGCCCCGAGCCTAGCCCCGAGCCTGGACTGTGCGGCCCGTCCGCCCCGGGTCTAGCCCCGAGCCTGGACTGTGCGGCCCGTCCGCCCTATATCCGGACTGCGGCCGCCTAGTGTCTGGAGTGTGGGCCCGTCCGCCCCGTGTACTGACTTCGGATCTAGCCCCAGGTCTGGACGGTGGGGCCGCCCGCCCCGAGTCTAGCCCCAGGTCTGGACTGTGGAGCCCCCCGCCAGCCCCGGGTACGGACTGTGGGGCCCGCCCGCCCCGTGTACGGACTGTGGGGCCCCCCGCCCGCCCCGAGTCTGGACTGTGGGGCCGGTTGCCCCGGGTCTGGCCCCGAGCCTGAACTGTGCGGCCCGCACACCCTATGTCCGGACTGCGGCTGCCCCGTGTCCGGACTGTAGGGCTCGTCCACCCTGTGTCCGGACTGTGGGGCCGCCTTCCCCGGGTCTGGACTGTGGGGCCGCCTGCCCCGGGACTAACCCCGTGTCCGGACTGTGGGGCCCGTCCGCCCCGAGCCTGGACTGTGGGGCCCCCCGCCCCTGGTCTGAAATGTGGGGCCGGCTGCCCCGGGTCTAGCCCCGAGCCTGGACTGTGGGGCCCGCACACCCTATGTCTGGACTGCTCCCAGTCCAGACTGTGGGCCTCGCCCTATATCCGGACTGCGGCCGCCCCGTGTCCGGACTGTGGGGCCGCCTGCTCCGGGTCTAGCCCCAGGCCCGGACTGTGGGGCCCGACGCCCACCCCGATTCCATACTGTGGGGCCCCTCGCCCGCCCCTGGTCCGGACTGTGGGATCCTCTGCTTGCCCCGGGTCCGGACTGTGGGGCCACCCGCCCCGGGACTGGACTGTGGGGCCGACTGCCCCCGGGTCTAGCCCCGAGCCTGGACTGTGGGGCCCGCCTGCCTTATGTCCGGACTGTGGCCCCCCCCGTGTCCGGACTGTGGGGACCGTCCACCCCGTGTCCGGACTGTGGGCCGCCTGCTCCGAGTCTAGCCCCAGGTCTGGACTGTGGGCCGCCTGTCCCGGGATTAGCCCCGTGTCCGGCCTGTGGGGCCCGCCCGCCACGTGTCCTGACTGTAGGGCTCGCCCGCCCCGAGTCCAGACTGTGGGGCCCATCCGCCCCGTGTCCTGACTTGTGGCCGCCTGCCCCGGGTCTAGCCCCAGGTCTCGACTGTGGGGCCACCTGCCCCGGGACTAGCCCCGAGCCTGGACTGTGGGGCACGCCCGCCCCGAGCGGGAAAGGGAGGCCCATCCGCTCCGAGCCTGGACTGTGGGGCCCGTCCGCCCCGAGCCTGGACTGTGGGGCCAGTCCACCCCGAGCATGGACTGTGGGGCCAGTCCACCCCGAGCATGGACTGTGGGTCCCGAGAGTGGACTGTGGGGCCCGTCCGCCCCGAGCCTGGACTGTGGGGCCCGTCAGCCCCGAGCCTGGACTGTGGGGCCCGTCAGCCCCGAGCCTGGACTGTGGGGCCCGTCCGCCCCGAGCCTGGACTGTGGGGCCCGTCCGCCCCGAGCCTAGACTGTGGAGCCCGTCCGCCCCGAGCCTGGTCTGTCGGGCCCGTCCGCCCCGAGCCTGGACTGTGGGGCCCGTCCGCCCCGAGCCTGGATTGCGGGGCCCGTCCGCAGCGAGGATGGACTGTGGGGCCTGTCCGCCCTGAGCCTGGACTGTGGGGCCCATCCGTCCCGGGTCTAGCCCCGAGCCTGGACTGTGGGGCCCGCCCTATATCCGGACTGCGGCCGCCCCGTGTCCGGACTGTGGGGCCGCCTGCCCCGGGTCTAGCCCCAGGTCCGGACTGTGGGGCCCCCCGCCCGCCCTGATTCCAGACTGTGGGGCCCCTCGCCTGCCCCGGGTCACGACTGTGGGATCCCCCGCTTGCCCCGGGTCTGGACTGTGGGGCCGACTGCGCCCGGGTCTAGCCCCGAGTCTGGACTGTGGGGCCCGCCCGCCTTATGTCCGGACTGTGCCCCTCCCGTGTCTGGACTGTGGGGACCGTCCACACCGTGTCCGGACTGTGGGCCGCCTGCTCCGGGTCTAGCCCTAGGTCTGGACTGTGGGGCATGCCCGCCCCGTATCCGGACTGTGGGGCCCGTCCACCCCTTGTCCGGACTGTGGGCCGCCTGCCCCGGGTCTAGCCCCAGGTCTGGACTGTGAAGCCGCCTGTCCCGGGATTAGCCCCGTTTCCGGACTGTGGGGCCCGCCCGCCACGTGTCCTGACTGTAGGGCTCGCCCGCCCCGAGTCCAGACTGTGGGGCCCATCCGCCCCGTGTCCTGACTTGGGGCCGCCTGCCCCGGGTCTAGCCCCAGGTCTCGACTGTGGGGTCACCTGCCCCGGGACTAGCCCCGAGCCTGAACTGTGGGGCACGCCCGCCCCGAGCGGGAAAGGGAGGCCCATCCGCTCCGAGCCTGGACTGTGGGGCCCGTCCGCCCCGAGCCTGGACTGTGGGGCCAGTCCACCCCGAGCATGGACTGTGGGGCCCGAGCCTGGACTGTGGGGCCCGTCCGCCCCGAGCCAGGGCTGTGGGGCCCATCCGCCCCGAGCCTGGGCTGTGGGGCCCATCCGCCCCGAGCCTGGGCTGTGGGGCCTGTCCGCCCCGGGTCTAGCCCCGAGCCTGGACTGTGCGGCCCGTCCGCCCCGGGTCTAGCCCCGAGCCTGGACTGTGCGGCCCGTCCGCCCTATATCCGGACTGCGGCCGCCTAGTGTCTGGAGTGTGGGCCCGTCCGCCCCGTGTACTGACTTCGGATCTAGCCCCAGGTCTGGACGGTGGGGCCGCCCGCCCCGAGTCTAGCCCCAGGTCTGGACTGTGGAGCCACCCGCCAGCCCCGGGTACGGACTGTGGGGCCCGCCCGCCCCGTGTACGGACTGTGGGGCCCCCCGCCCGCCCCGAGTCTGGACTGTGGGGCCGGTTGCCCCGGGTCTGGCCCCGAGCCTGAACTGTGCGGCCCGCACACCCTATGTCCGGACTGCGGCTGCCCCGTGTCTGGACTGTAGGGCTCGTCCACCCTATGTCCGGACTGTGGGGCCGCCTTCCCCGGGTCTGGACTGTGGGGCCGCCTGCCCCGGGACTAGCCCCGTGTCGGGACTGTGGGGCCCATCCGCCCCGAGCCTGGACTGTGGGGCCCCCCACCCCTGGTCTGAAATGTGGGGCCGGCTGCCCCGGGTCTAGCCCCGAGCCCGGACTGTGGGGCCCGCCCACCCGGGGCCCGCCCACCCTATGTCTGGACTGCTCCCAGTCCAGACTGTGGGCCTCGCCCTATATCCGGACTGCGGCCGCCCCGTGTCCGGACTGTGGGGCCGCCTGCTCCGGGTCTAGCCCCAGGCCCGGACGGTGGGGCCCGACGCCCGCCCCGATTCCAGACTGTGGGGCCCCTCGCCCGCCCCTGGTCCGGACTGTGGGATCCTCTGCTTGCCCCGGGTCCGGACTGTGGGGCCACCCGCCCCGGGACTGGACTGTGGGGCCGACTGCCCCCGGGTCTAGCCCCGAGCCTGGACTGTGGGGCCCGCCCGCCTTATGTCCGGACTGTGGACCCCCCCGTGTCCGGACTGTGGGGACCGTCCACCCCGTGTCCGGACTGTGGGTCGCCTGCTCCGAGTCTAGCCCCAGGTCTGGACTGTGGGCCGCCTGCTCCGGGTCTAGCCCCAGGTCTGGACTGTGGGGCATGCCTGCCCCGTGTCCGGACTGTGGGGCCCATCCACCCCGTGTCCGGACTGTGGGCCGCCTGCCCCGGGTCTAGCCTCAGGTCTGAACTGTGGGGCCGCCTGCCCCGGGTCTAGCCCCAGGTCTGGACTATGGGGCATGCCCGCTCCGCGTCCAGACAGTGGGGCCCGTCCACCCCGTGTCTGGACTGTGGGCCGCCTGCCCCTGGTCTGGACTGTGGGGCCACCTGCCCCGGGATTAGCCCCGTGTCCGGACTGTGGGGCCCGCCCGCCCCGTATCCTGACTGTGGAGCCCGCCCGCCCCATGTCCTGACTGTGGGGCCCGCCCTGTGTCCTGACTGTGGGGCCCGCCCTGTGTCCTGACTTTGGGGCCCGCCCGCCCTGTGTCCTGACTTTGGGGCCCGCCAGTCATGTGTCCTGACTTTGGGGCCCGCCAGCCCTGTGTCCTGACTGTGGGGCTCATCCGCCCCGTGTCCGGACTTTGGGGCCGCCTGCCCCAGGTCTAACCCCAGGTCTTGACTGTGGGGCCATCTGCCCCGGGACTAGCCCCGTGTCCAGACTGTGGGGCACGCCCGCCCCGAGCTTGGACTGTGGGGCCCGTCTGCCCCGAGCTTGGACTGTGGGGCCCGTCCGTGCCGGGTCTAGCCCCGAGCCTGGACTGTGGGCCCGTCCACCCCGTGTCCAGACTGTGGGGCCGCCTGCATCGGGTCTAGCCCCAGGTCTGGACTGTGGGGCCCCCCGCCCCGAGTCTAGCCCCAGGTCTGGACTGTGGGACCCCCCGCCAGCCCTGGGTATGGACTGTGGGGCCCCCCGCCCGCCCCGAGTCTGGACTGTGGGGCCGGTTGCCCCGGGTCTGGCCCAGGGTATGGCCCCGAGCCTGGACTGTGCGGCCCGTCCGCCCTATATCCGGACTGCGGCCGCCTAGTGTCTGGAGTGTGGGCCCGTCCGCCCCGTGTACTGACTTCGGATCTAGCCCCAGGTCTGGACGGTGGGGCCGCCCGCCCCGAGTCTAGCCCCAGGTCTGGACTGTGGAGCCACCCGCCAGCCCCGGGTACGGACTGTGGGGCCCGCCCGCCCCGTGTACGGACTGTGGGGCCCCCCGCCCGCCCCGAGTCTGGACTGTGGGGCCGGTTGCCCCGGGTCTGGCCCCGAGCCTGAACTGTGCGGCCCGCACACCCTATGTCCGGACTGCGGCTGCCCCGTGTCTGGACTGTAGGGCTCGTCCACCCTGTGTCCGGACTGTGGGGCCGCCTTCCCCGGGTCTGGACTGTGGGGCCGCCTGCCCCAGGACTAGCCCCGTGTCGGGACTGTGGGGCCCGTCCGCCCCGAGCCTGGACTGTGGGGCCCCCCGCCCCTGGTCTGAAATGTGGGGCCGGCTGCCCCGGGTCTAGCCCCGAGCCTGGACTGTGGGGCCCGGCCGCCCTATATCCGGACTGCGGCGGCCCCGTGTCCGGACTGTGGGCCCGTCCACCCCGTGTCCGGACTGTGGGGCCGCCTGCATCGGGTCTAGCCCCAGGTCTGGACTGTGGGGCCCCCCGCCCCGAGTCTAGCCCCAGGTCTGGACTGTGGGACCCCCCGCCAGCCCCGGGTACGGACTGTGGGGCCCCCCGCCCGCCCCGAGTCTGGACTGTGGGGCCGGTTGCCCCGGGTCTGGCCCAGGGTATGGCCCCGAGCCTGGACTGTGCGGCCCGCCCACCCTATGTCCGGACTGCGGACGCCCTGTGTCCGGACTGTAGGGCTCGCCCACCCCGTGTCCGGACTGTGGGGCCGCCTGCCCCGTGTCTGGACTGTGGGGCATGTCCGCCCCATGTCAGGACTGTGGGGCTCGTCCACCCCGTGTCTGGACTGTGGGGCCGCCTGCCCCGAGTCGAGCCTCAGGTCTGGACTGTAGGGCCGCCTGCCCCGAGCCTGGACTGTGGGGCCCGTCCGCCCCGAGCCTGGACTGTGGGGCCCCGCGCCCCGGGTCTGAAATGTGGGGCCGGCTTCCCCGGGTCTAGCCCCGAGCCAGGACTGTGTGTTCCCCCCGCCCCGGGTCTAGTCCTGAGCCTGGACTGTGGGGCCCGCCCACCCGGGGCCCGCCCACCCTATGTCTGGACTGTGGCCACCCCGAGTCCAGACTGTGGGGCTCGCCCTATATCCAGACTGCGGCCGCCACGTGTCCGGACTGTGGGGCCGCCTGCCCCGGGTCTAGCCCCAGGTCCGGACTGTGGGGCCCCCCGCCCGCCCTGATTCCAGACTGTGGGGCCCCTCGCCCGCCCCGGGTCTGGACTGTGGGATCCCCCGCTTGCCCCGGGTCCGGACAGTGGGGTCCCCCTCCCCGGGTCTGGACTGTGGGGCCGACTGCCCCCGGGTCTAGCCCCGAGCCTGGACTGTGGGGCCCGGCCGCCTTATGTCCCCACTGTGGCCCCCCCCCGTGTCCAGACTGTGGGGACAGTCCACCCCGTGTCCAGACTGTGGGCCGCCTGCTCCGGGTCTAACCCCAGGTCTGGATTGTGGGGCCACCTGCCCCGGGATTAGCTCAGTGTCCGGACTGTGGGGCCCGCCCGCCCCGTGTCCTGACTGTGGAGCCCGCCCGCCCCGTGTCCTGACTGTGGGCCCGCCCTATGTCCGTACTATGGTCGCCCCGTGTCCGGACTGTGGGGCCCGTCCACCCCGTGTCCGGACTGTGGGGCCGCCTGCCCCGGCTCTAGCCCCAGGTCAGGACTGTGGGGCATGCCCGCCCCGTGTCAGAACTGTGGGGCCCGTCCGCCCCGTGTCCGGACTGTGGGGCCGCCTGCCCCGGGACTAGCCCCGTGTACGGACTGTGGGGCCCGCCCGCACCGTGTCGTAACTATGGGCCCGCCCGCCCCGAGCCTGGACTGTGGGGCCGGTCCGCCCCGTGTCCGGACTGTGGGTCCCGCCCGCCCCGTGTCCTGACTGTGGGGCTCGCCCGCCCCGTGTCCAGACTGTGGGGCTCGCGCGCCCCGTGTCCAGACTGTGGGGCTTATCCGCCCCGTGTCCGGACTTTGGGGCCGCCTGCCCCGGGACTAGCTCCGTGTCCGGACTGTGAGGCCCGTCCGCCCCGAGCCTGGACTGTGGGGCCCGTCCGCCCCGTGTCCTGACTGTGGGTCCCGCCCCGTGTCCTGACTGTGGGGCTCGCCCGCCCCGTGTCCAGACTGTGGGGCTCGCCCGCCCCGTGTCCAGACTGTGGGGCTCTTCCGCCCCGTGTCCAGACTTTGGGGCCGCCTGCCCCGGGACTAGCCCCGTGTCCGGACTGTGGGGCCCGTCCACCCCGTGTCTGGACTGTGGGGCCCGTCCGCCCTGTGTCCGGACTGTGGGGCCCGTCCGCCCCGTGTCCGGACTGTGGGGCCCGTCCGCCCCGTGTCTGGACTGTGGGGCCCGTCCGCCCTGTGTCCGGACTGTGGGGCCCGTCCGCCCCGTGTCCGGACTGTGGGGCCCGTCCGCCCCGTGTGCGGACTGTGGGGTCCGCCCGCCCCATGTACTGACTGTGGGGTCCGCCCGCCCCATGTCCTGACTGTGGGGCCCGCCCGCCCCGTGTCCTGACTGTGGGGCTCGCCCGCCGCGTGTCCTGACTGTGGGGCTCGCCCGCCCCACGTCCTGACTGTGGGGCTCGCCCGCACCGTGTCCAGACTGTGGGGCTCATCCGCCCCGTGTCCAGACTGTGGGGCTCATCTGCCCCGTGTCTGGACTTTGGGGCCGCCTGCCCCGGGTCTAGCCCCGTTTCCGGTCTGCGGGGCACGCCCGCCCCAAGCTTGGACTGTGGGGCCAGTCCGTCCCGGGTCTTGCCTCGAGGCTGGACTGTGGGGCCTGGCTGCCCTATATCCGGACTGCGGCCGCCCAGTATCCGGACTATGGGCCCGTCCGTCCCGTGTCCGGACTGTGGGGCCGCCTGCATCGGGTCTAGCCCCAGGTCTGGACTGTGGGGCCCCCCGCCCGCCCCAGGTCCGGACGGTGGGGGCGCCCGCCCCGAGTCTAGCCCCAGGTCTGGACTGTGGGGCCCCCCGCCAGCCCCAGGTACGGACTGTGGGGCCCCCCGCCCGCCCTGGGTACGGACTGTGGGGCCCCCCGCTCGCCCCGAGTCTGGACTGTGGGGAAGCCTGCCCCGGGTCTGGACTGTGGGGCATGTCCGCCCCATGTCAGCACTGTGGGGCCCGTCCACCCCGTGTCTGGACTGTGGGGCCGCCTGCCCCTGGTCTAGCCTAAGGTCTGGACTGTGGGGCCGCCTGCCCCGGGACTAGCCCCGTGTCCGGACTGTGGGGCCCGTCCGCCCCGAGCCTGGACTGTGGGGCCCGTCCGCCCCGAGCCTGGACTGTGGGGCCCGTCCGCCCCGTGTCCTGACTGTGGGTCCCGCCCCGTGTCCTGACTGTGGGGCTCGCCCGCCCCGTGTCCAGACTGTGGGGCTCGCCCGCCCCGTGTCCAGACTGTGGGGCTTATCCGCCCCGTGTCCGGACTTTGGGGCCGCCTGCCCCGGGACTAGCTCCGTTTCCGGACTGTGAGGCCCGTCCGCCCCGAGCCTGGACTGTGGGGCCCGTCCGCCCCGTGTCCTGACTGTGGGTCCCGCCCGTGTCCTGACTGTGGGGCTCGCCCGCCCCGTGTCCAGACTGTGGGGCTCGCCCGCCCCGTGTCCAGACTGTGGGGCTCTTCCGCCCCGTGTCCGGACTTTGGGGCCGCCTGCCCCGGGACTAGCCCCGTGTCCGGACTGTGGGGCCCGTCCACCCCGTGTCTGGACTGTGGGGCCCGTCCGCCCTGTGTCCGGACTGTGGGGCCCGTCCGCCCCGTGTCCGGACTGTGGGGCCCGTCCGCCCCGTGTCCGGACTGTGGGGCCCGTCCGCCCCGTGTCCGGACTGTGGGGCCCGTCCGCCCCGTGTCCGGACTGTGGGGCCCGTCCGCCCCGTGTCCGGACTGTGGGGCCCGTCCGCCCCGTGTCCGGACTGTGGGGCCCGTCCGCCCCGTGTCCGGACTGTGGGGCCCGTCCGCCCCGTGTCCGGACTGTGGGGCCCGTCCGCCCCGTGTCCGGATTGTGGGGCCCGTCCGCCCCGTGTCCCGACTGTGGGGTCCGCCCGCCCCGTGTCCTGACTGTGGGGTCCGCCCGCCCCATGTCCTGACTGTGGGGCCCGCCCGCCCCGTGTCCTGACTGTGGGGTCCACCCCGTGTCCGCCCGCCCCGTGTCCTGACTGTGGGGCTCGCCCGCCGCGTGTCCTGACTGTGGGGCTCGCCCGACCCATCTCCTGACTGTGGGGCTCGCCCGCCCCACGTCCTGACTGTGGGGCTCGCCCGCACCGTGTCCAGACTGTGGGGCTCATCCGCCCCGTGTCCAGACTGTGGGGCTCATCTGCCCCGTGTCTGGACTTTGGGGCCGCCTGCCCCGGGTCTAGCCCCGTTTCCGGTCTGTGGGGCACGCCCGCCCCAAGCTTGGACTGTGGGGCCAGTCCGTCCCGGGTCTTGCCTCGAGGCTGGACTGTGGGGCCTGGCCGCCCTATATCCGGACTGCGGCCGCCCAGTATCCGGACTATGGGCCCGTCCGCCCCGTGTCCGGACTGTGGGGCCGCCTGCATCGGGTCTAGCCCCAGGTCTGGACTGTGGGGCCCCCCGCCCGCCCCAGGTCCGGATGGTGGGGCCGCCCGCCCCGAGTCTAGCCCCAGGTCTGGACTGTGGGGCCCCCCGCCAGCCCCAGGTACGGACTGTGGGGCCCCCCGCCCGCCCTGGGTACGGACTGTGGGGCCCCCCGCTCGCCCCGAGTCTGGACTGTGGGGAAGCCTGCCCCGGGTCTGGACTGTGGGGCATGTCCGCCCCATGTCAGCACTGTGGGGCCCGTCCACCCCGTGTCTGGACTGTGGGGCCGCCTGCCCCTGGTCTAGCCTAAGGTCTGGACTGTGGGGCCGCCTGCCCCGGGACTAGCCCCGTGTCCGGACTGTGGGGCCTGTCCGCCCCGAGCCTGGACTGTGGGGCCCGTCCGCCCCGAGCCTGGACTGTGGGGCCCCCCGCCCGCACCGGGTACGGACTGTGGGGCCCCCCGCTCGCCCCGAGTCTGGACTGTGGGGCCGCCTGCCCCGGGTCTGGACTGTGGGGCATGTCCGCCCCATGTCAGGACTGTGGGGCCCGTTCACCCCGTGTCTGGACTGTGGGGCCACCTGCCCCTGGTCTAGCCTCAGGTCTGGACTGTGGGGCCGCCTGCCCCGGGACTAGCCCCGTGTCCGGACTGTGGGGCCCGTCCGCCCCGAGCATGGACTGTGGGGCCCGTCCGCCATATGTCCGGACTGTGGCTCCCCCCGTGTCCGGACTGTGGGGACCATCCACCCCGTGTCCGGACTGTGGGCCTCGTGCTCCGGGTCTAGCCCCAGGTCTGGACTGTGGGGCATGCCTGCTCCGTGTCTGGACTGTGGGGCCCGTCCACCCCGTGTCCGGACTGTGGGCCGTCTGCCCCGGGTCTAGCCCCAGGTCTGGACTGTGAAGCCGCCTGCCCCGGGATTAGCTCAGTGTCCGGACTGTGGGGCCCGCCCGCCCAGTGTCCTGACTGTGGAGCCCGCCCGCCCCGTGTCCTGACTGTGGGGCCCGCCCGCCCTATGTCCGTACTATGGTCGCCCCGTGTCCGGACTGTGGGGCCCGTCCACCCCGTGTCCGGCCTGTGGGGCCGCCTGCCCCGGCTCTAGCCCCAGGTCAGGACTGTGGGGCATGCCCGCCCCGTGTCAGAACTGTGGGGCCCGTCCGCCCCGTGTCCGGACTGTTGGGCCGCCTGCCCCGGGACTAGCCCCGTGTACGGACTGTGGGGCCCGCCCGCCCCATGTCGTAACTATGGGCCCGCCCGCCCTGAGCCTGGACTGTGGGGCCCGTCCGCCCAGATTCTGGACTGTGGGGCCCGTCCGCTCCAAGCGTGGACTGTGGGGCCCGTCTGCCCCGAGCGTGGACTGTGGGGCCCGTCTGCCCCGAGCGTGGACTGTGGGGCCAGAGCGTGGACTGTGGGGCCTGTTCGCTCCGAGCCAATACTGTGGGGCCCATCCGCCCCGAGTCTGGACTGTGGGGCCCATCCGCCCCGAGCCTGGACTGTGTGGCCCCCCGCCCCGGGTCTGAAATGTGGGGCCGGCTTCCCCGGGTTTAGCCTGGACTGTGGGGCCCGCCCACCCTATGTCTGGACTGTGGCCGCCCCGTGTCCGGACTGTGGGGCTCGTCACCCCGTGTCTGGACTTTGGGGCAGCCTACCCCGGGTCTAGCCCCAGGTCTGGACTGTGGGGCATGTCCGCCCCGTGTCAGGACTGTGGGGCCCGTCCACCCCGTATCTGGACTGTGGGGCCGCCTGCCCCGGGCCGAGCCTCAGGTCTGGACTGTGGAGCCCGTCCGCCCCGAGCCTGGACTGTGGGGCCCGTTCGCCCCGAGCCAATACTGTGGGGCCCATCCGCCCCGAGCCTGGACTGTGGGGCCCATCCGCCCCGAGCCTGGACTGTGTGGCCCCCCGCCCCGGGTCTGAAATGTGGGGCCGGCTTCCCCGGGTTTAGCCCCGAGCCTGGACTGTGGGGCCCGTCCACCCCGTGTCCGGACTGTGGGGCCCGTCCACCCCGTGTCCGGACTGTGGGGCCCGTCCGCCCCGTGTCCGGACTGTGGGGCCCGTCCGCCCCGTGTCTGGACTGTGGGGCCCGTCCGCCCCAAGTCCGGACTGTGGGGCCCGTCCGCCCCGTGTCTGGACTGTGGGGCCCGTCCGCCCCGTGTCCGGACTGTGGGGCCCGTCCGCCCCTTGTCCGGACTGTGGGGCCCGTCCGCCCCGTGTCCGGACTGTGGGGTCCGCCCGCCCCATGTCCTGACTGTGGGGTCCGCCCGCACCATGTCCTGACTGTGGGGCCCGCCCGCCCCGTGTCCTGACTGTGGGGTCCACCCCGTGTCCGCCCGCCCCGTGTTCTGACTGTGGGGCTCGCCCGCCGCGTGTCCTGACTGTGGGGCTCGCCCGCCCCGTGTCCTGACTGTGGGGCTCGCCCGCCCCGCGTCCTGACTGTGGGGCTCGCCCGCACCGTGTCCAGACTGTGGGGCTCATCCGCCCCGTGTCCAGATTGTGGGGCTCATCCGCCCCGTGTCTGGACTTTGGGGCCGCCTGCCTCGGGTCTAGCCCCGTTTCCGGTCTGTGGGGCACGCCCGCCCCAAGCTTGGACTGTGGGGCCAGTCCGTCCCGGGTCTTGCCTCGAGCCTGGAATGTGGGGCACGGCCGCCCTATATCCGGACTGCGGCCGCCCAGTGTCCGGACTATGGGCCCGTCCGCCCCGTGTCCGGACTGTGGGGCCGCCTGCATCGGGTCTAGCCCCAGGTCTGGACTGTGGGGCCCCCCGCCCGCCCCAGGTCCGGACGGTGGGGCCGCCCGCCCCGAGTCTAGCCCCAGGTCTGGACTGTGGGGCCCCCCGCCAGCCCCGGGTACGGACTGTGGGGCCCCCCGCCCACCCTGGGTACGGACTGTGGGGCCCCCCGCTCGCCCCGAGTCTGGACTGTGGGGAAGCCTGCCCCGGGTCTGGACTGTGGAGCATGTCCGCCCCATGTCAGGACTGTGGGGCCCGTCCACCCCGTGTCTGGACTGTGGGGCCGCCTGCCCCTGGTCTAGCCTAAGGTCTGGACTGTGGGGCCGCCTGCCCCGGGACTAGCCCCGTGTCCGGACTGTGGGGCCTGTCCGCCCCGAGCCTGGACTGTGGGGCCCGTCCGCCCCGAGCCTGGACTGTGGGGCCCCCCGCCCGCACTGGGTACGGACTGTGGGGCCCCCCGCTCGCCCCGAGTCTGGACTGTGGGGCCGCCTGCCCCGGGTCTGGACTGTGGGGCATGTCCGCCCCATGTCAGGACTGTGGGACCCGTTCACCCCGTGTCTGTACTGTGGGGCCGCCTGCCCCTGGTCTAGCCTCAGGTCTGGACTGTGGGGCCGCCTGCCCCGGGACTAGCCCCGTGTCCGGACTGTGGGGCCCGTCCGCCCCGAGCCAGGACTGTGGGGCCCGTCCGCCATATGTCCGGACTGTGGCTCCCCCCGTGTCCGGACTGTGGGGACCGTCCACCCCGTGTCCGGACTGTGGGCCTCGTGCTCCGGGTCTAGCCCCAGGTCTGGACTGTGGGGCATGCCTGCTCCGTGTCCGGACTGTGGGGCCCGTCCACCCCGTGTCCGGACTGTGGGCCGTCTGCCCCGGGTCTAGCCCCAGGTCTGGACTGTGAAGCCGCCTGCCCCGGGATTAGCTCAGTGTCCGGACTGTGGGGCCCGCCCGCCCCGTGTCCTGACTGTGGAGCCCGCCCGCCCCGTGTCCTGACTGTGGGGCCCGCCCGCCCTATGTCCGTACTATGGCCACCCCGTGTCCGGACTGTGGGGTCCGTCCACCCCGTGTCCGGACTGTGGGGCCGCCTGCCCCGGCTCTAGCCCCAGGTCAGGACTGTGGGGCATGCCCGCCCCGTGTCAGAACTGTGGGGCCCGTCCGCCCCGTGTCCGGACTGTGGGGCCGCCTGCCCCGGGACTAGCCCCGTGTATGGACTGTGGGGCCGCCTGCCCCGGGACTAGCCCCGTGTACGGACTGTGGGGCCTGCCCGCCCCGTGTCGTAACTATGGGCCCGCCCGCCCGAGCCTGGACTGTGGGGCCCGTCCGCCCAGAGTCTGGACTGTGGGGCCCGTCCGCTCCAAGCGTGGACTGTGGGGCCCGTCTGCCCCGAGCGTGGACTGTGGGGCCAGAGCGTGGACTGTGGGGCCTGTTCGCTCCGAGCCAATACTGTGGGGCCCATCCGCCCCGAGTCTGGACTGTGGGGCCCATCCGCCCCGAGCCTGGACTGTGTGGACCCCCGCCCCGGGTCTGAAATGTGGGGCCGGCTTCCCCGGGTTTAGCCTGGACTGTGGGGCCCGCCCACCCTATGTCTGGACTGTGGCCGCCCCGTGTCCGGACTGTGGGGCTCGTCACCCCGTGTCTGGACTTTGGGGCAGCCTACCCCGGGTCTAGCCCCAGGTTTGGACTGTCCACCCCGAGCCTGGACTGTGGGGCCCGTCCGCCCCGAGCCTGGACTGTGGGGCCCGTCCGCCCCGAGCCTGGTCTGTGGGGCCCGTCCGCCCCGATCCTGGACTGTGGGGCCCGTCCGCCCCAAGCCTGGATTGCGGGGCCCGTCCGCAGCGAGGATGGACTGTGGGGCCTGTCCGCCCTGAGCCTGGACTGTGGGGCCCATCCGTCCCGGGTCTAGCCCCGAGCCTGGACTGTGGGGCCCGCCCTATATCCGGACTGCGACCGCCCCGTGTCCGGACTGTGGGGCCGCCTGCCCCGGGTCTAGCCCCAGGTCCGGACTGTGGGGCCCCCCGCCGGCCCTGATTCCAGACTGTGGGGCCCCTCGCCTGACCCGGGTCCCGACTGTGGGATCCCCCGCTTGCCCCGGGTCTGGACTGTGGGGCCGACTGCCCCCGGGTCTAGCCCCGAGCCTGGACTGTGGGGCCCGCCCGCCTTATGTCCGGACTGTGCCCCTCCCGTGTCTGGACTGTGGGGACCGTCCACACCGTGTAAGGACTGTGGGCCGCCTGCTCCGGGTCTAGCCCTAGGTCTGGACTGTGGGGCATGCCCGCCCCGTATCCGGACTGTGGGGCCCGTCCACCCCTTGTCCGGACTGTGGGCCGCCTGCCCCGGGTCTAGCCCCAGGTCTGGACTGTGAAGCCGCCTGTCCCAGGATTAGCCCCGTGTCCGGCCTGTGGGACCCGCCCGCCACGTGTCCTGACTGTACGGCTCGCCCGCCCCGAGTCCAGACTGTGGGGCCCATCCGCCCCGTGTCCTGACTTGGGGCCGCCTGCCCCGGGTCTAGCCCCAGGTCTCGACTGTGGGGTCACCTGCCCCGGGACTAGCCCCGAGCCTGGACTGTGGGGCACGCCCGCCCCGAGCGGGAAAGGGAGGCCCATCCGCTCCGAGCCTGGACTGTGGGGCCCGTCCGCCCCGAGCCTGGACTGTGGGGCCAGTCCACCCCGAGCATGGACTGTGGGGCCCGAGCCTGGACTGTGGGGCCCGTCCGCCCCGAGCCAGGGCTGTGGGGCCCATCCGCCCCGAGCCTGGGCTGTGGGGCCCGTCCGCCCCGAGCCTAGCCCCGAGCCTGGACTGTGCGGCCCGTCCGCCCCGGGTCTAGCCCCGAGCCTGGACTGTGCGGCCCGTCCGCCCTATATCCGGACTGCGGCCGCCTAGTGTCTGGAGTGTGGGCCCGTCCGCCCCGTGTACTGACTTCGGATCTAGCCCCAGGTCTGGACGGTGGGGCCGCCCGCCCCGAGTCTAGCCCCAGGTCTGGACTGTGGAGCCCCCCGCCAGCCCCGGGTACGGACTGTGGGGCCCGCCCGCCCCGTGTACGGACTGTGGGGCCCCCCGCCCGCCCCGAGTCTGGACTGTGGGGCCGATTGCCCCGGGTCTGGCCCCGAGCCTGAACTGTGCGGCCCGCACACCCTATGTCCGGACTGCGTCTGCCCCGTGTCCGGACTGTAGGGCTCGTCCACCCTGTGTCCGGACTGTGGGGCCGCCTTCCCCGGGTCTGGACTGTGGGGCCGCCTGCCCCGGGACTAACCCCGTGTCCGGACTGTGGGGCCCGTCCGCCCCGAGCCTGGACTGTGGGGCCCCCCGCCCCTGGTCTGAAATGTGGGGCCGGCTGCCCCGGGTCTAGCCCAGAGCCTGGACTGTGGGGCCCGCACACCCTATGTCTGGACTGCTCCCAGTCCAGACTGTGGGCCTCGCCCTATATCCGGACTGCGGCCGCCCCGTGTCCGGACTGTGGGGCCGCCTGCTCCGGGTCTAGCCCCAGGCCCGGACTGTGGGGCCCGACGCCCACCCCGATTCCATACTGTGGGGCCCCTCGCCCGCCCTTGGTCCGGACTGTGGGATCCTCTGCTTGCCCCGGGTCCGGACTGTGGGGCCACCCGCCCCGGGACTGGACTGTGGGGCCGACTGCCCCCGGGCCTAGCCCCGAGCCTGGACTGTGGGGCCCGCCCGCCTTATGTCCGGACTGTGGCCCCCCCCGTGTCCGGACTGTGGGGACCGTCCACCCCGTGTCCGGACTGTGGGCCGCCTGCTCCGAGTCTAGCCCCAGGTCTGGACTGTGGGCCGCCTGTCCCGGGATTAGCCCCGTGTCCGGCCTGTGGGGCCCGCCCGCCACGTGTCCTGACTGTAGGGCTCGCCCGCCCCGAGTCCAGACTGTGGGGCCCATCCGCCCCGTGTCCTGACTTGTGGCCGCCTGCCCCGGGTCTAGCCCCAGGTCTCGACTGTGGGGCCACCTGCCCCGGGACTAGCCCCGAGCCTGGACTGTGGGGCACGCCCGCCCCGAGCGGGAAAGGGAGGCCCATCCGCTCCGAGCCTGGACTGTGGGGCCCGTCCGCCCCGAGCCTGGACTGTGGGGCCAGTCCACCCCGAGCATGGACTGTGGGGCCAGTCCACCCCGAGCATGGACTGTGGGGCCCGAGAGTGGACTGTGGGGCCCGTCCGCCCCGAGCCTGGACTGTGGGACCCGTCAGCCCCGAGCCTGGACTGTGGGGCCCGTCAGCCCCGAGCCTGGACTGTGGGGCCCGTCAGCCCCGAGCCTGGACTGTGGGGCCCGTCCGCCCCGAGCCTGGACTGTGGGGCCCGTCCGCCCCGAGCCTAGACTGTGGAGCCCGTCCGCCCCGAGCCTGGTCTGTGGGGCCCGTCCGCCCCGAGCCTGGACTGTGGGGCCCGTCCGCCCCGAGCCTGGATTGCGGGGCCCGTCCGCAGCGAGGATGGACTGTGGGGCCTGTCCGCCCTGAGCCTGGACTGTGGGGCCCATCCGTCCCGGGTCTAGCCCCGAGCCTGGACTGTGGGGCCCGCCCTATATCCGGACTGCGGCCGCCCCGTGTCCGGACTGTGGGGCCGCCTGCCCCGGGTCTAGCCCCAGGTCCGGACTGTGGGGCCCCCCGCCCGCCCTGATTCCAGACTGTGGGGCCCCTCGCCTGCCCCGGGTCACGACTGTGGGATCCCCCGCTTGCCCCGGGTCTGGACTGTGGGGCCGACTGCGCCCGGGTCTAGCCCCGAGCCTGGACTGTGGGGCCCGCCCGCCTTATGTCCGGACTGTGCCCCTCCCGTGTCTGGACTGTGGGGACCGTCCACACCGTGTCCGGACTGTGGGCCGCCTGCTCCGGGTCTAGCCCTAGGTCTGGACTGTGGGGCATGCCCGCCCCGTATCCGGACTGTGGGGCCCGTCCACCCCTTGTCCGGACTGTGGGCCGCCTGCCCCGGGTCTAGCCCCAGGTCTGGACTGTGAAGCCGCCTGTCCCGGGATTAGCCCCGTTTCCGGACTGTGGGGCCCGCCCGCCACGTCTCCTGACTGTAGGGCTCGCTCGCCCCGAGTCCAGACTGTGGGGCCCATCCGCCCCGTGTCCTGACTTGGGGCCGCCTGCCCCGGGTCTAGCCCCAGGTCTCGACTGTGGGGTCACCTGCCCCGGGACTAGCCCCGAGCCTGAACTGTGGGGCACGCCCGCCCCGAGCGGGAAAGGGAGGCCCATCCGCTCCGAGCCTGGACTGTGGGGCCCGTCCGCCCCGAGCCTGGACTGTGGGGCCAGTCCACCCCGAGCATGGACTGTGGGGCCCGAGCCTGGACTGTGGGGCCCGTCCGCCCCGAGCCAGGGCTGTGGGGCCCATCCGCCCCGAGCCTGGGCTGTGGGGCCCATCCGCCCCGAGCCTGGGCTGTGGGGCCTGTCCGCCCCGGGTCTAGCCCCGAGCCTGGACTGTGCGGCCCGTCCGCCCCGGGTCTAGCCCCGAGCCTGGACTGTGCGGCCCGTCCGCCCTATATCCGGACTGCGCCCGCCTAGTGTCTGGAGTGTGGGCCCGTCCGCCCCGTGTACTGACTTCGGATCTAGCCCCAGGTCTGGACGGTGGGGCCGCCCGCCCCGAGTCTAGCCCCAGGTCTGGACTGTGGAGCCACCCGCCAGCCCCGGGTACGGACTGTGGGGCCCGCCCGCCCCGTGTACGGACTGTGGGGCCCCCCGCCCGCCCCGAGTCTGGACTGTGGGGCCGGTTGCCCCGGGTCTGGCCCCGAGCCTGAACTGTGCGGCCCGCACACCCTATGTCCGGACTGCGGCTGCCCCGTGTCTGGACTGTAGGGCTCGTCCACCCTATGTCCGGACTGTGGGGCCGCCTTCCCCGGGTCTGGACTGTGGGGCCGCCTGCCCCGGGACTAGCCCCGTGTCGGGACTGTGGGGCCCATCCGCCCCGAGCCTGGACTGTGGGGCCCCCCACCCCTGGTCTGAAATGTGGGGCCGGCTGCCCCGGGTCTAGCCCCGAGCCCGGGCTGTGGGGCCCGCCCACCCGGGGCCCGCCCACCCTATGTCTGGACTGCTCCCAGTCCAGACTGTGGGCCTCGCCCTATATCCGGACTGCGGCCGCCCCGTGTCCGGACTGTGGGGCCGCCTGCTCCGGGTCTAGCCCCAGGCCCGGACGGTGGGGCCCGACGCCCGCCCCGATTCCAGACTGTGGGGCCCCTCGCCCGCCCCTGGTCCGGACTGTGGGATCCTCTGCTTGCCCCGGGTCCGGACTGTGGGGCCACCCGCCCCGGGACTGGACTGTGGGGCCGACTGCCCCCGGGTCTAGCCCCGAGCCTGGACTGTGGGGCCCGCCCGCCTTATGTCCGGACTGTGGACCCCCCCGTGTCCGGACTGTGGGGACCGTCCACCCCGTGTCCGGACTGTGGGTCGCCTGCTCCGAGTCTAGCCCCAGGTCTGGACTGTGGGCCGCCTGCTCCGGGTCTAGCCCCAGGTCTGGACTGTGGGGCATGCCTGCCCCGTGTCCGGACTGTGGGGCCCATCCACCCCGTGTCCGGACTGTGGGCCGCCTGCCCCGGGTCTAGCCTCAGGTCTGAACTGTGGGGCCGCCTGCCCCGGGTCTAGCCCCAGGTCTGGACTATGGGGCATGCCCGCTCCGCGTCCAGACAGTGGGGCCCGTCCACCCCGTGTCTGGACTGTGGGCCGCCTGCCCCTGGTCTAGCCCCAGGTCTGGACTGTGGGGCCACCTGCCCCGGGATTAGCCCCGTGTCCGGACTGTGGGGCCCGCCCGCCCCGTATCCTGACTGTGGAGCCCGCCCGCCCCATGTCCTGACTGTGGGGCCCGCCCTGTGTCCTGACTGTGGGGCCCGCCCTGTGTCCTGACTTTGGGGCCCGCCCGCCCTGTGTCCTGACTTTGGGGCCCGCCAGTCATGTGTCCTGACTTTGGGGCCCGCCAGCCCTGTGTCCTGACTGTGGGGCTCATCCGCCCCGTGTCCGGACTTTGGGGCCGCCTGCCCCAGGTCTAACCCCAGGTCTTGACTGTGGGGCCATCTGCCCCGGGACTAGCCCCGTGTCCAGACTGTGGGGCACGCCCGCCCCGAGCTTGGACTGTGGGGCCCGTCTGCCACGAGCTTGGACTGTGGGGCCCGTCCGTGCCGGGTCTAGCCCCGAGCCTGGACTGTGGGCCCGTCCACCCCGTGTCCAGACTGTGGGGCCGCCTGCATCGGGTCTAGCCCCAGGTCTGGACTGTGGGGCCCCCCGCCCCGAGTCTAGCCCCAGGTCTGGACTGTGGGACCCCCCGCCAGCCCTGGGTATGGACTGTGGGGCCCCCCGCCCGCCCCGAGTCTGGACTGTGGGGCCGGTTGCCCCGGGTCTGGCCCAGGGTATGGCCCCGAGCCTGGACTGTGCGGCCCGTCCGCCCTATATCCGGACTGCGGCCGCCTAGTGTCTGGAGTGTGGGCCCGTCCGCCCCGTGTACTGACTTCGGATCTAGCCCCAGGTCTGGACGGTGGGGCCGCCCGCCCCGAGTCTAGCCCCAGGTCTGGACTGTGGAGCCACCCGCCAGCCCCGGGTACGGACTGTGGGGCCCGCCCGCCCCGTGTACGGACTGTGGGGCCCCCCGCCCGCCCCGAGTCTGGACTGTGGGGCCGGTTGCCCCGGGTCTGGCCCCGAGCCTGAACTGTGCGGCCCGCACACCCTATGTCCGGACTGCGGCTGCCCCGTGTCTGGACTGTAGGGCTCGTCCACCCTGTGTCCGGACTGTGGGGCCGCCTTCCCCGGGTCTGGACTGTGGGGCCGCCTGCCCCAGGACTAGCCCCGTGTCGGGACTGTGGGGCCCGTCCGCCCCGAGCCTGGACTGTGGGGCCCCCCGCCCCTGGTCTGAAATGTGGGGCCGGCTGCCCCGGGTCTAGCCCCGAGCCTGGACTGTGGGGCCCGGCCGCCCTATATCCGGACTGCGGCGGCCCCGTGTCCGGACTGTGGGCCCGTCCACCCCGTGTCCGGACTGTGGGGCCGCCTGCATCGGGTCTAGCCCCAGGTCTGGACTGTGGGGCCCCCCGCCCCGAGTCTAGCCCCAGGTCTGGACTGTGGGACCCCCCGCCAGCCCCGGGTACGGACTGTGGGGCCCCCCGCCCGCCCCGAGTCTGGACTGTGGGGCCGGTTGCCCCGGGTCTGGCCCAGGGTATGGCCCCGAGCCTGGACTGTGCGGCCCGCCCACCCTATGTCCGGACTGCGGACGCCCTGTGTCCGGACTGTAGGGCTCGCCCACCCCGTGTCCGGACTGTGGGGCCGCCTGCCCCGTGTCTGGACTGTGGGGCATGTCCGCCCCATGTCAGGACTGTGGGGCTCGTCCACCCCGTGTCTGGACTGTGGGGCCGCCTGCCCCGAGTCGAGCCTCAGGTCTGGACTGTAGGGCCGCCTGCCCCGGGACTAGCCCCATGTCTGGACTGTGGGGCCCGTCTGCCCCGAGCCTGGACTGTGGGGCCCGTCCGCCCCGAGCCTGGACTGTGGGGCCCCGCGCCCCGGGTCTGAAATGTGGGGCCGGCTTCCCCAGGTCTAGCCCCGAGCCTGGACTGTGTGTTCCCCCCGCCCCGGGTCTAGTCCTGAGCCTGGACTGTGGGGCCCGCCCACCCGGGGCCCGCCCACCCTATGTCTGGACTGTGGCCACCCCGAGTCCAGACTGTGGGGCTCGCCCTATATCCAGACTGCGGCCGCCACGTGTCCGGACTGTGGGGCCGCCTGCCCCGGGTCTAGCCCCAGGTCCGGACTGTGGGGCCCCCCGCCCGCCCTGATTCCAGACTGTGGGGCCCCTCGCCCGCCCCGGGTCTGGACTGTGGGATCCCCCGCTTGCCCCGGGTCCGGACAGTGGGGTCCCCCTCCCCGGGTCTGGACTGTGGGGCCGACTGCCCCCGGGTCTAGCCCCGAGCCTGGACTGTGGGGCCCGGCCGCCTTATGTCCCCACTGTGGCCCCCCCCGTGTCCAGACTGTGGGGACAGTCCACCCCGTGTCCAGACTGTGGGCCGCCTGCTCCGGGTCTAACCCCAGGTCTGGATTGTGGGGCCACCTGCCCCGGAATTAGCTCAGTGTCCGGACTGTGGGGCCCGCCAGCCCCGTGTCCTGACTGTGGAGCCCGCCCGCCCCGTGTCCTGACTGTGGGCCCGCCCTATGTCCGTACTATGGTCGCCCCGTGTCCGGACTGTGGGGCCCGTCCACCCCGTGTCCGGACTGTGGGGCCGCCTGCCCCGGCTCTAGCCCCAGGTCAGGACTGTGGGGCATGCCCGCCCCGTGTCAGAACTGTGGGGCCCGTCCGCCCCGTGTCCGGACTGTGGGGCCGCCTGCCCCGGGACTAGCCCCGTGTACGGACTGTGGGGCCCGCCCGCACCGTGTCGTAACTATGGGCCCGCCCGCCCCGAGCTTGGACTGTGGGGCCGGTCCGCCCCGTGTCCGGACTGTGGGTCCCGCCCGCCCCGTGTCCTGACTGTGGGGCTCGCCCGCCCCGTGTCCAGACTGTGGGGCTCGCGCGCCCCGTGTCCAGACTGTGGGGCTTATCCGCCCCGTGTCCGGACTTTGGGGCCGCCTGCCCCGGGACTAGCTCCGTGTCCGGACTGTGAGGCCCGTCCGCCCCGAGCCTGGACTGTGGGGCCCGTCCGCCCCGTGTCCTGACTGTGGGTCCCGCCCCGTGTCCTGACTGTGGGGCTCGCCCGCCCCGTGTCCTGACTGTGGGGCTCGCCCGCCCCGTGTCCAGACTGTGGGGCTCGCCCGCCCCGTGTCCAGACTGTGGGGCTTATCCGCCCCGTGTCCGGACTTTGGGGCCGCCTGCCCCGGGACTAGCTCCGTTTCCGGACTGTGAGGCCCGTCTGCCCCGAGCCTGGACTGTGGGGCCCGTCCGCCCCGTGTCCTGACTGTGGGTCCCGCCCCGTGTCCTGACTGTGGGGCTCGCCCGCCCCGTGTCCAGACTGTGGGGCTCGCCCGCCCCGTGTCCAGACTGTGGGGCTCTTCCGCCCCGTGTCCAGACTTTGGGGCCGCCTGCCCCGGGACTAGCCCCGTGTCCGGACTGTGGGGCCCGTCCACCCCGTGTCTGGACTGTGGGGCCCGTCCGCCCTGTGTCCGGACTGTGGGGCCCGTCCGCCCCGTGTCCGGACTGTGGGGCCCGTCCGCCCCGTGTCTGGACTGTGGGGCCCGTCCGCCCCGTGTCCGGACTGTGGGGCCCGTCCGCCCCGTGTCCGGACTGTGGGGCCCGTCCGCCCCGTGTGCGGACTGTGGGGTCCGCCCGCCCCATGTACTGACTGTGGGGTCCGCCCGCCCCATGTCCTGACTGTGGGGCCCGCCCGCCCCGTGTCCTGACTGTGGGGCTCGCCCGCCGCGTGTCCTGACTGTGGGGCTCGCCCGCCCCACGTCCTGACTGTGGGGCTCGCCCGCACCGTGTCCAGACTGTGGGGCTCATCCGCCCCGTGTCCAGACTGTGGGGCTCATCTGCCCCGTGTCTGGACTTTGGGGCCGCCTGCCCCGGGTCTAGCCCCGTTTCCGGTCTGTGGGGCACGCCCGCCCCAAGCTTGGACTGTGGGGCCAGTCCGTCCCGGGTCTTGCCTCGAGGCTGGACTGTGGGGCCTGGCTGCCCTATATCCGGACTGCGGCCGCCCAGTATCCGGACTATGGGCCCGTCCGCCCCGTGTCCAGACTGTGGGGCCGCCTGCATCGGGTCTAGCCCCAGGTCTGGACTGTGGGGCCCCCCGCCCGCCCCAGGTCCGGACGGTGGGGGCGCCCGCCCCGAGTCTAGCCCCAGGTCTGGACTGTGGGGCCCCCCGCCAGCCCCAGGTACGGACTGTGGGGCCCCCCGCCCGCCCTGGGTACGGACTGTGGGGCCCCCCGCTCGCCCCGAGTCTGGACTGTGGGGAAGCCTGCCCCGGGTCTGGACTGTGGGGCATGTCCGCCCCATGTCAGCACTGTGGGGCCCGTCCACCCCGTGTCTGGACTGTGGGGCCGCCTGCCCCTGGTCTAGCCTAAGGTCTGGACTGTGGGGCCGCCTGCCCCGGGACTAGCCCCGTGTCCGGACTGTGGGGCCCGTCCGCCCCGAGCCTGGACTGTGGGGCCCGTCCGCCCCGAGCCTGGACTGTGGGGCCCGTCCGCCCCGTGTCCTGACTGTGGGTCCCGCCCCGTGTCCTGACTGTGGGGCTCGCCCGCCCCGTGTCCAGACTGTGGGGCTCGCCCGCCCCGTGTCCAGACTGTGGGGCTTATCCGCCCCGTGTCCGGACTTTGGGGCCGCCTGCCCCGGGACTAGCTCCGTTTCCGGACTGTGAGGCCCGTCCGCCCCGAGCCTGGACTGTGGGGCCCGTCCGCCCCGTGTCCTGACTGTGGGTCCCGCCCCGTGTCCTGACTGTGGGGCTCGCCCGCCCCGTGTCCAGACTGTGGGGCTCGCCCGCCCCGTGTCCAGACTGTGGGGCTCTTCCGCCCCGTGTCCGGACTTTGGGGCCGCCTGCCCCGGGACTAGCCCCGTGTCCGGACTGTGGGGCCCGTCCACCCCGTGTCTGGACTGTGGGGCCCGTCCGCCCCGTGTCCGGACTGTGGGGCCCGTCCGCCCCGTGTCCGGACTGTGGGGCCCGTCCGCCCCGTGTCCGGACTGTGGGGCCCGTCCGCCCCGTGTCCGGACTGTGGGGCCCGTCCGCCCCGTGTCCGGACTGTGGGGCCCGTCCGCCCCGTGTCCGGACTGTGGGGCCCGTCCGCCCCGTGTCCGGACTGTGGGGCCCGTCCGCCCCGTGTCCGGACTGTGGGGCCCGTCCGCCCCGTGTCCGGACTGTGGGGCCCGTCCGCCCCGTGTCCGGACTGTGGGGTCCGCCCGCCCCGTGTCCTGACTGTGGGGTCCGCCCGCCCCATGTCCTGACTGTGGGGCCCGCCCGCCCGCCCGCCCCGTGTCCTGACTGTGGGGTCCACCCCGTGTCCGCCCGCCCCGTGTCCTGACTGTGGGGCTCGCCCGCCGCGTGTCCTGACTGTGGGGCTCGCCCGACCCATCTCCTGACTGTGGGGCTCGCCCGCCCCACGTCCTGACTGTGGGGCTCGCCCGCACCGTGTCCAGACTGTGGGGCTCATCCGCCCCGTGTCCAGACTGTGGGGCTCATCTGCCCCGTGTCTGGACTTTGGGGCCGCCTGCCCCGGGTCTAGCCCCGTTTCCGGTCTGTGGGGCACGCCCGCCCCAAGCTTGGACTGTGGGGCCAGTCCGTCCCGGGTCTTGCCTCGAGGCTGGACTGTGGGGCCTGGCCGCCCTATATCCGGACTGCGGCCGCCCAGTATCCGGACTATGGGCCCGTCCGCCCCGTGTCCGGACTGTGGGGCCGCCTGCATCGGGTCTAGCCCCAGGTCTGGACTGTGGGGCCCCCCGCCCGCCCCAGGTCCGGACGGTGGGGCCGCCCGCCCCGAGTCTAGCCCCAGGTCTGGACTGTGGGGCCCCCCGCCAGCCCCAGGTACGGACTGTGGGGCCCCCCGCCCGCCCTGGGTACGGACTGTGGGGCCCCCCGCTCGCCCCGAGTCTGGACTGTGGGGAAGCCTGCCCCGGGTCTGGACTGTGGGGCATGTCCGCCCCATGTCAGCACTGTGGGGCCCGTCCACCCCGTGTCTGGACTGTGGGGCCGCCTGCCCCTGGTCTAGCCTAAGGTCTGGACTGTGGGGCCGCCTGCCCCGGGACTAGCCCCGTGTCCGGACTGTGGGGCCTGTCCGCCCCGAGCCTGGACTGTGGGGCCCGTCCGCCCCGAGCCTGGACTGTGGGGCCCCCCGCCCGCACCGGGTACGGACTGTGGGGCCCCCCGCTCGCCCCGAGTCTGGACTGTGGGGCCGCCTGCCCCGGGTCTGGACTGTGGGGCATGTCCGCCCCATGTCAGGACTGTGGGGCCCGTTCACCCCGTGTCTGGACTGTGGGGCCACCTGCCCCTGGTCTAGCCTCAGGTCTGGACTGTGGGGCCGCCTGTCCCGGGACTAGCCCCGTGTCCGGACTGTGGGGCCCGTCCGCCCCGAGCATGGACTGTGGGGCCCGTCCGCCATATGTCCGGACTGTGGCCCCCCCCGTGTCCGGACTGTGGGGACCGTCCACCCCGTGTCCGGACTGTGGGCCTCGTGCTCCGGGTCTAGCCCCAGGTCTGGACTGTGGGGCATGCCTGCTCCGTGTCTGGACTGTGGGGCCCGTCCACCCCGTGTCCGGACTGTGGGCCGTCTGCCCCGGGTCTAGCCCCAGGTCTGGACTGGAAAGCCGCCTGCCCCGGGATTAGCTCAGTGTCCGGACTGTGGGGCCCGCACGCCCAGTGTCCTGACTGTGGAGCCCGCCCGCCCCGTGTCCTGACTGTGGGGCCCGCCCGCCCTATGTCCGTACTATGGCCACCCCGTGTCCGGACTGTGGGGCCCGTCCACCCCGTGTCCGGCCTGTGGGGCCGCCTGCCCCGGCTCTAGCCCCAGGTCAGGACTGTGGGGCATGCCCGCCCCGTGTCAGAACTGTGGGGCCCGTCCGCCCCGTGTCCGGACTGTTGGGCCGCCTGCCCCGGGACTAGCCCCGTGTACGGACTGTGGGGCCCGCCCGCCCCATGTCGTAACTATGGGCCCGCCCGCCCCGAGCCTGGACTGTGGGGCCCGTCCGCCCAGATTCTGGACTGTGGGGCCCGTCCGCTCCAAGCGTGGACTGTGGGGCCCGTCTGCCCCGAGCGTGGACTGTGGGGCCCGTCTGCCCCGAGCGTGGACTGTGGGGCTAGAGCGTGGACTGTGGGGCCTGTTCGCTCCGAGCCAATACTGTGGGGCCCATCCGCCCCGAGTCTGGACTGTGGGGCCCATCCGCCCCGAGCCTGGACTGTGTGGCCCCGGGTCTGAAATGTGGGGCCGGCTTCCCCGGGTTTAGCCTGGACTGTGGGGCCCGCCCACCCTATGTCTGGACTGTGGCCGCCCCGTGTCCGGACTGTGGGGCTCGTCACCCCGTGTCTGGACTTTGGGGCAGCCTACCCCGGGTCTAGCCCCAGGTCTGGACTGTGGGGCATGTCCGCCCCGTGTCAGGACTGTGGGGCCCGTCCACCCCGTATCTGGACTGTGGGGCCGCCTGCCCCGGGCCGAGCCTCAGGTCTGGACTGTGGAGCCCGTCCGCCCCGAGCCTGGACTGTGGGGCCCGTTCGCCCCGAGCCAATACTGTGGGGCCCATCCGCCCCGAGCCTGGACTGTGGGGCCCATCCGCCCCGAGCCTGGACTGTGTGGCCCCCCGCCCCGGGTCTGAAATGTGGGGCCGGCTTCCCCGGGTTTAGCCCCGAGCCTGGACTGTGGGGCCCGTCCACCCCGTGTCCGGACTGTGGGGCCCGTCCACCCCGTGTCCGGACTGTGGGGCCCGTCCGCCCCGTGTCCGGACTGTGGGGCCCGTCCGCCCCGTGTCTGGACTGTGGGGCCCGTCCGCCCCAAGTCCGGACTGTGGGGCCCGTCCGCCCCGTGTCTGGACTGTGGGGCCCGTCCGCCCCGTGTCCGGACTGTGGGGCCCGTCCGCCCCTTGTCCGGACTGTGGGGCCCGTCCGCCCCGTGTCCGGACTGTGGGGTCCGCCCGCCCCATGTCCTGACTGTGGGGTCCGCCCGCACCATGTCCTGACTGTGGGGCCCGCCCGCCCCGTGTCCTGACTGTGGGGTCCACCCCGTGTCCGCCCGCCCCGTGTTCTGACTGTGGGGCTCGCCCGCCGCGTGTCCTGACTGTGGGGCTCGCCCGCCCCGTGTCCTGACTGTGGGGCTCGCCCGCCCCGCGTCCTGACTGTGGGGCTCGCCCGCACCGTGTCCAGACTGTGGGGCTCATCCGCCCCGTGTCCAGATTGTGGGGCTCATCCGCCCCGTGTCTGGACTTTGGGGCCGCCTGCCTCGGGTCTAGCCCCGTTTCCGGTCTGTGGGGCACGCCCGCCCCAAGCTTGGACTGTGGGGCCAGTCCGTCCCGGGTCTTGCCTCGAGCCTGGAATGTGGGGCACGGCCGCCCTATATCCGGACTGCGGCCGCCCAGTGTCCGGACTATGGGCCCGTCCGCCCCGTGTCCGGACTGTGGGGCCGCCTGCATCGGGTCTAGCCCCAGGTCTGGACTGTGGGGCCCCCCGCCCGCCCCAGGTCCGGACGGTGGGGCCGCCCGCCCCGAGTCTAGCCCCAGGTCTGGACTGTGGGGCCCCCCGCCAGCCCCGGGTACGGACTGTGGGGCCCCCCGCCCACCCTGGGTACGGACTGTGGGGCCCCCCGCTCGCCCCGAGTCTGGACTGTGGGGAAGCCTGCCCCGGGTCTGGACTGTGGGGCATGTCCGCCCCATGTCAGGACTGTGGGGCCCGTCCACCCCGTGTCTGGACTGTGGGGCCGCCTGCCCCTGGTCTAGCCTAAGGTCTGGACTGTGGGGCCGCCTGCCCCGGGACTAGCCCCGTGTCCGGACTGTGGGGCCTGTCCGCCCCGAGCCTGGACTGTGGGGCCCGTTCGCCCCGAGCCTGGACTGTGGGGCCCCCCGCCCGCACTGGGTACGGACTGTGGGGCCCCCCGCTCGCCCCGAGTCTGGACTGTGGGGCCGCCTGCCCCGGGTCTGGACTGTGGGGCATGTCCGCCCCATGTCAGGACTGTGGGACCCGTTCACCCCGTGTCTGGACTGTGGGGCCGCCTGCCCCTGGTCTAGCCTCAGGTCTGGACTGTGGGGCCGCCTGCCCCGGGACTAGCCCCGTGTCCGGACTGTGGGGCCCGTCCGCCCCGAGCCAGGACTGTGGGGCCCGTCCGCCATATGTCCGGACTGTGGCTCCCCCCGTGTCCGGACTGTGGGGACCGTCCACCCCGTGTCCGGACTGTGGGCCTCGTGCTCCGGGTCTAGCCCCAGGTCTGGACTGTGGGGCATGCCTGCTCCGTGTCCGGACTGTGGGGCCCGTCCACCCCGTGTCCGGACTGTGGGCCGTCTGCCCCGGGTCTAGCCCCAGGTCTGGACTGTGAAGCCGCCTGCCCCGGGATTAGCTCAGTGTCCGGACTGTGGGGCCCGCCCGCCCCGTGTCCTGACTGTGGAGCCCGCCCGCCCCGTGTCCTGACTGTGGGGCCCGCCCGCCCTATGTCCGTACTATGGCCACCCCGTGTCCGGACTGTGGGGTCCGTCCACCCCGTGTCCGGACTGTGGGGCCGCCTGCCCCGGCTCTAGCCCCAGGTCAGGACTGTGGGGCATGCCCGCCCCGTGTCAGAACTGTGGGGCCCGTCCGCCCCGTGTCCGGACTGTGGGGCCGCCTGCCCCGGGACTAGCCCCGTGTATGGACTGTGGGGCCGCCTGCCCCGGGACTAGCCCCGTGTACGGACTGTGGGGCCTGCCCGCCCCGTGTCGTAACTATGGGCCCGCCCGCCCCGAGCCTGGACTGTGGGGCCCGTCCGCCCAGAGTCTGGACTGTGGGGCCCGTCCGCTCCAAGCGTGGACTGTGGGGCCCGTCTGCCCCGAGCGTGGACTGTGGGGCCAGAGCGTGGACTGTGGGGCCTGTTCGCTCCGAGCCAATACTGTGGGGCCCATCCGCCCCGAGTCTGGACTGTGGGGCCCATCCGCCCCGAGCCTGGACTGTGTGGACCCCCGCCCCGGGTCTGAAATGTGGGGCCGCCTTCCCCGGGTTTAGCCTGGACTGTGGGGCCCGCCCACCCTATGTCTGGACTGTGGCCGCCCCGTGTCCGGACTGTGGGGCTCGTCACCCCGTGTCTGGACTTTGGGGCAGCCTACCCCGGGTCTAGCCCCAGGTTTGGACTGTGGGGCATGTCCGCCCCGTGTCAGGACTGTGGGGCCCGTCCAACCCGTATCTGGATTGTGGGGCCGCCTGCCCCGGGCCGAGCCTCAGGTCTGGACTGTGGAGCCCGTCCGCCCCGTGTCCGGACTGTGGGGCCCGTCCGCCCCGTGTCCGAACTGTGGGGCCCGTCCACCCCGTGTCCGGACTGTGGGGCCCGTCCACCCCGTGTCCGGACTGTGGGGCCCGTCCACCCCGTGTCCGGACTTTGGGGCAGCCTACCCCGTGTCCGGACTGTGGGGCCCGTCCGCCCCGTGTCCGGACTGTGGGGCCCGTCCGCCCCGTGTCCGGACTGTGGGGTCCGTCCACCCCGTGTCCGGACAGTGGGGCCCGCCCACCCAGTGTCCGGACTGTGGGGCCCGTCCACCCCGTGTCCGGACTTTGGGGCAGCCTACCCCGTGTCCGGACTTTGGGGCAGCCTACCCCGTGTCCGGACTGTGGGGCCCGTCTGCCCCGTGTCCGGACTGTGGGGCCCGCTCACCCCGTGTCCGGACTGTGGGGCCCGCCCACCCCGTGTCCGGACTGTGGGGCCCGCTCACCCCGTGTCCGGACTGTGGGGCCCGCCCACCCCGTGTCCGGACTGTGGGGCCCGTCCACCCCGTGTCCGGACTGTGGGGCCCGTCCACCCCATCTCCGGACTTTGGGGCCCGCCCGCCCCGTGTCCGGACTGTGGGGCCCGTCCGCCCCGTGTCCGGACTGTGGGGCCCGCCCGCCCCGTGTCCGGAATGTGGGACCCGCCCGCCCCGTGTCCGGACTGTGGGGACCGTCCGCCCCGTGTCCGGACTGTGGGGTCCGTCCACCCCGTGTCCGGACTGTGGGGCCCGCCCACCCAGTGTCCGGACTGTGGGGCCCGTCCACCCCGTGTCCGGACTTTGGGGCAGCCTACCCCGTGTCCGGACTTTGGGGCAGCCTACCCCGTGTCCGGACTGTGGGGCCCGTCTGCCCCGTGTCCGGACTGTGGGGCCTGTCCACCCCGTGTCCGGACTGTGGGGCCCGTCCACCCCATCTCCGGACTTTGGGGCAGCCTACCCCGTGTCCGGACTTTGGGGCAGCCTACCCCGTGTCCGGACTGTGGGGCCCGCCCACCCCGTGTCCGGACTGTGGGGCCCGTCCGCCCCGTGTCCGGACTGTGGGGCCCGCCCGCCCCGTGTCCGGAATGTGGGGCCCGCCCGCCCCGTGTCCGGACTGTGGGGACCGTCCGCCCCGTGTCCGGACTGTGGGGTCCGTCCACCCCATGTCCGGACTGTGGGGCCCGCCCACCCAGTGTCCGGACTGTGGGGCCCGTCCACCCCGTGTCCGGACTTTGGGGCAGCCTACCCCGTGTCCGGACTTTGGGGCAGCCTACCCCGTGTCCGGACTGTGGGGCCCGTCTGCCCCGTGTCCGGACTGTGGGGCCTGTCCACCCCGTGTCCGGACTGTGGGGCCCGTCCACCCCGTGTCCGGACTGTGGGGCCCGTCCACCCCATCTCCGGACTTTGGGGCAGCCTACCCCGTGTCCGGACTTTGGGGCAGCCTACCCCGTGTCCGGACTGTGGGGCCCGCCCACCCCGTGTCCGGACTGTGGGGCCCGTCCACCCCGTGTCCGGACTGTGGGGCCCGTCCACCCCGTGTCCGGACTGTGGGGCCCGTCCACCCCATCTCCGGACTTTGGGGCAGCCTACCCCGTGTCCGGACTGTGGGGCCCGTCCGCCCCGTGTACGGACTGTGGGGCCCGTCCACCCCGTGACCGGACTGTGGGGCCCGTCCACCCCGTGTCCGGACTGTGGGGCAGCCTACCCCGTGTCCGGACTGTGGGGCCCGTCCGCCCCGTGTCCGGACTGTGGGGCCCGTCCGCCCCGTGTCCGGACTGTGGGGCACGTCCGCCCCGTGTCCGGACTGTGGGGCCCGTCCGCCCCGTGTCCGGACTGTGGGGCCCGCCCGCCCCGTGTCCGGAATGTGGGGCCCGCCCGCCCCGTGTCCGGACTGTGGGGACCGTCCGCCCCGTGTCCGGACTGTGGGGACCGTCCGCCCCGTGTCCGGACTGTGGGGCCCGTCCGCCCCGTGTCCGGACTGTGGGGCCCGTCCGCCCCGTGTACGGACTGTGGGGCCGGTCCACCCCGTGTCCGGACTGTGGGGCCCGCCTACCCCGTGTCCGGACTGTGGGGCCCGCCCACCCGGGGCCCGCCCACCCCGTGTCCGGACTGTGGGGTCCGTCCACCCCGTGTCCGGACTGTGGGGCCCGCCCACCCAGTGTCCGGACTGTGGGGCCCGTCCACCCCGTGTCCGGACTTTAGGGCAGCCTACCCCGTGTCCGGACTTTGGGGCAGCCTACCCCGTGTCCGGACTGTGGGGCCCGTCTGCCCCGTGTCCGGACTGTGGGGCCTGTCCACCCCGTGTCCGGACTGTGGGGCCCGCCCACCCCGTGTCCGGACTGTGGGGCCCGTCCACCCCGTGTCCGGACTGTGGGGCCCGTCCACCCCATCTCCGGACTTTGGGGCAGCCTACCCCGTGTCCGGACTGTGGGGCCCGTCCGCCCCGTGTACGGACTGTGGGGCCCGTCCACCCCGTGTCCGGACTGTGGGGCCCGTCCACCCCGTGTCCGGACTTTGGGGCAGCCTACCCCGTGTCCGGACTGTGGGGCCCGTCCGCCCCGTGTCCGGAATGTGGGGCCGTCCCGCCCCGTGTCCGGACTGTGGGGACCGTCCGCCCCGTGTCAGGACTGTGGGGCCCGTCCGCCCCGTGTCCGGACTGTGGGGCCCGTCCGCCCCGTGTCCGGACTGTGGGGCCAGCCCGCCCCGTGTCCGGACTGTGGGGCCAGCCCGCCCCGTGTCCGGACTGTGGGGCCCGTCCGCCCGTGTCCGGACTGTGGGGCCCGTCCGCCCCGTGTCCGGACTGTGGGGCCCGTCCTCCCCGTGTCCGGACTGTGGGGCCCGTCCGCCCCGTGTCCAGACTGTGGGGCCCGTCCGCCCCGTGTCCGGACTGTGGGGCCCGTCCACCCCGTGTCCGGACTTTGGGGCAGCCTACCCCGGGTCTAGCCCCAGGTCTGGACTTTGGGAAATGTCCGCCCCGTGTCAGGACTGTGGGGCCCGTCCACCCTGTGTCTAGAATGTGGGGCCGCCTGCCCCGGGTCTAGCCTCAGGTCTGGACTTTGGGGCCGCCTGCCCCGGGTCTAGCCCCAGGTCTTGACTATGGGTCATGCCCGCCAAGTATCCGGACTGTGGGGCCCGTCCACCCCGTGTCTAGAATGTGGGGCCGCCTGCCCCGGGTCTAGCCTCAGGTCTGGACTGTGGGGCCGCCAGCCGCGGGTTTAGCCCCAGGTCTTGACTATGGGGCATGCCCGCCCCATATCTGGACTGTGGGGCTCGTCCACCCCGTGTCTGGACTGTGGGCCGCCTGCCCCGGGTCTAGCCCCAGGTCTGGACTGTGGGGCCACCTGCCCCGTGATTAGCCCTGTGTCCGGACTGTGGGGCCTGCCCGCCCTGTATCCTGACTGTGGAGCCCACCCGCCCAATGTCCTGACTGTGGGGCCCGCCCTGTGTCCTGACTGTGGGGCCCGTCCGCCCTGTGTCCTGACTGTGGGTCCCGCCCGCCCCATGTCCTGACTGTGGGGCTCGCCCGCCCCGTGTCCAGACTGTGGGGCTCGCCCGCCCCGTGTCCGGACTGTGGGGCTCATCCGCCCCGTGTCCGGACTTTGGGGCCGCCTGCCCCGGGACTAGCCCTGTGTCCGGACTGTGGGGCCCGCCCACCCCGTGTCCGGACTGTGGGGCCCGTCCGCCCCGTGTCCGGACTGTGGGGCCCGTCCGCCCCGTGTCCGGACTGTGGGGCCCGTCCGCCCCGTGTCCGGACTGTGGGGCTCGTCCGCCCCGTGTCCGGACTGTGGGGCTCGTCCGCCCCGTGTCCGGACTGTGGGGCCCGCCCGCCCCGTGTCCGACTGTGGGGCCCGCCCGCCCCGTGTCCGGACTGTGGGGCCCGTCCGCCCCGTGTCCGGACTGTGGGGCCCGTCCGCCCCGTGTCCGGACTGTGGGGCCAGCCCGCCCCGTGTCCGGACTGTGGGGCCCGTCCGCCCCGTGTCCGGACTGTGGGGCCCGTCCGCCCCGTGTCCGGACTGTGGGGCCCGTCCACCCCGTGTCCGGCCTGTGGGGCCGCCTGCCCCGGCTCTAGCCCCAGGTCAGGACTGTGGGGCATGCCCGCCCCGTGTCAGAACTGTGGGGCCCGTCCGCCCCGTGTCCGGACTGTGGGGCCGCCTGCCCCGGGACTAGCCCCGTGTACGGACTGTGGGGCCCGCCCGCCCCATGTCGTAACTATGGGCCCGCCCGCCCCGTGCCTGGACTGTGGGGCCCGTCCGCCCAGATTCTGGACTGTGGGGCCCGTCCGCTCCAAGCGTGGACTGTGGGGCCCGTCTGCCCCGAGCGTGGACTGTGGGGCCAGAGCGTGGACTGTGGGGCCTGTTCGCTCCGAGCCAATACTGTGGGGCCCATCCGCCCCGAGTCTGGACTGTGGGGCCCATCCGCCCCGAGCCTGGACTGTGTGGCCCCCCGCCCCGGGTCTGAAATGTGGGGCCGGCTTCCCCGGGTTTAGCCTGGACTGTGGGGCCCGCCCAAACTATGTCTGGACTGTGGCCGCCCCGTGTCTGGACTTTGGGGCTCGTCACCCCGTGTCTGGACTTTGGGGCAGCCTACCCCGGGTCTAGCCCCAGGTCTGGACTGTGGGGCATGTCCGCCCCGTGTCAGGACTGTGGGGCCCGTCCACCCCGTATCTGGACTGTGGGGCCGCCTGCCCCGGGCCGAGCCTCAGGTCTGGACTGTGGAGCCCGTCCGCCCCGAGCCTGGACTGTGGGGCCCGTTCGCCCCGAGCCAATACTGTGGGGCCCATCCGCCCCGAGCCTGGACTGTGGGGCCCATCCGCCCCGAGCCTGGACTGTGTGGCCCCCCGCCCCGGGTCTGAAATGTGGGGCCGGCTTCCCCGGGTTTAGCCCCGAGCCTGGACTGTGGGGCCCATCCGCCCCGTGTCCGGACTGTGGGGCCCGTCCGCCCCGTGTCCGGACTGTGGGGCCCGTCCGCCCCGTGTCCGGACTGTGGGGCCAGCCCGCCCCGTGTCCGGACTGTGGGGCCCGTCCGCCCCGTGTCCGGACTGTGGGGCCCGTCCGCCCCGTGTCCGGACTGTGGGGCCCGTCCGCCCCGTGTCCGGACTGTGGGGCCCGTCCGCCCCGTGTCCGGACTGTGGGGCCCGTCCGCCCCGTGTCCGGACTGTGGGGCCCGTCCACCCCGTGTCCGGACTTTGGGGCAGCCTACCCTGGGTCTAGCCCCAGGTCTGGACTGTGGGGCATGTCCGCCCCGTGTCAGGACTGTGGGGCCCGTCCACCCTGTGTCTAGAATGTGGGGCCGCCTGCCCCGGGTCTAGCCTCAGGTCTGGACTGTAGGGCCGCCTGCCCCGGGTCTAGCCCCAGGTCTTGACTATGGGTCATGCCCGCCCCGTATCCGGACTGTGGGGCCCGTCCACCCCGTGTCTAGAATGTGGGGCCGCCTGCCCCGGGTCTAGCCTCAGGTCTGGACTGTGGGGCCGTCAGCCCCGGGTTTAGCCCCAGGTCTTGACTATGGGGCATGCCCGCCCCATATCTGGACTGTGGGGCCCGTCCACCCCGTGTCTGGACTGTGGGCCGCCTGCCCCGGGTCTAGCCCCAGGACTGGACTGTGGGGCCACCTGCCCCGGGATTAGCCCTGTGTCCGGACTGTGGGGCCTGCCCGCCCTGTATCCTGACTGTGAAGCCCGCCCGCCCAATGTCCTGACTGTGGGGCCCGCCCTGTGTCCTGACTGTGTGGCCCGTCCGCCCTGTGTCCTGACTGTGGGTCCCGCCCGCCCCATGTCCTGACTGTGGGGCTCGCCCGCCCCGTGTCCAGACTGTGGGGCTCGCCTGCCCCGTGTCCGGACTGTGGGGCTCATCCGCCCCGTGTCCGGACTTTAGGGCCGCCTGCCCCGGGACTAGCCCTGTGTCCGGACTGTGGGGCCTGCCCGCCCTGTATCCTGACTGTGGAGCCCGCCCGCCCAATGTCCTGACTGTGGGGCCCGCCCTGTGTCCTGACTGTGGGGCCCGTCCGCCCCGTGTCCTGGCTGTGGGTCCCGCCCGCCCCGTGTCCTGACTGTGGGTCCCGCCCGCCCCGTTTCCTGACTGTGGGTCCCGCCCGCCCCGTGTCCGGACTGTGGGGCCCGTCCGCCCCGTGTCCGGACTGTGGGGCCCGTCCGCCCCGTGTCTGGACTGTGGGCCGCCTGCCCCGGGTCTAGCCCCAGGTCTGGACTGTGGGGCCACCTGCCCCGGGATTAGCCCTGTGTCCGGACTGTGGGGCCTGCCCGCCCTGTATACTGACTGTGGAGCCCGCCCGCCCAATGTCCTGACTGTGGGGCCCGCCCTGTGTCCTGACTGTGAGGCCCGTCCGCCCTGTGTCCTGACTGTGGGTCCCGCCCGCCCCATGTCCTGACTGTGGGGCTCGCCCGCCCCGTGTCCAGACTGTGGGGCTCGCCCGCCCCGTGTCCAGACTGTGGGGCTCGCCCGCCCCGTGTCCAGACTGTGGGGCTCGCCCGCCCCGTGTCCAGACTGTGGGGCTCGCCCGCCCCGTGTCCAGACTGTGGGGCTCATCCGCCCCGTGTCCGGACTTTGGGGCCGCCTGCCCCGGGACTAGCCCTGTGTCCGGACTGTGGGGCCTGCCCGCCCTGTATCCTGACTGTGGAGCCCGCCCGCCCAATGTCCTGACTGTGGGGCCCGCTCTGTGTCCTGACTGTGGGGCCCGTCCGCCCCGTGTCCTGACTGTGGGTCCCGCCCGCCCCGTGTCCTGACTGTGGGGCCCATCCGCCCCGTGTCCGGACTGTGGGGCCCGTCCGCCCCGTGTCCGGACTGTGGGGCCCGTCCGCCCCGTGTCCGGACTGTGGGGCCCGTCCGCCCCGTGTCCGGACTGTGGGGCCCGTCCGCCCCGTGTCCGGACTGTGGGGCCCGTCCGCCCCGTGTCCGGACTGTGGGGCCCGTCCGCCCCGTGTCCGGACTGTGGGGCCCGTCCGCCCCGTGTCCGGACTGTGGGGCCCGTCCGCCCCGTGTCCGGACTGTGGGGCCCGTCCGCCCCGTGTCCGGACTGTGGGGCCCGTCCGCCCCGTGTCCGGACTGTGGGTCCCGCCCGCCCCGTGTCCTGACTGTGGGTCCCGCCCGCCCCGTTTCCTGACTGTGGGTCCCGCCCGCCCCGTGTCCGGACTGTGGGGCCCGTCCGCCCCGTGTCCGGACTGTGGGGCCCGTCCGCCCCGTGTCCGGACTGTGGGGCCCGTCCGCCCCGTGTCCGGACTGTGAGGCCCGTCCGCCCCGTGTCCGGACTGTGGTGCCCGTCCGCCCCGTGTCCGGACTGTGGGCCGCCTGCCCCGGGTCTAGCCCCAGGTCTGGACTGTGGGGCCGCCAGCCCCGGGTTTAGCCCCAGGTCTTGACTATGGGGCATGCCCGCCCCATATCTGGACTGTGGGGCCCGTCCACCCCGTGTCTGTACTGTGGGCCGCCTGCCCCGGGTCTAGCCCCAGGTCTGGACTGTGGGGCCACCTGCCCCGGGATTAGCCCTGTGTCCGGACTGTGGAGCCCGCCCGCCCAATGTCCTGACTGTGGGGCCCGCCCTGTGTCCTGACTGTGGGGCCCGTCCGCCCTGTGTCCTGACTGTGGGTCCCGCCCGCCCCATGTCCTGACTGTGGGTCCCGCCCGCCCCATGTCCTGACTGTGGGGCTCGCCCGCCCCGTGTCCAGACTGTGGGGCTCGCCCGCCCCGTGTCCGGACTGTGGGGCTCATCCGCCCCGTGTCCGGACTTTGGGGCCGCCTGCCCCGGGACTAGCCCTGTGTCCGGACTGTGGGGCCTGCCCGCCCTGTATCCTGACTGTGGAGCCCGCCCGCCCAATGTCCTGACTGTGGGGCCCGCTCTGTGTCCTCACTGTGGGGCCCGTCCGCCCCGTGTCCTGACTGTGGGGCCCGCCCGCCCCGTGTCCTGACTGTGGGGCCCATCCGCCCCGTGTCCGGACTGTGGGGCCCGTCCGCCCCGTGTCCGGACTGTGGGGCCCGTCCGCCCCGTGTCCGGACTGTGGGGCCCGTCCGCCCCGTGTCCGGACTGTGGGGCCCGTCCGCCCCGTGTCCGGACTGTGGGGCCCGTCCGCCCCGTGTCCGGACTGTGGGGCCCGTCCGCCCCGTGTCCGGACTGTGGGGCCCGTCGGCCCCGTGTCCGGACTGTGGGGCCCGTCCGCCCCGTGTCCGGACTGTGGGGCCCGTCCGCCCCGTGTCCGGACTGTGGGGCCCGTCCGCCCCGTGTCCGGACTGTGGGGCCCGTCCGCCCCGTGTCCGGACTGTGGGGCCCGTCCGCCCCGTGTCCGGACTGTGGGGCCCGTCCGCCCGTGTCCGGACTGTGGGGCCCGTCCGCCCCGTGTCCGGACTGTGGGGCGCGTCCCCCCGTTTCCGGACAGTGGGGCCCGTCCACCCCGTGTCCGGACTGTGGGGCCCGTCCGCCCCGTGTCCGGACTGTGGGGCCCATCCGCCCCGTGTCCGGACTGTGGGGCCCGTCCACCCCGTGTCCGGAATGTGGGTCGCCTGCCCCGGGTCTAGCCCCAGGTCTGGACTGTGGGGCATGTCCGCCCCATGTCAGGTCTGTGAGGCCCGTCCACCCCGTGTCTAGAATATGGGACCGCCTGCCCCGGGTCTAGCCTCAGGTCTGGACTGTGGGGCCGCCTGCCCCGGGTCTAGCCCCAGGTCTGGACTATGGGGCATGCCCGCCCCGTGTCCGGACTGTGGGGCCCGTCCACCCCGTGTCTGGACTATGGGCCGCCTGCCCCGGGTCTAGCCCCAGGTCTGGACTGTGGGGCCCGCCCGACCCGTGTCCTGACTGTGGGGCCCGCCCGCCCCATGTCCTGACTGTGGAGCCCGCCCGCCCCATGTCCTGACTGTGGAGCCCGCCCGCCCCATGTCCTGACTGTGGAGCCCGCCCGCCCCATGTCCTGACTGTGGAGCCCGCCCGCCCCATGTCCTGACTGTGGAGCCCGCCCGCCCCATGTCCTGACTGTGGGGCCCGCCCGCCCCATGTCCTGACTGTGGGGCCCGCCCGCCCCATGTCCTGACTGTGGGGCCCGCCCGCCCCATGTCCTGACTGTGGGGCCCGCCCGCCCCATGTCCTGGCTGTGGGGCCCGCCCGCCCCATGTCCTGGCTGTGGGGCCCGCCCGCCCCATGTCCTGACTGTGGGCCCGCCCGCCCCGTGTCCTGACTGTGGGGCCCGCCCGCCCCGTGTCCTGACTGTGGGGCCCGCCCGCCCCGTGTCCTGACTGTGGGGCTCGCCCGCCCCGTGTCCTGACTGTGGGGCTCGCCCGCCCCGTGTCCTGACTGTGGGGCTCGCCCGCCCCGTGTCCTGACTGTGGGGCTCGCCCGCCCCGTGTCCAGACTGTGGGGCTCATCCGCCCCGTGTCTGGACTTTGGGGCCGCCTGCCCCGGGTCTAGCCCCGTTTCCTGTCTGTGGGGCACGCCCGCCCCAAGCTTGGACTGTGGGGCCCGTCCGTCCCGGGTATAGCCCCGAGCCTGGACTGTGGCGCCCGGCCGCCCTATGTCCGGACTGCGGCCGCCCAGTGTCCGGACTATGGGCCCGTCCGCCCCGTGTCCGGACTGTGGGGCCGCCTGCCCCGGGTCTAGCCTCAGGTCTGGACTGTGGGGCCGCCTGCCCCGGGTCTAGCCCCACGTCCTGACTATGGGTCATGCCCGCCCCGTATCCGGACTGTGGGGCCCGTCCTCCCCGTGTCTAGAATGTGGGGCCGCCTGCCCCGGGTCTAGCCTCAAGTCTGGACTGTGGGGCCGCCAGCCACGGGTTTAGCCCCAAGTCTTGATTATGGGGCATGCCCGCCCCGTATCTGGACTGTGGGGCCCGTCCACCCCGTGTCTGGACTGTGGGCCGCCTGCCCCGGGTCTAGCCCCAGGTCTGGACTGTGGGGCCACCTGCCCCGGGATTAGCCCTGTGTCCGGACTGTGGGGCCTGCCCGCCCTGTATCCTGACTGTGGAGCCCGCCCACCCAATGTCCTGACTGTGGGGCCCGCCTTGTGTCCTGACTGTGGGGCCCGTCCGCCCCGTGTCCTGACTGTGGGTCCCGACCGCCCCGTGTCCGGACTGTGGGGCCCGTCCGCCCCGTGTCCGGACTGTGGGGCCCGCCCGCCCCGTGTCCGGACTGTGGGGCCCGTCCGCCCCGTGTCCGGACTGTGGGGCGCGTCCCCCCGTGTCCGGACAGTGGGGCCCGTCCACCCCGTGTCCGGACTGTGGGGCCCGTCCACCCCGTGTCCGGACTGTGGGGCCCATCCGCCCCGTGTCCGGACTGTGGGGCCCGTCCACCCCGTGTCCGGACTGTGGGTCGCCTGCCCCGGGTCTAGCCCCAGGTCTGGACTGTGGGGCATGTCCGCCCCATGTCAGGTCTGTGAGGCCCGTCCACCCCGTGTCTAGAATATGGGACCGCCTGCCCCGGGTCTAGCCTCAGGTCTGGACTGTGGGGCCGCCTGCCCCGGGTCTAGCCCCAGGTCTGGACTATGGGGCATGCCCGCCCCGTGTCCGGACTGTGGGGCCCGTCCACCCCGTGTCTGGACTATGGGCCGCCTGCCCCGGGTCTAGCCCCAGGTCTGGACTGTGGGGCCCGCCCGACCCGTGTCCTGACTGTGGGGCCCGCCTGCCCCATGTCCTGACTGTGGAGCCCGCCCGCCCCATGTCCTGACTGTGGAGCCCGCCCGCCCCATGTCCTGACTGTGGGGCCCACCCGCCCCATGTCCTGACTGTGGGGCCCACCCGCCCCATGTCCTGACTGTGGGGCCCGCCCGCCCCATGTCCTGACTGTGGGCCCGCCCGCCCCGTGTCCTGACTGTGGGGCCCGCCCGCCCCGTGTCCTGACTGTGGGTCCCGCCCGCCCCGTGTCCTGACTGTGGGGCTCGCCCGCCCCGTGTACTGACTGTGGGGCTCGCCCGCCCCGTGTCCTGACTGTGGGGCTCGCCCGCCCCGTGTCCAGACTGTGGGGCTCATCCGCCCCGTGTCTGGACATTGGGGCCGCCTGCCCCGGGTCTAGCCCCGTTTCCTGTCTGTGGGGCACGCCCTTCCCAAGCTTGGACTGTGGGGCCCGTCCGTCCCGGGTCTAGCCCCGAGCCTGGACTGTGGCGCCCGGCCGCCCTATGTCCGGACTGCGGCCGCCCAGTGTCCGGACTATGGGCCCGTCCGCCCCGTTTCCGGACTGTGGGGCCGCCTGCCCCGGGTCTAGCCTCAGGTCTGGACTGTGGGGCCGCCTGCCCCGGGTCTAGCCCCACGTCTTGACTATGGGTCATGCCCGCCCCGTATCCGGACTGTGGGGCCCGTCCACCCCGTGTCTAGAATGTGGGGCCGCCTGCCCCGGGTCTAGCCTCAAGTCTGGACTGTGGGGCCGCCAGCCCCGGGTTTAGCCCCAAGTCTTGATTATGGGGCATGCCCGCCCCGTATCTGGACTGTGGGGCCCGTCCACCCCGTGTCTGGACTGTGGGCCGCCTGCCCCGGGTCTAGCCCCAGGTCTGGACTGTGGGGCCACCTGCCCCGGGATTAGCCCTGTGTCCGGACTGTGGGGCCTGCCCGCCCTGTATCCTGACTGTGGAGCCCGCCCACCCAATGTCCTGACTGTGGGGCCCGCCTTGTGTCCTGACTGTGGGGCCCGTCCGCCCCGTGTCCTGACTGTGGGTCCCGACCGCCCCGTGTCCAGACTGTGGGGCTCGCCCGCCCCGTGTCCAGACTGTGGGGCTCATCCGCCCCGTGTCCAGACTTTGGGGCCGCCTGCCCCGGGACAAGCCCCGTGTCCGGACTGTGAGGCCCGTCCGCCCCGAGCCCGGACTGTGGGGCCCATCCGCCCCGTGTCCGGACTGTGGGGCCCGTCCGCCCCGTGTCCGGACTGTGGGGCCCGTCCGCCCCGTGTCCGGACTGTGGGGCGCGTCCCCCCGTGTCCGGACAGTGGGGCCCGTCCACCCCGTGTCCGGACTGTGGGGCCCGTCCACCCCGTGTCCGGACTGTGGGGCCCGTCCACCCCGTGTCCGGACTGTGGGGCCCGTCCACCCCGTGTCCGGACTGTGGGTCGCCTGCCCCGGGTCTAGCCCCAGGTCTGGACTGTGGGGCATGTCCGCCCCATGTCAGGTCTGTGAGGCCCGTCCACCCCGTGTCTAGAATATGGGACCGCCTGCCCTGGGTCTAGCCTCAGGTCTGGACTGTGGGGCCGCCTGCCCCGGGTCTAGCCCCAGGTCTGGACTATGGGGCATGCCCGCCCCGTGTCCGGACTGTGGGGCCCGTCCACCCCGTGTCTGGACTATGGGCCGCCTGCCCCGGGTCTAGCCCCAGGTCTGGACTGTGGGGCCCGCCCGACCCGTGTCCTGACTGTGGGGCCCGCCTGCCCCATGTCCTGACTGTGGAGCCCGCCCGCCCCATGTCCTGACTGTGGAGCCCGCCCGCCCCATGTCCTGACTGTGGAGCCCGCCCGCCCCATGTCCTGACTGTGGGGCCCGCCTGCCCCATGTCCTGACTGTGGGGCCCGCCCGCCCCATGTCCTGACTGTGGGCCCGCCCGCCCCGTGTCCTGACTGTGGGGCCCGCCCGCCCCGTGTCCTGACTGTGGGTCCCGCCCGCCCCGTGTCCTGACTGTGGGGCTCGCCCGCCCCGTGTACTGACTGTGGGGCTCGCCCGCCCCGTGTCCTGACTGTGGGGCTCGCCCGCCCCGTGTCCTGACTGTGGGGCTCGCCCGCCCCGTGTCCAGACTGTGGGGCTCATCCGCCCCGTGTCTGGACTTTGGGGCCGCCTGCCCCGGGTCTAGCCCCGTTTCGTGTCTGTGGGGCACGCCCGCCCCAAGCTTGGACTGCGGGGCCCGTCCGTCCCGGGTCTAGCCCCGAGCCTGGACTGTGGCGCCCGGCCGCCCTATGTCCGGACTATGGGCCCGTCCGCCCCGTTTCCGGACTGTGGGGCCGCCTGCCCCGGGTCTAGCCTCAGGTCTGGACTGTGGGGCCGCCTGCCCCGGGTCTAGCCCCACGTCTTGACTATGGGTCATGCCCGCCCCGTATCCGGACTGTGGGGCCCGTCCACCCCGTGTCTAGAATGTGGGGCCGCCTGCCCCGGGTCTAGCCTCAAGTCTGGACTGTGGGGCCGCCAGCCCCGGGTTTAGCCCCAAGTCTTGATTATGGGGCATGCCCGCCCCGTATCTGGACTGTGGGGCCCGTCCACCCCGTGTCTGGACTGTGGGCCGCCTGCCCCGGGTCTAGCCCCAGGTCTGGACTGTGGGGACACCTGCCCCGGGATTAGCCCTGTGTCCGGACTGTGGGGCCTGCCCGCCCTGTATCCTGACTGTGGAGCCCGCCCACCCAATGTCCTGACTGTGGGGCCCGCCTTGTGTCCTGACTGTGGGGCCCGTCCGCCCCGTGTCCTGACTGTGGGTCCCGACCGCCCCGTGTCCAGACTGTGGGGCTCGCCCGCCCCGTGTCCAGACTGTGGGGCTCATCCGCCCCGTGTCCAGACTTTGGGGCCGCCTGCCCCGGGACAAGCCCCGTGTCCGGACTGTGAGGCCCGTCCGCCCCGAGCCCGGACTGTGGGGCCCATCCGCCCCGTGTCCGGACTGTGGGGCCCGTCCGCCCCGTGTCCGGACTGTGGGGCCCGTCCGCCCCGTGTCCGGACTGTGGGGCCCGTCCGCCCCGTGTCCGGACTGTGGGGCCCGTCCGCCCCGTGTCCAGACTGTGGGGCCCGTCCGCCCCGTGTCCGGACTGTGGGGCCCGTCCGCCCCGTGTCCGGACTGTGGGGCCCGCCCACCCCGTGTCCGGACTGTGGGGCCCGTCCACCCCGTGTCTAGAATGTGGGGCCGCCTGCCCCGGGTCTAGCCTCAGGTCTGGACTGTGGGGCCGCCAGCCCCGGGTTTAGCCCCAGGTCTTGACTATGGGGCATGCCCGCCCCATTTCTGGACTGTGGGGCCCATCCGCCCCGTGTCCGGACTGTGGGGCCCGTCCGCCCCGTGTCCGGACTGTGGGGCCCATCCGCCCCGTGTCCGGACTGTGGGGCCCGTCCGCCCCGTGTCCGGACTGTGGGGCCCGCCCACCCCGTGTCCGGACTGTGGGGCCCGTCCACCCCGTGTCCGGACTGTGGGGCCCGTCCACCCCGTGTCCGGACTGTGGGGCCCGTCCACCCCGTGTCCGGACTGTGGGGCCCGTTCACCCCGTGTCCGGACTTTGGGGCAGCCTACCCCGGGTCTAGCCCCAGGTCTGGACTGTGGGGCATGTCCGCCCCGTGTCAGGACTGTGGGGCCCGTCCACCCTGTGTCTAGAATGTGGGGCCGCCTGCCCCGGGTCTAGCCTCAGGTCTGGACTGTGGGGCCGCCTGCCCCGGGTCTAGCCCCAGGTCTTGACTATGGGTCATGCCCACCCCGTATCCGGACTGTGGGGCCCGTCCACCCCGTGTCTAGAATGTGGGGCCGCCTGCCCCGGGTCTAGCCTCAGGTCTGGACTGTGGGGACGCCAGCCCCGGGTTTAGCCCCAGGTCTTGACTATGGGGCATGCCCGCCCCATATCTGGACTGTGGGGCCCGTCCACCCCGTGTCTGGACTGTGGGCCGCCTGCCCCGGGTCTAGCCCCAGGTCTGGACTGGGGGGCCACCTGCCCCGGGATTAGCCCTGTGTCCGGACTGTGGGGCCTGTCCGCCCTGTATCCTGACTGTGGAGCCAGCCCGCCCAATGTCCTGACTGTGGGGCCCGCCCTGTGTCCTGACTGTGGGGCCCGTCCGCCCTGTGTCCTGACTGAGGGTCCCGCCCGCCCCGTGTCCAGACTGTGGGGCTCGCCCGCCCCGTGTCCAGACTGTGGGGCTCGCCCGCCCCGTGTCCAGACTGTGGGGCTCATCCGCCCCGTGTCCGGATTTGGGGCCGCCTGCCCCGGGACTACCCCCGTGTCCGGACTGTGAGGCCCGTCCGCCCTGAGCCTGGACTGTGGGGCCCGTCCGCCCCGTGTCCGGACTGTGGGGCCCGTCCGCCCCGTGTCCGGACTGTGGGGCCCGTCCGCCCCGTGTCCGGACTGTGGGGCCCGTCCGCCCCGTGTCCGGACTGCGGGGCCCGTCCGCCCCGTGTCCGGACTGTGGGGCCCGTCCGCCCCGTGTCCGGACTGTGGGGCCCGTCTGCCCCGTGTCCGGACTGTGGGGCCCGTCCGCCCCGTGTCCGGACTGTGGGGCCCGTCCGCCCCGTGTCCGGATTGTGGGGCCCGTCCGCCCAGTGTCCGGATTGTGGGGCCCGTCCGCCCAGTGTCCGGACTGTGGGGCCCTTCCGCCCCGTGTCCGGACTGTGGGGCCCGTCCGCCCCGTGTCCGGACTGTGGGGCCCGTCCGCCCCGTGTCCGGACTGTGGGGCCCGTCCGCCCCTTGTCTGGACTGTGGGGCCCGTCCGCCCCTTGTCCGGACTGTGGGGCCCGTCCGCCCCGTGTCCGGACTGTGGGGCCCGTCCGCCCCGTGTCCGGACTGTGGGGCCCGCCCGCCCCATGTCCTGACTGTGGGGCCCGCCCGCCCCATGTCCTGACTGTGGGGCCCGCCCGCCCCATGTCCTGACTGTGGGGCCCGCCCGCCCCGTGTCCTGACTGTGGGGCCCGCCCGCCCCGTGTCCTGACTGTGGGTCCCGCCCGCCCCGTGTCCTGACTGTGGGTCCCGCCCGCCCCGTGTCCTGACTGTGGGGCTCGCCCGCCCCGTGTCCGGACTGTGGGGCCCGCCCGCCCCGTGTCCGGACTGTGGGGCCCGCCCGCCCCGTGTCCGGACTGTGGGGCGCGTCCGCCCCGTGTCCGGACTGTGGGGCCCGTCCACCCCGTGTCCGGACTGTGGGGCCCGTCCACCCCGTGTCTGGACTGTGGGGCCCGTCCACCCCGTGTCCGGACTGTGGGGCCCGTCCACCCCGTGTCCGGACTGTGGGTCGCCTGCCCCGGGTCTAGCCCCAGGTCTGGACTGTGGGGCATGTCCGCCCCATGTCAGGTCTGTGAGGCCCGTCCACCCCGTGTCTAGAATATGGGACCGCCTGCCCCGGGTCTAGCCTCAGGCCTGGACTGTGGGGCCGCCTGCCCCGGGTCTAGCCCCAGGTCTGGACTATGGGGCATGCCCGCCCCGTGTCCGGACTGTGGGGCCCGTCCACCCCGTGTTTGGACTATGGGCCGCCTGCCCCGGGTCTAGCCCCAGGTCTGGACTGTGGGGCCCGCCCGCCCCGTGTCCTGACTGTGGGACCCACCCGCCCCATGTCCTGACTGTGGAGCCCGATCGCCCCATGTCCTGACTGTGGGGCCCGCCCGCCCCGGGGCCCGCCTGCCCCATGTCCTGACTGTGGGGCCCGCCCGCCCCATGTCCTGACTGTGGGGCCCGCCCGCCCCATGTCCTGACTGGGGGCCCGCCCGCCCCGTGTCCTGACTGTGGGTCCCGCCCGCCCCGTGTCCTGACTGTGGGGCTCGCCCGCCCCGTGTCCTGACTGTGGGGCTCGCCCGCCCCGTGTCCTGACTGTGGGGCTCGCCCGCCCCGTGTCCTGACTGTGGGGCTCGCCCGCCCCATGTCCAGACTGTGGGGCTCATCCGCCCCGTGTCTGGACTTTGGGGCCGCCTGCCCTGGGTCTAGCCCCGTTTCCGGTCTGTGGGGCACGCCCGCCCCAAGCTTGGACTGTGGGGCCCGTCCGTCCCGGGTCTAGCCCCGAGCTTGGACTGTGGGGCCCGGCCGCCCCATGTCCAGACTGCGGCCGCCCAGTGTCCGGACTATGGGCCCGTTCACCCCGTGTCCGGACTGTGGGGCCGCCTGCATCGGGTCTAGCCCCAGGTCTGGACTGTGGGGCCCCCCGCCCGCCCCAGGTCCGGACGGTGGGGCCGCCCGCCCCGAGTCTAGCCCCAGGTCTGGACTGTGGGGCCCCCCGCCAGCCCCGGGTACGGACTGTGGGGCCCCCCGCCCGCCCCGGGTACGGACTGTGGGGCCCCCCGCTCGCCCCGAGTCTGGACTGTGGGGAAGCCTGCCCCGGGTCTGGACTGTGGGGCAAGTCCGCCCCATGTCAGGACTGTGGGGCAAGTCCGCCCCATGTCAGGACTGTGGGGCCCGTCCACCCCGTGTCTGGACTGTGGGGCCGCCTGCCCCTGGTCTAGCCTCAGGTCTGGACTGTGGGGCCGCCTGCCCCGGGACTAGCCCCGTGTCCGGACTGTGGGGCCCGTCCGCCCCGAGCCTGGACTGTGGGGCCCGTCCGCCCGAGCCTGGACTGTGGGGCCCCCCGCCCGCCCCGGGTATGGACTGTGGGGCCCCCCGCTCGCCCCGAGTCTGGAATGTGGGGCCGCCTGCCCCGGGTCTGGACTGTGGGGCATGTCCGCCCCATGTCAGGACTGTGGGGCCCGTCCACCCGGTGTCTGGACTGTGGGGCCGCCTGCCCCTGGTCTAGCCTCAGGTCTGGACTGTGGGGCCGCCTGCCCCGGGACTAGCCCCGTGTCCGGACTGTGGGGCCCGTCCGCCTCGAGCCTGGACTGTGCGGCCCGTCCGCCATATGTCCGGACTGTGGCTCCCCCCGTGTCCGGACTGTGGGGACCGTCCACCCCGTGTCCGGACTGTGGGTCGCGTGCTCCGGGTCTAGCCCCAGGTCTGGACTGTGGGGCATGCTTGCTCCGTGTCCGGACTGTGGGGCCCATCCACCCCGTGTCCGGACTGTGGGCCGTCTGCCCCGGGTCTAGCCCCAGGTCTGGACTGTGGGGCCGCCTGCCCCGGGATTAGCCCTGTGTTCGGACTGTGGGGCCCGCCCGCCCCATGTCCTGACGGTGGAGCCCGCCCTCCCCGTGTCCTGACTGTGGGGGCCGCCCGCCCCGTGTCCTGACTGCCCGCCCCGTGTCCTGACTGTGGGGCCCGCCCGCCCCGTGTCCTGACTGTGGGGCCCGCCCGCCCCGTGTCCTGACTGTGGGGCCCGCCTGCCCCGTGTCCTGACTGTAGGGTTCGCCCGCCCCGAGTCCAGACTGTGGGGCCCATCCGCCCCGTGTCCGCACTTGGGGCCGCCTGCCCCGGGTCTAGCCCCAGGTCTGGACTGTGGGGCCACCTACCCCAGGACTAGCCCTGTGTCTGGACTGTGGGGCACGCCCGCCCCGAGCCTGGACTGTGGGACATGCCCGCCCCGAGTAGGAAAGGGGAGCCTGTCTGCCCCGGGCCTGGACGGTGGGGCCCGTCCGCCCTGAGCCTGGACTGTGGGGCCCGTCCGCCCCGAGCGTGGACTGTGGGGCCCGAGCGTGAACTGTGGGGCCTATCCACCCCGAGCCTGGACTGTGGGGCCCGTCCGCCCGAGCCTGGACTGTGGGGCCCCCCGCCCGCCCCGGGTCTGGACTGTGGGGCCGGCTGGCCCCGGGTCTAGCCCCGAGCCTGGACTGTGGGGCTGCCTGCCCCGAGACTAGCCCCGCATCCGGACTGTGGGGCCCCCTGCCTGCCCCGTGTCCTGACTGTGGGGCCCCCCGCCCGCCCCGTGTCTTGACTGTGGGGCCCCCCGCCCGCCCCGTGTCCTGACTGTGGGGCCAGCCAGCCCCGTGTCCTGAGTGTGGGGCCCATCGGCCCCGTGTCCGGCTTTTGCGGCCGCCTGCCCCGGGTCTAGCTCCAGGTCTGGACAGTGGGGACCCACGCCTGCCCCGGGTCCGGACTGTGGGGCCCCCCACCCGCCCCGACTCTGGAGTGTGGGGCCCCCCGTCCGCCCCGATCCTGGACTTTGGGGCCTGTTCGCCCGAGCTTGGACCGTGCGGCCCGATCTCCCCGAGCCTGGACCGTGGGACCCGTCCTCCCCGAGCCTAGACCGAGGGACCCGTCCTCCCCGAGACTAGACCGAGGGGCCCGTCCGCCCCGAGCCTGGACTGTGGGGCCCGTCCGCCCCGAGCTTGGACTGTGGGGCCCGTCCAACCCGAGCCTGGACTGTGGGGCCCGTCCTCCCCGAGCCTGGACTGTGGGGCCCGTCCGCCCTGGGTCTGGATTGTTAGGCCGCCTGTCCCGGATCTAGCCTCGGGTCCGGACTATGGGGCCCGCCCGCCCCGGGTCCGGACTGTGGGGCCCGCCCGCCCCGGGTCCGGACTGTGGGGCCCGCCCGCCCCGAGTCCGGACTGTGGGGCCCGCCCGCCCCGGGTCCGGACTGTGGGGCCCGCCCGCCCGCCCCGGGCTACTTTCAGTAGTATGTCAGCCGATTGTGGTTTGTAGGCTTCTTTTCTTTACTGTCTCAATGCTTCATTAACTAGCAATTCTGCTGATATTGGTAAGAATGACTTCAGGGTGATAACGGCTGATCCTATCAAACAACAAGGAGGTGCCTTAATAAAGTACAGTCCTGAGGGTAGCTGGTGAGGCCAACAAATTTCCAGTCCATCCCTCATACTTAGATGATAAATGCAGACCTGTTCAATGTGCTATCCATGTCCCAGTTTGGCCTCTTGTTGGTAGGAGGTGTAAATGGTTGCTTTAAACAGAATGAAGCTATTTTAAGTCTGATGTCGGGAGTCTCAGAATGGACTGGTCGACATTTTACTTAGCAAAATATTTATGTCCCAGTTATCCTTCTAGTTGAAGTTGGTCATGGTTGTGATTAGTAGGGGAGTAACGACTGCGGTCACAGCAAGTCACAAAGGCCCGGAGGATCAGGGGCCGCCGACACCAGCAGAACCTTTAATTAGATGTGTGTCCTCCTACGCACATCCAGTTGAAGTGTATTGCTGTGGACATACCTATTGGGTCCTTTAGCGACAATGCATTCTGTCGGCCAATCATAGGCCAGCACATGACGGGGCGCATGGCAGTAACGTCATGCACTCCCGTCACAGGCCGAAGTCAGCTGCCTGCTTCACAACAGGACTTGCGGAGCGGGAGTGAAGGGAAGGTGGGTAGAGTATTTAAATATTTATTTTAAATAAGTTGCCATACTACTATATGTAGCATCGGCGTCTCTGCCCCCTGCTAGGCAGAGACGCCGTCCCATTCACCTCCTCGCTCCCCGCTCTGCGTTCACCAGCGCTCCTCTTCCTGCAGCCGGCGCGCGCAGCTCCCCGGGCACTGTGCTTAGGGCGCGCTCGCTCCCTCCCTCTTAAAGGGGCCGCGTGCGCCGTCCTAAGGAGTCCTCGGCCAATAGCCGAGGGTCCTCCCATATATAAGGCACCTCCTCCAAAATGGAGGTGCCCGAGCAAAAGTTGTTGCACAGTGTTTCTGACTTCTGCTTCAGCCCTCAGGTCCCGCTGCTAGCCTGACTACCAGTCTTGCCCACCAGCCTGTTACCTGCCGTGCCTGCCAGCCCGCTCACCTGGGAGCACTTGCCTGTTGCCTGCCTGGTACCTGCCGTGCCTGTCAGCCCGCTCACCTGGGAGCACTTGCCTGTGACCTGCCTGTTACCTGCCGTGCCTTCCTGGGGGCTCCTGCCGTCACTTGCCGTGACCACTTGCCAGCCCACCTAGAGACTCCTGCCGTCACTTGCCGTGACCACCTAGAGACTCCTGCCGTCACTTGCCGTGACCACCTGCCAGCCCACCTAGAGACTCCTGCTCGCCAGCCTGCCTGCTGTGCCTACCCGCTATTCCGGTCAGTCCCTGCCATCTGTACCGTGAAGGTCACCTGCTCCCTTACAAGGTCATCCCCAGAGTAGCACCTGGTCCCTCGGCTCGGTCCCTCCCTGGTCACGGAGTCGTTAGCCGCCGTACGACCAGGGTCGGTCCGGGTTGATACTTAGTTACGCCCCTCTGGGTCCCTCCTTGCACCATAGCACAGAGGTTCCACACCCCGGACCCGTAACACTATATATGACTATGAGGTGCTTTATACTACTATATATGACTACGGGGTGCATTATACTGCTATATGACTATGGGGTACATTATACTACTATATATGAATATGGGGTATACTATACTACTATATATGGCTATAAGGGTGCATTATACTGCTATATATGACTATGATGTACATTATACTGCTATATATGACTATGGGGGTACATTATACTGCTATATATGACTGAAGTGCAATATAGTGCTATATATGACTATAGGGTGCATTTTACTACTATTTATGACTATGGTGGTGCATTATACTACTATTTATGACTATGGAGGTGCATTACACTACTATATATGACTATGGGGGTTGTATTATACTACTACGGATGACTATTGGGGTTGTATTATACTACTACGGATGACTATAGGGGTGCATTATACTTCTGTATATGACTATGAAGGTGTATTATACTACTATATATGACTATGTGGGTGCATTATACTACTATATATGACTATGGGGGTGCATTATACTGATATGACAGTGGGGTGCATTATACTACTATATATGACTATGGGGGTACATTATACTACTATAAATGACTATGGGGTGCTTTATACTACTATATATGACTATGGGGTGCTTTATACTACTATATATGACTATGGGGTGCTTTATACTAGTGTATATGACTATGGGGGTGCAGTATACTATTATATATGACTATGGGGGTGCAGTATACTATTATATATGACTATGGGGGTACATTATACAACTATATATGACCAGGAGGTGCAATATACTGCTATATATGACTATGGGGTGCATTATACTACTTTATAAACTATATGGGGGTACATTATACTGCCTTATATGACTATGGAGTGCATTATACTGCTTTATGTGACGATGGGGGTGCATTATACTTCTATGGATGACTATGAAGTGTATTATACTACTATATATGACTATGAGGATGCATTATACTACTGTACATGTCTATGGGGTGCATTATACTACTATATATGACTGGGGGTGCATTATACTGCTATATAGGACTATGGCTTGCATTATACTGCTATATATGACGATGGGGTGCATTATACTGCTATATATGACGATGGGGGTGCATTATACTGCTATATATGACGATGGGGGTGCATTATACTGCTATATATGACTATGGAGGTGCATTATACTACTATATATGACTATGAGGATGCATTATACTACTGTACATGTCTATGGGGTGCATTATACTACTATATATGACTGGGGGTGCATTATACTGCTATATAGGACTATGGCTTGCATTATACTGCTATATATGACGATGGGGTGCATTATACTGCTATATATGACGATGGGGGTGCATTATACTGCTATATATGACTATGGAGGTGCATTATACTACTATATATGACTATGAGGATGCATTATACTACTGTACATGTCTATGGGGTGCATTATACTACTATATATGACTGGGGGTGCATTATACTGCTATATAGGACTATGGCTTGCATTATACTGCTATATATGACGATGGGGTGCATTATACTGCTATATATGATGATGGGGGTGCATTATACTGCTATATATGACTATGGAGGTGCATTATACTACTATATATGACTATGGGGTGCATTACACTACTTTATATGACTATGGAGGTACATTATATTACCATATATGACTATGGGGGTGAATTATACTGCTATATATTATGATGTGGTGCATTATACTACTATGTATGACTGTGGAGGTGCTTTATACTTTATTGAAAACTATGGGGTGCATTATACTACATGTATGACTAGGAGCTGTGCATTATACTTTATGGACGACTATGGGCTGTACAGTATATTATATAGAGGAGAATGGGATGCATTATACTATATGAAGGACTATGGGAAGTGCGTTATACTTCTGCTCTGGAGCCCCATGACTTGAATGTATACCCCTGGTGAGTATAATGGCTTAGGTTTTTTTTTATACAATAAAGAACAGCGGCAGAATGGGGGACATATTCGGGATATATATATTCAGACTCTAGTTACGCCACTGGTCATAAGACACATGAAATCATTGTAAGTTCAATTAATATTCGGGGTCTGGAGTCATAAATTGGACTGGTTGGCGTTTAAGTTGGTTAACCATTTAGTTTCCAGGTTATCCTTTAAGTTGGATTTGTAAGTTGGGTATGGCTGAGCTGAGCAAAACCAGTGCAAGTCCAGCTGCTCCTCCTGGTCCGGTGTCATAGGATGGACTGCTCAGCATTTAAGTTGATAAACATCTACATTTCAGTTTACTCTCCTTGTTGGAGGTGCAAGCTGGACATGGCTGCAATAAGCTGAATAAAACCACTGTAAGTCCAGTTAAGGCTCCTAGTTGGAAGAGATGGCCTTGTGGACACAAAGTGATTAAACTGTTAATGCCCCAATCTACCCTCCTGGTATGGAGTGGTAAGATGAGCTTGATGGTGTCATGTTGGACAGCACTACAGTGGAGAAAATAAGTATTTGATACACTGACGATTTTGCAAGTTTTCCTACCTACAAAGAGTGTAGAGGTCTGTCATTTTTATCGTAGGTCACTTCATCTGTGAGAGACAAAATCTAAAAATCAGAAAATCACATTATATGATTTTTAAATAATTAAATTGCATTTTATTGCATGAAATAAGTATTTGATCACCTACCAACCAGCAAGAATTCTGGCTCTCACATACTTGTTAGTTTTTCTTTAAGAAGCCCTCCTACTCTGCACTCATTACCTGTATTAATTGCACTTGTTTGAACTTATTACCTGTATAAAAGACACAAGGCTGGGATGGGCTACAGGACAATAAGCAAGCAGCTTCACGAGACGGCAACAACTGTTGGCGCAATTATTAGAAAATGGAAGAAACACAAGATGACTAAGTCTTCCTCGGTCAGGGGCTCCATGCAAGATCTCGCCTCGTGGGGTAAGGATGATTCTGAGAAACGTCAGGAATCAGCCCAGAACTACATGGGAGGACCTGGTCAATGACCTAAATAGAGCTGGCACCACAGTCTCAAACATTACCATTAGTTACACACTACGCTATCATGGATTAAAATCCTGCAGGGCACACAAGGTCCAGAGCTCACCCCAGCACATATCCAGGCCTGTTTGAAGTTGCCAATAACCATCTGGATGATCCAGAGGAGGCATGGGAGAAGGTCATGTGGTCAGATGAGATCAAAATAGAACTTTTTGGTGTCCACTCCACTCACCTTGTTTGGAGGAAGAAGAAGGATGAGTACAACCCCAAGAACACTCTCCCAACCATGAAGCATGGCGGGGGAAACCTCATACTTCGGATGTGCTTTTTTTTGCAAAGGGGACAGGACGACTGCAATGTATTGAAGAGAGGATGGATGGGGTCATGTATCTTCCTTCCCTCAGTAAGCACGTTGAAGATGGGTTGTGGTTGGGTCTTCCAGCATGACAATGATCTGAAACACACAGCCAGGGCAACCTAAGGCGTGGCTCGATAAGAAGCATTTCAAGGTCCTGTAGTGGTCTAGCCAGTCTCCAGACCTGATCCCAGTAGAAAAGCTTTGGAGGGAGCTGAAACTCAATATTGCCCAGCAACAGCCCCGAAACTTGAAAGATCTGGAGAAGATCCGTATGGAGGAGAGGGCCAAAATCCCTGCTGCAGTGCGTGCAAACCTGGTCAAGAACTACAGGAAATATCTGACCTCTGTAATTGCAAACAAAGGTTTCTGTACCAAATATTAAGTTCTATTTTTCTATTGTATCAAATACTTATTTCATGCAATAAAATGCAAATGAATTATGTAATGTTAATCATACAATGTGATTTTTCTGGATTTTATTTTTAAACTTGGTCTCTCACAGGTGAAGTGACCTACGATAAAAATTACAGACCTCTCCATTCATTGTAGGTGGGAAAACTTGCAAAATCGGCAGTGTATTAAATACTTCTTTTCCCCACCGTATACCAGTCTGCCCTCCTAATGGAAGTTGGATCTGGATTCGCCAGTGTGGGGCTGATAAACCATCAATGTCCCAGTCTATGCTCCTAACTGGAGGAGCATGATGGACGGAGTTATACCGGTTCTAGTGAAAATATTCCAAGACCAGCATATCCTCTTGGTTGAAGTTGGAAAATGGACATATTAGAAATTAAGTCGGTGAAGCCATTATACCCAATAAGTATTTCAGGATTGAAGTCCTAAAATTGCTAGATTGAACTAAGTGGTGAGTTGGTTAAATATCCGGTCAATGTGCTTTTTGGGTGATTAAAACGGCAATTCTGCAATAAATCTACAAGGGGAGGAATTGATGGATGAGTTAAAATGTCCACTTACCTGTCAGACTCCTGTAGCAAAGGAGTAACCTCTCCGCTAGTCAAGACGAATGCCTTCTCACTGCGTTTCTTCAGACGACTTAACGTTACGTCCTATGGGACAAACCAAAAAAAAAAAAGATTGGTGAAGTTTGATTGAAATAAGGTATTAAATATTCTGGTTTCTGGATCCCCTTTGGCATTCTGGGATGCTCAATCTACACTTTATAGCAAAAAGTGGGGTAGATATTTTTGAACCATTAGGTGGTCATTGACACTGGAAGGGTTTCTTACTGTCCAGACCTTCGCCTTAGGGGGGCCTTACTTCAATGGAAAATATCAACAATATTGTGTTTGTGATCCAATTCTCTCGCATGCGAGATTCGGATCACAGGTGTGGAGAAGATGGAGCATTTAATTTCTCCATCTTCTCAATTGTGTGAGTCAGCCGGCGTATATTGGACTGCACTCAGATGACATCTGAGTGCAGTCCGATGTTTTTCACGTATCCATAGACTTGTATGGGCGCGTTGTCTGATATACTCTGCCAATTGCAGCATGCAGCAATTTTTTTCTCATGCTGACTTGGCATGAGAAAATAAACACTAGTTGGCACTGCCCCATAGTATAACATTGGAGTGAGTGCTATACTCATCCGAGTTATATGCCGGCTACTCAGCAGTGTCAGCGATCCCTAAAGGCATCACCTTGACAATCACAGCAATAAGCACATGACACAGATGTGTGGGCTCTGATTTTTTGGGGGGCAAAATGGTGCAGTGCTGAACTTCACCACAAACACCCCCAGCTACATGATGTGTAAACAGGACCCCAAGATTGTGTGAAGAGACGCTTACCTGGACCAGTCTCCTTCAAGCTGTCCGGGGTTAAAGACATAAAATGATTCAGGTTTAGAAATGTGCACATTCTATTTCATCTGTGATGTCATGGAATGTCGATGACGTCACGCGCCCTGTGATGTCATTAAAACTCTCACTGCTTTTTATGGATCCAGTTTACAACATCAACAAAAAATTAATTCAATAAAAAGACAAAACCCCGACCTCATTTTATAATTCTATGAGGCACATTTAAAAGGAGCCTTTTATTTTATCTATATTACCTACTGCTCTATGTAGTAAAATAACACCCAGGACCCCATACTGCCAGTCCTGACCCCAGTAACCTACAACTCCAATGTCCCCCCGAATTCAACAGGAACAAAGGAGCTGACAACAGAGAATGATGGCATACGCTACTAAATTTCTGTTACAAAGTGCTGTAATTCTACCACGTCAATGGCAAAACGATCCAAAAATGGAGCCCCATAAAGATGTCCCAACTTGAGCCCCCCCTATCTACATGCCTTACTAGAGCATAGGGGTGACATAGGGGGCGAGCGCCATTGTAGTCTGCCATAGTGGGCGGGCAGTGCAAAGAGCTGGAAGACCCCCAACAAATATGTATCATCACATTGTCATCCTCCTGCTATAGGGGGCATGTAACACGCTGCTTCCCCAGCAATATAGCAGCTCATTGCTGGGGGTTTAGCTGCCATACTTGTTCATATCAACAGATCATCAGTGACTCCTCATTTAGGTAAGGGGTGGTCCTGAAAATGTCTTATTACAGAGTGTTTCTGGCGATCCATGATAAATCCGGGGGATACGCTATAAGTATACCAAAGCTTAAAAGTAATGTGCTCCCTACCTGGACTCGTCCCCTTCCAGCTCTCAGATCCTAGTGACACAAGATGGCTCTGGTGCAGAGCTTCATACATTCTACTCCAGCTGTCATGTCTATGATGTCATGTGCATTGTGATGTCATCATGGCTCTCACTGTTATTTCACATTTACAACCACAAGAAAAAGTTGATATTAATTGTTTAAAAAAACAAAACTATAAAACATTGTGGGTAATTGCGGCCTGTGATTATTTTACACACTATCATTAATATTTGGGGGGATTAGTCATGTCCTTCGCCTTCCCCTCCTGCACTGCACTTTATATGTTGTATATTATAATAATGGACAATCCACAAGCCCTGCTTGTAGAATATGTAATATAGATACAGTACAGACCAAAAGTTTGGACACACCTCATTTAAAGATTTTTCTGTATTTTCATGACTATGAAAATTGTACATTCACACTGAAGGCATCAAAACTATGAATTAACACATGTGGAATTATATACTTAACAAAAATGTGTGAAACAACTGAAAATATGTCTTATATTCTAGGTTCTTCAAAGTAGCCCCCTTTTGCTTTGATGACTGCTTTGCACACTCTTGGCATTCTCTTCATGAGCTTCAAGAGATTGTCACCGGAAATGGTTTTCACTACACAGGTGTGCCCTGTCAGGTTTAATAAGTGGGATTTCTTGCCTTATAAATGGAGTTGGGACCATCAGTTGTGTTGTGCAGAAGTCAGGTGGATACACAGCTGATAGTCCTACTGAATAGACTGTTAGAATTTGTATTATGGCAAGAAAAAAGCAGCTAAGTAAAGAAAAACGAGTGGCCATCATTACTGTAAGAAATGAAGGTCAGTCAGTCTGAAAAATTGGGAAAACTTTGAAAGTGTCCCCAAGTACAGTTGCAAAAACCATCAAGCGCTACAAAGAAACTGGCTCACATGAGGACCGCCCCAGGAAAGGAAGACCAAGAGTCACCTCTGCTTCTGAGGATAAGTTTATCTGAGTCACCAGCCTCAGAAATCGCAGGTTAACAGCAGCTCAGATTAGAGACCAGGTCAATGCCACACAGAGTTCTAGCAGCAGACACATCTCTTCAACAACTGTTAAGAGGAGACTCTGTGCAGCAGGCCTTCATGGTAAAATAGCTGCTAGGAAACCACTGCTAAGAACAGGCAACAAGCAGAAGAGACTTGTTTGGGCTAAAGAACACAAGGAATGGACATTAGACCAGTGGAAATCTGTGCTTTGGTCTGATGAGTCCAAATTTGAGATCTTTGGTTTCAACCACCGTGTCTTTCTGCGACGCAGAAAAGGTGAACGGATGGACTCTACATGCCTGGTTCCCACCGTGAAGCATGGAGGAGGAGGTGTGATGGTGTGGGGGTGCTTTGCTGGTGACACTGTTGGGGATTTATTCATAATTGAAGGCATACTGAACCAGCATGACTACCACAGCATCTTGCAGCGGCATGCTATTCCATCCGGTTTGCGTTTAGTTGGACCATCATTTATTTTTCAACAGGACAATGACCCCAAACACACCTCCAGGCTGTGTAAGGGCTATTTGACCAAGAAGGAGAGTGATGGGGTGCTACGCCAGATGACAGGCCTCCACAGTCACCAGACCTGAAACCAATCGAGATGGTTTGGGGTGAGCTGGACCGCAGAGTGAAGGCAAAAGGGCCAACAAGTGCTAAGCATCTCTGGGAACTCCTTCAAGATTGTTGGAAGACCATTTCCGGTGACTACTTCTTGAAGCTCATCAAGAGAATGCCAGGAGTGTGCAAAGCAGTCATCAAAGCAAAAGATGGCTACTTTGAAGAACCTAGAATATAAGACATATTTTCAGTTGTTTCACACTTTTTTGTTAAGTATATAATTCCACGTGTTAATTCATAGTTTTGATGCCTTCAGTGTGAATGTACAATTTTCATAGTCATGAAAATACAGAAAAATCTTTAAATGAGAAGGTATGTCCAAACTTTTGGTCTGTACTGTATATACTAGATGGAGCCCCGATGCTGTCTCATCGGGAGGGCAGTAATGTCACGATGGGGGCAGGCTTTGCAGCGCTGAGAATCTCTCCCCCCCATGTGCTCACCCACCTATCCACTCTCTCTTTCCCCCATGTGCTGACTTCTCCCGTCTGTGATCTCTTCTTTGACCTGTCTACCCCATGTGCTCTCCCCCTTGTCTGCTGTCTCTCTCCTTCCTGTGCTGTGTTCTCCCCTCATGTGCTGTCCCGTTTGAGCTGTCTCTCCTCTGTGCTCTGTCTCTTTCCCCTCTGTGCGCTTTCTCTCTCCCCCATCTGCTGTCTTCTCCTCTCATGTGATCTCTTCTTTGACCTGTCTACCCCATGTGCTCTCCCCCTTGTCTGCTGTCTCTCTCCTTCCTGTGCTGTGTTCTCCCTTCATGTGCTGTCCTGTTTGAGCTGTCTCCCCCCTGTGCTCTGTCTCTCTCCCCCTGTGCACTTTCTCTCTCCCCCATCTGCTGTCTTCTCCTCTCATGTGATCTCTTCTTTGACCTGTGTACCCCATGTGCTCTCCCCCTTGTCTGCTCTCTCTCTCCACCCCTGTGCTGTCTTCTTCCCTCATGTGTTCTCTCATTTGAGCTGTCTCCCCACGCAGTAAATCAGATCGCCGCCATCTTTGTGCAGGCAGATAGCGGCGGTCACATTAAAACTGCGCATGCGCTCCTCCTGTACAAAGATGGCGGCAGTCAGTGAATCATTCGGCTGATCCCGGCGGCGGCGTGTTTGCGACAGTGTTCTGCTGGTGGTACCACGCAAGAGGCTGCGTACGGCGTATACCGTGTGTGTGGTGCGTACGGCGTATACAGAGTGTGTGTGTGTGTGTGTGTGGTGCGTACGGCGTATACAGAGTGTGTGTGTGGTGCGTACGGCGTATACAGAGTGTGTGTGTGGTGGTGCATATAGCGTATACAGAGTGTGTGTGTGTGTGTGTGTGTGGTGGTGCGTACGGCATATACAGTGTGTGTGGTGTGTACAGCGTATACAGTGTGTGTTGTGCGTACGGCGTATACTGTGTGTTTGGTGTGTGCAGCGTATACAGTGTGTGTGTTGTGCGTATGGCGTATACAGTGTGTGTTGCATACGGCGTATACAGTGTGTGGTGCGTACGGCGTATACAGTGTGTTGCATACGGCGTATACAGTGTGTTGCATACGCGTATACAGTGTGTGTTGCATACGGCGTATACAGTGTGTGGTGCGTAATGCGTATACAGTGTGTGGTGCGTACGGCGTATACAGTGTGTGTGTGTGTGGTGTGTACGGTGTATACAATGTGTGTGGTGCATATGCCGTATACATTGTGTGTGTGGTGCGTACAGCGTATACAGAGTGTGTGTGGTGGTGCGTAAGGCGTATACAGAGCGTGTGTGGTGCATATAGCGTATACAGAGTGTGTGTGTGTGTGGTGGTGCGTACGGCATATACAGTGTGTGTGGTGTGTACAGCGTATACAGTGTGTGTGTTGTGCGTACGGCGTATACTGTGTGTGTGGTGTCTGCAGCGTATACAGTGTGTGTTGCATACGGCGTATACAGTGTGTGGTGCGTACGGCGTATACAGTGTGTGGTGCGTACGGCGTATACAGTGTGTGGTGCGTACGGCGTATACAGTGTGTGATGCGTACGGCGTATACAGTGTGTGTGGTGCGTACGGCGTATACAGTGTGTGTGTGTGGTGTGTACGGTGTATACAATGTGTGTGGTGCATATGCCGTATACATTGTGTGTGTGGTGCGTACAGCGTATACAGAGTGTGTGTGGTGGTGCGTACAGCGTATACAGAGCGTGTGTGGTGCGTATGGCGTATACAGAGTGTGTGTGGTGGTGCATACAGCGTATACAGTGTGTGTGGGGGGGTGCGTACGGCGTATACAGTGTGTGTGTGGGGGGTGCGTATGGCGTATACAGTGTGTGTGGTGTTGCATACGGCGTATACAGGGTATGTGTGGTGCTTACGGCATATACAGTGTGTGTGTGTGTGTGTGTGTGTGTGTGTGGTGCGCAGGGTGTATACAGAGTGCGTGTGTGTGGTGGTGCGTACGGCGTATACACTGTGTGTGTGTGTGTGTGTGGTGCGTACGGCGTATACACTGTGTGTGTGTGTGTGTGGTGCGTACGGCGTATATAGTGTGTGTGTGGTGCTTACGGCATGTACAGTGTGTGTGTGTGGTGCGCAGGGTGTATACAGAGTGCGTGTGTGTGTTGGTGCGTACGGCATATACAGTGTATGTGTGTGTGTGGTGCGTACGGCGTATACAGTGTGTGTCTGTGGTGGTGTATATGGCGTATACAGTGTATGTGGTATGTACGGCCAGGGGCATACATAGGAATCATGGGGCCCCATAGCAGAAGCTCTAATTGCCCCCCCCCCCCAAAAAAAAATTAAATAATTGTCGGGGTCACCAAAGATCAGATCTCACAACTTTCCATCTTTACATAGTAATTTTCCTCCTGCTGACGTCCTAGATCTCTTTCATTGCCCCATAAAGTGTGATGCCAATAAAAGGGCCCCCCAAACACAGTATAATACCCCCATGGTGAATTCCTCCACATGCACAGTATAATGACCCTACTGTACCCCACCTCAACTCCCAGGGTAAAGTATGCTGTCCCCAACACAGTATGATCCCCCAACTGTGAGCCGCTAGAGAGGATGGTACATAATAAGGGAGGGTGTTATACATAATAAAAGAGGAAACTATATAACTAAGGATGGCGCTATACATAATAAGTGAGTACACTATATACTAAGTGACTGTGCTATACATAATAAGGCTACATTCCTGCATCTGTGTGCAGTGTCGGTGTGCTGCCCTGCATTGAGCATGTCCTATTTTAATCCTCAATATCGGATCAGAACAGGACATTCTCTGACCCTCTTAGATCTCATTCTCAGATCCGTGATTTTCATGGATGTGTGAATGGATCTATAAAACTGTACGAGTCCGTGAACCATCCGATAAAAATATCTGGCAGCACACGGACATTTCACACAAATGTGAGAATACAGCCTAAGGGATTTTACAGATAACATTATCACTCCAAGTCACACAGTGCAGATACAGAATAATATTTACATCCAGGCACTTACCGCTGACGTCTCATCTGATCAGAGTCGGTTTCTGCTGCTTCTTCTCCATCTGGTCAGACCTTCATGTCGACATCTCCCAGCCACGTCTCGTCTTGTCACGATGATCTCCAGCCTAGAAAATAACAAGGTCACATATTGTATGTATACATGTGTCTCCCCCGCTCTGTGTCCTAGAATACAGATATGTAACCCCCCCATTAATATACTATTAACCACCTAGTAATCAAAATATAAAGTGATAAGCAGCACTGTGCCCCCCATTAACTATAATCTGCACCGGCCAATAATATAAATTATTCAGTCTCTGTGACTCTCCCCAATTAACTGTAAGGCTATGTGCACACGGAAAACATACAAGGCTTCACAGTACAAGCAAAGTGAAACCCCCATAATTGCTCTCTCCCAGCACCCCCATCATTGCTCTCTCCCAGCACCCTCGTCATTGCTCTCTCCCAGCACCCCCATCATTACTCTCTCCCAGCACCCCCATCATTACTCTCTCCCAGCACCCCCATCATTGCTCTGTCCCAGCACCCACGTCATTGCTCTGTCCCAGCACCCCCATCATTACTCTCTCCCAACACCCCCATCATTGCTCTCTCTCTTAGCACCTGCATCATTGCTCTGTCCCACCACCCCCATCATTGCTCTCTCCCAACCCCCATCATTGCTCTGTCCAGCACCCCCATCATTGCGCTGTCTCAGCACCTCCATCATTGCTCTCTCCGAGCCCCCCATCATTGCTCTGTCCCAGCACCTCCATCATTGCTTCTCCCAGCACTCCCATCATTGCTCTCTCCCAGCACCCCCATCATTTCTCTGTCCCAGCACCTCCATCATTGCTCTCTCCCAGCCCCACATCATTGCTCTCTCCCAGCCCCCCACCATTGCTCTGTCCCAGCACCCCCACCATTGCTCTCTCCCAGCACCCCCATCATTGCTCTCTCCCAGCACCCCCATCATTGCTGTGTCCCAGCACCCACGTCATTGCTCTGTCCCAGCACCCTCATCGTTGCTCTCTCCCAGCACCCTCATCGTTGCTCTCTCCCAGCACCCCCATCTTTGCTCTCTCCCAGCACCCCCATCATTGCTCTCTCTCTTAGCACCTGCATCATTGCTCTGTCCCACCACCCCCATCATTGCTCTCTCCCAACCCCCATCCTTGCTCTGTCCAGCACCCCCATCATTGCGCTGTCTCAGCACCTCCATCATTGCTCTCTCCCAGCCCCCCATCATTGCTCTGTCCCAGCACCTCCATCATTGCTTCTCCCAGCACTCCCATCATTGCTCTCTCCCAGCACCCCCATCATTTCTCTGTCCCAGCACCTCCATCATTGCTCTCTCCCAGCCCCACATCATTGCTCTCTCCCAGCTCCCCACCATTGCTCTGTCCCAGCACCCCCACCATTGCTCTGTCCCAGCACCCCCACCATTGCTCTCTCCCAGCACCCCCATCATTGCTCTCTCCCAGCAACCCCATCATTGCTCTCTCCCAGCACCCCCATCTTTGCTCTCTCTCTTAGCACCTGCATCATTGCTCTCTCCCAACCCCCATCATTGCTCTGTCCAGCACCCCCATCATTGCGCTGTCCCAGCACCTCCATCATTGCGCTGTCCCAGCACCTCCATCATTGCTCTCTCCCAGCCCCCCATCATTGCTCTGTCCCAGCACCTCCATCATTGCTTCTCCCAGCACTCCCATCATTGCTCTCTCCCAGCACCCCCATCATTTCCTCTCAGCACCCCCATCATTACTCTGTCCCAGCACCTCCATCATTGCTCTCTCCCAGCCCCCCACCATTGCTCTGTCCCAGCACCCCCATCATTGCTCTCTCCCAGCACCCCCATCATTGCTCTCTCCCAGCACCCCCATCATTGCTCTCCCCTTCCCCACCATCCCCATCATTGCTCTCCCCAGCTCTATCAGCCCCATTATTGCTCTTCCCAGCCCCATCCCCTACCCAGCATTTCAGTAAAAAAAAAAAAAAACTTACCTCAGCTCGCTCCCCTGCAGCAGCATCCTCCTGGTTGCCGGCAGCTTTCTTCCTGACCCAGGCGCGCGCTGCATGATGACGTCATCAAGCTGCGCGCGCCTGGGTCAGGGAGGAAGTAGAGGATGAACTCTCCAGCTCCGCTGCTATTCTCCTCCTGACAGCAGCGGAGCTGTAGGGATCACTCCCTGACCGCCGCGTGCAGGGAGCAGCTGCACCTTGTGGGCCCCTTGATGCAGCTGCATGGTGGGGACCCGGCGCAGCTGCTCCGGTGGCGGTATATCCACCCCTGGACTGCTATGGGCCCCCTCGGCTCACGGGCCCCATAGCAGTCGCCTGGTCTGCCGCCATTGGCAGTACGCCACTGTGTACGGCATATACAGTGTGTGTGTGGTGTGTACGGTGTATACAGAGTGCGTGTGTGTGGTGCGTACGGTGTATACAGAGTGCATGTGTGTGTGGTGGTGCGTACGGCGTATACAGTGTGTGTGTGTGTGTACGGCGTATACAGTGTGTGTGTGTGTGTGTGGTGTGTACGGCATATACAGTGTATGTGTGGTGTGTACGGCGCATACAGAGTGTGTGTGTGGTGTGTACGGCGTATACAGTGTGTGTGTGGTGTGTACGGCGTATACAGTGTGTGTGTGTGTGTGGTGTGTACGGCATATACAGTGTATGTGTGGTGTGTACGGCGTATACAGAGTGTGTGTGTGGTGTGTACGGCGTATACAGTGTGTGTGTGGTGCGTACGGCGTATACAGAGTGCGTGTGTGTGGTGCATACGATGTATACAGACTGCGTGTGTGTGGTGGTGCGTACGGCGTATACAGTGTGTGTGGTGTGTAAGGCGTATACAGTGTGTGTGGTATGTATGGCGTATACAGTGTGTGTGTGGTGCGTACAGCGTATACAGTGTGTGTGTGGTGTGTACGGCGTATACAGTGTGTGTGGTGGTGCATATGGTGTATACAGTGTGTGTGGTATGTACGCCGTATACAGTGTGTGTGGTGGTGCGTACGGCGTATACAGTGTATGTGGTATGTACAGCGTATACAGTGTGTGTGTGTGTGTGGTGCGTACAGTGTATACAGTGTGTGTGTGTGTGGTGTACGGCGTATACAGTGTATGTGGTGTGTACGGCGTATACAGTGTGTGTGTGGTGTGTACGGCGTATACAGTGTGTGTGGTGTGTACGGCGTATACAATGTGTGTGTGTGTGGTGCGTACAGTGTATACAGTGTGTGTGTGGTGCGTACGCCGTATACAGTGTGTGTGTGGTGCGTACGCCGTATACAGTGTGTGTGTGTGGTGTGTACGGCGTATACAGTGTATGTGGTGCGTACGCCGTATTCAGTGTGTGTGTGTTGCGTATGGAGTATAAAGTGTGTGTGTGTGTGTGGTGCGTACGGCGTATACAGTGTATGTGTGGTGCGTACGCCGTATACAGTGTGTGTGGTGCGTACGGCGTATACAGTGTATGTGTGGTGCGTACGGCGTATACAGTGTATGTGTGGTGCGTACGCCGTATACAGTGTGTGTGGTGCGTACGGTGTATACAGTGTGTGTGGTGCGTACGGTGTATACAGTGTGTGTGGTGCGTACGGAGTATACAGTGTATGTGTGTTGCGTACGCCGTATACAGTGTGTGTGTGTGTGTGTGTAAATTAACCTTAAAGAGTAAATCAACTTTTGGGATGTTTTTAATGTGATTTAGGGTCATTAATTCTGAGCAGATTTGTGGGGACCCCAATCCTTTGCTCCTTTGCTTAAAAGACCTCCTAGAAGAGCGCAGCTCAGTAGATAGGAGAGTACACTGAGCGGAGCAAATGCAGCAGAAAGTCACAGTCATGTCTCCTCACCTCTTCACTTCTAAGAGATCTTCTGAGTGATCAGGGTCTCAGATTCGCACTAATCTGCTCAAAATTATAGGACCTAAATCATGTAATATATATCCCAAAATGTAAGTTACTTTTTAAACGTTTAATAGTTCCACTGCTTGCATCTAATCAGTACATTGGTTCCTATACGGTCCACAGTCTGATGATGAATGGTAACAACTCCCAGTATCTCCTTACCATTGCTAAGGACATACTGGGAGTTGTAGTTAAGTCCTCCATTCTCTGGAATTCCTATTGTTAGCAATGCCCTTCCTCAACCAATTGCAAATACAAAGGATCCATCCATGGGGTGAGATCTTGGGAATAATTGAATCGTTCCTACATTTAAAAAAATAAATAAATCTCCTATTCTTAATAAAAACCGTATTTTTCGGACTATAAGATGCACTTTTTTCCTCCAAAATTTTGGAGGAAAGTGGGGGGTGCGTCTTATAGTCCGAATACTATATTATTGTATGGCCGCATGGTGGTGGGTGTGGGGGAGCCGCAGGGGTGGATTAAGAGTAGCAAGGACCCCGGGCAGTTTAGAAGGCACGGCCCCCACCACACACACACACCCCCACACACACACACACACACACACACACACACACACACACACACACACACACACACACACACACACACACACACACACACACACACACCTGTATGTATGACATGTCACATGATCCCCTGTGATAGATCATGTGATAGTTCACGTGAAATTAATTTGGCACAATATTAATTATAATAATTTTTTTTGGCTGTGTGCTCACTACGCGTTTTTTAAGCTTTTCTGCAGCGGCAATTCCGCTGCAGAAACGCTTAAAAAACGCTTGGTAGAAGGTCTGCCATGTTCCCCAATGATAATCCGCATGTGCTGTGCACATGCTGTGGAAATTTCCGCTGCGGATTATCATTGCGGAAAAATCCGCAGCACTAACAATTATTTTGCGGAAGCGCAGCGTTTTCGCCGCCATTGACTTGCATTGGAACACATGGAATCCGCATCACTGCATCTGTACATGCAGATTCCATGCGTTTCAATGTGCGGATGGTACCCGGGTTTGGAGAAAAGGAGACTCCTCCGGACCCGGGTACCATAGAACCTGTAAAAAAAGAATAAAATAAAAAATTATACTTACCTTCTGATGGCCCCCGGTGTCTTTATCCGATGCGTCCTGGCCACACAGCGCCATCTATACTCAGCAGGAGGCCGCACGCAGTCACGCACACACACAAACATATACAGACATATACATACACGCATAAACACATTTGAAACACAAAAATACATATAAACCGACATCACACAATGATATCTGCCTGCACACACATACATACATACATACACATACACACAGTCACACACAGACAGACAGACACACACACACTCACCATCCCCCGGCTCGGCTCCAGTCCTCCTGGCTCCTGCTCCTCTCCGGTGGTAAGTAGCAGTGCAGGCCGGGCGCGCACTGCGTGACGTCACAGCTAGGAGACACCGCCGCGCACAGGGTCAGCAGAGGGAAGTTAACTGCTGCAGTGCTGGCCCGGCCGAAGAAGAAGCGGCTGTGCACCGCTGCTGGGGGAGTGGTCCGGGGCCCCCCCCTGCCACTGTCTGCCGGTATGTGCCGCGGGGCTGCACATATAATGAGGGCATAGAGACCCGAGGGCCCGGGCGGTAGCCCGGATTGCCCTCATTATAATCCACCTATGGGGAGCCGCAGCGGGGCGCAGGATTTTACAAATCGCAGAAAACCCATTTGATGTTAACTGTTTGGGCTTTTCTCATGCGCCGAGCATCACTCACGAGGAAAACAAGCTTCAAAGAACAAATGAGAGGTGACAGTCCATGCATTATGTGTCACGGTGGCGTGCCATTACCAACCCCCTTGCTGCAGCGCTCCCTAAATTCCCGACAATGTAGAAAAACCTTGTCCACACGTCACGGCTCTGAGCTGACTAGTCCTGGAGGATCGTGAGGTTCCTTCCTTACATCTCTCCTCAATTATCTCGGCTTCTGTAAAATAGGCCGAGACTAATGGGACGAAAGATGCGGCTGCAGAATAAAGGTTCTCTGGCATTTATCTACTCTGTGATCACCGTTCCTAATTCAATCGTGGAGGCGTTCCTGGCTGTTACAAGGAATTAGTAGGATTACTAAAGTGTGACAGGCGAGGGTACAGCGCCTGTGTCTGTCATGGATTCTCAATAGAGGTGGCTGGGAATGGTCGCTCTCCACTGAAATGATCGGGGGGTGCACATACTTCCCACAAGAAAGCACTTAAATTGTCAAGGTCAATCTATTCTATAGCTGTAACTTCAGCCTTAAAGGAATGGATACAGTGGGTTACATCTGGTGCCCGGGGGGCAGTGTTTGGTATACTCTGTGACCCTCTGAAGAAGCTAAAAAAGTGAAACGCGTGTTTAGGAGAGTGGCAGGCACATAATGGGTAAGGATCTCCTCATTACTGGTACTCAGGCGCAAAATACGTAGAATTTACACTACACTAGGGATGAGCGAACCCCGTGGATGTTCGGTTTCGACCAAACTTTAGTCCAAAGTTCGGTTCGGGTACCAGAACTTGAACCCGAACCCCATAGAAGTCAATGGAGACACAAACTTTGATGCTGTAAAATGGTCGTAGTAAGGGCTAGGAGGTCTCTCACTCTTAAAACGGACTTGTCAGTGTTCGGAGTTCAGCATTGGACACTAGGTGTCCGGTATGAACCCCAAACTTTACAGTTCGGGTTCGCTCATCTCTACACAACACTCGTTATACTGTTGTACTGATACATTACACGTCTAGTCCCTGTGATTGACTATATATTCATTGTTGAGGACGCTCTTGCAGATGGGTCTAATCTCTGATGTCACGCCATCTGGAGGCTGAATCTTGAACTAAGTGCTCTTGTAATACAGGTTTTAATATTACGCTAATAAAATATATACTGTATACTGTGCAATAGCTTTCTGACCTCGTTACACAGTTTTTGAGCACTTGAGCTGAAGTTGTTAAAGCTCAATTGGTGTTTTGCATAGTCTGAGGGGGCTATAGGTGTAATTCTGCCGAGATTTTGACTTCGATGCGTGTTGCAGTTACATTGGCATAATACTCTGTTCCATGTACAATATTATGTAGAACAGAGTTTTGATTCTAAATGGACTGTAGATAAAACAGTATGTCCTGGAACAGTACCAATACACATGCTCTGTAACTTGCCATCCACTCTTTTGGAGTGGACGATTGCTCTTTATCAGCATTCTGTCAGCACTATAGGTCCTGGGACATCCTTTCTCTCATTACTCATCACGTATTGCTTCCGCCATTGCTTAATGAAATGCCTGCAATTAACTGAAAGACTGAATCTCTGTTATGCCTGCATATACAGTTTGACAGGCAGGAGCAGAGAGACAAAGGCCAAGCCCCACTTCCGGTAATCCATATAGGGGGGTTTCTGCTGCTAGAGACAAATTACACTTAGACAGAAGGGAGACCCTACCGGCCGACACTTTTAGGTTATCTAACCCCTGAAAAGTAACTCCAACTTAATTGAACTTTATAAAAGGATTTTGCACATTATCTATCGAATGAGATCAAGTACAGCGACCATTTAATTTGTATTAAGGTTCAACTCACCTGCAAACACCATGGGTTTCGCAGGCTTAAAGCCGGGCAGAGCCACTGGCTGCTTCAGTAAATGCAGAGTGTCTCCTATTTGTGCTTCCTGTGCGTCCTTCATCCCAGCCATTAGATAACCTACTTGCCCAGCATATCTACGAAACAATGAGAGTAATATATATTCACAATTAGTGCAGATTCATCAAATTCTACATTGAATATCAGGTACAAATCTACCATAAAAGAAGGTAGCAACGGCTCTGAGACCCAGCACTGCATGAGTTCACTACAGCTATATACAGCTGGCACTAGAGGGCGCTCACTGGAGACAGACTTCTACTGCTGCGGTTGGGTCCAATACTAGCTGTACATAATCACACGTCAACAGCTCCCCCTGGTGGTGGCTGCATGCAGCAAAAATAGTATTTCATCTAGTTACATTCATTTAAGTCAGAAATGCTGTGACATTAGTCAGCACTGAATTTTGGATGTAAAACTATTTTGGATCTATCAACATATATGTTATAACTTCCCAGAGCCTAAACACCACATCAGAGAGCTCTGCTAATCGCACTGTAACCAGCTGAGAACCATCATGCGGCCACAACAGATTTGTATTGAATGGCAATAAAAACACAAAATTGTATTTTAATTTGCAGAACTTTCCATAACACAGTATTGACATTTTATTTGCTTTAATAACAGATTCCCCTTTCAGCTCTGCTCTCTCCTGGGCACCAAACATCCATGTATATTCATAGAAAGCAGCAGACAGGAGCATCAGTACTGCATGCAGGATTAGAGCGCCATCTAGTGGCACTATAAGAATATTCCTAGTGTGCTAAAATGTCGCTCTATTATATCCTGCACAGGGTCGTACACAATTTTAAATGCTTTGGATATCGGAAAAAATTACTTTAAAAAAATGATGGAAAAACCCTTTTAAAAAGACACAGAAAGCAATAAGGAAAAAGCACAAACAAAAGAAGTGGTGCTGAGATGGGCCGGCTGCAGTTTATGCAGATCCTTGGGTGACAAAGTGCATGTGGGATAATCTTCACTTTTACAATTTTTTTTATCCTTGCCTTCTAAAAGCTATAAAACTTTTTTCCAGTAGATTCGTTGTATCTGGGCTTTTTTTCCAGTAGATTCGTTGTATCTGGGCTTTTTTTCCCAGTAGATTCGTTGTATCTGGGCTTTTTTCCCAGTAGATTCGTTGTATCTGGGCTTTTTTTTCCAGTAGATTCGTTGTATCTGGGCTTTTTTTCCAGTAGATTCGTTGTATCTGGGCTTTTTTCCCAGTAGATTCGTTGTATCTGGGCTTTTTTTCCAGTAGATTCGTTGTATCTGGGCTTTTTTCCAGTAGATTCGTTGTATCTGGGCTTTTTTTTCCAGTAGATTCGTTGTATCTGGGCTTTTTTTCCAGTAGATTCGTTGTATCTGGGCTTTTTTTTCCAGTAGATTCGTTGTATCTGGGCTTTTTTTCCAGTAGATTCGTTGTATCTGGGCTTTTTTTCCAGTAGATTCGTTGTATCTGGGCTTTTTTTTCCAGTAGATTCGTTGTATCTGGGCTTTTTTCCAGTAGATTCGTTGTATCTGGGCTTTTTTCCCAGTAGATTCGTTGTATCTGGGCTTTTTTTCAGTAGATTCGTTGTATCTGGGCTTTTTTTCCAGTAGATTCGTTGTATCTGGGCTTTTTTTTCCAGTAGATTCGTTGTATCTGGGCTTTTTTCCAGTAGATTCGTTGTATCTGGGCTTTTTTTCCAGTAGATTCGTTGTATCTGGGCTTTTTTTCCAGTAGATTCGTTGTATCTGGGCTTTTTTCCAGTAGATTCGTTGTATCTGGGCTTTTTTTTCCAGTAGATTCGTTGTATCTGGGCTTTTTTTCCAGTAGATTCGTTGTATCTGGGCTTTTTTTCCAGTAGATTCGTTGTATCTGGGCTTTTTTTGCAGTTAGAGCTGTAGTTTTTATAAATATTTTCTGATCTCTTTTTATTACTTTTCTTGGTGAGGCAAAGTGAACAAAATAAACTCCAGAGATTCTGCCGCTTCATCTTTTTTCTTCTTTTTCATTCCATCATCCTCTCGATAGGATTTCTAGAAGATATTTTTTTTAGTTTTAATACGAACAGATGTGGTGAAGCCAAAAATGATGTAACGGGAGAATTTAACTTTGCAGGCTCAGGTCACCGAAAACATCCAAAGGCTTTACCGCTACAGTGTAGAGTAAAATGACCAATCTGATATTAATCCCAGTTATGGGATGGGCTTCATAGTTGTACAATCATGGAAGACATGGAGGCCTTCAGTAGGATCCTTGGCTGTCAAGACAATGCCATTGCCACATAACACTCATATGATTGATGACATGACATGGCTTTATAACTGATGGGGAGCCGTACCCCTTCAAGCCCACTGATTCTCAGAAAGAGGGGGATGCAGTCTTTGCCTGCACAGCGGCACTCTAAGGCTATGTGCCCACGATGCAGAAATGCTCCGGTTTTTTCCTGAACGTTTCTGTATCTCCCTGGCATGCGGATTTTACATGCGTTTTTTTCAGCCAGGGACAAGCGTTTGTCACGCGTTTTGCACATACGATTTCGCATGCGGGTTGTCAAGCGCTTTCCAAGCGATTTTAGCATCACATGGAAAAGTGCTTGACAACTTGGTCACACTATATAAATCCATGCAACCGGCATGGATTTTATATAGTGTGACCAAGTTAGTTAAAAAAAAGAATAAAAATGGTAAAAAATAAAAAAACACATTATACTCACCTTCCAATGGCCCCCGGTCTCCTTATCCGATGCGACCTGTCACATGACTAAATGACGTCATGAAAGGTCCTTTTAGACCATCGCGAGCCGCCGGGGAGCCAGGACGCATCACTAAGGAGACCAGGGGCCATCAGAAGGTGAGTATAAGGTTTATTTTTTATTTTAAATTCTTTGTTTTTTAACAGGTACTATGGTACCGGGGTCTGGAGGAGAGTCTCCTCTTCTCCAGACCCGGGTACCATCCACACATTGAATCGCTTAATATCCGCATGTGTACATGTAGTCATGCGGATATTAAGCGATTCAATGCAAGTCAATGGCGGCAAAAACGCCGCGCTTACGCAAAATAATTGGTAGTGCTGCGGATTTTTCCGCAATGATAATAAGCAGCGGAAACCTCCGCAGCATCTGCACAGCACATGCGGATTATCATTGAGGAACATTGCAGACCTTCTACCAAGCGTTTAAGCGTTCCTGCGGCGGAATTGCCACTGCGGAAACGCTTAAAAAACGCATAGTGGGCACACAGCCTTACGCGGTGAAATGAGCTGCATCTGGATCTCGTCCACCTAAAGGGACTGTCAGCACAGAATGACTGTTCAAACTAAGCCCCAACTCTCGGTGCTTCATGACGGGGCCAATCATTTATATACACCTTCCCACCTGCTTGTTTGCCCTCTATCCACACCCTCCTCTTCATTGATTGACAGCTCTGGCTTCATAGAACCAGAGAAGGAAGGAGACAGAGGTAAAACAAGCAGGTGGGAAGGTGTATATAAAGGATTGGCCCACGCCGTGATCCACGGAGCGCTTGTACTTGGTTTCAACAGTCATTCTGTGCTGACAGTCCCTTTAAAATCAGTGTTTCCCAAACTCCAGTCCTCACGGCCCCCCACAGGTCATGTCTTCAGGATTTCCATAGTATTGCACAGGTGAGAGAATTCCTGATTCCTTGATGATACTTTCATCACATGTGTAATACTGAGGAAATCCTGAAAACCTGACCTGTTGGGGGCCATGAGGACTGGAGTTTGGGAAACACTGCTTTAAATGGAGCGGTGCTGCAGTTTTATTATTCAGCAATTAGCAGGATCCCCCAACAATTTCTTAAGCAATGAGAAAATGCAGTCCCTAATGATGTCCTCTGACAATAAGCGGATCACGGACAGCAGATGCATTGGGTTCTGCATTTCTTGGAGAATGGGATGGGGCAGCTTCTGTCTTCTCAGTGATACAATCAGGAAGGAGATGCAGCGTGAGACAATCCCTGTCTACATCTTTGATCTGATCATCAATACAGAGGGCTGATTGGTGAAGACAGAGGGAAAGGCTAATAAAATTATTAAAAAAAAACTTAGTTTTTCGGCTGGCACTTCCTCTGGGGTCAGTATGCCAACCTCATTGACTTCATAGCACTTGCCAGAGTGGGCAGACACGATTTTATTGCCTTTACACACGTCACCTCCACACAGGGCGATGCTGCTACGACGCCTCTGTAGTGATCAAACGTGGAGTCAAACAGCAGGGCTTTAAGAGGGCTGCCCTTTTCAATCTTGGGACTAAAACACAAAAATAAGACATCCTGTTAAAGGGGATAAAGGTAAGTAACAGCGTTCAGTCCAGAGTGATGAATTCCAAAAGACAAAGTTTATTCCGCCATCACATAACGTTTCGACCTGTTATAGGTCTTTATCAAGTATATACAAAGACATACAGGGATACTGATCCCCTTTAAGGAAAATCAGTGGCCAGAACCCTTTAAATTCCCCTTAAATGGTCCAAAACTGAAACTGTGGGAACAATATAATCCACTTAGGGTTCAGCAAACTTACAGTCAAGGGTTTGATAAAATGATCTACACCCTTGTGTCTCCAGAAAGCATAGCGTACGTTCACGTGCTGAAAATGCCGACCAGTGCTGGAGTAAGCAGAGGTCCGCAGCTTGTGACACTCCTGCTGTAGTGAAACTACAGGTCCCAGCAGGCTGACGGTCTCTCATCAAGTTATGCTGGGAGCCGCAGTTTCACAAATAGTGCTAGAGGATCCATGTCAGAAATATGAGGCTGCCACTAGGGTTTCTCCCACAAATATGTAATCGGACGTGGACCAGATCCACACGTGGATGAGCCATGTTCTCTATCTGTGAACATACTACTCCTTCACTCAGATTCTAAGTGGTTCTGCAGCGCATCTGTGCAGAGCAAGCTGTCAATCAAAATCCAGGCCGGGTTTACAGCCGTCGCCCCTGATATAGCGAGCGGTGCTGTGATCCAAGACTGTAGCCGCTCCGTGCACAACGATGAGTGAAGGCCGGCGGCTGCAGGGAGGAAAGAAGTTAATTTTCTCCCGATACCTACACTATCAATAAGGCGGCCGGGCAGCATTGTAACAATATTTATCTGCAGATTAACCCTATACCTGCAGGTACATAGCATTTTCCAAGGTGACAGGTTCCCTTTAATAAAGAGAAGATGGATAGAGCCGCATTAGTCCGTACTCTCGGTGGAAGCCTCCTGACAACTTCTTGAAGAACACTTTCCACATTTGTTCCAAGCTTCCCCGACATCTAATAGAAATAAACAGAGAAATGAATTTCTTAATACAGTTTAGAACTCGGCTACAACGAATCAGAAGAAATGAAACCTGTTTGAAGCTGACAAGCAATCAAGCCCCTCCGTAAGCCACACAGAACATGGCTACTTATGTCATCTGCAGGTGATTAAAGGAACCTGTCATGCTGAAATGGTATAAGATCTGTAGGGGGTGTTGTAGAGCAGAGAAGTTGATCAGACTGATAGACATATCTGTGGGAAGAGAGCAAAACTGGCATTTTATGCAGTGAAAAGTCCTGCCGTATGTACACTAGTCCAGTGGGCGGTCCTACTAAGTGATTGACAGTTCCCTGTATGACCATGCAGGCAAAGATAGCTGTCAATCACTAGTAGGACCGCCCACTGGACTCATCTGTACAAACAGCAGAATTCCACTGAATAAATTGATACAGGAAAAACATCTATCTTTGTAGCGTATTAGCCAGTAGATAGAAGAGTATTTAGATTTGAGAGTCCTCAGTGGTTGATACCATCTTTTCCGTTAGCCATTAAAAGGTAACAAATTGCAGGCTTTCCAGACTACTCAGGTCTCAGGTCTGCCTGATGAAGAAGCCTGAGTCGTCTGGAAAGCTTGCAATTTGTTACCATCTTTTCCGTTAGCCATTAAAGGTATCAACCACTGAGGACTCTCAAATCTAATGAATAAATTACAATTTATACTGAATCTTCTCCCACAAACCTATATATCGTTCTGCTCAGTTTCTCAGGGATAAAACCTGTACATCTGAATGGGGCTTTAATGTTGTTATTACAATCAGGTAAACGCAGATCACAAAATCTTTCATATGATCATTTTTTTAACACCTAAAACCCCAATGGATATTTATGTTTACTAAAGGATTCCTTTCCCATTCTTTTGGCAGCTCTTCTTTAGGTATGGACACAGACCGGCATCCGGCATAAAGACATCTGGAGACTTTTCCTTTTTCGGTGATATTGGATAATCTTCTTCATTTCTAACGCTTTAAATCTTTCAAATTCTTTCCGAAAAATGTGTCATAAAGGGACTTTCTCAGGTCAGTTTTGCTTGTGGTTGTGTTACCATTATTTGTGCCAAATGTATCAAAGTGTTGCACGATGTTTGATAAATGTTTATGTAGCACTTCCATCTATCTTTATTTATTTTACTCACTTATATGGCGCCATTAATTTCACAGCACTTTACAGACATTATCATCACTGTCCCCATCGGGGCTCACAATCTACATTCCCTATCAGTATGTCTTTGGAGTGTGGGAGAAAACCGGAGAACCCGGAGGAAACCCACGCAAACACAGGGAGAACATACAAACTTCTTGCAGATGTCGTCCTTGGTGGGATTTGAACCCAGGACCCCAGTGCTGCAAAACAACAATGCTAACCACTGAGCCACCGTGTATCTTTATCCACTTTTAACGTCACCCGTCGTTCTTAGACCTGTGTAGCTTACCAAGCCCAATTTCTAAAAGTTGCAAGAGTGCTGTAAAATAGGAAGCTGCACATTTTTGTGCAAAAATGACGCGTCACAAAAGTTTTTTGTTTTTTTTAACACCAAAAATTGATGTAAATTCCTCGCTACATTGCCCCTTTTCCAGCCACATTTTGTAGAAAAAAATAAAAAGACAAGGTACAGACAGCGGAGTTAAATTTGCCTACAGGAATGATTTTGATCTGGAGCGCATCGTACCCGGATACAGTCACTAGCGGGATCGTCAAACATCTTCTCAATTTGTTTCTCCACCCTTTCCGGATCTGCATTCTTCAAGTCTATCTAAAAGCAAAAGTATAAATACTAATTATTTATCAAAGCTGGACAACATCTAGAAACCATAGAATAAAACTGGCTTAAAATATAGTGTGAACAAGAGTTTAGGGAGAGATGTACAGCTGGCACTGGCCTATAAAAGGGATTGTGTAATCGTACAAAACTAGCAAAAATGTAAAGTGCCCGGAAAACAAGGAACGTGCCATTTACCTCTTAGTAAAATCCTATGCTTTCTCAAGGACAGAGGAATTTTAATTTCATATTCTTTTTAATCAAATCATTTTTATTGAAAAACTCCAACTACAAATATTCCATCTTTCAAATAACATACATGACATAGTAATTCCATAGTAAAAATATGAACAAAGTATCTGAACTTCAATTCCCATAACCCACCCTAAACCCAAATCCCAACACTCCAGAGAGAACCATTTTCAGAGCAGTTCTAGAATAACGGACTATAGCATTCGTAGAAGGGGAAGAAGATAAAAAAGTGACTAACAAAGGGGTAGCAGCGTTTTAATGTTATCATTTACTGCTTGATGCCTGAGCCGGGGAGTGCACGCTGAAAACTGTTGCAGGCTGCTGTAATCACAGGGCACAAGCAAACAGCATGGCATTTCCTATCAGCAGGGAGGAAGTAAAGGGAACAGTAATGAAAGTCTCCTCCTACTCCGCTCCATATTGAAATGAATAGTGTGCATCCTACAAATGAGATGCATACAGCAAACAATTGATTTTCCATACATAGGTTTTGAGTTGACCACTGGATATACACATGTGTATCACTAATTACCAGAACTGGAAATCGAAAAAAAAGACGAGCAAGTTTGGGGTGAATCCTGCCTTCATTACTGCACAGCCGCTCAGAGGGATCGGTACTAGGAACAGCAGGAGTGCCGGCGATGGTCACAGATTTACCTGCTGCGGGACTGAAGGAGTCTGATCGCGCTCGGCTCGAAGCTTTTTACCTCGTTTACGACAGGAATAATTGAAAGCTGTGCTTCAAAGGCCAGGAAGAAGTTTGCCACCATCTATTAGAAAATCGACAAACTTAGAATAGAAACAATATGAACATATACCCTGCTATAAGTAAGTAAAAAGCAATAGGAAATATATATAATATAGGGTACTTAGTAAACATGGTTTTTGATTAAAAAAAAAAAAGCCATCCCACCAGCACCAAGGTGTACCCAGTCAGTTATGTGAAGTATATAATAACATACACTTTAGTACAATATTAGTATCTTGTCCCTTTAAATCGGCAGCTACTTCTGTCACCATGGTAACTGCATTCATACTCAGCCAATAGGATTGCTCGGTTTGAATTTGAAGAAAAAAAAAAAAAGTTCTATATGGTCAGTTTGTTCCATCTCATCTGAGTGTGAAGACAGACACCTGCGATCAGCGAGATTATAGGTATAAGACGTGATATAATATAACGGACGGAGCCGCATCCCATCACACGCACTCAGCGACCACAACTGACAGGAATCAGCACATTTATCAGAGGAGAAGTCATTATTCCCCAACACATGATAAGTGACAACTTCTAGATCTGCTGGGAACCCAACTAATCCCTGCTAGACCCTCCCCGGACCACCGCTCCATTCATTCTCTATGCAGGAGAAAGCTGAGTACAGCGCCCCCCATAGAGAATGAACGGACCGGCGGTTGAACATTTGCACTTCGCTCACTTCTATCTATAAGTGCTGTTCTGCTGATTGGGTCATAGCGGCCAAACCCACCGATCTAAGAGTCATCACCTATCCAGAGATCAGTGAGAACTTGTTCCAACTAGACATCCCCTTTAATTGAAGAGATCACATATCTAACAGCCAATCCTATTCATTCCCAATCTTCCCTGTGCCCAGTAATGCCCCTGGGTATATCGCCAATATGAGCCAATCACCAAACCCTCTGCTGACTGTTCCCCATGTTTTATAGATTTTGGATCCGTTTCTACAAGAGAAGATCTCAGCGGCCACCATGGGGATGGGTTACTCTGCCAGCGATGGAGCAGGTAGTATCCACCAGCCGGTGATATCTCACCTTCCTCCATATTCTGCTCTTACATGCGTTTCTTCAGCTTTACCCCTTCCCAACAGAACCAATTGATGTTTTTTTCTGTTTTTTCCTTCGCTTTTTCCAAGGGCTATAACTTTTTCATGTCTGTCCACATAGTGTGAGGTCTTGTTATTTTGCAGGACGAGCGGTACTTATAAATCACACCATTCATTTACCACATAGTACTAGAAAACGGGAAAAACATTCCAAGTGCAGTAAAAGTGCGAGGAAAAAAAAAGCCTGACCCTGTTTTTCTGGGAAGGGTTTTAACGGCGTACATAGTGTGGTAAAAATGACCTGGTAATAGGATCCTACTCCTCAGTGTGATCACAGCAAGACCAAACTTCTCCAAGAGTTTTGGCAAAAGAAAAAAACTTTTTTTTTATGGTGTCACCATTTTTTCTGAGACCCGTAACATTTTCGTTTTTCGGGTTGATGGAGCTGTGTGGGGGCTTATTTTTTGAAGGGCAAGAGGACTTTATTGATAACATTTTGGGACACATATGACATGGTCATCGCTTCTTACAGGGTTTTCTGCAGTATTGTGGCGAACGAAAAAAATGCAATTTTGTCTTTTTGAATTTTTTTCTGTGTTCACTGATCGTTTGTTTTTTATATTTGGATAGATTGTATTTCTCTGAAAGAGACCATACCACAAATGTGTATATTTTTATTATCTTTATTTTTAGTGGGAGGTGAGTTGAACGTGTGGAGTTTTAATATTTTAAACTTTTTTTTTTTTAATTTTCACTGCATTTGTATACATCATCTGATTGCTTGTGCTATATACAGCGATACCACAGTAATGCTCCATATAGCAAAATCACGGTCTTCTTTACAGCCCAAATGAAGCTTTATGATGACAGGCACGGAGGCTTCAGCAGACCCCCGGATGTCATAGCAGTCCATCTGCGCCCTGTGATCGCGTCACAGGAGCGCCGGTGGGCGCATGGAACGATGCGTCCCAATGCCGGCGCGCTGTTAATGCTGCTGTTAGTGATTGACAGCAGCACTGAACAGGTTAACAGCGGTGGGCAGATCTTCGCTCCACTCGCAGCTCTTAGAGGCAGGTCCTGGTTGTTTGTCACAGCCATTATCTGCCATGTACGGGGCGAGCTGACTCTGCTCCATACACTCGCTACTGACTTATACCAGACATGTACGGCAGATGTTGGTAAGGAGTTAAAGCGGTTGTCCTGCTTTGCGGCCATTTGGTTTTTTTTACTTTAATGCAAGTATTTGGGGCTAAAATTGATTTCTGTAATTGAGTTTCATGAAAAATGTTGCCTTCTGTAGCATCTGTGCTGCACTGTCTATTCCTGGCTGCAAAATTAGCTAACTGAGAATCTATCAGTGAGCTCCTTCTGACAGTCTTAAGGGAGAGGTTGTAGATCTTTCATCTGTTTTTTTTCCTGAGTGCCTTTTAGCTGATCTATGCCCAAAGAAAACATGAAACTTGAATGTGCAGGGAAGCAATAAGTCTGTAATAACCAGTGAAAAATTAAACCTAAATGTAAAAAATTACTTTTAGTAGTAAATACATGGACATAAGAAAATACACACTGCTCAAAAAAATAAAGGGAACACCTAAACAGAATATAACTCCAAGTAAATCAAACTTCTCTGAAATCAAACGGTCCACTTAGGAAACAACACTGATTGACAATCAATTTCACATGCTGTTGTGCAAATGGAATAGACAATAGATGGAAATTATTGGCAATTATCAAGACACCCTCAATAAAGGAGTGGTTCTGCAGGTGGGGACCACAGACCACATCTCAGTACCAGTGCTTTCTGGCTGATGTTTTGGTCAATTTTGAATGTTGGTTGTGCTTTCACACTCGTGGTAGCATGAGACGGACTCTACAACCCACAGAAGTTGCTCAGGTAGTGCAGCTCATCCAGTATGGCACATCAATGCGAGCTGTGGCAAGAAGGTTTGCTGTGTCTGTCAGCGTAGCGTCCAGAGGCTGGAGGCGTTACCAGGAGACAGGCCAGTACACCAGGAGACGTGGAGGGGGCCGTAGGATGGCAACAACCCAGCAGCAGGACCTCTACCTCCGCCTTTGTGCAAGAAGGAACAGGAGGAGCACTGCCAGAGCCCTGCAAAATGACCTCCAACAGACCACAAATGTGCATGTGTCTGCACAAACGGTTAGAAACTGACTCCATGAGGGTGGTATGAGGGCCCAACGTCCACAGATGGGGGTTGTGCTCACAACCCAACACCGTGCAGGACGCTTGGCATTTGCCACAGAACACCAGGATTGGCAAACTCGCCACTGGCGCCCTGTGCTCTTCACAGATGAAAGCAGGGTCACACTGAGCACATGTGACAGACGTGACAGAGTCTGGAGACGCCGTGGAGAGCGATCTGCTGCCTGCAACATCCTTCAGCACGACCGGTTTGGCAGTGGGTTAGTAATAGTGTGAGGTGGCATTTCTTTGGAGGGCCGCACAGCCCTCCATCTGCTCGCCGGAGGTAGCCTGACTGCCATTAGGTACAGAGATGAGATCCTCAGGCCCCTTGTGAGACCATATGCTGGTGCGGTTGGCACTGGGTTCATCCTAATGCAGAACAATGCCAGACCTCATGTGGCTGGAGTGTGTCAGCCTCATTTTGACTTGTTTTAAGGACATTACATCAAAGTTGGATCAGCCTGTAGTGTGTTTTCCACTTTAATTTTGGGGGTGACTCCAAATCCAGGCCTCCATTGGTTAATAAATTTGATTTCCATTGATGATTTTGTATGAACATTTGCTAAAGAAGAACTGCGCCCAGCGGAGCCAAGCTGAAGGAAGAGAATGGACTTGATCTGTCTTCAGAAATTTTTTCAAGTTGCCCCTCAGGAAGGGGCCAGTTCACTTTTCAGCTGGGTTAAAATACACTGCTCAAAAAAATAAAGGGAACACTCAAATAACACATCCTAGATCTGAATGAATGAAATATTCTCATTGAATACTTTGTTCTGTACAAAGTTGAATGTGCTGACAACAAAATCACACAAAAATCATCAATGGAAATCAAATTTATTAACCAATGGAGGCCTGGATTTGGAGTCACCCCCAAAATTAAAGTGGAAAAACACACTACAGGCTGATCCAACATTGATGTAATGTCCTTAAAACAAGTCAAAATGAGGCTCAGTATTGTGTGTGGCCTCCACATGCCTGTATGATCTCCCTACAATGCCTGGGCATGCTCCTGCTGAGGTTGCGGATGGTCTCCTGTGGGATCTCCTCCCAGACCTGGACTAAAGCATCCGCCAACTCCTGGACAGTCTGTGGTGCAATGTGATGTTGGTGGATGGAGCGAGACATGATGTCCCAGATGTGCTCAATCGGATTCAGCTCTGGGGAACAGGCGGGCCAGTCCATAGCTTCAAAGCCTTCATCTTGCAGGAACTGCTGACACACTCCAGCCACATGAGGTCTGGCATTGTCCTGCATTAGGAGGAACCCAGGGCCCACTGCACCAGCATATTGTCTCACAAGGGGCCTGAGGATCTCATCTCGGTACTTAATGGCAGTCAGGCTACCTCTGGCGAGGACATGGAGGGCTGTGCAGCCCTCCAAAGAAATGCCACTCCACACCATTACTGACCCACTGCCAAACCGGTCATGCTGAAGGATGTTGCAGGCAGCAGATCGCTCTCCACGGTGTCTCCAGACTCCGTCACGTCTGTCACATGTGCTCAGTGTGAACCTGCTTTCATCTGTGAAGAGCACAGGGAGCCAGTGGTGAGTTTGCCAATTCTGGTGTTCTGTGGCAAATGCCAAGCGTCCTGCACAGTGTTGGGCTGTGAGCACAACCCCCATCTGTGGATGTCGGGCCCTCATACCACCCTCATGGAGTCAATTCTAACCGTTTGTGCAGACACATACACATTTGTGGCCTGCTGGAGGTCATTATGCAGGGCTCTGGCAGTGCTCCTCCTGTTGCTTCTTGCACAAAAGCGGAGGTAGCGGTCCTGCTGCTGGGTTGTTGCCCTCCTACGGCCCCCTCCACGTCTCCTGGTGTACTGGCCTGTCTCCTGGTAGCGTCTCCAGCCTCTGGACGCTACGCTGACAGACACAGCAAACCTCCTTGCCACAGCTCTCACAGATGTGCCATCCTGGATGACCTGCACTACCTGAGCATCTTCTGTGGGTTGTAGAGTCCGTCTCATGCTACCACGAGTGTGAAAGCACAACCAACATTGAAAAGTGACCAAAACATCAGCCAGAAAGCACTGGTACTGAGATGTGGTCTGTGATCCCCACCTGCAGAGCCACTCCTTTATTGAGGATGTCTTGATAATTGCCAATAATTTCCATCTATTGTCTATTCCATTTGCACAACAGCATGTGAAATTGATTGTCAATCAGTGTTGCTTCCTAAGTGGACAGTTTGATTTCAGAGAAGTTTGATTTACTTGGAGTTATATTCTGTTGTTTAAGTGTTCCCTTTATTTTTTTGAGCAGTGTATATAAAAAAAAAATTACTGCAGCTTTAATGCTATTTATTACGTCTCACCAGTAAGAACATGGCATAAGCGTAATTTAAAGGAAGAGGAGGACATTATTCACTCCAGTTTCCTGCGGCCCCTCGGGAGTATAGGTTGCTGCACAGTAGTCCGCATTCTGCGTAAAACAGGAAAAAACACTTTTACTTAGTGGGATGAGGGCAGCACGTTGGTCAGTAGTGGCACTCTGTCAGTTGAGCATTGCTCCTAATATCTGGTTGTGTTTCCTGAGAAGAGGGGACCCACCAAAGAGGAGACCCACCGAAGAGGAGTTCCACCAAAGAGGAGTTCCACCAAAGAGGAGTCCCACCAAAGAGGAGTCCCACCGAAGAGGAGTCCCACCGAAGAGGAGACCCACCGAAGAGGAGACCCACCGAAGAGGAGTCCCACCGAAGAGGAGTCCCACCGAAGAGGAGTCCCACCGAAGAGGAGACCCACCGAAGAGGAGTCCCACCAAAGAGGAGTCCCACCAAAGAGGAGTCCCACCGAAGAGGAGACCCACCGAAGAGGAGACCCACCGAAGAGGAGTCCCACCGAAGAGGAGACCCACCGAAGAGGAGACCCACCGAAGAGGAGTCCCACCGAAGAGGAGACCCACCGAAGAGGAGTCCCACCGAAGAGGAGTCCCACCGAAGAGGAGACCCACCGAAGAGGAGTCCCACCGAAGAGGAGACCCACCGAAGAGGAGTCCCACCGAAGAGGAGTCCCACCGAAGAGGAGACCCACCGAAGAGGAGTCCCACCGAAGAGGAGACCCACCGAAGAGGAGACCCACCGAAGAGGAGACCGAAGAGAAGTCCCACCGAAGAGGAGACCCACCGAAGAGGAGTCCCACCGAAGAGGAGTCCCACCGAAGAGGAGTCCCACCGAAGAGGAGACCCACCGAAGAGGAGTCCCACCGAAGAGGAGACCGAAGAGAAGTCCCACCGAAGAGGAGACCCACCGAAGAGGAGTCCCACAGAAGAGGAGACCGAAGAGGAGTCCCACCGAAGAGGAGACCCACCGAAGAGGAGTCCCACCGAAGAGGAGACCCACCGAAGAGGAGACCCACCGAAGAGAGACGAAGAGGAGACCCACCGAAGAGGAGACCCACCGAAGAGGAGTCCCACCGAAGAGGAGTCCCACCGAAGAGGAGACCCACCGAAGAGGAGTCCCACCGAAGAGGAGTCCCACCGAAGAGGAGACCCACCGAAGAGGAGTCCCACCGAAGAGGAGACCCACCGAAGAGGAGACCCACCGAAGAGGAGTCCCACCGAAGAGGAGACCCACCGAAGAGGAGACCCACCGAAGAGGAGTCCCACCGAAGAGGAGACCCACCGAAGAGGAGTCCCACCGAAGAGGAGTCCCACCGAAGAGGAGACCCACCGAAGAGGAGTCCCACCGAAGAGGAGACCCACCGAAGAGGAGTCCCACCGAAGAGGAGTCCCACCGAAGAGGAGTCCCACCGAAGAGGAGACCCACCGAAGAGGAGTCCCACCGAAGAGGAGACCCACCGAAGAGGAGACCCACCGAAGAGGAGACCGAAGAGAAGTCCCACCGAAGAGGAGACCCACCGAAGAGGAGTCCCACCGAAGAGGAGTCCCACCGAAGAGGAGACCCACCGAAGAGGAGTCCCACCGAAGAGGAGACCGAAGAGAAGTCCCACCGAAGAGGAGACCCACCGAAGAGGAGTCCCACCGAAGAGGAGTCCCACCGAAGAGGAGACCCACCGAAGAGGAGTCCCACCGAAGAGGAGACCGAAGAGGAGTCCCACCGAAGAGGAGTCCCACCGAAGAGGAGACCCACCGAAGAGGAGACCCACCGAAGAGGAGTCCCACCGAAGAGGAGACCCACCGAAGAGGAGACCCACCGAAGAGAGACGAAGAGGAGACCCACCGAAGAGGAGACCCACCGAAGAGGAGACCCACCGAAGAGGAGTCCCACCGAAGAGGAGTCCCACCGAAGAGGAGACCCATCGAAGAGGAGTCCCACCGAAGAGGAGTCCCACCGAAGAGGAGACCCACCGAAGAGGAGACCCACCGAAGAGGAGTCCCACCGAAGAGGAGTCCCACCGAAGAGGAGACCCACCGAAGAGGAGTCCCACCGAAGAGGAGTCGCACCGAAGAGGAGACCCACCGAAGAGGAGTCCCACCGAAGAGGAGTCCCACCGAAGAGGATTCCCACCGAAGAGGAGTCCCACCGAAGAGGAGACCCACCGAAGAGGAGACCGAAGAGAAGTCCCACCGAAGAGGAGACCCACCGAAGAGGAGTCCCACCGAAGAGGAGTCCCACCGAAGAGGAGACCCACCGAAGAGGAGACCGAAGAGGAGACCCACCGAAGAGGAGACCGAAGAGAAGTCCCACCGAAGAGGAGTCCCACCGAAGAGGAGTCCCACCGAAGAGGAGACCCACCGAAGAGGAGACCCACCGAAGAGGAGACCGAAGAGAAGTCCCACCGAAGAGGAGACCCACCGAAGAGGAGTCCCACCGAAGAGGAGTCCCACCGAAGAGGAGTCCCACCGAAGAGGAGACCCACCGAAGAGGAGTCCCACCGAAGAGGAGACCGAAGAGGAGTCCCACCGAAGAGGAGTCCCACCGAAGAGGAGACCCACCGAAGAGGAGTCCCACCGAAGAGGAGTCCCACCGAAGAGGAGACCCACCGAAGAGGAGACCCACCGAAGAGGAGACCCACCGAAGAGAGACGAAGAGGAGTCCCACTGAAGAGGAGACCCACCGAAGAGGAGTCCCACAGAAGAGGAGACCCACCGAAGAGGAGACCCACCGAAGAGGAGTCCCACCGAAGAGGAGACCCACCGAAGAGGAGACCCACCAAAGAGGAGACCCACCGAAGAGGAGTCCCACCGAAGAGGAGTCCCACCGAAGAGGAGACCCACCGAAGAGGAGTCCCACCGACGAGGAGTCCCACCGAAGAGGAGACCCACCGAAGAGGAGACCCACCGAAGAGGAGACCCACCGAAGAGGAGACCGAAGAGAAGTCCCACCGAAGAGGAGACCCACCGAAGAGGAGTCCCACCGAAGAGGAGTCCCACCGAAGAGGAGACCCACCGAAGAGGAGTCCCACCGAAGAGGAGACCGAAGAGAAGTCCCACCGAAGAGGAGACCCACCGAAGAGGAGTCCCACCGAAGAGGAGTCCCACCGAAGAGGAGACCCACCGAAGAGGAGTCCCACCGAAGAGGAGACCGAAGAGGAGTCCCACCGAAGAGGAGTCCCACCGAAGAGGAGACCCACCGAAGAGGAGACCCACCGAAGAGGAGTCCCACCGAAGAGGAGACCCACCGAAGAGGAGACCCACCGAAGAGAGACGAAGAGGAGACCCACCGAAGAGGAGACCCACCGAAGAGGAGACCCACCGAAGAGGAGTCCCACCGAAGAGGAGTCCCACCGAAGAGGAGACCCATCGAAGAGGAGTCCCACCGAAGAGGAGTCCCACCGAAGAGGAGACCCACCGAAGAGGAGACCCACCGAAGAGGAGTCCCACCGAAGAGGAGTCCCACCGAAGAGGAGACCCACCGAAGAGGAGTCCCACCGAAGAGGAGTCGCACCGAAGAGGAGACCCACCGAAGAGGAGTCCCACCGAAGAGGAGTCCCACCGAAGAGGATTCCCACCGAAGAGGAGTCCCACCGAAGAGGAGACCCACCGAAGAGGAGACCGAAGAGAAGTCCCACCGAAGAGGAGACCCACCGAAGAGGAGTCCCACCGAAGAGGAGTCCCACCGAAGAGGAGACCCACCGAAGAGGAGACCGAAGAGGAGACCCACCGAAGAGGAGACCGAAGAGAAGTCCCACCGAAGAGGAGTCCCACCGAAGAGGAGTCCCACCGAAGAGGAGACCCACCGAAGAGGAGACCCACCGAAGAGGAGACCGAAGAGAAGTCCCACCGAAGAGGAGACCCACCGAAGAGGAGTCCCACCGAAGAGGAGTCCCACCGAAGAGGAGTCCCACCGAAGAGGAGACCCACCGAAGAGGAGTCCCACCGAAGAGGAGACCGAAGAGGAGTCCCACCGAAGAGGAGTCCCACCGAAGAGGAGACCCACCGAAGAGGAGTCCCACCGAAGAGGAGTCCCACCGAAGAGGAGACCCACCGAAGAGGAGACCCACCGAAGAGGAGACCCACCGAAGAGAGACGAAGAGGAGTCCCACTGAAGAGGAGACCCACCGAAGAGGAGTCCCACAGAAGAGGAGACCCACCGAAGAGGAGACCCACCGAAGAGGAGTCCCACCGAAGAGGAGACCCACCGAAGAGGAGACCCACCAAAGAGGAGACCCACCGAAGAGGAGTCCCACCGAAGAGGAGTCCCACCGAAGAGGAGACCCACCGAAGAGGAGTCCCACCGACGAGGAGTCCCACCGAAGAGGAGACCCACCGAAGAGGAGACCCACCGAAGAGGAGACCCACCGAAGAGGAGACCGAAGAGAAGTCCCACCGAAGAGGAGACCCACCGAAGAGGAGACCCACCGAAGAGGAGACCCACCGAAGAGGAGACCGAAGAGAAGTCCCACCGAAGAGGAGTCCCACCGAAGAGGAGTCCCACCGAAGAGGAGTCCCACCGAAGAGGAGACCCACCGAAGAGGAGACCCACCGAAGAGGAGTCCCACCGAAGAGGAGACCCACCGAAGAGGAGACCGAAGAGAAGTCCCACCGAAGAGGAGACCCACCGAAGAGGAGTCCCACCGAAGAGGAGTCCCACCGAAGAGGAGACCCACCGAAGAGGAGACCGAAGAGGAGACCCACCGAAGAGGAGACCGAAGAGAAGTCCCACCGAAGAGGAGTCCCACCGAAGAGTAGTCCCACCGAAGAGGAGACCCACCGAAGAGGAGACCCACCGAAGAGGAGACCGAAGAGAAGTCCCACCGAAGAGGAGACCCACCGAAGAGGAGTCCCACCGAAGAGGAGTCCCACCGAAGAGGAGTCCCACCGAAGAGGAGACCCACCGAAGAGGAGTCCCACCGAAGAGGAGACCGAAGAGGAGTCCCACCGAAGAGGAGTCCCACCGAAGAGGAGACCCACCGAAGAGGAGTCCCACCGAAGAGGAGTCCCACCGAAGAGGAGACCCACCGAAGAGGAGACCCACCGAAGAGGAGACCCACCGAAGAGAGACGAAGAGGAGTCCCACTGAAGAGGAGACCCACCGAAGAGGAGACCCACCGAAGAGGAGACCCACCGAAGAGGAGTCCCACCGAAGAGGAGACCCACCGAAGAGGAGACCCACCAAAGAGGAGACCCACCGAAGAGGAGTCCCACCGAAGAGGAGTCCCACCGAAGAGGAGACCCACCGAAGAGGAGTCCCACCGACGAGGAGTCCCACCGAAGAGGAGACCCACCGAAGAGGAGACCCACCGAAGAGGAGACCCACCGAAGAGGAGACCGAAGAGAAGTCCCACCGAAGAGGAGACCCACCGAAGAGGAGACCCACCGAAGAGGAGACCGAAGAGAAGTCCCACCGAAGAGGAGTCCCACCGAAGAGGAGTCCCACCGAAGAGGAGTCCCACCGAAGAGGAGACCCACCGAAGAGGAGACCCACCGAAGAGGAGTCCCACCGAAGAGGAGACCCACCGAAGAGGAGACCCACCGAAGAGGAGTCCCACCGAAGAGGAGACCCATCGAAGAGGAGTCCCACCGAAGAGGAGTCCCACCGAAGAGGAGTCCCACCGAAGAGGAGTCCCACCGAAGAGGAGACCCACCGAAGAGGAGTCCCACCGAAGAGGAGTCCCACCGAAGAGGAGACCCACCGAAGAGGAGTCCCACCGAAGAGGAGTCCCACCGAAGAGGAGACCCACCGAAGAGGAGTCCCACCGAAGAGGAGACCCACCGAAGAGGAGACCCACCGAAGAGGAGACCCACCGAAGAGGAGTCGCACCGAAGAGGAGTCCCACCGAAGAGGAGACCCACCGAAGAGGAGACCCACCGAAGAGGAGACCCACCGAAGAGGAGTCCCACCGAAGAGGAGTCCCACCGAAGAGGAGACCCACCGAAGAGGAGACCGAAGAGAAGTCCCACCGAAGAGGAGACCCACCGAAGAGGAGTCCCACCGAAGAGGAGTCCCACCGAAGAGGAGTCCCACCGAAGAGGAGTCCCACCGAAGAGGAGACCGAAGAGGAGTCCCACCGAAGAGGAGACCCACCGAAGAGGAGTCCCACCGAAGAGGAGACCCACCGAAGAGGAGTCCCACCGAAGAGGAGTCCCACCGAAGAGGAGACCCACCGAAGAGGAGACCCACCGAAGAGGAGACCCACCGAAGAGGAGACTGAAGAGGAGACCCACCGAAGAGGAGACTGAAGAGGAGACCCACCGAAGAGGAGTCCCACTGAAGAGGAGTCCCACCGAAGAGGAGTCCCACCGAAGAGGAGACCCACCGAAGAGGAGGCCGTAGAGGAGTCCCACCGAAGAGGAGACCCACCGAAGAGGAGACCGAAGAGGAGTCCCACCGAAGAGGAGTCCGAAGAGGAGTCCCACCGAAGAGGAGTCCCACCGAAGAGGAGACCCACCGAAGAGGAGTCCCACCGAAGAGGAGTCCCACCGAAGAGGAGACCCACCGAAGAGGAGACCGAAGAGGAGTCCCACAGAAGAGGAGACCCACCGAAGAGGAGTCCCACCGAAGAGGAGACCCACCGAAGAGGAGTCCCACCGAAGAGGAGTCCCACCGAAGAGGAGACCGAAGAGGAGACCCACCGAAGAGGAGACCCACCGAAGAGGAGTCCCACCGAAGAGGAGTCCCACCGAAGAGGAGACCCACCGAAGAGGAGTTCCACCGAAGAGGAGACCGAAGAGGAGTCCCACCGAAGAGGAGACCCACCGAAGAGGAGACCCACCGAAGAGGAGACCGAAGAGGAGTCCCACCGAAGAGGAGTCCCACCGAAGAGGAGACCCACCGAAGAGGAGTCCCACCGAAGAGGAGTCCCACCGAAGAGGAGACCGAAGAGGACAGAACTGCACCTTAAGATCCCTAGGGGGAAAGGGATGGCCAAAGGCCAGAAAAGACAACAATCGATCCTACAACAAAAAGGAAGAAGCAGAACCAGAACAACGTCCGCCATTACATCAACCGGTATTTGAGGGGAAAGAGGAACATCATGTGGACCATCCTGCTGGGACCTCTCTGCCGATAACATCATACGGCAATACCGGCTGGTAAGTATAAATCCACCAAAGTAATAATAGCAGGATAGTAGTTATATAGTGGTAGTATATGAGTATTAGTGTAATTTGAGTAATAATACTAGTGATAATAGTAAGAAAGTAATAAAATAACAATAGTAATAGTAGTAGGTAGAATAGCAGTGTGATCCAGGGTTCTAGGACTGATCGCCTTTTCTCGGGGTCAAGAAGGAATTTTTCCGCTGTGACACAAATTGGCTGAAGGTGTCCTGAGGTTTTTGCCTTCTTTTGGATCAACACTCTAGGTATAGGGTAGTATTAGTAGCAATAGGAAAGAAGAATAATACCGTAATAAGACATCAGGTTATTATTATTAATAAATATAAACTAGTTATATCTATAGAAAGAACAAAGAGTAAATAAAAATAATTATAGACGTAGTTCAATCAATACTGTAATATTAAATAGTTATAGAAAAGTTAGAGTAGTACTTTAATAAGAAAGCAGGACACAAGACAAAATATATAAAAAACTATATTAAAAACAACTGTAGTAGTACATTTAGTACAGTAATAGTAATTACATAACTAGTAACATAATTAGGTTTGATCCGGGGTCCTAGGACTGATCGTCTTTTCTCAGGGTCAAGAAGGAAATTTTTCCCTGTGACACAAATTGGCTGAAGGTGTCCTGGGGTTTCTGCCTTCTTCTGGATCAACACTGTAGGTATAGGGCAGTATTAGTAGTGATAGGAAAGAAGAATAATACTGTAATAAGATAGCACAATGTTAATAATAACCATATCAAATAGTTAGATTTATAAAAACAAATTAAAATAACTCCAGTAGTACAATAATTAGTGTAATATATAACTTGTAATAACATTATTAGGTTTGATCCAGGGTCCTAGGACTGATCGCCTTTTCCCGGGGTCAAGAAGGAATTTTTCCCGTGACACAAATTGGCGGTAGGTGTCCTGGGGTTTTTGCCTTCTTCTGGATCAACAGCTTTAGGCATAGGGATTTTAGTAATACCATTATTAGAATCACAAGAATAATAAAAAAATTTGAATTAAATTTTTTAATTAGTTTTATAACAGTTACAATTAATTGGATTAATGCAATAATAATAAATAGTAAAAATGGTGGTAATAACAATAAAAAAAACTAGTCCCAGTTACTAAGTTAGTGTAGTGTTAGTGTAGGGACCCATCTGAAGAGGTCGCCTTGACGTTGGCAGATGGGCTCGCACAATTTGCTCAAAATGTGTGCTAAGAACCTCATATTTCTATGTACAGGAGATCTAGCAGTAATTCCATTCAGGAGATAGATATCTGTGTACACACACACTTTGTTATATACTTTTGTGCAGCACACAGGGCAGGTATACAGGTACAGGGCGAGAGTGTTACAGTGATATTATAACTCGGCCTTAAGGATAAAATGCTGACAACTACAGAACCTGGAAACACATCCGAAACTAGACCTTGTAAGTAACTGGTTCCCAGCTAGTGGTGAATATGTACAGGGCAGTCCGGTACCAGGACCCGCTCTATAGGACACATTATCATCAGGCAGGTCCTGTCAGGGCTCTTACAAGATCTGCGGCAGAAGTGTGGCTGTATAACACATTCCTGCTCCTGCCTCAGCCTCCGACAGTGGAGCCAACCCTGACCCTGGCAGTTTAATCCACTGTATGACACAGTAGGGGGCTTCCACAGCATTTAGGCACTTTAGACAGGAGAGGGAGGCGCGATCATGGTGCCGATGAGTTTCTATGGCAGCCGAGATCTAACAATAGACCCCATGACGGCCATCTTACTGCTCCTATTAGACCCCGGCTGAGCAAAGGTCTATGAGGATGCCGGTGAGACTTATGTCGCCTGCTCTGCACATATTAGAAATGCCTAGGGCTGATTAGTTTTCCATTTGTAAATCTGATCCAGCAGCGCTGGGCTACCACTGACGTGATCAGGGCTATTGAGCTCCTAGATTGGGCAGAGGAGCTCAGTCTTCAGCAGGAGCTGGCCGAGGAGAGCGGAGCAACTTGCATGGGGCAGCTGCACAAGAAGTAACTCAAAAGGTGGAGATTTACCCGGAGACGTGGTGCCCGGGCTGTGATCTGCTGTGCAGGCTGCATAGTCGATGCCTCCTAGGACCCGAACTTCTGACTCGCCCCCTGGGCCGTGGGGCACGCGGAACAGGGCAATAGGGAGACTCTGGGAGTAGTAGTGGCGGCCCGGTCCCGCGGCTCAGGGTGGTCAGACCAATGGTAGTCTGCTGCTGTACTTTAGATAATGTCCGACTACGCCACCCGTGGATTGCGGTTATTAGGAACCGCCGCTGCAAGGCAGTCCGCTGGGGCTGATGTTACTCCCCACGGGAAGAGTGCGGCCCCAGGGCAGTGTAGTGGATGGTGGGAGTAATGGTAGTGAGAGTCCCAGTACCGGTAGTGCTGGAGGAGCGAAAGAGCACACAAACAACGTCCAATGTCTTTTACTCACAGTTCAGGTACTCCGGGTCACTTCTGTGCACGTAGTGACCGCCCGAGCCGTGCTGCGTCCACCAGGTGAGGGGCTCGGTCAACTCCCAGGCAGCTCAGGAATATGGCACAGGACCCCCTTCTTTCCTTTCTCTGGCCTGCCTCACCAGTGACCCACTTCTGTCCAGCTGCCGCGGACTTGTGCGGTTAAACGTGGGTCCCGTCCTCCGCTGTCCTATATGGTGCCTTCCTAGCAGGTTTGATGAGGTGTCGCACCAATAAATGATCACGACGACCGGTCTTTGGCTGAGGGTTGTTTCTCCTCCACCAACTTGGGATCCGGTACCCTTAATTTGCCTGACTCTTCACCCTGGATTCTCATGGGTTCTTAGGGTCCCTTCCACCTTCTTGTTCCTGAGCCCTTCTGTTTCTCTGTCTCTCCTCCGTCTTTCCTGTTCCTTCTTCTCCTCCCTTCTCATGGAGCTGGGCTCAGGTGGCACCACAGCTCCCCTTCACTTCCTCCTCGGCCTCTCACTAGGCCCTCCTGGAGTAGAGCTCCTACAGAGCCTATACTCCCTGTCTTCTCCTCTCTGGACAGAACCTAGATCTAAGATGGTGCCCACCTTTTATACCTCCCTCTGACCATGAGCCCAGGTGACCAGCAACCAATGGGCTCCTACCTACACTCAGGAACCAACCCCTATCTGCCCCTACAGCACTGGGTGTTCCACCGCCCTCCCCACTCCAGGCAGGGACATAATCGGTCGTGCCTGCACTACTGTCTAGTGGGAGCACCGTTGAGCTGTCCCTCGGAAATGGGGTGTGTGTGCTGCATGCAGCTAACTGAGCCCTGGTCCACACTCCATCCTTACCCGGGAGTGGAATATCACACCTCTGGCAGAGGTGCAATACCCCTGTAGCGGCCGAACCCTCGGGGCGCTACACTTCACCCCTAACAGGCACAGCAGAGCTCGGACGGCTGCAAGTGAACGGAGAACGGCTGATTAGTAACTGCTGCGTCTCCTGCAGCTCAGATAAGAGCCGTACAGAGCGGGGGCTCAGTAATGATGAATACGGGAAGTGTCCGCCCCTCACATATCCTATATGCGGCCTCCAGAGGTAAAGTCTCCCCTGTAACCAGCGCCTTCTCCCACCTTCTCTGCTGGCATGCTCCATTGCTTAAAGGGGATGTCTGAAGAAAACAAGTTATCACTTATCCACAGGCTCGGTGATCACTTACTGATCGTGGGGGTCTGACCGCTGCGAACCATCGTCTGATCGGGAAGGAGTGGAAAGTCAGGATTCAACTGCAGCTCCATTCATTCTCTATGGGGCTCCAGAAAAGCCGAGCTCAGGGCTTGAATGCCACATAGGGAAGGAATGGAGCGGATCCTGGAGTAATAACATGTCCTCCTCTCCTCAGCTTTCTGTCTGTGTAAGTGGCTCAGCCCTTGTCTCCCCTTCTGCACTGGCTTCTGTACTGGTCCCTGTAGACTTTCTCCTATGAGGAAGAGGAACCCCTCTGCCCTTCTGCTCTCAGTCCTCTGCGGCTTTTCCCCATCGCTCAGTGCAGCCATTATATATAATAAGGATCATTCTTGTCCAGCTTTCATCCCGCCCAGCTGACAAGGTAATAAACATGTGAGGTGGAAGGTTCACAATTATTAGATGTGTTGTGAAAAGTCTCCACAGCAAATTCAGAGAAAACTGCAGGGTGACCGCTTGTGAAACCAGCACAAAATCCAGCGGACTGCGCCTCCCTGCCCCCCGCCGGTCTCTGTATCCTGGCATTCAGCTATTCCATTTGGTGCTTATTCAGGGAGGAAAATAAAAATGTGATGTTCTTACACAGACGCCTGAAGACGCGACGTTCGCTGCGCTGACACCCAGCTGCGCTTGGTATCACAGATCCTAGAAGTGTGCATTGATGGATTCCTCCACAAGAGGCCCTCATAAGCATTCACACACCTCCACCTTCCACCTCAGACCACCAGAGGGAGACCGTTAGGGATATATAAAGGGAAGGTGGAGCCAGGCAGCCCAGAAAGTGATTCAGAAGTTTCCTGCTCAGACACAGAAGGACTCAGTTCAGTCGAGCCAGAGCCTAGCAGTTCCTGCAGAAAGAGTTCAGTACAGTCTGTAGAGTGATTCCAGACTAGAACTCACAGAGCTCAGGATAGAGAGCTAGGAGTGTGCCGACGCTCTGAGAGCGGCGAAGAAGAGCAGTGTCCCGGCTGCAGTGTGTGTAGCCTAGTGAGGGCCCCGAGAGGGGCCGAAGGCGAGTGGAGAGTGAGTACATAGGGGGCAGAGGAGCTTAATTAGCTCACCCTGAAGCATTTACCGGACACTGGGTCCGAAGCTTACCGGGATCTCTACGACCCAGTAAAGCATAACCGGAATCCCTGGAGAACTACAGGTCCCAGGATCGCTAGAGTGCTGATACGTAACAGAGCCAGGAGACACATAGGCCTCGCAAGCTGAGGAGCATGTACTCCAAGAAAAGGCCCTACCACAAGGTCAGCCAGCGCAGGACAGAGACAAAGTTAGGCCTAGCTCCAGGCAGGTCAGAAACTTACTACGCAGAGGCAAGAAACAGGAGGCCCTACACCCGCTCATTGGGGAGGATCCTGATATGCACCCTTCACCCTACAGTGCTCCAGGATGTGCCTGACTTTCCATCAGTAAAAGGTACTGAAGTGACTACCGTGTCCGTCCCCGTTCTTGCTCTGACCCGGCTGGATGTCGCCTGTCCTGCATTCCCCTTGCATACGCTGCCCTGAGGCCTAGATCCACCTGTGGGGAGCTATACCATCGAGCTGCCTCATCACCGGCCTCAGTGGACTGCTGCAGCGCTGGTGATTATCATCAGGAACCACAGGTGGCGTCACGAACTTTCATAAAATGAACAAACAACCACCCTTTTAAAGAGTGACCCCAGGGTACGGGCCCAGGAGCCGACCACCGCGACATCCCCAAGGCCAGGCAAAGGCCCGGGTACCGAGTCATCCCCATCCTCTGGGCTGGTCACTGCTTTTCATCATCCATGTTGGGCTGTTGTACGACGTGTGGACTACTCTGCTTGTTGGATTCTTGCATTACCACAAACACTGCCTTTATTTTGTGATTTCTGTGCCGCTTCCCATTTCTATTGGCAGCGTGATATACCAGCACGTGAGTGCTGCCACAATCATGTGTCAATAGGTTATTGATGGAGGCCGTGATACAGAGACTGTCCAGGACCAGGGAGGAGTTGGTACAGAAGCACCTAGAGAGGGGGGTACAGGGGCTTCATTTCAATTTTAAAACTTAGCTGGATTGTGTTTAGCTACAAGACTGGAAAGAAAAATAGAAAAAAAAAATTAAGATTTTATTATTTGGCAAAATCGTCCATCAGAGGTTTGGCCACTACCAAAAAGTTTTTGATGAACTTACAGTAGCAGCTGGCGAAACCCAAAAAACTTTGTAACGCCTGAATATAATACCAATCCAGTACCGTCCGGACTTTTGCCAGATCCATGTGACGCGCCCTGGGCCTATGAGATGTAGCGTTGCGCACGCAGGGACTACCCGGAGCCGGATCTGATAGGGGTAGTAGTCTCGTGGCGGTGACCCGGTCCGTGCCCAGGGAGTCAGACTAAGTGGCGGTGTATTAGCAGTAGATGTAGGACGACTACGCCACCCGTTGAATGCAGCTATGGAGCTGCCGCTGCAGGGCAGACCGCTGAGGCCGGTGGTAGGATTGTGCAGCGTGGATGGTATAACCCCCAACGGGAGGGGTATGGCCTCAGGGCAGCCGACGTGGATGATGGGGGTAGCAGGAACCACTCAGAGACGATGCGGTGTAGTTCAGGGTCTTTACTGGTGACAAAGATAGACCCTCCCGGAGTACTGGCTAGCGATCGGGGCCTGGTCAGTCTTTGAGCAGATGGGATTTTCCCCTGGCCAGGCGGAGTTGTAGGCCTCCCCAACTAATTGTACTCTTCTGGCTACCTTTCTAGAGGCGGGTAAAAGTAGCCCACGTCCCTGAGTGTACCGTGTGGTGCTCACCCGTATGGCCGGTGACTCGGGGCCTTCTAGTGGCTTCCGCTCCACGACGGCGGTGCTGGTCCCACGGGTGTGACCGTGCCTTCGGGTTTCTTGGCCAGGGGACCTGAAATCCCCTGCCGGTCGGTTTCTGCTGCTGGGTCAAGGTTAATCCCCACAGCCTCGGACTCCGGGTCCGGTGGTAACTCTTCAATCAGGGCGAGCTCTTCAGCTGCCAGCCCCTGATTCCTTTTAGCACGACTTCCCCAGAGCTCCTGATCTCTCTTTCCTATAGCTGCTTCTCCTCTTCTCTCTACTCTTCTCTTCTCCCCAACCCTGCCTCAGCCCCAGGTTTATATAGGGGAAGTCCTTCCCCTCCCAGGACTGGGCAGGAGGTGTGGCATGCATAGGATTCCTGACCAAGAGACCTCCCACCTGCTCTCAGACATAACATTGCTGTTACTGTGGAAACCAGACCCCTGGGGTGCCACACATGCAAAAACAGTGAATGATAAGAAATAACCCAAAAAAGTGACCTCCTGAATGGAGAACATAAATTATTTGTCAAACCAGAGAAATGTATTATCTTTGAGTATCTGTAAGACCTGCCTGACATGTACCTGATGTGATACGAGGTGAATAAATTAGACTGTGGGGACCCCCAACGAAACCCCGACGCTCAGCCCCCCTACCGCCACCCCTTCCTTAACAATACAATAATGTAACTCTTACAACTGGATGGGTGAGGATCGGTCACAGCTTTATTAACTCTTTAACTCATTCCATTAGAAAGGCATTTTATTTCCAAAAATAATTCCGCTTGTTGCAGCATGCCCTGTGTCTCCACACCGGCAAGTTGGCCAACAAGAGTAACTTTCCAACATGTCCTTTCTATTTCAGGCCAAGGAGGATCCTGCGTACTCGTATGCAGGACTCAGACCCCCACCCATCATCATTAACGCTTGCTCCACTCCGTCCTGGAGTCCTGACAGGAATATGTCCAGTCCAATATCCGTTAAATGAACACCGTCGGGCCATATGAGGCCAGCTTTATCTCCTTCCAGTTCTCGGTGTCTTATCACTACACCACCTCTTTCCTTTAAAAATCTTGCCATCCGAATATTTATTAGCCGCCTTGTCCGTTCGATGGCTGCACTGTCTCGCGCACCTCGCCATACCGTTCTCGGCACAACCTCTGACCATATTATAGTTAGTTTACTAAAAAATGCTCTGAAGCGCTCAGTGTCTAGCTTCATTATTGCCATTAGTTCTGCGATCTTGTAATGACCGAAGTCGTTTCCCCCAGCGTGTATAACTAAGATAACCGGACCTGTTGCTTCTCTCCCTATGTTGATTACCTCCATTAGTACCTGTGGCCATCGCAGGCCTCTAATACCTCTCCAGTTGAAATATGTGTCATGAAACCCCATATTCCTCCCGCCTGGGCGGACTGTCGCCCTTTTTTCTGCCCAGTATATGTACGAGTGGCCTATCACCCACACTGTTGGCTTATCGTCACCTATAAAAGAAACAAACCACGTTAGGATAACAAGTCCTGTCTTATGTATCTCGCAAAACACGCGGATCGCCATCTGCCTATCCTCTGCACTTCCGTTTCTGACAGTCCTGCTCTAGCTGCTTCCGTGGCCGCGCCTATGCGGAATGAGTGTGTCCCGTAATCTTTGGGGTGGTTCCCTGCTGATGTTAGGCATTTATTAAATATAAATTGGAACTGGTATCTTGATAATGGAGTTCCATCAATGTGTGATAGGAAGAAATTACTTTGTGGCCTGATGGCTGCATATGTTTTTTCTATTGTTACCGGACACAGTGTACTGTTTGTGGGTTTTAGAAGCACCCAAGTGCCCTTGCCCGCTGGGTCTGTTTTGGATTTGCGTATGCGTAGGCGTATTGCATTATTGGCTATGACTACGTCCTGGTGTAATAAGCCTCCACTGGTGGTGATTTTGGATCGAGGGACTAATTCGCTTATGCGTAGCGCCCTGAAAAAGGCGATCACAAATGCAGTAGACAGTAGTGTTGCTTCAAATTGTGAGTGGCATGTTAATGGTGTTAGGGATATGATTTTTGAGAGCAGATTTAGTGACACAGGACGTCTGCACTCCTGACTTGGCTGACCTCTTTTCCACCCTTTTAAGGCTTGACTGATGATGAATCTTTTTGTCACATCTCCCCAATTCAGTAGTTGGAAATGAAATGCTACTCCTGTCCGCCACCGCTGCGCTGACGCCCCTGATATGCCCCTCATCATTAGCTGGTGGAGAAATTCTATGGTTACATCTAGTCTGGCTTGTTCACATTGGTTAACCCGTCTGCCTGCTACTAGTCGTATCCAGTCTTCCCATGCCTTACCGTATGCTTTCCATGTTGACGGGGCGACTGACGCTCTGATTAATGGCATCAGCTGTTCGCCACTAGATCCCATAGGGAGGGTGGGCAACTGGTGCCCAACGGGTGGGCGTTGGGGAGGAGCTCTCTGAAAACCTGCCAATTGAATTGTGATAAAGCGTTAGCAGCAGCGTTAGATCCCCCCTCCACATTGTGGCTAGCGCGGACCCATACATTGTGTTTTAGGCACAGGAATGCTAGCCGGCGTAGTAGGCCTAGCACTGGGAGAAACGATGATGCCATCTTATTAATGCAGTGCGCTAGGCTGGTGTTATTTGTTATGAAGCGTATATTTTTGTTCGCTAGGTACGTGCCCCATATTTCTATGGCTACCACTATTGGGAAGAGTTCCAGGAGTGTCTGTTTTTTTGTTAACCCTTGTTCAGACCAATACGGAGGCCATAAGCCTGTGCACCACTAGTTATCTAGTATCGCTGCATATCCGCCCGCCTCTGCTGCCCCGGTGAATAATTTTAGTTCAATGTTGGACTGTTCTGCTGACATAAATAACGTGTGACCATTGAATGATTGTAAGAAGGTTTTCCACACCTCTAAGTCCGCCCGAAGCTGCCTGCTGATTCTGATTCTATGACTCGGTTTTAATGCACGTTTTGTTGCAAGGGATAAACGACGAGAGAAAACCCTTCCGACTGGCATCACCCGGCTCGCGAACACGAGGAGACCTAGTAACACTTGCATCTGTTGTAGTGTTACTTTCCGTACTGTGCAAAATCCCTCGATGAGGTGCAGTGTTTTTTGTATTTTTTCTGTTGGGAGGTGGAATAACCTTGCTGTGGTGTCGATTTCGATGCCTAAGAACGATAGCTTTGTTGTGGGGCCTATGTTTTTTGTAGGGCACAATGGGACTCCAAACCGTTGAAAGATGTTTGTGAATTCGTTAAGTAATGATTGGCATTGATTTGAGTCTTTGGGTCCGACGAATAGGAAGTCATCTAGGTAATGTGTGACGGACCTATTGCCGGTTTTGTACCTCAACACCCATTCTAGGAAGGAACTGAATAGTTCGAAGTAATAACAGATATTGAACAACCCATTGGGAGGCAAGTGTCGTAGAAGTATTCATTGTCCACTTGGCATCCCAGCAGGTGGTAGCAATTTGGGTGCACCGGTAGTAGGCGAAAGGCGGATTCTATGTCGGATTTAGCGAGCAGCACTCCGGGCCCCGCATCGCGCACTAACATTACTGCTCTGTCGAAAGACGCGTAGGAGACCGAGGCGTCTTCAGACGAAATACCGTCATTTACAGACTCTCCTTTTGGGTAAGATAAATGATGGATAAGCCGGAATGAACCTGGATCTTTTTTGGGGATTATTCCCAGAGGGGAAACTCTTATGTTACTGAATGGTGGGGTTGGGAAAGGGCCCGCCACTCTGCCTAGAGCTACTTCTTTTTGTATTTTTTGCCTAAGTATTTCAGGGTGCTCTTTTGCAGATTTAAGGTTATTTGCAAAGGTGGGTGATTTATTAAGTTTGAAAGGGAGGAAAAAACTGTATGTGAAACCAAAACGTAACTGCCCGCTGCGTCTTTCTTAGGATATTGGTCTAGCCAGGGGCCCATCGCGTTTACGCTCACCGGGGTCCTTGGATTCTGACTGTGGGAGTTTAATTGATAATTTGCTTGCGGGATGAGAACATCTTGCCGCGGGGTGGGCTGCACCCCAGGCTGAGCATTCATGTTTGTATCTGCATAAGGCGTAGAAACGACAGCGTCCCTCATTGTACTGCCAGCAGGCCCCTGGTCTACGTACTACCACTGAATTTTGGCCTGCTGTTGCCTGTTGTCCAGTAGCCGTTGTTGGAAAGGGATGGTGTTTCTGTAACAGCATTAATCGCAACCATATGTCTGTAGCTTTTACCCCCCAGCCTAGCTGTGGTTGCAGGGCCAAAAGCCTCCGGAACTCTTCATCGTAGCGCCACCATGCTGAACCGCCGTGGGCTTTGTACGAGTTATACACTGTATCCTGGTATATGAATAGTTCTGAGCAGCGTTCCGGATGCTTTTGGCCCATGATGCAACCCAGCACTGAAAACGCCTGTAACCAGTTACTCATTGTCTTCGCGACCTTTTGTCTATTTCTGTTGAATGGTCTGTCGACTATCCTTTTCTCTTTGTCTATAGTATGTTGGTCAGCGGTTACAAGTGCCCAAATGTCGATGTAGTCATTATTCCATATTTTAATTCTGGTTTCCTTGTCTATGTGTGAGCCCAATGGGCTTATCCTGCAAAAGAATGCGTCCTTGTGTACGCTGGCTAATGGTGGAGTTGTTTTAGTAGAATTATGTATAGCGCCTGGTGGCACAGATAGTTGTTCGACTATGGCCTTAAGGGCCGCTATTAAGTTGGTGTTACTATTTCCCATTTCAGTTATACTTATATTGCACGCACCCATTCCTGCGGCTGGAGGAGGGACTCCGATGTGTGGAGGGACTCTGACACCTGTCTCGCTCGGGGTGAGCTCGTGCCTCTGCTCGTAGACCTGCGTGAAATCGTTGTATCGTGCAGACTGTAAGCTCTGGAGGGTGCCATTGTATCGTTTCTGTCCCCCAGAGGACGGGATCGGTGCTAGCGGCTGTTGGGGCTCGACGATGCGCTCGACATCTCTGATGCAGAGGATGGTGAGCGCCACCTTGAGGACTGCGACCTGTGACCCCTCCTGTGGGATGCCGATCTCCGCTTTGCTTGTGACGACCGCTTCCTTCGCCGGTGACTTGTGTGCGATGGCGTAGATCTGTCGTCGTCGGAACTACAGCGAGTTCACCTAGAGTGAGTACGCCTGGAGTCTCTGTGTCCCTAAGGGTGTATGGGGGATTCTGCGCAGTTTACATGTGTCCCGCCGGGACATGTCGGTGCTATTTGTGGCCAGGGCGATGCTATAGAGGTGTCAAGCGCGTGTTCGCTGCGCTATTATAGGGGTATATGGGGGAGGCGAGGATGGTCGCTGAAGTGTTTAGGCTCCGTATCGTGTCCATCAGCGGGGTATTGATACTGTGACTGGGCGCTGGATAGGCTGCGGTGATTACAGGGGCCGCAATGTCCCCTGGATGTGTAGTGTCACGTGTTCTGTTTTGGGAACTTTTTCTTTTATTTTTAATAGGAGTTTTTCTGTGGGGGATTGTTGGGGGGGAAGCAGAGCACAGCCCCCGGCAGAGGATTCCTGTCCGGAGCTCTGCTCTCCCACAGCCCCTGCTGTGTGTTGAGGGGGCGGGGAATGATTACTAAGTGGCCCGCAGCTTCTTCTGTGAGGCTTCGGGTGCTGTGCCTAAAGCGCTCTGGAGGACGGGAGTGCCTGCTGGACCTCTGCCCTCCAGGGCGCTCCTCGGCAGGATGCGGGACAGGAGTGTTAACGGGGGTGGGGAACAACAGGCTCTGTGCTGTCTCCAGCGCCGGCGGCAGGCAGGAGACCTTAATCCCCTCTGTGCCCGCCGCCGACACGGCAGACAGCCGGCACTCATTTATTAGTGCAGCGGAGCCCTGCGCCCGCAGTAAGTGAGGCGCAGGGTCCACTGCCGCACTAGCTTCAGCTTCCTGCTCCGCCCCGCAGCATTCTGGACTGGGGGGCGTGACCTGCGGGGTCACGTGGGGCGGACACGCGCCCCGCACATGCGCATCGAGCGCTTCCTGCCCTCCAGCTCCGCCTCCCCCAACATGCCTCTCCGGCCTAGTGGAGTCGCACGCCCGCTTCCGGACCGCCACGGCTGCCCGCTTCCCCGAGTCAGCGCGCGCCCGCAGCACTACCGCAGCCGCCTGCTGCCCTGCGCCGGGTTGAGTGGCCCGATGAACACTGTAAAGTTGTGCGGATGCGGCGGTCGGGTGAGGACGGGGATCGGAACCAGGCCGCAGAAGTAATGCAGCCCCCCGTTCCAGATGACCCGACCGCCGTGGAGGGAACCGTTGTACCGTGGGCAATTGGAGTGGGTGAGTAGGCCCAAGTGGTGAGGGGACTGCGACTGAGGATTATGATGTTCCCATAAGGGGTTGAGGGCTAGGGGCAGGGTGATCTGGGGATTTAGAGCTGGGGCCAGGGGGATGAGCGCTGAGCCCCGATATGAGAGCCTGTAACCAGCGCTCGCCCCCCTATGCAAACCCAGCCTGGAGGGCCTCAGCAATCTGACCTGATCCTGAATTCTCCATGACGTTCGACTCCGGGACCAGCAAAGAAAGGAAGTAACGTGGGATGTCCCGGTGTTTATGTATCCATGGGACGGCTTGTAGCAGCCGTCCCTTTCGCTTCATTGGATCCTTCCGGGGGTTCAGGATCACTGGTCAGTAAGGGGTAGCGAAGGGGGGGGGTCAGCAATCGCCACGGCCCTGGGAGGGTCAACACAGTCAGTGACTCCCTCCTTATTTAGTATGGAGTCTACCATTATGTCATCAAGATGGGTTTGTTGTGATCTACCTGCCAGATGAGTAAAAATGGGAGCATTAGTCAACCCAAATGCCATCACAAGGTTTTCATAGTGCCCCTCAGGAGTATTGAAGGCCGTCTTCCACTCATCTCCTCAATGTGAATGAGATTATAAGCCCCCCTGAGGTCTAGTTTAATCAAATTGTAGGAGCCAAATGGTTTTCTAAAGAGGTCTGGGATGAGAGGTAGAGGATATGCATCCCAGACCATAATCTGATTAAACTCGCAAAAATCAAGGCAGGGGCGCAACCCCTAGTCCTTTTTTTTTTTTTTTTGACAAAGAAAAACCCCACTGCAATGGGAGATGAAGAACGTCTTATATGGCCCTTTGGTAGACTTTCAGTGATCTAGTTTTTCATGGCCTGCCTCTCTGAACCAGAGATATTATATAACCTGCTTTTTTGGCAGCTTGGCCCCAGGAATAATATTACCGACGCAATCATAAGGATGATGGGGTGGAAGTTCTTGACTCCCCTGTTCAGAAAACACATTCCTGAAATCAGACCCACCGTGGCTATCCGAGTGACCAAGCAGTGTTCTTGGCAATACTCGCTCCATTTTACCACCTCCCGAGTCTGCCAGTCTACGGCTAAGTGCCCACGATGCAGAAATGCTCTGGATTTTTCCTGAGCGTTTCTGCATCTCCCTGGCAGAAAAAATGCATGCGGATTGTACGTGTTTTTCCTGCCAGGGACAAGCGTAAGTGAAGCGTTTTTTCACATGCATTTCCGCATGCGGGTTGTCAAGCGCTTTCCAAGCGATTTTAGCATCACTTGGAAAGTGCTTGACAACTTGGTCACATTATATAAATACATGCAACCGGCAACCGGCATGTCTCCTCTTCTCCAGACCCGGGTACCATCCGCACGTTGAATCGCTTAATATCCGCATGTGCACATGTAGTCATGCGGATATTAAGCGATTCAATGAAAGTTAATGGAGGTAAAACGTCGCGATTACGCAAAGTAACTGGTAGTGCTGCGGATTTTTCCGCACTGATAATGTGCAGCGGAAATTTCCGCAGCATGTGCACAGCACATGCGGATTATCATTGGGGAACATTGCAGACCTTCTACCAAGCGTTTAAGCGTTTCTGCAATGGAATTGCCGCTGCGGAAACGCTTAAAAGACGCATAGTGGGCACACAGCCTACCACAGGATTGTGCAGCGTAAACCAAGGTAGTCTAAGGACCACAGGAGAGGGCAAGCCCTCTAGCACATAACAGTCAATAAATTTTGAGTGCAAGGCCCCTACCTGCAGATGTAGCACACGAGCGACAAGAGTAAAATACCCCTAGCTCAAGGGTGCAGAGTCAATGGCGATTATGGGTGTTGAGCCAGAAAATTTATGAGGTTTGAGGTCCTGATCGAACCTAGCGTCAATCAAAATAAACCCCGCCCCACTGTCCAGAAAGGCAGAAATTACCACCATACTTTTGCCAAGATGGATCTTGGACGGTAAAAAAAAAATTGTGACCTACCCACAGAGGAAATAAGTACACCCCCGAGTTGCCAATTCACCCCTCAACTCGGGTGCCTTAGTTTTCCGGTGGGTGTTTAGGAATTTAGGAAAGACACACACACACACTCCCCCTTTCCGCCAAACTACAGTTGGACCAACAGAACAAGTCGCCACACCCAACAGCATGGGTTCCTCAGTTAACTCAAACCTAGGGGCCCTTGACCCCAGGCCCCCTGCAAATTGGAGTGTCTCCTTATGTCTCTGGCAATGACAGCGGTTAACACACAAACGCCTCTTCAAAACAACCAACACCTCTGACTCCAGAACTAGGCAGCATAAATCTAACACTGGCAATCCAAGATTGCCAGAGGCGAGTATATATAGGAGAGGCCAACACTGAACAGCTGAGACCATCAACGCTGGAAAGCTCTAGCAGCTCTCAACTGAACAGATTAACCTTTGCACTGCTAGCAGAAACCTTCACGGTTTAATATGATAGTGAAGTGCTTCTAATCAGTGCAGGAGCTCAGACGTCGCAGTCTTCTGGCCCCTCTAGTTACGGTAAACCCGTGGTACCTGGATTCCAGCGATGTGTCACTTACCGAGCTGCTTGATGCAGTGTTGATAAAACCCTTTATTAGCTGCAGATGTTCTGCCTATGCACAGGGTACACAGAAAGCTGTCAATCAGTGGTGCGGGTGGGGCTATATATAGAGCTCATGAATGTGGAGGACTACATGGCAGCAGGTTTACTAGTCCTTGAGTGATAAAACTAAAACAAGCAGCCAGTTATTGACACATGGCTGGAATCAGAGTCTCTGTCTTTATATAATCAGAATCTAATAAGAGTATAGATGCAAGTGTACAATAAATCTGGAAGAATAAAGAAGTAATCAGTATATCATAAATTATATCTACCCTACAGGTAGCATATGCATTATAATTACATACAACGTCACTAAGGAAAAGTACCTCATTTGCGTCGACCACCAATAATACACCTTGGCAAGCAGAAAGGGACCTTGAAACTTCGTAGCTAAAATCAACATGACCCTACAAAAGTATAAAAACGTTAAAAGGGAAAACATGTTGGACAAATATGGATTGATGGATACAAGGCGCATTCTTAAATAACCATGTATAAATGTGAGGGGAGTCATTTCGTATGTAGATGGACAAAGAATGCTGAGCGTTGGAAACATGTTGCTATGTTGCATAAATGTTTCACTTGAACCTTGTGGATTAATGGACTTTTAAAGATGAAATAATAAAGATGGATTTTATGGAGCTGGAGTTCCTTTTCTTTTTCCTGTGATTTACACACGTGTGGCCACACGATCTCCAGGCTTCAGCACGCCGAGAGCCGCTGTGGGTGAGCTGGTGGTTTTTATTCTATAGCATTCTTAAATAGGCTGTGCCAAGATCGCAACTTTTAGGCTATTCTGTGGGGGGGTGACAACCGGGACCTCCAATGATCAGAAGAACAGATGTCTCACATCCCCTTTTTTAATGGAGTGGTGCCATTGTCTACGGGACTGATGGAGATAGCTGAGCTCTGAATTCGGCCATCTCCGGCAGCCCATTACACTTTGAGTGGAGCAGCAGTGCACACACTCATCGGCCAATCCATTGGCGTAATATGGCTCGTGCACCTGATTTCCTGTGATTGGGGTCCCAGAGATGGGTCCCCAGCTATTAGCAAGCAATCTGTTCTGTAGAAAAGTGATAAGTTGTAATCTGAGAGCAAACTCTTTCAATTTTAGAATATTGGATAGCTCTTATGGGCGTCTATAAAAAAACCAAAACAGTGTTAGATCTACAGGGTCGGCCATTTATATGGATACACCTAAATTAAATGGGAATGGTTGGTGATATCAACCTGAAGCAACGGATACTGGAAGCCTGTGCTAGCATTTCTTCTGCGGTGTTGCTATCAGTGTGTCAAGAGTGGGAGAAGAGGGTTGCATTGACAATCCAACACAATGGGCAGCACTTTGAACACATTTTATAAGTGGTCATAAACTTGTACAAAACTCACGAAAGAATAAAGTTACGTTAAAACCAAGCACACCATTGTTTTTGTTATGAAATTCTCAATAAGTTTGATGTGTCACATGACCCTCTTCCCATTGAAAAAATAAAGTTGGATCCAAAATGGCCGCCATGGTCACCACCCATCTGGAAAAGTTTTCCCCCTCCCATATACCAATGTGCCACAAACAGGAAGATGATATCACCAACCATTCCCATTTCATTTAGGTGTATCCATATAAATGGCCCACCCTGTAAAATACTAAATTATTATTATTATTATTGCAGCTGCTGCATTTTGTATAACTCATTCAGTATCTGAACATCTGCAACAAGAGCACAGAGAAACAAATCAAGAAGAAACGTCACACTCACCGGAGTGTGGATCAGGTTCAGGAGATACTTCTTTCCCTCGTAAGTGTAAACCAGAGACGCAGTCTGGGCCTTCACAGTAATCCGGGCTCCCTCTCCACCTGCAGCTTGTCCAGAACTTGCTTATTGGAGGCGGCTTTTGGAATCCACCCTGAGGGAAGGAGCGAGACCCCAGAATCCACACTGTTAGCTCGTGGTGGCAGTGTCCCCCTCCATACTAGTCTGTCAAGGTTAGCTTGTTTCTGTGTTTTATATATGTATTTTATGTGTGTAAACCCTCTTCATGTGTACAGCAGCCTGGAATGAACGCTGCTTAAAAAATAAATAATAGCGTAAGGCCTCATTCAGACCACAGTGATTTCTCTTGTAGGTAAAAAAAAAAAAAGACCGATTTTCATCAGCTTTGTTTTGCATCCGAGAAGTTCTAAACTTTGATTTGGATCAAAATCCGACAGATCAACGTGTTTCGGTGAAAAATACGCGATCCGCAGAAATATGTGAACAGCCCTAGAGTATAATAGATATGAGTTCTGTGAAAAACAAGGATCGAGCTCGTACGAGATCCAACATTTCATTCTATAAATCTACATAAATAATTAATAACGTGCCAAATTGCTTTTTTTTGTGTATGTTTTGCGTGTACGGAGGGAAAGTTCCCAGTGCTAGTGTCTATGGTGCTCCATTAGGCTAGGGCTACCTTGTGACTGTGTGTGGCGCTACTGATTGAGCAATAGCTCCAGTTCAAAGCAATACACTCATTTTAAAAGGAAATCTGTTTGACCTCAGATGTGGGCATGCAGGCCTTTGACATGTAAATCTAAACCAATGGACACTTTTATATCTTCTACCTGTTGCTGCACTCCTAAGTAATTAGAATTTTGGTTCACATGCAAATGAGGAGTTAAGTCTCTGTCTCCTGAGATTATCTCCCACAGCAAGCATCCGTTCTCTTTAGGCTACGTTCCCATCGCTTTTGATGAGTTTTCGATGTTGCAGATTTTCTACAGCATTCCTGCACCTATTAAGTAAAATAGGTTACTTGTTTTTTTTTCTTTAAATCTGTAACATCAAAAGCTCACTGAAAGCTCGTGGTGGGAACTTAGCCTCAGTGTCAATGATAGCTCACAGTTTTTGGGGACGTCAGGCACCAAGCAAGGAAAATCAGAAAGTAAGCTATCAATCAAGATAAAGAGGCTGGTGCTGGGCAGGGAAGCAACCTTGGAAGGCTGAGGCTCGGTAAGTGCTCCGTTACACCCAGAGCACTCAGAAATGCAGCAACAGATAAAAGATATAGAGGTGTCTATGGATTTAGCTTTCCAAATCCTGCATGGTCATGAATGGGAATTGGAGGGAGGGGTATATCTGAAGGATTCCCTTAAATTATTAAATGGCAATTGCAGTTCACATAGTTGCATACTAGCTAATCATTAGCGCTACAAAAATTTGTACTTCAAGCACCAGTAAAAAAGATTCCTTAGAGGTATCTGGTCACTATTAGTGATGATCGAGTGTGTTCTATCAACCCCTTCGGCGAGCACGCTCGGGTGCTCGCTGAGTATTTTGGCATGCTCGGCATTTCTTTTAATGTCGCCGTGCCTGCAAGTGTCACGGCTGTTAGACAGCGTGCTCGCCGAAGGGGTTCATAGAACACGCTCGATCATCACTAGTCACTATACATGAGTATACCATAAAAAACAACATATTATATAGTGAATAACACAGACACTATTCAATACAGCAGGGTTGAGGTGTATTTTGTGGTACAAAATTACAGTATTTTTGAATGACACCATTCACTTTACTGTGGAAGATATAGAAAAAAGGGTAATGAACTCCAAATAAAGTGAAATGGTGCAGAAGAAAAAAAAACAAAAACATTTCACTGCTTTTAAAAAATTCTAAACTTTGCAAACAAATTGTTTGGCTCGTGTTTCAATTTTCTAAGACCGTTTTTAATACTTACCATTTTGGGGTACAACTTTTTGATTGCTCCATCAAATGAATAGTCATAAGTTACTTACCGGTAACGGGATTTTTCAGAGACCATGACAGCACCACGAGAGAGGGGGTCCGCCCACCAAGGAGAGGAAACTTACAGGCTTAAAAGGGCGCCACCTCTCTCCCGCCTCAGTTTGGATTACAGAGCACTGAGAGGACCGCCAGGTTAATGAACACAGCAAACAATCACAAAGTTGCCATACCACACGACACCTATTGAGTGTGAGATTATAATTTATAAAAGGGGAGTGCTCCCACAAAGGTGAAGGGAGGGAATGTAAGGGTGCTGTCATGGTCTCCGAAAAATCCCATTACCGGTAAGTAACTTATGATTTTATCGGTCGACCATGACAGCACCACGAGAGAATTACAGGGATGAAGTAATCTATTGAAGGACCACAGCCTGGAACACTCTTCTCCCAAAGGTGAGGTCAGCCGATACTATATAGGTTAGATATGGGTGTGTCTATGGAATGTAGAGGGACAGGACCAGGTAGCAGCCATACATATGTCTTCTAATCAAGACACCTGTCTTCTCAGCCCAGGAGGTCGCCACAGCCCGGGTGGACTGAGCCTTCAACCCTCCTAGCACTTCCTTGCCGCTAGATGTATATGCTAGAGAAATGGCCTCCCTATTCCATCTAGCTATGGTGGACTTTGTGACATTAGACCGTTTTCTAGCCCCTTGGTAGGATATAAACAACGAGTTATCTTTCCTAAAGCTTCTGGTAACTGAAAGGTACCTAACCACACATCTCCTCACGTCTAACGTATGTAACTCCGTCTCTTTCTGGTTACTAGGATTTGGACAAAAGGAGGGTAGGAGGACTCCTGAAGACTGAGGCAACGAGTGGCTACCTTAGGGAGAGAGAGAGTGATTTTTAGACTAGATCCTGCCTATCATCCAGAATTTGAGTAAACGGCGAGGCCATAGACAGGCCCTGGATGTCACTAATGCTCCTGGCCGAGGTTAAAGCTATTAACAAAGCGGTCTTAAGGGAGAGGGATTTAAGGGTTGCTGACTATTAGCTCAAGCGGCGAGCTAGTCAAGGCCTTTAGAACCAAATTTAAATCCCAGGGAACCAAGCTGCTTTTAATAATAGGTCTAGATCTAAAAGCTGCCTTAATGAACCGAGAAACCCAGTAGTTACCCGCTAGATCACAGCTATATAGGGAACCCAAGGCAGAAACCTGAACTTTAAGGGTGCTGGTGGATAACCCTAGTTCAAGACCTTTTTGTAAAAACGCCAAGATTTTTCCTATTGGCGCCTTCCCCTTCCCCATCAACCCCAGGTTTTCTGCTGTGCATCAGAATGGTTACTAGACCTTGGGAAAAACCTTTCCGATTTAGCAGTGTCTTTTCAAGTTCCACACCGTCAAGTGGAGGCCAGTTGCTTGAGGAGATACGGAATCTCTGGAAGAACCCAAGGATCGGAGATGGACATGCTCCTCAGGCATGAGAACCAGGGCCTCCTGGGCCAAAAGGCTGCGATCAGCAGAACCCTGGCCTTGTCCTCCCTGATCTTTCTTATGACTATGAGAAGAAGAGCCAACCAGGGGGAGGCATATACGCCAGGCTGAAATCCCAACGTATCAGGAGAGCATCCACAGCTAGGGGATTTAGGGAACACAAGATCTTTGTCTTCCGATTTAGTTTTGTGGCAAACAGATCTACCTGACCGGAGGGCCCCCCACCCCCCCATCTTCGGCTATTTGGGTAAAAATTCCTTGATTTAGTTCCCATTCCCCTTGCATCAGAGGATAGCAGCTTAGGAAATCTGCTCTGGTGTTTTCTTTTTCCCTTATATGGAGGGCCATCAGGGAAAGGAGGTGACTTTCTGTAATCTGGAAGAGATGATCTGTCACTCATCAGCAATCTTGACCATGTGTCCCCCTGGTGGTTCATATATGCTATAGAAACATGTCAGTCACATATATAAAAAGTACAGTGACAGTGTTGGTTACTGTACTTGTCATTTAGTGTAAAGGATTTATTAAAAAAAATATTGGTGTTTTCATGCACCGTCTCTTTAAAAAAGCCGGCCGGCAATTCAGCAGCGGTACCCGACAATTTATAACAGAAAGAATAGAGCATCACACATAGATTAGATAGATAGAAACATGTCAGTCACATATATAATAAGCACAGTGATAGTGTTGATTACTGTACTTGTCATTTAGTGTTAAAATAAAGGATTTATTAAAAAAAAAATCGGCGTGGGGTTCCCCGTAATTTTAGTCTCTAGCGGAGGTTAAGCAGACGGCTGGGCAGATGTTTGAAGCCTGGGAAGGGGGTAATACCCACGGAGCTTCCCAGGCTACTAATATCAGCCCCAGCTGAATACCTAGCCTTTACTAGCTATTAAAATGGGGGACCTCCAAAAAAATGACGTGGGGTCCCCCCTATTTTAATAGCTAGCAAAGGCTAGGCAGACAGCTGGGGGCTGATATTAATAGCCCAGGAAGGGTGCCATGAATATTGGCCCCCTCCCAGGCTAGAAACAACAGCCGTCAGCCGCCCCAGAAATGGCGCATCCATAGGAGCACTGTTCCCATCGATTTGGGAACCACTGTAATGCCACAACCACCATGGCTGTGGCATTACAGTGAGTGGCAGACAATCCCTGCATGATTGGTGCTCTAAATAGCACCAGACATGCAGGACACGCTTTTGGTGCACGAACATAACCTCGAACAGCCGAATTTTTTGCAAATCGTTCGTGTTCTTCAAACGACTCGAACACCGCCCAAAACAGCTCGAATTTGAGATTGGCGAACAGTTCTAGTCGAACACCGCTCATCGCTAGTCCTTATCACCCCGGTCAGTAAAATCTTTATAGAGGTTAGGCTCATCCTGCCACCAATCTCGAGGGGTTCCCTGGGTACTTGGGGTCACTAGCACAATTACCACAGATGCGAGTCCCAGAGGGTGGGGAGCCCAGGGGACCTGGTCAGATATCGAAAAGGGTCTCTCCTCCAATGCAAAAGAACTTCTGGCGGTAGACAAGGCGGTGAATAATTTCTTACCTTTTCTTCAGGGCCAGAATGTAAAGATCCTCTTGGATAATCTAGTTGCTATAGCATATGTGAACCACCAGGGGGACACATGGTCAAGATTGCTGATGAGTGACAGAATATCTCTTCCAGATTACAGAAAGTCACCTCCTTTCCCTGATGGCCCTCCATATAAGGGAAAAAGAAAACACCAGAGCAGATTTCCTAAGCTGCTATCCTCTGATGCAAGGGGAATGGGAACTAAATCAAGGAATTTTTACCCAAATAGCCGAAGATGGGGGGTGGGGGGCCCTCCGGTCAGGTAGATCTGTTTGCCACAAAACTAAATCGGAAGACAAAGATCTTGTGTTCCCTAAATCCCCTAGCTGTGGATGCTCTCCTGATACGTTGGGATTTCAGCCTGGCGTATGCCTCCCTCTGGTTGGCTCTTCTTCTCATAGTCATAAGAAAGATCAGGGAGGAGAAGGCCAGGGTTCTGCTGATCGCAGCCTTTTGGCCCAGGGGGCCCTGGTTCTCATGCCTGAGGAGCATGTCCATCTCCGATCCTTGGGTTCTTCCAGAGATTCCGTATCTCCTCAAGCAACTGGCCTCCACTTGACGGTGTGGAACTTGAAAAGACACTGCTAAATCGGAAAGGTTTTTCCCAAGGTCTAGTAACCATCCTGATGCACAGCAGAAAACCTGGGGTTGATGGGGAAGGGGAAGGCGCCAATAGGAAAAATCTTGGCATTTTTACAAAAAGGTCTTGAACTAGGGTTATCCACCAGCACCCTTAAAGTTCAGGTTTCTGCCTTGGGTTCCCTATATAGCTGTGATCTAGCGGGTAACTACTGGGTTTCTCAGTTCATTAAGGCAGCTTTTAGATCTAGACCTATTATTAAAAGCAGCTTGGTTCCCTGGGATTTAAATTTGGTTCTAAAGGCCTTGACTAGCTCGCCGTTTGAGCTAATAGTCAGCAACCCTTAAATCCCTCTCCCTTAAGACCGCTTTGTTAATAGCTTTAACCTCGGCCAGGAGCATTAGTGACATCCAGAGCCTGTCTATGGCCTCGCCGTTTACTCAAATTCTGGATGATAGGCAGGATCTAATCTAAAAATCACTCTCTCTCTCCCTCGTTTCCACAGACTTCAGGAAGTCCTCCTACCCTCCTTTTGTCCAAATCCTAGTAACCAGAAAGAGGCGGAGTTACATACGTTAGACGTGAGGAGATGTGTGGTTAGGTACCTTTCAGTTACCAGAAGCTTTAGGAAAGATAACTCGTTGTTTATATCCTACCAAGGGGCTACAAAACGGTCTAATGTCACAAAGTCCACCATAGCTAGATGGAATAGGGAGGCCATTTCTCTAGCATATACATCTAGCGGCAAGGAAGTGCCAGGAGGGTTGAAGGCTCAGTCCACCCGGGCTGTGGCGACCTCCTGGGCTGAGAAGACAGGTGTCTTGATTAGAAGACATATGTAAGGCTGCTACCTGGTCCTGTCCCTCTACATTCCATAGACACCCCCATATCTAACCTATATAGTATCGGCTGACCTCACCTTTGGGAGAAGAGTGTTCCAGGCTGTGGTCCTTCAATAGATTACTTCATCCCTGTAATTCTCTCGTGGTGCTGTCATGGTCGACCGATAAAATCTTAAGTTACTTACCGGTAATGGGATTTTTCGGAGACCATGACAGCACCCTTACATTCCCTCCCTTCACCTTTGTGGGAGCACTCCCCTTTTATAAATTATAATCTCACACTCAATAGGTGTCGTGTGGTATGGCAACTTTGTGATTGTTTGCTGTGTTCATTAACCTGGCGGTCCTCTCAGTGCTCTGTAATCCAAACTGAGGCGGGAGAGAGGTGGCGCCCTTTTAAGCCTGTAGGTTTCCTCTCCTTGGTGGGCGGATCCCCTCTCTCGTGGTGCTGTCATGGTCTCTGAAAAATCCCGTTACCGGTAAGTAACTTATGACTATTCATTTGATGGAGCAATCAAAAAGTTGTACCCCAAAATGGTAAGTATTAAAAACGGTCTTAGAAAATTGAAACACGAGCCAAACAATTTGTTTGCAAAGTTTAGAATTTTTTAAAAGCAGTGAAATGTTTTTGTTTTTTTTTCTTCTGCACCATTTCACTTTATTTGGAGTTCATTACCCTTTTTTTCTATATCTTGCACAGTAAAGTGAATGGTGTCATTCAAAAATACTGTAATTTTGTACCACAAAATACACCTCAACCCTGCTGTATTGAATAGTGTCTGTGTTATTCACTATATAATATGTTATTTTTTATGGTATACTCATGTATAGTGACTAGTGATGATCGAGCGTGTTCTATCAACCCCTTCGGCGAGCACGCTGTCTAACAGCCGTGACACTTGCAGGCACGGCGACATTAAAAGAAATGCTGAGCATGCCAAAATACTCAGCGAGCACCCGAGCGTGTTCGCCGAAGGGGTTGATAGAACACACTCGATCATCACTAATAGTGACCAGATACCTCTAAGGAATCTTTTTTACTGGTGCTTGAAGTACAAATTTTTGTAGCGCTAAAGATTCAGTAGTATGCAACTATGTGAACTGCAATTGCCATTTAATAATTTAAGGGAATCCATCAGATATACCCCTCCCTCCAATTCCCATTCATGACCATGCAGGATTTGGAAAGCTAAATCCATAGACACCTCTATATCTTTTATCTGTTGCTGCATTTCTGAGTGCTCTGGGTGTAACGGAGCACTTACCGAGCCTCAGCCTTCCAAGGTTGCTTCCCTGCCCAGCACCAGCCTCTTTATCTTGATTGATAGCTTACTTTCTGATTTTCCTTGCTTGGTGCCTGACGTCCCCAAAAACTGTGAGCTATCATTGACACTGAGGCTAAGTTCCCACCACGAGCTTTCAGTGAGCTTTTGATGTTACAGATTTAAAGAAAAAAAAACAAGTAACCTATTTTACTTAATAGGTGCAGGAATGCTGTAGAAAATCTGCAACATCGAAAACTCATCAAAAGTGAAGGGAACGTAGCCTAAAGAGAACGGATGCTTGCTGTGGGAGATAATCTCAGGAGACAGAGACTTAACTCCTCATTTGCATGTGAACCAAAATTCTAATTACTTAGGAGTGCAGCAACAGGTAGAAGATATAAAAGTGTCCATTGGTTTAGATTTACATTCAAAGGCCTGCATGCCCACATCTGAGGTCAAACAGATTTCCTTTTAAAATTAGTGTATTGCTTTGAACTGGAGCTATGGCTCAATCAGTAGCACCACACACAGTCACAAGGTAGCCCTAGCCTAATGGAGCACCATAGACACTAGCACTGGGAACTTTCCCTCCGTACACGCAAAACATACACAAAAAAAGCAATTTGGCACGTTATTAATTATTTATGTAGATTTATAGAATGAAATGTTGGATCTCGTACGAGCTCGATCCTTGTTTTTCACAGAACTCATATCTATTATAGTCTAGGGCTGTTCACATATTTCTGCGGATCGCATATTTTTCACCGAAACACGTTGACCTGTCGGATTTTGATCCAAATCAAAGTTTAGAACTCCCCGGATGCAAAACAAAGCTGATGAAAATCGGTCTTTTTTTTTTTTTACCTACAAGAGAAATCACTGTGGTCTGAATGAGGCCTTACTCTATTATTTATTTCTTAAGCAGCGTTCATTCCAGGCTGCTGTACACATGAAGAGGGTTTACACACATAAAATACATATATAAAACACAGAAACAAGCTAACCTTGACAGACTAGTATGGAGGGGGACACTGCCACCACGAGCTAACAGTGTGGATTCGGGGGTCTCGCTCCTTCCCTCAGGGTGTATTCCAAAAGCCGCCTCCAATAAGCAAGTTCTGGACGAGCTGCAGGTGGAGAGGGAGCCCGGATTACGGTGAAGGCCCAGACTGCGTCTCTGGTTTACACTTAGGAGGGAAAGAAGTATCTCCTGAACCTGATCCACACTCCGGTGAGTGTGACGTTTCTTCTTGATTTGTTTCTCTGTGCTCTTGTTGCAGATGTTCAGATACTGAATGAGTTATACAAAATGCAGCAGCTGCAATAATAATAATAATAATAATTTATTATTTTACAGGGTGGGCCATTTATATGGATACACCTAAATTAAATGGGAATGGTTGGTGAGATCATCTTCCTGTTTGTGGCACATTGGTATATGGGAGGGGGAAAACTTTTCCAGATGGGTGGTGACCATGGCGGCCATTTTGGATCCAACTTTATTTTTTCAATGGGAAGAGGGTCATGTGACACATCAAACTTATTGAGAATTTCATAAGAAAAACAATGGTGTGCTTGGTTTTAACGTAACTTTATTCTTTCATGTGTTTTGTACAAGTTTATAACCACTTATAAAATGTGTTCAAAGTGCTGCCCATTGTGTTGGATTGTCAATGCAACCCTCTTCTCCCACTCTTGACACACTGATAGCAACACCGCAGAAGAAATGCTAGCACAGGCTTTCAGTATCCGTTGTTTCAGGTTGATATCACCAACCATTCCCATTTAATTTAGGTGTATCCATATAAATGGCCGACCCTGTAGATCTCACACTGTTTTTTTTTTTTTTATAGACGCCCATAAGAGCTATCCAATATTTTAAAATTGAAAGAGTTTGCTCTCAGATTACAACTGATCACTTTTCTACAGAACAGATTGCTTGCTAATAGCTGGGGACCCATCTCTGGGACCCCAATCACAGGAAATCAGGTGCACGAGCCATATTACGCCAATGGATTGGCCGATGAGCGTGTGCACTGCTGCTCCACTCAAAGTGTAATGGGCTGCCGGAGATGGCCGAATTCAGAGCTCAGCTATCTCCATCAGTCCCGTAGACAATGGCACCACTCCATTAAAAAAGGGGATGTGAGACATCTGTTCTTCTGATCATTGGAGGTCCCGCTTGTCAACCCCCCCACAGAATAGCCAAAAAGTTGCAATCTTGGCACAGCCTATTTAAAAATGCTATAGAAAAAAACCACCAGCTCACCCACAGCGGCTCTCGGCGTGCTGAAGCCCGGAGATCGTGTGGCCACACGTGTGTAAATCACAGGAAAAAGAAAAGGAACTCCAGCTCCATAAAATCCATCTTTATTATTTCATCTTTAAAAGTCCATTAATCCACAAGGTTCAAGTGAAACATTTATGCAACATAGCAACATGTTTCCAACGCTCAGCATTCTTTGTCCATCTACATACGAAATGACTCCCCTCACATTTATACATGGTTATTTAAGAATGCGCCTTGTATCCATCAATCCATATTTGTCCAACATGTTTTCCCTTTTAACGTTTTTGTACTTTTGTAGGGTCATGTTGATTTTAGCTACGAAGTTTCAAGGTCCCTTTCTGCTTGCCAAGGTGTATTATTGGTGGTCGACGCAAATGAGGTACTTTTCCTTAGTGACGCTGTATGTAATTATAATGCATATGCTACCTGTAGGGTAGATATAATTTATGATATACTGATTACTTCTTTATTCTTCCAGATTTATTGTACACTTGCATCTATACTCTTATTAGATTCTGATTATATAAAGACAGAGACTCTGATTCCAGCCATGTGTCAATAACTGGCTGCTTGTTTTAGTTTTATCACTCAAGGACTAGTAAACCTGCTGCCATGTAGTCCTCCACATTCATGAGCTCTATATATAGCCCCACCCGCACCACTGATTGACAGCTTTCTGTGTACCCTGTGCATAGGCAGAACATCTGCAGCTAATAAAGGGAATTTATCAACACTGCATCAAGCAGCTCGGTAAGTGACACATCGCTGGAATCCAGGAACCACGGGTTTACCGTAACTAGAGGGGCCAGAAGACTGCGGCGTCTGAGCTCCTGCACTGATTAGAAGCACTTCACTATCATATTAAACCGTGAAGGTTTCTGCTAGCAGTGCAAAGGTTAATCTGTTCAGTTGAGAGCTGCTAGAGCTTTCCAGCATTGATGGTCTCAGCTGTTCAGTGTTGGCCTCTCGCCTCTCCTATATATACTCGCCTCTGGCAATCTTGGATTGCCAGTGTTAGATTTATGCTGCCTAGTTCTGGAGTCAGAGGTGTTGGTTGTTTTGAAGAGGCGTTTGTGTGTTAACCGCTGTCATTGCCAGAGACATAAGGAGACACTCCAATTTGCAGGGGGCCTGGGGTCAAGGGCCCCTAGGTTTGAGTTAACTGAGGAACCCATGCTGTTGGGTGTGGCGACTTGTTCTGTTGGTCCAACTGTAGTTTGGCGGAAAGGGGGAGTGTGTGTGTGTGTGTCTTTCCTAAATTCCTAAACACCCACCAGAAAACTAAGGCGCCCGAGTTGCGGGGTGAATTGGCAACTCGGGGGTGTACTTCTTTCCTCTGTGGGTAGGTCACAATTTTTTTTTTTTTACCGTCCAAGATCCATCTTGGCAAAAGTATGGTGGTAATTTCTGCCTTTCTGGACAGTGGGGCGGGGTTTATTTTGATCGACGCTAGGTTCGATCAGGACCTCAAACCTCATAAATTTTCTGGCTCAACACCCATAATCGCCATTGACTCTGCACCCTTGAGCTAGGGGTATTTTACTCTTATCGCTCGTGTGCTACATCTGCAGGTAGGGGCCTTGCACTCAAAATTTATTGACTGTTATGTGCTAGAGGGCTTGCCCTCTCCTGTGGTCCTTAGACTACTGTAACATACATGGCGGCGTCCTTGGGTAAGGATCTCCTCATTACTGGTACTCAGGCGCAAAATACGTAGAATTTACACTACCCCGTGGATGTTCGGTTTCGACCAAACTTTAGTCCAAAGTTTGGTTCGGGTACCAGAACTTGAACCCGAACCCCATAGAAGTCAATGGTGACACAAACTTTGATGCTGTAAAATGGTTGTAGTAAGGGCTAGGAGGTCTCTCTCTCTTAAAACGGACTTGTCAGTGTTCGGAGTTCAGCATTGGACACTAGGTGTCCGGTATGAACCCCAAACTTTACAGTTCGGGTTCGCTCATCTCTACACAACACTCGTTATACTGTTGTACTAATACATTACACGTCTAGTCCCTGTGATTGACTATATATTCATTGCTGAGGACGCTCTTGCAGATGGGTCTAATCTCTGATGTCACGCTGTAACATACCTGGCGGCGTCCTTGCATGGTGGTCCATCTCCCACTGTGCAAGAGCACGCACTTGATCTCCTGTCCAGAATGTCTCTCTGGCTTCCCTCCATGCTGTCTGTTTGTGTCTGTTTCTGCTGCTTAAGGGCGGCGCCCGATCACTTCCTGCTTTTTGTACCTGCTGTGGGTCACACCCCTTGTGCGTCCTCAGCCTATTGCTGTCTGTCACCTGGTATATAGCCCAGCTGCGGCAATCAATCCCTGCCTGAGCATAGTGTTTCATTCAGTGTGTGCTTGCACTCTGAAGGTGCCAGGTCCCGTTCTTTGTCTCCTGCCTTGCGGTATCAGTTCCCGTGTCTGAACTGAGTCCTGTCTATGTCTCCTGCCTTGTGGTATCAGTTCCCGCGTCTGAACTGAGTCCTGTCTATGTCTCCTGCCTTGCGGTATCAGTTCCCGTGTCTGAACTGAGTCCTGTCTTTGTCTCCTGCCTTGCGGTATCAGTTCCCGTGTCTGAACTGAGTCCTGTCTATGTCTCCTGCCTTGCGGTATCAGTTCCCGTGTCTGAGCTGAGTCCTGTCTATGTCTCCAGCCTTGCGGTATCAGTTCCTGTGTCTGAACTGAGTCCTGTCTATGTCTCCTGCCTTGCGGTATCAGTTCCCGTGTCTGAACTGAGTCCTGTCTATATCTCCTGCCTTACGGTATCAGTTCCCGTGTCTGAACTGAGTCCTGTCTGTGTTCTCTTGTCTGCCTATCCTGGAGGCTGTATTTCCAGGCCTGTCTGAACATGCTCCTAGCCTGTTCCTCCCGCCTTCTAGGGGCCGATTACCTAGACCCGTTCCTGTATCTTGTCTGTCCTGTCTGAACACGCTCCTAGCCTGTTCCTGCTGCCTTCTAGGGGCCGATTACCTAGACCTGTTCCTGTATCTTGTCTGTCCTGTCTGAACACGCTCCTTGCCTGTTTGTCCCGCCTCTCTGGGGGCCGTATTCCCAGACCCGCTCCTGTCTCCCGCTGCAGTGTCGGTCTCCTCCGTACACTCAGTTCCAGTCTGAACTCTTTCCTATCCTTTACCTGTTTTGCCTCTATGTCCGTTCCCTTCCTTTTTCTGCAGAGTCTGAACTCGTACCTAACTCCTGCTTGTTGTCTCTGTACTCCCGTTTGTGAGTTTGTGGTCCACTCGCTACTTCACTGCAAGTATCCTGTGAGTATCTGGCTCTGCCTTTCTCTTCCTGTCTGTTCCGTGTGAACAGAGCCCTGTCCCCCCTGCTCTGACTCCTTTGCTCACCGCTCCGGCGGTTCTAACCTGCTCTGACTCCTTTGCTCACCGCTCCGGTGGTTCTAGCCTGCTCCTTCTCCTTTGTTCACCGCTCCGGCGGTTCTAGCCTGCTCTGACTCCTTTGCTCACCGCTCCGGCGGTTCTAGCCTGCTCTGACTCCTTTGCTCGCTGCTCCGGCAGCCTTGCTCCGCTTGGACCCTTTTGCTCCCTGCTCCGGCAGTCTTGCTCCACTCTTGCTCACCGCTCCAGACGGCCTCGTCCTGCTTTACTCTTGCTCACTGCTCCGGCAGTCTCGCTCAGCTCTGACCCTTTGTTCACCGCTCCTGGCGGCCTTGTCCTGCTCTACTCTTGCTCACCGCTCCAGGCGGCCTTGTCCTGCCCTGTTCTCGCTCACCTCTCTGGGCGGCCTCACTCTGCTGTGTTTGTCCGCCACATCTGTGGTTCTGTTCCTGAGTCCCAGTGTGTACTGGGTCCTATCCCGCCAGTGTTCCTACCTGCTAGTGCTTCCCTGTCTGCACTCTAGCTGTGCTTGCCTGTACCCCCCTGCCTGCTTACCCGCCTGCCTGCATACCAGTCGTGCCTGCCTATACCTACCAGTCTGTGTGCCAGCCTACCAGTCTGTTCCTGTATTCCCCTGTGTGGGTCAACAGCCGTGTCCGGGGTCTGTCCTGGAGTAGCACCTGGTCCCTCTGCTCGGTTCCTCCTTGGTGCACTGGCGTCGTATGCCGTCGTGCGACCCTGGTCGGATCGGGTGAATACCTAGTTACGCCCCTCCAGGCATTCACTCTCCGGCACTGTCCAGGGGAATCACTACAATCACACGCACACGCCGCTCAGCCCGGGCGTGTGCATTACAACTACCTTGGTTTACGCTGCACAATCCTGTGGTAGGTTGTGTGCCCACTTTATCTTTTAAGCGTTTCCGCAGCGGCAATTCCATTGCAGAAACGCTTAAACGCTTGGTAGAAGGTCTACAATGTTCCCCAATGATAATCCGCATGTGCTGTGCACATGCTGCGGAAATTTCCGCTGCGCATTATCAGTGCGGAAAAATCCGCAGCACTACCAGTTATTTTGCGTAATCGCGACGTTTTACCTCCATTGACTTGCATTGAATCGCTTAATATCCGCATGACTACATGTACACATGCGGATATTAAGCGATTCAACGTGCGGATGGTACCCGGGTCTGGAGAAGAGGAGACTCTCCTCCAGACCCGGGTACCATGGTACCTGTAAAAAAAAAAAAAAAAAAAAAAGACAAGAAAAAAATACATTATACTTACCTTGTGATGGCCCCCGGTCTTTTCTCCGCTGAGTCGAGTCTCTTGTACGGCTCGTCGGCGGTCGCGTGACCTGTCACATGACTAAATGACGTCATGGAAGGTCCTTTCACACCACCGTGAGCCGTACAAGAGACCAGGGGCCATCAGAAGGTAAGTAAAATGTTTTTGTTTTTTTTTTTACCATTTTTAATCTTTTTTCTTCAACTATTAACTTGGTCACACTATATAAATCCATGCCGGTTGCATGGATTTATATAGTGTGACCAAGTTGTCAAGCACTTTCCAAGTGATGCTAAAATCGCTTGGAAACCGCTTGACTACCCGCATGCGGAAATGCATGTGAAAAAACGCTTCACTTACGCTTGTCCCTGGCAGGAAAAACGCATGTAAAATCCGCATGCATTTTTTCTGCCAGGGAGATGCAGAAACGCTCAGGAAAAATCCAGAGCATTTCTGCATCGTGGGCACTTAGACTGGCAGACTCGGGAGGTGGTAAAATGGAGCGAGTATTGCCAAGAACACTGCTTGGTCACTCGGATAGCCATGGTGGGTCTGATTTCAGGAATGTGCTTTCTGAACAGGGGTGTCAAGAACTTCCACCCCATCATCCTTATGATTGCGTCGGTAATATTATTCCTGGGGCCAAGCTGCCAAAAAAGCAGGTTATATAATATCTCTGGTTCAGAGAGGTAGGCCATGAAAAACTAGATCACTGAAAGTCTACCAAAGGGCCATATAAGACGTTCTTCATCTCCCGTTGCAGTGGGGTTTTTCTTTGTCAAAAAAAAAAAAAGACTAGGGGTTGTGCCCCTGCCTTGATTTTTGTGAGTTTAATCAGATCACGGTCTGGGATGCATATCCTCTCCCTCTCATCCCAGACCTCTTTAGAAAACCATTTGGCTCCTACAATTTGATTAAACTAGACCTCAGGGGGTCTTATAATCTCATTCACATTGAGGAGATGAGTGGAAGACGGCCTTCAATACTCCTGAGGGGCACTATGAAAACCTTGTGATGGCATTTGGGTTGACTAATGCTCCCATTTTTACTCATCTGGCATGTAGATCACAACAAACCCATCTTGATGACATAATGGTAGACTCCATACTAAATAAGGAGGGAGTCACTGACTGTGGTGGCCCCTTCCCAGGCCATGGCGATTGGTGACCCCCCCCTTCGCTGCCCCTTACTGACCAGTGATCCTGAAGCCCCCCGAAGGATCCAATGAAGCGAAAGGGACGGCTGCTACAAGCCGTCCCATGGATACATAAACACCGGGACATCCCACGTTACTTCCTTTCTTTGCTGGTCCCGGAGTCGAACGTCATAGAGATTTCAGGATCAGGTCAGATTGCTGAGGCCCTCCAGGCTGGGTTTGCACAGGGGGGCGAGCGCTGGTTACAGGCTCTCATGTCGGGGCTCAGCGCTCATCCCCCTGGCCCAAGCTCTAAATCCCCAGATCACCCTGCCCCTGGCCCTCAACCCCTTATGGGAACATCATATTCCCCAGTCCCAGTCCCCTCACCACTTGGGCCTACTCACCCACTCCAATTGCCCACGGTACAACGGTCCCCTCCACGGCGGTCGGGTCATCTGGAACGGGGGGCTGCATTACTTCCGCGGCTTGGTCCCGATCCCCTTCCTCACCCGATCGCCGCATCCGCACAACTTTACAGTGTTCATCGGGCCACTCAACCCGGGGCGGTAGGCGGCTGCGGTAGTGCTGCGGGCGCTCGCTGACTCGGGGAAGCGGGCAGCCGTGGCGGTCCGGTGGCCGCACGCCAGTGGGGAAGGGCGCGCAGCGACAGCAGGGCGGCGGGCGCGCGCCGGCGTGGGGTTGGGGGGTTCCTCTCTGCGGTCGCGCGCCGGAGCAGGGAAGCGGGCGCGTGACTCCACTAGGCTGGAGAGGCATGTTGGGGGAGGCGGAGCTGGAGGGCAGGAAGCGCTCGATGCGCATGTACAGGGCGCGTGTCCGCCCCACGTGACCCCACAGGTCACGCCCCCCAGTTCAGAATGCTGCGGGGCGGAGCAGGAAGCTGAAGCTAGTGCGGCGGTGGACCCTGCGCCTCACTTACTGCGGGCGCAGGGCTCCTCTGCACTAATAAATGAGTGTGGGCTGTCTTCCATGTCGGCGGCGGGCACAGAGGGGATTCAGGTCTCCTGCCTGCCACCGGCGCTGGAGACAGCACACAGCCTGTTGTTTCCCACCCCCGTTAACACTCCTGTCCCGCATCCTGCCGAGGAGCGCCCTGGAGGGCGGAGGTCCAGCAGGCACTCCCGTCCTCCAGAGCGCTTTAGGCACAGCACCCCGAAGCCTCACAGAAGAAGCTGCGGGCCACTTAGTAACCATTCCCCGCCCCCTCAACACACAGCAGGGGCTGTGGCAGAGCAGAGCTCCGGACAGGAATCCTCTGCCGGGGGCTGTGCTCTGCTTCCCCCCCAAACAATCCCCCACAGAAAAACTCCTATTAAAAATAAAAGAAAAAGTTCCCAAAACAGAACACGTGACACTACACATCCTGGGGACATTGCGGCCCCTGTAATCACCGCAGCCCATCCAGCGCCCAGTCACAGTATCAATACCCCCCTGATGGACACGATGCGGAGCCTAAACACTTCAGCGACCATCCTCGCCTCCCCCATATACCCCTATAATAGCGCAGCGACGCACGTGCTTGACTCCGTTATAGCATCGCCCTGGCCAAAAATAGCACCGACATGTCCCGGCGGGACACATGTAAACTGCGCAGAACCCCCCATACACCCTTAGGGACACAGAGACTCCAGGCGTACTCACTCTAGGTGAACTCGCTGTAGTTCCTCCGACGACAGATCTACGCCATCGCACACAAGTCACCGGCGAAGGAAGCGGTCTTCACAAGCAAAGTGGAGATCGGCATCCCACAGGAGGGGTCACAGGTCGCGGTCCTCAAGGTGGCGCTCACCATCCTCTGCATCAGAGATGTCGAGCCCCAACGATCCCGTCCTCCGGGGGACAGAAACGATACAATGGCACCCTCCAGAGCTTACAGTCTGCACGATACAACGATTTCACGCAGGTCTAAGAGCAGAGGCACGCCGCTCACCCCGAGCGAGACTGGTGTCAGAGTCCCTCCACACATCGGAGTCCCTCCTCCAGCCGCAGGAATGGGTGCGTGCAATATAAGTATAACTGAAATGGGAAATAGTAACACCAACTTAATAGCGGCCCTTAAGGCCATAGTCGAACAACTATCCGTGCCACCAGGCGCTATACATAATTCTACTAAAACAACTCCACCATTAGCCAGCGTACACAAGGACGCATTCTTTTGCAGGATAAGCCCATTGGGCTCACACATAGACAAGGAAACCAGAATTAAAATATGGAATAATGACTACATCGACATTTGGGCACTTGTAACCGCTGACCAACATACTATAGACAAAGAGAAAAGGATAGTTGACAGACCATTCAACAGAAATAGACAAAAGGTCGCGAAGACAATGAGTAACTGGTTACAGGCGTTTTCAGTGCTGGGTTGCATCATGGGCCAAAAGCATCCGGAACGCTGCTCAGAACTATTCATATACCAGGATACGGTGTATAACTCGTACAAAGCCCAAGGCGGTTCAGCATGGTGGCGCTACGATGAAGAGTTCCGGAGGCGGTTGGCCCTGCAACCACAGCTAGGCTGGGGGGTAAAAGCTACAGACATATGGTTGCGATTAATGCTGTTACAGAAACACCATCCCTTTCCAACAACGGCTACTGGACAACAGGCAACAGCAGGCCAAAATTCAGTGGTAGTTCGTAGACCAGGGGCCTGCTGGCAGTACAATGAGGGACGCTGTCGTTTCTACGCCTTATGCAGATACAAACATGAATGCTCAGCCTGGGGTGCAGCCCACCCCGCGGCAAGATGTTCTCATCCCGCAAGCAAATTATCAATTAAACTCCCACAGTCAGAATCCAAGGACCCCGGTGAGCGTAAACGCGATGGGCCCCTGGCTAGACCAATATCCTAAGAAAGACGCAGCGGGGCAGTTACGTTTTGGTTTCACATACAGTTTTTTCCTCCCTTTCAAACTTAATAAATCACCCACCTTTGCAAATAACCTTAAATCTGCAAAAGAGCACCCTGAAATACTTAGGCAAAAAATACAAAAAGAAGTAGCTCTAGGCAGAGTGGCGGGCCCTTTCCCAACCCCACCATTCAGTAACATAAGAGTTTCCCCTCTGGGAATAATCCCCAAAAAAGAGCCAGGTTCATTCCGGCTTATCCATCATTTATCTTACCCAAAAGGAGAGTCTGTAAATGACGGTATTTCGTCTGAAGACGCCTCGGTCTCCTACGCGTCTTTCGACAGAGCAGTAATGTTAGTACGCGATGCGGGGCCCGGAGCGCTGCTCGCTAAATCCGACATAGAATCTGCCTTTCGCCTACTACCGGTGCACCCAGATTGCTACCACCTGCTGGGATGCCAAGTGGACAATGAATACTTCTACGACACTTGCCTCCCAATGGGTTGTTCAATATCTGTTATTACTTCGAACTATTCAGTTCCTTCCTAGAATGGGTGTTGAGGTACAAAACCGGCAATAGGTCCGTCACACAGTACCTAGATGACTTCCTATTCGTCGGACCCAAAGACTCAAATCAATGCCAATCATTACTTAACGAATTCACAAACATCTTTCAACGGTTTGGAGTCCCATTGTGCCCTACAAAAAACATAGGCCCCACAACAAAGCTATCGTTCTTAGGCATCGAAATCGACACCACAGCAAGGTTATTCCACCTCCCAGCAGAAAAAATACAAAAAACACTGCACCTCATCGAGGGATTTTGCACAGTACGGAAAGTAACACTACAACAGATGCAAGTGTTACTAGGTCTCCTCGTGTTCGCGAGCCGGGTGATGCCAGTCGGAAGGGTTTTCTCTCGTCGTTTATCCCTTGCAACAAAACGTGCATTAAAACCGAGTCATAGAATCAGAATCAGCAGGCAGCTTCGGGCGGACTTAGAGGTGTGGAAAACCTTCTTACAATCATTCAATGGTCACACGTTATTTATGTCAGCAGAACAGTCCAACATTGAACTAAAATTATTCACCGGGGCAGCAGAGGCGGGCGGATATGCAGCGATACTAGATAACTAGTGGTGCACAGGCTTATGGCCTCCGTATTGGTCTGAACAAGGGTTAACAAAAAAACAGACACTCCTGGAACTCTTCCCAATAGTGGTAGCCATAGAAATATGGGGCACGTACCTAGCGAACAAAAATATACGCTTCATAACAAATAACACCAGCCTAGCGCACTGCATTAATAAGATGGCATCATCGTTTCTCCCAGTGCTAGGCCTACTACGCCGGCTAGCATTCCTGTGCCTAAAACACAATGTATGGGTCCGCGCTAGCCACAATGTGGAGCTGGGATCTAACGCTGCTGCTAACGCTTTATCACAATTCAATTGGCAGGTTTTCAGAGAGCTCCTCCCCAACGCCCACCCGTCGGGCACCAGTTGCTCACCCTCCCTATGGGATCTAGTGGCGAACAGCTGATGCCATTAATCAGAGCGTCAGTCGCCCCGTCAACATGGAAAGCATACGGTAAGGCATGGGAAGACTGGATACGACTAGTAGCAGGCAGACGGGTTAACCAATGTGAACAAGCCAGACTAGATGTAACCATAGAATTTCTCCACCAGCTAATGATGAGGGGCATATCAGGGGCGTCAGCGCAGCGGTGGCGGACCGGAGTAGCATTTCATTTCCAACTACTGAATTGGGGAGATGTGACAAAAAGATTCATCATCAGTCAAGCCTTAAAAGGGTGGAAAAGAGGTCAGCCAAGTCAGGAGTGCAGACGTCCTGTGTCACTAAATCTGCTCTCAAAAATCATATCCCTAACACCATTAACATGCCACTCACAATTTGAAGCAACACTACTGTCTACTGCATTTGTGATCGCCTTTTTCAGGGCGCTACGCATAAGCGAATTAGTCCCTCGATCCAAAATCACCACCAGTGGAGGCTTATTACACCAGGACGTAGTCATAGCCAATAATGCAATACGCCTACGCATACGCAAATCCAAAACAGACCCAGCGGGCAAGGGCACTTGGGTGCTTCTAAAACCCACAAACAGTACACTGTGTCCGGTAACAATAGAAAAAACATATGCAGCCATCAGGCCACAAAGTAATTTCTTCCTATCACACATTGATGGAACGCCATTATCAAGATACCAGTTCCAATTTATATTTAATAAATGCCTAACATCAGCAGGGAACCACCCCAAAGATTACGGGACACACTCATTCCGCATAGGCGCGGCCACGGAAGCAGCTAGAGCAGGACTGTCAGAAACGGAAGTGCAGAGGATAGGCAGATGGCGATCCGCGTGTTTTGCGAGATACATAAGACAGGACTTGTTATCCTAACGTGGTTTGTTTCTTTTATAGGTGACGATAAGCCAACAGTGTGGGTGATAGGCCACTCGTACATATACTGGGCAGAAAAAAGGGCGACAGTCCGCCCAGGCGGGAGGAATATGGGGTTTCATGACACATATTTCAACTGGAGAGGTATTAGAGGCCTGCGATGGCCACAGGTACTAATGGAGGTAATCAACATAGGGAGAGAAGCAACAGGTCCGGTTTCTTAGTTATACACGCTGGGGGAAACGACTTCGGTCATTATAAGAGCGCAGAACTAATGGCAATAATGAAGCTAGACACTGAGTGCTTCAGAGCATTTTTTAGTAAACTAACTATAATATGGTCAGAGATTGTGCCGAGAACGGTATGGCAAGGTGCGCGAGACAGTGCAGCCATCGAACGGACAAGGCGGCTAATAAATATTCGGATGGCAAGATTTTTAAAGGAAAGAGGTGGTGTAGTGATAAGACACCGAGAACTGGAAGGAGATAAAGCTGGCCTCATATGGCCCGACGGTGTTCATTTAACGGATATTGGACTGGACATATTCCTGTCAGGACTCCAGGACGGAGTGGAGCAAGCGTTAATGATGATGGGTGGGGGTCTGAGTCCTGCATACGAGTACGCAGGATCCTCCTTGGCCTGAAATAGAAAGGACATGTTGGAAAGTTACTCTTGTTGGCCAACTTGCCGGTGTGGAGACACAGGGCATGCTGCAACAAGCGGAATTATTTTTGGAAATAAAATGCCTTTCTAATGGAATGAGTTAAAGAGTTAATAAAGCTGTGACCGATCCTCACCCATCCAGTTGTAAGAGTTACATTATTGTATTGTTAAGGAAGGGGTGGCGGTAGGGGGGCTGAGCGTCGGGGTTTCGTTGGGGGTCCCCACAGTCTAATTTATTCACCTCGTATCACATCAGGTACATGTCAGGCAGGTCTTACAGATACTCAAAGATAATACATTTCTCTGGTTTGACAAATAATTTATGTTCTCCATTCAGGAGGTCCCTTTTTTGGGCTATTTCTTATCATTCACTGTTTTTGCATGGATCTGGCAAAAGTCCGGACGGTACTGGATTGGTATTATATTCAGGACTTAAAGGCGTTACAAAGTTTTTTGAGTTTCGCCAGCTGCTACTGTAAGTTCATCAAAAACTTTTTGGTAGTGGCCAAACCTCTGATGGACGATTTTGCCAAATAATAAAATCTTAATTTTTTTTTTCTATTTTTCTTTCCATTCTTGTAGCTAAACACAATCCAGCTAAGTTTTAAAATTGAAATGAAGTCCCTGTACCCCCCTCTCTAGGTGCTTCTGTACCAACTCCTCCCTGGTCCAGGACGGTCTCTGTATCACGGCCTCCATCAATAACCTATTGACACATGATTGTGGCAGCACTCACGTGCTGGTATATCACGCTGCCAATAGAAATGGGAAGCGGCACAGAAATCACAAAATAAAGGCAGTGTTTGTGGTAATGCAAGAATCCAACAAGCAGAGTAGTCCACACGTCGTACAACAGCCCAACATGGATGATGAAAAGCAGTGACCAGCCCAGGGGATGGGGATGACTCGGTACCCGGGCCTTTGCCTGGCCTTGGGGATGTCGCGGTGGTCGGCTCCTGGCCCCGTACCCTGGGGTCACTCTTTAAAAGGGTGGTTGTTTGTTCATTTTATGAAAGTTCGTGACGCCACCTGTGGTTTCTGATGATAATCACCAGCGCTGCGGCAGTCCACTGAGGCCGGTGATGAGGCAGCTCGATGGTATAGCTCCCCACAGGTGGATCTAGGCCTCAGGGCAGTGTATGCAAGGGGAATGCAGGACAGGCGAGACCCAGCCGGGTCAGAGCAAGAACGGGGACGGACACGGTAGTCACTTCAGTACCTTTTACTGATGGAAAGTCAGGCACATCCCGGAGCACTGTAGGGTGAAGGGTGCATATCAGGATCCTCCCCAATGAGTGGGTGTAGGGCCTCCTGTTTCTTGCCTCTGCGTAGTAAGTTTCTGACCTGCCTGGAGCTAGGCCTAACTTTGTCTCTGTCCTGCGCTGGCTGACCTTGTGGTAGGGCCTTTTCTTGGAGTACACGCTCCTCAGCTTGCGAGGCCTATGTGTCTCCTGGCTCTGTTACGTATCAGCACTCTAGCGATCCTGGGACCTGTAGTTCTCCAGGGATTCCAGTTATGCTTTACTGGGTCATAGAGATCCCGGTAAGCTTCGGACCCGGTGTCCGGTAAATGCTTCAGGGTGAGCTAATTAAGCTCCTCTGCCCCCTATGTACTCACTCTCCACTCGCCTTCGGCCCCTCTCGGGGCCCTCACTAGGCTACACACACTGCAGCCGGGACACTGCTCTTCTTCGCCGCTCTCAGAGCGTCGGCACACTCCTAGCTCTCTATCCTGAGCTCTGTGAGTTCTAGTCTGGAATCACTCTACAGACTGTACTGAACTCTTTCTGCAGGAACTGCTAGGCTCTGGCTCGACTGAACTGAGTCCTTCTGTGTCTGAGCAGGAAACTGCTGAATCACTTTCTGGGCTGCCTGGCTCCACCTTCCCTTTATATATCCCTAACGGTCTCCCTCTGGTGGTCTGAGGTGGAAGGTGGAGGTGTGTGAATGCTTATGAGGGCCTCTTGTGGAGGAATCCATCAATGCACACTTCTAGGATCTGTGATACCAAGCGCAGCTGGGTGTCACCGCAGCGAACGTCGCGTCTTCAGGCGTCTGTGTAAGAACATCACATTTTTGTTTTCCTCCCTGAATAAGCACCAAATGGAATAGCTGAATGCCAGGATACAGAGACCGGCGGGGGGCAGGGAGGCGCTGTCCGCTGGATTTTGTGCTGGTTTCACAAGCGGTCACCCTGCAGTTTTCTCTGAATTTGCTGTGGAGACTTTTCACAACACATCTAATAATTGTGAACCTTCCACCTCACATGTTTATTACCTTGTCAGCTGGGCGGGATGAAAGCCGGACAAGAATGATCCTTATTATATATAATGGCTGCACTGAGCGATGGGGAAAAGCCGCAGAGGACTGAGAGCAGAAGGGCAGAGGAGTTCCTCTTCCTCATAGGAGAAAGTCTACAGGGACCAGTACAGAAGCCGGTGCAGAAGGGGAGACAAGGGCTGAGCCACTTACACAGACAGAAAGCTGAGGAGAGGAGGACATGTTATTACTCCAGGATCCGCTCCATTCCTTCCCTATGTGGCATTCAAGCCCTGAGCTCGGCTTTTCTGGAGCCCCATAGAGAATGAATGGAGCTGCAGTTGAATCCTGACTTTCCACTCCTTCCCGATCAGACGATGGTTCGCAGCGGTCAGACCCCCACGATCAGTAAGTGATCACCGAGCCTGTGGATAAGTGATAACTTGTTTTCTTCAGACATCCCCTTTAAGCAATGGAGCATGCCAGCAGAGAAGGTGGGAGAAGGCGCTGGTTACAGGGGAGACTTTACCTCTGGAGGCCGCATATAGGATATGTGAGGGGCGGACACTTCCCGTATTCATCATTACTGAGCCCCCGCTCTGTACGGCTCTTATCTGAGCTGCAGGAGACGCAGCAGTTACTAATCAGCCGTTCTCCGTTCACTTGCAGCCGTCCGAGCTCTGCTGTGCCTGTTAGGGGTGAAGTGTAGCGCCCCGAGGGTTCGGCCGCTACAGGGGTATTGCACCTCTGCCAGAGGTGTGATATTCCACTCCCGGGTAAGGATGGAGTGTGGACCAGGGCTCAGTTAGCTGCATGCAGCACACACACCCCATTTCCGAGGGACAGCTCAACGGTGCTCCCACTAGACAGTAGTGCAGGCACGACCGATTATGTCCCTGCCTGGAGTGGGGAGGGCGGTGGAACACCCAGTGCTGTAGGGGCAGATAGGGGTTGGTTCCTGAGTGTAGGTAGGAGCCCATTGGTTGCTGGTCACCTGGGCTCATGGTCAGAGGGAGGTATAAAAGGTGGGCACCATCTTAGATCTAGGTTCTGTCCAGAGAGGAGAAGACAGGGAGTATAGGCTCTCTAGGAGCTCTACTCCAGGAGGGCCTAGTGAGAGGCCGAGGAGGAAGTGAAGGGGAGCTGTGGTGCCACCTGAGCCCAGCTCCATGAGAAGGGAGGAGAAGAAGGAACAGGAAAGACGGAGGAGAGACAGAGAAACAGAAGGGCTCAGGAACAAGAAGGTGGAAGGGACCCTAAGAACCCATGAGAATCCAGGGTGAAGGGTCAGGCAGATTAAGGGTACCGGATCCCAAGTTGGTGGAGGAGAAACAACCCTCAGCCAAAGACCGGTCGTCGTGATCATTTATTGGTGCGACACCTCATCAAACCTGCTAGGAAGGCACCATATAGGACAGCGGAGGACGGGGCCCACGTTTAACCGCACAAGTCCGCGGCAGCTGGACAGAAGTGGGTCACTGGTGAGGCAGGCCAGAGAAAGGAAAGAAGGGGGTCCTGTGCCATATTCCTGAGCTGCCTGGGAATTGACCGAGCTCCTCACCTGGTGGACGCAGCACGGCTCGGGCGGTCACTACGTGCACAGAAGTGACCCGGAGTACCTGAACTGTGAGTAAAAGACATTGGACGTTGTTTGTGTGCTCTTTCGCTCCTCCAGCACTACCGGTACTGGGACTCTCACTACCATTACTCCCACCATCCACTACACTGCCCTGGGGCCGCACTCTTCCCGTGGGGAGTAACATCAGCCCCAGCGGACTGCCTTGCAGCGGCGGTTCCTAATAACCGCAATCCACGGGTGGCGTAGTCGGACATTATCTAAAGTACAGCAGCAGACTACCATTGGTCTGACCACCCTGAGCCGCGGGACCGGGCCGCCACTACTACTCCCAGAGTCTCCCTATTGCCCGGTTCCGCGTGCCCCACGGCCCAGGGGGCGAGTCAGAAGTTCGGGTCCTAGGAGGCATCGACTATGCAGCCTGCACAGCAGATCACAGCCCGGGCACCACGTCTCCGGGTAAATCTCCACCTTTTGAGTTAATTCTTGTGCAGCTGCCCAATGCAAGTTGCTCCGCTCTCCTCGGCCAGCTCCTGCTGAAGACTGAGCTCCTCTGCCCAATCTAGGAGCTCAATAGCCCTGATCACGTCAGTGGTAGCCCAGCGCTGCTGGATCAGATTTACAAATGGAAAACTAATCAGCCCTAGGCATTTCTAATATGTGCAGAGCAGGCGACATAAGTCTCACCGGCATCCTCATAGACCTTTGCTCAGCCGGGGTCTAATAGGAGCAGTAAGATGGCCATCATGGGGTCTATTGTTAGATCTCGGCTGCCATAGAAACTCATCGGCACCATGATCGCGCCTCCCTCTCCTGTCTAAAGTGCCTAAATGCTGTGGAAGCCCCCTACTGTGTCATACAGTGGATTAAACTGCCAGGGTCAGGGTTGGCTCCACTGTCGGAGGCTGAGGCAGGAGCAGGAATGTGTTATACAGCCACACTTCTGCCGCAGATCTTGTAAGAGCCCTGACAGGACCTGCCTGATGATAATGTGTCCTATAGAGCGGGTCCTGGTACCGGACTGCCCTGTACATATTCACCACTAGCTGGGAACCAGTTACTTACAAGGTCTAGTTTCGGATGTGTTTCCAGGTTCTGTAGTTGTCAGCATTTTATCCTTAAGGCCGAGTTATAATATCACTGTAATACTCTCGCCCTGTACCTGTATACCTGCCCTGTGTGCTGCACAAAAGTATATAACAAAGTGTGTGTGTACACAGATATCTATCTCCTGAATGGAATTACTGCTAGATCTCCTGTACATAGAAATATGAGGTTCTTAGCACACATTTTGAGCAAATTGTGCGAGCCCATCTACCAACGTCAAGGCGACCTCTTCAGATGGGTCCCTACACTAACACTACACTAACTTAGTAACTGGGACTAGTTTTTTTTATTGTTATTACCACCATTTTTACTATTTATTATTATTGCATTAATCCAATTAATTGTAACTGTTATAAAACTAATTAAAAAATTTAATTCGAATTTTTTTATTATTCTTGTGATTCTAATAATGGTATTACTAAAATCCCTATGCCTAAAGCTGTTGATCCAGAAGAAGGCAAAAACCCCAGGACACCTACCGCCAATTTGTGTCACGGGAAAAATTCCTTCTTGACCCCGGGAAAAGGCGATCAGTCCTAGGACCCTGGATCAAACCTAATAATGTTATTACAAGTTATATATTACACTAATTATTGTACTACTGGAGTTATTTTAATTTGTTTTTATAAATCTAACTATTTGATATGGTTATTATTAACATTGTGCTATCTTATTACAGTATTATTCTTCTTTCCTATCACTACTAATACTGCCCTATACCTACAGTGTTGATCCAGAAGAAGGCAGAAACCCCAGGACACCTTCAGCCAATTTGTGTCACAGGGAAAAATTTCCTTCTTGACCCTGAGAAAAGACGATCAGTCCTAGGACCCCGGATCAAACCTAATTATGTTACTAGTTATGTAATTACTATTACTGTACTAAATGTACTACTACAGTTGTTTTTAATATAGTTTTTTATATATTTTGTCTTATGTCCTGCTTTCTTATTAAAGTACTACTCTAACTTTTCTATAACTATTTAATATTACAGTATTGATTGAACTACGTCTATAATTATTTTTATTTACTCTTTGTTCTTTCTATAGATATAACTAGTTTATATTTATTAATAATAATAACCTGATGTCTTATTACGGTATTATTTTTCTTTCCTATTGCTACTAATACTACCCTATACCTAGAGTGTTGATCCAAAAGAAGGCAAAAACCTCAGGACACCTTCAGCCAATTTGTGTCACAGCGGAAAAATTCCTTCTTGACCCCGAGAAAAGGCGATCAGTCCTAGAACCCTGGATCACACTGCTATTCTACCTACTACTATTACTATTGTTATTTTATTACTTTCTTACTATTATCACTAGTATTATTACTCAAATTACACTAATACTTATATACTACCACTATATAACTATTATCCTGCTATTATTACTTTGGTGGATTTATACTTACCAGCCGGTATTGCCGTATGATGTTATCGGCAGAGAGGTCCCAGCAGGATGGTCCACATGATGTTCCTCTTTCCTCTCAAATACCGGTTGATGTAATGGCGGACGTTGTTCTGGTTCTGCTTCTTCCTTTTTGTTGTAGGATCGATTGTTGTCTTTTCTGGCCTTTGGCCATCCCTTTCCCCCTAGGGATCTTAAGGTGCAGTTCTGTCCTCTTCGGTCTCCTCTTCGGTGGGACTCCTCTTCGGTGGGACTCCTCTTCGGTGGGTCTCCTCTTCGGTGGGTCTCCTCTTCGGTGGGACTCCTCTTCGGTGGGACTCCTCTTCGGTGGGTCTCCTCTTCGGTGGGACTCCTCTTCGGTGGGACTCCTCTTCGGTGGGACTCCTCTTCGGTCTCCTCTTCGGTGGGTCTCCTCTTCGGTGGGTCTCCTCTTTGGTGGGACTCCTCTTCGGTCTCCTCTTCGGTGGGACTCCTCTTCGGTGGGACTCCTCTTCGGTGGGACTCCTCTTCGGTGGGTCTCCTCTTCGGTGGGTCTCCTCTTCGGTGGGACTCCTCTTCTGTGGGTCTCCTCTTCTGTGGGACTCCTCTTCGGTCTCCTTTTCGGTGGGACTCCTCTTCGGTGGGACTCCTCTTCGGTGGGTCTCCTCTTCGGTGGGACTCCTCTTCGGTGGGACTCCTCTTCGGTCTCCTCTTCGGTGGGCCTCCTCTTCGGTCTCCTCTTCGGTGGGTCTCCTCTTCGGTGGGACTCCTCTTCGGTCTCCTCTTCGGTGGGTCTCCTCTTCGGTGGGTCTCCTCTTCGGTGGGACTCCTCTTCGGTGGGACTCCTCTTCGGTGGGTCTTCTCTTCAGTCTCCTCTTCGGTGGGTCTCCTCTTCGGTGGGACTCCTCTTCGGTGGGACTCCTCTTCGGTGGGACTCCTCTTCGGTGGGACTCCTCTTCGGTTGGGACTCCTCTTCGGTGGGTCTCCTCTTCGGTGGGTCTCCTCTTCGGTGGGACTCCTCTTCGGTGGGTCTCCTCTTCGGTGGGTCTCCTCTTCGGTGGGACTCCTCTTCGGTGGGTCTCCTCTTCGGTGGGTCTCCTCTTCGGTGGGACTCCTCTTCGGTGGGACTCCTCTTCGGTCTCCTCTTTGGTGGGTCTCCTCTTCGGTGGGACTCCTCTTCGGTCTCCTCTTCGGTGGGACTCCTCTTCGGTGGGACTCCTCTTCGGTCTCCTCTTCGGTGGGACTCCTCTTCGGTGGGACTCCTCTTCGGTGGGTCTCCTCTTCGGTGGGACTCCTCTTCGGTGGGTCTCCTCTTCGGTGGGACTCCTCTTTGGTGGGACTCCTCTTCGGTGGGACTCCTCTTCGGTGGGACTCCTCTTCGGTGGGACTCCTCTTCGGTCTCCTCTTTGGTGGGACTCCTCTTCGGTGGGACTCCTCTTCGGTGGGTCTCCTCTTCGGTGGGTCTCCTCTTCGGTGGGACTCCTCTTCGGTGGGACTTCTCTTCGGTCTCCTCTTCGGTGGGTCTCCTCTTCGGTGGGACTCCTCTTCGGTGGGACTCCTCTTCGGTGGGACTCCTCTTCGGTGGGTCTCCTCTTCGGTGGGACTCCTCTTCGGTGGGACTCCTCTTCGGTGGGACTCCTCTTTGGTGGGTCTCCTCTTCGGTGGGTTTCCTCTTCGGTGGGACTCCTCTTCGGTGGGTCTCCTCTTCGGTGGGTCTCCTCTTCGGTGGGACTCCTCTTTGGTGGGACTCCTCTTCGGTGGGTCTCCTCTTCGGTGGGTCTCCTCTTCGGTGGGTCTCCTCTTCGGTGGGACTCCTCTTCGGTCTCCTCTTCGGTGGGACTCCTCTTCGGTGGGTCTCCTCTTCGGTGGGTCTCCTCTTCGGTGGGACTCCTCTTCGGTGGGTCTCCTCTTCGGTGGGTCTCCTCTTCGGTGGGACTCCTCTTCTGTGGGACTCCTCTTCTGTGGGACTCCTCTTCGGTCTCCTTTTCGGTGGGTCTCCTCTTCGGTGGGACTCCTCTTCGGTGGGACTCCTCTTCGGTGAGTCTCCTCTTCGGTGGGACTCCTCTTCGGTGGGACTCCTCTTCGGTCTCCTCTTCGGTGGGCCTCCTCTTCGGTCTCCTCTTCGGTGGGTCTCCTCTTCGGTGGGACTCCTCTTCGGTCTCCTCTTCGGTGGGTCTCCTCTTCGGTGGGTCTCCTCTTCGGTGAGACTCCTCTTCGGTGAGACTCCTCTTCGGTGGGTCTCCTCTTCAGTCTCCTCTTCGGTGGGTCTCCTCTTCGGTGGGACTCCTCTTCGGTGAGTCTCCTCTTCGGTGGGACTCCTCTTCGGTGGGTCTCCTCTTCGGTGGGTCTCCTCTTCGGTGGGACTCCTCTTCGGTGGGTCTCCTCTTCGGTGGGTCTCCTCTTCGGTGGGTCTCCTCTTCGGTGGGACACCTCTTCGGTGGGACTCCTCTTCGGTCTCCTCTTCGGTGGGTCTCCTCTTCGGTGGGACTCCTCTTCGGTCTCCTCTTCGGTGGGACTCCTCTTCGGTGGGTCTCCTCTTCGGTGGGTCTCCTCTTCGGTGGGACTCCTCTTCGGTGGGTCTCCTCTTCGGTGGGTCTCCTCTTTGGTGGGACTCCTCTTCGGTGGGACTCCTCTTCGGTGGGACTACTCTTCGGTCTCCTCTTCGGTGGGACTCCTCTTCGGTGGGACTCCTCTTCGGTGGGTCTCCTCTTCGGTGGGTCTCCTCTTCGGTGGGACTCCTCTTCGGTGGGACTTCTCTTCGGTCTCCTCTTCGGTGGGTCTCCTCTTCGGTGGGACTCCTCTTCGGTGGGACTCCTCTTCGGTGGGTCTCCTCTTCGGTGGGACTCCTCTTCGGTGGGACTCCTCTTCGGTGGGTCTCCTCTTCGGTGGGTTTCCTCTTCGGTGGGACTCCTCTTCGGTGGGTCTCCTCTTCGGTGGGTCTCCTCTTCGGTGGGACTCCTCTTTGGTGGGACTCCTCTTCGGTGGGACTCCTCTTCGGTGGGACTCCTCTTCGGTGGGACTCCTCTTCGGTGGGTCTCCTCTTCGGTGGGTCTCCTCTTCGGTGGGACTCCTCTTCGGTGGGTCTCCTCTTCGGTCTCCTCTTCGGTGGGTCTCCTCTTCGGTGGGACTCCTCTTCGGTGGGACTCCTCTTCGGTGGGTCTCCTCTTCGGTGGGTCTCCTCTTCGGTGGGACTCCTCTTTGGTGGGTCTCCTCTTCGGTGGGTCTCCTCTTCGGTGGGACTCCTCTTTGGTGGGTCTCCTCTTCGGTGGGTCTCCTCTTCGGTGGGACTCCTCTTCGGTGGGTCTCCTCTTCGGTGGGTCTCCTCTTCATCTCTCTTCGGTGGGTCTCCTCTTCGGTGGGTCTCCTCTTCGGTGGGACTCCTCTTCGGTGGGTCTCCTCTTTGGTGGGACTCCTCTTCGGTGGGACTCCTCTTCGGTGGGACTCCTCTTCGGTCTCCTCTTCGGTGGGACTCCTCTTCGGTGGGACTCCTCTTCGGTGGGACTCCTCTTCGGTGGGACTCCTCTTCGGTTGGGACTCCTCTTCGGTGGGTCTCCTCTTCGGTGGGTCTCCTCTTCGGTGGGACTCCTCTTCGGTGGGTCTCCTCTTCGGTGGGTCTCCTCTTCGGTGGGACTCCTCTTCGGTGGGTCTCCTCTTCGGTGGGTCTCCTCTTCGGTGGGACTCCTCTTCGGTGGGACTCCTCTTCGGTCTCCTCTTTGGTGGGTCTCCTCTTCGGTGGGACTCCTCTTCGGTCTCCTCTTCGGTGGGACTCCTCTTCGGTGGGACTCCTCTTCGGTCTCCTCTTCGGTGGGACTCCTCTTCGGTGGGACTCCTCTTCGGTGGGTCTCCTCTTCGGTGGGACTCCTCTTCGGTGGGTCTCCTCTTCGGTGGGACTCCTCTTTGGTGGGACTCCTCTTCGGTGGGACTCCTCTTCGGTGGGACTCCTCTTCGGTGGGACTCCTCTTCGGTCTCCTCTTTGGTGGGACTCCTCTTCGGTGGGACTCCTCTTCGGTGGGTCTCCTCTTCGGTGGGTCTCCTCTTCGGTGGGACTCCTCTTCGGTGGGACTTCTCTTCGGTCTCCTCTTCGGTGGGTCTCCTCTTCGGTGGGACTCCTCTTCGGTGGGACTCCTCTTCGGTGGGACTCCTCTTCGGTGGGTCTCCTCTTCGGTGGGACTCCTCTTCGGTGGGACTCCTCTTCGGTGGGACTCCTCTTTGGTGGGTCTCCTCTTCGGTGGGTTTCCTCTTCGGTGGGACTCCTCTTCGGTGGGTCTCCTCTTCGGTGGGTCTCCTCTTCGGTGGGACTCCTCTTTGGTGGGACTCCTCTTCGGTGGGTCTCCTCTTCGGTGGGTCTCCTCTTCGGTGGGTCTCCTCTTCGGTGGGACTCCTCTTCGGTCTCCTCTTCGGTGGGACTCCTCTTCGGTGGGTCTCCTCTTCGGTGGGTCTCCTCTTCGGTGGGACTCCTCTTCGGTGGGTCTCCTCTTCGGTGGGTCTCCTCTTCGGTGGGACTCCTCTTCTGTGGGACTCCTCTTCTGTGGGACTCCTCTTCGGTCTCCTTTTCGGTGGGTCTCCTCTTCGGTGGGACTCCTCTTCGGTGGGACTCCTCTTCGGTGAGTCTCCTCTTCGGTGGGACTCCTCTTCGGTGGGACTCCTCTTCGGTCTCCTCTTCGGTGGGCCTCCTCTTCGGTCTCCTCTTCGGTGGGTCTCCTCTTCGGTGGGACTCCTCTTCGGTCTCCTCTTCGGTGGGTCTCCTCTTCGGTGGGTCTCCTCTTCGGTGAGACTCCTCTTCGGTGAGACTCCTCTTCGGTGGGTCTCCTCTTCAGTCTCCTCTTCGGTGGGTCTCCTCTTCGGTGGGACTCCTCTTCGGTGAGTCTCCTCTTCGGTGGGACTCCTCTTCGGTGGGTCTCCTCTTCGGTGGGTCTCCTCTTCGGTGGGACTCCTCTTCGGTGGGTCTCCTCTTCGGTGGGTCTCCTCTTCGGTGGGTCTCCTCTTCGGTGGGACACCTCTTCGGTGGGACTCCTCTTCGGTCTCCTCTTCGGTGGGTCTCCTCTTCGGTGGGACTCCTCTTCGGTCTCCTCTTCGGTGGGACTCCTCTTCGGTGGGTCTCCTCTTCGGTGGGTCTCCTCTTCGGTGGGACTCCTCTTCGGTGGGTCTCCTCTTCGGTGGGTCTCCTCTTTGGTGGGACTCCTCTTCGGTGGGACTCCTCTTCGGTGGGACTCCTCTTCGGTCTCCTCTTCGGTGGGACTCCTCTTCGGTGGGACTCCTCTTCGGTGGGTCTCCTCTTCGGTGGGTCTCCTCTTCGGTGGGACTCCTCTTCGGTGGGACTTCTCTTCGGTCTCCTCTTCGGTGGGTCTCCTCTTCGGTGGGACTCCTCTTCGGTGGGACTCCTCTTCGGTGGGTCTCCTCTTCGGTGGGACTCCTCTTCGGTGGGACTCCTCTTCGGTGGGTCTCCTCTTCGGTGGGTTTCCTCTTCGGTGGGACTCCTCTTCGGTGGGTCTCCTCTTCGGTGGGTCTCCTCTTCGGTGGGACTCCTCTTTGGTGGGACTCCTCTTCGGTGGGACTCCTCTTCGGTGGGACTCCTCTTCGGTGGGACTCCTCTTCGGTGGGTCTCCTCTTCGGTGGGTCTCCTCTTCGGTGGGACTCCTCTTCGGTGGGTCTCCTCTTCGGTCTCCTCTTCGGTGGGTCTCCTCTTCGGTGGGACTCCTCTTCGGTGGGACTCCTCTTCGGTGGGTCTCCTCTTCGGTGGGTCTCCTCTTCGGTGGGACTCCTCTTTGGTGGGTCTCCTCTTCGGTGGGTCTCCTCTTCGGTGGGACTCCTCTTTGGTGGGTCTCCTCTTCGGTGGGTCTCCTCTTCGGTGGGACTCCTCTTCGGTGGGTCTCCTCTTCGGTGGGTCTCCTCTTCATCTCTCTTCGGTGGGTCTCCTCTTCGGTGGGTCTCCTCTTCGGTGGGACTCCTCTTCGGTGGGTCTCCTCTTTGGTGGGACTCCTCTTCGGTGGGACTCCTCTTCGGTGGGACTCCTCTTCGGTCTCCTCTTCGGTGGGACTCCTCTTCGGTGGGACTCCTCTTCGGTGGGACTCCTCTTCGGTTGGGACTCCTCTTCGGTGGGTCTCCTCTTCGGTGGGTCTCCTCTTCGGTGGGACTCCTCTTCGGTGGGTCTCCTCTTCGGTGGGTCTCCTCTTCGGTGGGACTCCTCTTCGGTGGGTCTCCTCTTCGGTGGGTCTCCTCTTCGGTGGGACTCCTCTTCGGTGGGACTCCTCTTCGGTCTCCTCTTTGGTGGGTCTCCTCTTCGGTGGGACTCCTCTTCGGTCTCCTCTTCGGTGGGACTCCTCTTCGGTGGGACTCCTCTTCGGTCTCCTCTTCGGTGGGACTCCTCTTCGGTGGGACTCCTCTTCGGTGGGTCTCCTCTTCGGTGGGACTCCTCTTCGGTGGGTCTCCTCTTCGGTGGGACTCCTCTTTGGTGGGACTCCTCTTCGGTGGGACTCCTCTTCGGTGGGACTCCTCTTCGGTGGGACTCCTCTTCGGTGGGTCTCCTCTTCGGTGGGTCTCCTCTTCGGTGGGACTCCTCTTCGGTGGGACTTCTCTTCGGTCTCCTCTTCGGTGGGTCTCCTCTTCGGTGGGACTCCTCTTCGGTGGGTCTCCTCTTCGGTGGGACTCCTCTTCGGTGGGACTCCTCTTCGGTGGGTCTCCTCTTCGGTGGGACTCCTCTTTGGTGGGTCTCCTCTTTGGTGGGTCTCCTCTTCGGTGGGACTCCTCTTCGGTGGGTCTCCTCTTCGGTGGGACTCCTCTTCGGTGGGACTCCTCTTTGGTGGGTCTCCTCTTCGGTGGGACACCTCTTCGGTGGGACTCCTCTTCGGTCTCCTCTTCGGTGGGTCTCCTCTTCGGTGGGACTCCTCTTCGGTCTCCTCTTCGGTGGGACTCCTCTTCGGTGGGTCTCCTCTTCGGTGGGTCTCCTCTTCGGTGGGACTCCTCTTCGGTGGGTCTCCTCTTCGGTGGGTCTCCTCTTTGGTGGGACTCCTCTTCGGTGGGACTCCTCTTCGGTGGGACTCCTCTTCGGTCTCCTCTTCGGTGGGACTCCTCTTCGGTGGGACTCCTCTTCGGTGGGTCTCCTCTTCGGTGGGTCTCCTCTTCGGTGGGACTCCTCTTCGGTGGGACTCCTCTTCGGTGGGACTTCTCTTCGGTCTCCTCTTCGGTGGGTCTCCTCTTCGGTGGGACTCCTCTTCGGTGGGACTCCTCTTCGGTGGGTCTCCTCTTCGGTGGGACTCCTCTTCGGTGGGACTCCTCTTCGGTGGGTCTCCTCTTCGGTGGGTTTCCTCTTCGGTGGGACTCCTCTTCGGTGAGTCTCCTCTTCGGTGGGTCTCCTCTTCGGTGGGACTCCTCTTTGGTGGGACTCCTCTTCGGTGGGTCTCCTCTTCGGTGGGTCTCCTCTTCGGTGGGACTCCTCTTCGGTGGGTCTCCTCTTCGGTGGGTCTCCTCTTCGGTGGGACTCCTCTTCGGTGGGACTCCTCTTCGGTGGGTCTCCTCTTCGGTCTCCTCTTCGGTGGGTCTCCTCTTCGGTGGGACTCCTCTTCGGTGGGACTCCTCTTCGGTGGGTCTCCTCTTCGGTGGGTCTCCTCTTCGGTGGGACTCCTCTTTGGTGGGTCTCCTCTTCGGTGGGTCTCCTCTTCGGTGGGACTCCTCTTTGGTGGGTCTCCTCTTCGGTGGGTCTCCTCTTCGGTGGGACTCCTCTTCGGTGGGTCTCCTCTTCGGTGGGTCTCCTCTTCATCTCTCTTCGGTGGGTCTCCTCTTCGGTGGGTCTCCTCTTCGGTGGGACTCCTCTTCGGTGGGTCTCCTCTTTGGTGGGACTCCTCTTCGGTGGGACTCCTCTTCGGTGGGACTCCTCTTCGGTCTCCTCTTCGGTGGGACTCCTCTTCGGTGGGACTCCTCTTCGGTGGGTCTCCTCTTCGGTGGGACTCCTCTTCGGTGGGACTCCTCTTCGGTGGGTCTCCTCTTCGGTGGGTCTCCTCTTCATCTCTCTTCGGTGGGTCTCCTCTTCGGTGGGTCTCCTCTTCGGTGGGACTCCTCTTCGGTGGGTCTCCTCTTTGGTGGGACTCCTCTTCGGTGGGACTCCTCTTCGGTGGGACTCCTCTTCGGTCTCCTCTTCGGTGGGACTCCTCTTCGGTGGGACTCCTCTTCGGTGGGTCTCCTCTTCGGTGGGACTCCTCTTCGGTGGGACTCCTCTTTGGTGGAACTCCTCTTTGGTGGAACTCCTCTTCGGTGGAACTCCTCTTTGGTGGGTCTCCTCTTTGGTGGGTCCCCTCTTCTCAGGAAACACAACCAGATATTAGGAGCAATGCTCAACTGACAGAGTGCCACTACTGACCACCGTGCTGCCCTCATCCCACTAAGTAAAAGTGTTTTTTCCTGTTTTACGCAGAATGCGGACTACTGTGCAGCAACCTATACTCCCGAGGGGCCGCAGGAAACTGGAGTGAATAATGTCCTCCTCTTCCTTTAAATTACGCTTATGCCATGTTCTTACTGGTGAGACGTAATAAATAGCATTAAAGCTGCAGTAATTTTTTTTTTTATATACACTGCTCAAAAAAATAAAGGGAACACTTAAACAACAGAATATAACTCCAAGTAAATCAAACTTCTCTGAAATCAAACTGTCCACTTAGGAAACAACACTGATTGACAATCAATTTCACATGCTGTTGTGCAAATGGAATAGACAATAGATGGAAATTATTGGCAATTATCAAGACATCCTCAATAAAGGAGTGGTTCTGCAGGTGGGGACCACAGACCACATCTCAGTACCAGTGCTTTCTGGCTGATGTTTTGGTCACTTTTCAATGTTGGTTGTGCTTTCACACTTGTGGTAGCATGAGACGGACTCTACAACCCACAGAAGATGCTCAGGTAGTGCAGGTCATCCAGGATGGCACATCTGTGAGAGCTGTGGCAAGGAGGTTTGCTGTGTCTGTCAGCGTAGTGTCCAGAGGCTGGAGACGCTACCAGGAGACAGGCCAGTACACCAGGAGACGTGGAGGGGGCCGTAGGAGGGCAACAACCCAGCAGCAGGACCGCTACCTCCGATTTTGTGCAAGAAGCAACAGGAGGAGCACTGCCAGAGCCCTGCATAATGACCTCCAGCAGGCCACAACTGTGCATGTGTCTGCACAAACGGTTAGAATTGACTCCATGAGGGTGGTATGAGGGCCCGACATCCACAGATGGGGGTTGTGCTCACAGCCCAACACTGTGCAGGACGCTTGGCATTTGCCACAGAACACCAGAATTGGCAAACTCACCACTGGCTCCCTGTGCTCTTCACAGATGAAAGCAGGTTCACACTGAGCACATGTGACAGACGTGACGGAGTCTGGAGACACCGTGGAGAGTGATCTGCTGCCTGCAACATCTTTCAGCACGACCGGTTTGGCAGTGGGTCAGTAATGGTGTGGAGTGGCATTTCTTTGGAGGGCTGCACAGCCCTCCATGTGCTCGCCAGAGGTAGCCTAACTGCCATTAAGTACCGAGATGAGATCCTCAGGCCCCTTGTGAGACAATATGCTGGTGCAGTGGGCCCTGGGTTCCTCCTAATGCAGGACAATGCCAGACCTCATGTGGCTGGAGTGTGTCAGCAGTTCCTTCAAGATGAAGGCTTTGAAGCTATGGACTGGCCCACCTGTTCCCCAGAGCTGAATCCGATTGAGCACATCTGGGACATCATGTCTCGCTCCATCCACCAACATCACATTGCACCACAGACTGTCCAGGAGTTGGCGGATGCTTTAGTCCAGGTCTGGGAGGAGATCCCACAGGAGACCATCCGCAACCTCAGCAGGAGAATGCCCAGGCATTGTAGGGAGATCATACAGGCATGTGGAGGCCACACACAATACTGAGCCTCATTTTGACTTGTTTTAAGGACATTACATCAATGTTGGATCAGCCTGTAGTGTGTTTTTCCACTTTAATTTTGGGGGTGACTCCAAATCCAGGCCTCCATTGGTTAATAAATTTGATTTCCATTGATGATTTTTGTGTGATTTTGTTGTCAGCACATTCAACTTTGTACAGAACAAAGTATTCGATGAGAATATTTCATTCATTCAGATCTAGGATGTGTTATTTGAGTGTTCCCTTTATTTTTTTGAACAGTGTATTTTAACCCAGCTAAAAAGTGAACTGGCCCCTTCCTGAGGGGCAACTTGAAAAAATGTCTGAAGACAGATCAAGTCCATTCTCTTCCTTCAGCTTGGCTCCGCTGGGCGCAGTTCTTCTTTAGCAAATGTTCATACAAAATCATCAATGGAAATCAAATTTATTAACCAATGGAGGCCTGGATTTGGAGTCACCCCCAAAATTAAAGTGGAAAACACACTACAGGCTGATCCAACTTTGATGTAATGTCCTTAAAACAAGTCAAAATGAGGCTGACACACTCCAGCCACATGAGGTCTGGCATTGTTCTGCATTAGGATGAACCCAGTGCCAACCGCACCAGCATATGGTCTCACAAGGGGCCTGAGGATCTCATCTCTGTACCTAATGGCAGTCAGGCTACCTCCGGCGAGCAGATGGAGGGCTGTGCGGCCCTCCAAAGAAATGCCACCTCACACTATTACTAACCCACTGCCAAACCGGTCATGCTGAAGGATGTTTCAGGCAGCAGATCGCTCTCCATGGCGTCTCCAGACTCTGTCACGTCTGTCACATGTGCTCAGTGTGACCCTGCTTTCATCTGTAAAGAGCACAGGGAGCCAGTGGCGACTTTGCCAATCCTGGTGTTCTGTGGCAAATGCCAAGCGTCCTGCACTGTGTTGGGTTGTGAGCACAACCCCCATCTGTGGATGTCGGGCCCTCATACCACCCTCATGGAGTCAGTTTCTAACCGTTTGTGCAGACACATGCACATTTGTGGTCTGTTGGAGGTCATTTTGCAGGGCTCTGGCAGTGCTCCTCCTGTTCCTCCTTGCACAAAGGCGGAGGTAGCGTTCCGGCTGCTGGGTTGTTGCCCTCCTATGGCCCCCTCCACGTCTCCTGGTGTACTGGCCTGTCTCCTGGTAACGCCTCCAGCCTCTGGACGCTACGCTGACAGACACAGCAAACCTCCTTGCCACAGCTCGCATTGATGTGCCATCCTGGATGAGCTGCACTACCTGAGCAACTTCTGTGGGTTGTAGAGTCCGTCTCATGCTACCACGAGTGTGAAAGCACAACCAACATTCAAAAGTGACCAAAACATCAGCCAGAAAGCACTGGTACTGAGATGTGGTCTGTGGTCCCCACCTGCAGAACCACTCCTTTATTGAGGGTGTCTTGATAATTGCCAATAATTTCCATCTATTGTCTATTCCATTTGAACAACAGCATGTGAAATTGATTGTTAATCAGTGTTGTTTCCTAAGTGGACAGTTTGATTTCACAGAAGTTTGATTCACTTGGAGTTATATTCTGTTGTTTAGGTGTTCCCTTTATTTTTTTGAGCAGTGTGTATTTTCTTATGTCCATGTATTTACTACTAAAAGTAATTTTTTACATTTAGATTTCATTTTTCACTGGTTATTACAGACTTATTGCTTCCCTGCACATTCAAGTTTTATGTTTTCTTTGGGCATAGATCAGCTAAAAGGCACTCAGGAAAAAAAACAGATGAAAGATCTACAACCTCTCCCTTAAGACTGTCAGAAGGAGCTCACTGATAGATTCTCAGTTAGCTAATTTTGCAGCCAGGAATAGACAGTGTAGCACAGATGCTACAGAAGGCAACATTTTTCATGAAACTCAATTACAGAAATCAATTTTAGCCCCAAATACTTGCATTAAAGTAAAAAAAACAAATGGCCGCAAAGCAGGACAACCGCTTTAACTCCTTACCAACATCTGCCGTACATGTCTGGTATAAGTCAGTAGCGGGTGTATGGAGCAGGGTCAGCTCGCCCTGTACATGGCAGATAATGGCTGTGACAAACAACCAGGACCTGCCTCTAAGAGCTGCGAGTGGAGCGAAGATCTGCCCACCACTGTTAACCTGTTCAGTGCTGCTGTCAATCACTAACAGCAGCATTAACAGCGCGCCGGCATTGGGACGCATCGTTCCATGCGCCCACCGGCGCTCCTGTGACGCGATCACAGGGCGCAGATGGACTGCTATGACATCCGGGGGTCTGCTGAAGCCTCCGTGCCTGTCATCATAAAGCTTCATTTGGGCTGTAAAGAAGACCGTGATTTTGCTATATGGAGCATTACTGTGGTATCGCTGTATATAGCACAAGCAATCAGATAATGTATACAAATGCAGTGAAAATTTAAAAAAAAAAAAAGTTTAAAATATTAAAACTCCACACGTTCAACTCACCTCCCACTAAAAATAAAGATAATAAAAATATACACATTTGTGGTATGGTCTCTTTCAGAGAAATATAATCTATCCAAATATAAAAAACAAACGATCAGTGAACACAGAAAAAAATTCAAAAAGCCCAAATTGCATTTTTTTCGTTCGCCACAATACTGCAGAAAACCCTGTAAGAAGTGATGACCATGTCATATGTGTCCCAAAATGTTATCAATAAAGTCCTCTTGCCCTTCAAAAAATAAGCCCCCACACAGCTCCATCAACCCGAAAAACGAAAATGTTACGGGTCTCAGAAAAAATGGTGACACCATAAAAAAAAAGTTTTTTTCTTTTGCCAAAACTATTGGAGAAGTTTGGTCTTGCTGTAATCACACTGAGGAGTAGGATCCTATTACCAGGTCATTTTCACCACACTATGTACGCCGTTAAAACCCTTCCCAGAAAAACAGGGTCAGGCTTTTTTTTTCCTCGCACTTTTACTGCACTTGGAATGTTTTTCCCGTTTTCTAGTACTATGTGGTAAATGAATGGTGGGATTTATAAGTACCGCTCATCCTACAAAATAACAAGACCTCACACTATGTGGACAGACATGAAAAAGTTATAGCCCTTGGAAAAAGCCAAGGAAAAAACAGAAAAAAAACATCAATTGGTTCTGTTGGGAAGGGGTAAAGCTGAAGAAACGCATGTAAGAGCAGAATATGGAGGAAGGTGAGATATCACAGGCTGGAGGATACTACCTGCTCCATCGCTGGCAGAGTAACCCATCCCCATGGTGGCCGCTGAGATCTTCTCTTGTAGAAACGGATCCAAAATCTATAAAACATGGGGAACAGTCAGCAGAGGGTTTGGTGATTGGCTCATATTGGCGATATACCCAGGGGCATTACTGGGCACAGGGAAGATTGGGAATGAATAGGATTGGCTGTTAGATATGTGATCTCTTCCATTAAAGGGGATGTCTAGTTGGAACAAGTTCTCACTGATCTCTGGATAGGTGATGACTCTTAGATCGGTGGGTTTGGCCGCTATGACCCAATCAGCAGAACAGCACTTATAGATAGAAGTGAGCGAAGTGCAAATGTTCAACCGCCGGTCCGTTCATTCTCTATGGGGGGCGCTGTACTCAGCTTTCTCCTGCATAGAGAATGAATGGAGCGGTGGTCCGGGGAGGGTCTAGCAGGGATTAGTTGGGTTCCCAGCAGATCTAGAAGTTGTCACTTATCATGTGTTGGGGAATAATGACTTCTCCTCTGATAAATGTGCTGATTCCTGTCAGTTGTGGTCGCTGAGTGCGTGTGATGGGATGCGGCTCCGTCCGTTATATTATATCACGTCTTATACCTATAATCTCGCTGATCGCAGGTGTCTGTCTTCACACTCAGATGAGATGGAACAAACTGACCATATAGGACTTTTTTTTTTTTCCTTCTAATTCAAACCGAGCAATCCTATTGGCTGAGTATGAATGCAGTTACCATGGTGACAGAAGTAGCTGCAGATTTAAAGGGACAAGATTCTAATATTGTACTAAAGTGTATTTTATTATATACTTCACATAACTGACTGGGTACACCTTGGTGCTGGTGGGATGGCTTTTTTTTTTTTTAATCAATAAACATGTTTACTAAGTACCCTATATTATATATATTTCCTATTACTTTTTACTTACTTATAGCAGGGTATATGTTCATATTGTTTCTATCCTAAGTTTGTCTATTTTCTAATAGATGGTGGCAAACTTCTTCCTGGCCTTTGAAGCACAGCTTTCAATTATTCCTGTCGTAAACAAGGTAAAAAGCTTCGAGCCGAGCGCGATCAGACTCCTTCAGTCCCGCAGCAGGTAAATCTGTGAACATCGCCAGCACTCCTGCTGTTCCTAGTACCGATCCCTCTGAGCGGCTGTGCAGTAATGAAGGCTGGATTCACCCCAAACTTGCTCGTCTCTTTTTTCGATTTCCAGTTCTGGTAATTAGTGATACACATGTGTATATCCAGTGGTCAACTCAAAACCTATGTATGGAAAATCAATAGTTTGCTGTATGCATCTCATTTGTAGGATGCACACTATTCATTTCAATATGGAGCGGAGTAGGAGGAGACTTTCATTACTGTTCCCTTTACTTCCTCCCTGCTGATAGGAAATGCCATGCTGTTTGCTTGTGTCCTGTGATTACAGCAGCCTGCAACAGTTTTCAGCGTGCACTCCCCGGCTCAGGCATCAAGCAGTAAATGATAACATTAAAACGCTGCTACCCCTTTGTTAGTCACTTTTTTATCTTCTTCCCCTTCTACGAATGCTATAGTCCGTTATTCTAGAACTGCTCTGAAAATGGTTCTCTCTGGAGTGTTGGGATTTGGGTTTAGGGTGGGTTATGGGAATTGAAGTTCAGATACTTTGTTCATATTTTTACTATGGAATTACTATGTCATGTATGTTATTTGAAAGATGGAATATTTGTAGTTGGAGTTTTTGAATAAAAATGATTTGATTAAAAAAAATATGAAATTAAAATTCCTCTGTCCTTGAGAAAGCATAGGATTTTACTAAGAGGTAAATTGCACGTTCCTTGTTTTCCGGGCACTTTACATTTTTGCTAGTTTTGTATGATTACACAATCCCTTTTATAGGCCAGTGCCAGTTGTACATCTCTCCCTAAACTCTTGTTCACACTATATTTTAAGCCAGTTTTATTCTATGGTTTCTAGATGTTGTCCAGCTTTGATAAATAATTAGTATTTATACTTTTGCTTTTAGATAGACTTGAAGAATGCAGATCCGGAAAGGGTGGAGAAACAAATTGAGAAGATGTTTGACGTTCCCGCTAGTGACTGTATCCGGGTACGATGCGCTCCAGATCAAAATCATTCCTGTAGGCAAATTTAACTCCGCTGTCTGCACCTTGTCTTTTTATTTTTTTCTACAAAATGTGGCTGGAAAAGGGGCAATGTAGCGAGGAATTGACATCAATTTTTGGTGTTAAAAAAAAACAAAAAAAAAACAACTTTTGTGATGCATCATTTTTGCGCAAAAATGTGCAGCTTCCTATTTTACAGCACTCTTGCAACTTTTAGAAATTGGGCTTGGTAAGCTACACAGGTCTAAGAACGACCCATTGGGGTTTTAGGTGTTAAAAAAATGATCATATGAAAGATTTTATGATCTGCGTTTACCTGATTGTAATAACAACATTAAAGCCCCATTCAGATGTACAGGTTTTATCCATGAGAAACTGAGCAGAACGATATATAGGTTTGTGGGAGAAGATTCAGTATAAATTGTAATTTATTCATTAGATTTGAGAGTCCTCAGTGGTTGATACCTTTAATGGCTAACTGAAAAGATGGTAACAAATTGCAAGCTTTCCAGACGACTCAGGCTTCTTCATCAGGCAGACCTGAGACCTGAGTAGTCTGGAAAGCCTGCAATTTGTTACCTTTTAATGACTAACGGAAAAGATGGTATCAACCACTGAGGACTCTCAAATCTAAATACTCTTCTATCTACTGGCTAATACGCTACAAAGATAGATGTTTTTCCTGTATCAATTTATTCAGTGGAATCCTGCTGTTTGTACAGATGAGTCCAGTGGGCGGTCCTACTAGTGATTGACAGCTATCTTTGCCTGCATGGTCATACAGGGAACTGTCAATCACTTAGTAGGACCGCCCACTGGACTAGTGTACATACGGCAGGACTTTTCACTGCATAAAATGCCAGTTTTGCTGACTCTCTTCCCACAGATATGTCTATCAGTCTGATCAACTTCTCTGCTCTACAACACCCCCTACAGATCTTATACCATTTCAGCATGACAGGTTCCTTTAATCACCTGCAGATGACATAAGTAGCCATGTTCTGTGTGGCTTACGGAGGGGCTTGATTGCTTGTCAGCTTCAAACAGGTTTCATTTCTTCTGATTCGTTGTAGCCGAGTTCTAAACTGTATTAAGAAATTCATTTCTCTGTTTATTTCTATTAGATGTCGGGGAAGCTTGGAACAAATGTGGAAAGTGTTCTTCAAGAAGTTGTCAGGAGGCTTCCACCGAGAGTACGGACTAATGCGGCTCTATCCATCTTCTCTTTATTAAAGGGAACCTGTCACCTTGGAGAATGCTATGTACCTGCAGGTATAGGGTTAATCTGCAGATAAATATTGTTACAATGCTGCCCGGCCGCCTTATTGATAGTGTAGGTATCGGGAGAAAATTAACTTCTTTCCTCCCTGCAGCCGCCGGCCTTCACTCATCGTTGTGCACGGAGCGGCTACAGTCTTGGATCACAGCACCGCTCGCTATATCAGGGGCGACGGCTGTAAACCCGGCCCGGATTTTGATTGACAGCTTGCTCTGCACAGATGCGCTGCAGAACCACTTAGAATCTGAGTGAAGGAGTAGTATGTTCACAGATAGAGAATATGGCTCATCCACGTGCAGATCTGCTCCACGTCCGATTACATATTTGTGGGAGAAACCCTAGTGGCAGCCTCATATTTCTGACATGGATCCTCTAGCACTATTTGTGAACCTGTGGCTCCCAGCATAACTTGATGAGAGACCGTCAGCCTGCTGGGACCTGTAGTTTCACTACAGCAGGAGTGTCACAAGCTGCGGACCTCTGCTCACTCCAGCACTGGTCGGCATTTTCAGCACGTGAACGTACGCTATGCTTTCTGGAGACACAAGGGTGTAGATAATTTTATCAAACCCTTGACTGTAAGTTTGCTGAACCCTAAGTGGATTATATTGTTCCCACAGTTTCAGTTTTGGACCATTTAAGGGGAATTTAAAGGGTTCTGGCCACTGATTTTCCTTAAAGGGGATCAGTATCCCTGTATGTCTTTGTATATACTTGATAAAGACCTATAACAGGTCGAAACGTTATGTGATGGCGGAATAAACTTTGTCTTTTGGAATTCATCACTCTGGACTGAACGCGGTTTACTCACCTTTATCCCCCTTAACAGGATGTCTTATTTTTGTGTTTTAGTCCCAAGATTGAAAAGGGCAGCCCTCTTAAAGCCCTGCTGTTTGACTCCACGTTTGATCACTACAGAGGCGTCGTAGCAGCATCGCCCTGTGTGGAGGTGACGTGTGTAAAGGCAATAAAATCGTGTCTGCCCACTCTGGCAAGTGCTATGAAGTCAATGAGGTTGGCATACTGACCCCAGAGGAAGTGCCAGCCGAAAAACTAAGGTTTTTTTTATAATTTTATTAGCCTTTCCCTCTGTCTTCACCAATCAGCCCTCTGTATTGATGATCAGATCAAAGATCTAGACAGGGATTGTCTCACGCTGCATCTCCTTCCTGATTGTATCACTGAGAAGACAGAAGCTGCCCCATCCCATTCTCCAAGAAATGCAGAACCCAATGCATCTGCTGTCCGTGATCCGCTTATTGTCAGAGGACATCATTAGGGACTGCATTTTCTCATTGCTTAAGAAATTGTTAATTGCTGAATAATAAAACTGCAGCACCGCTCCATTTAAAGCAGTGTTTCCCAAGCTCCAGTCCTCATGGCCCCCAACAGGTCAGGTTTTCAGGATTTCCTCAGTATTACACATGTGATGAAAGTATCATCAAGGAATCAGGAATTCTCTCACCTGTGCAATACTATGGAAATCCTGAAGACATGACCTGTGGGGGGCCGTGAGGACTGGAGTTTGGGAAACACTGATTTTAAAGGGACTGTCAGCACAGAATGACTCTTGAAACCAAGTACAAGCGCTCCGTGGATCACGGCGTGGGCCAATCCTTTATATACACCTTCCCACCTGCTTGTTTTACCTCTGTCTCCTTCCTTCTCTGGTTCTATGAAGCCAGAGCTGTCAATCAAAGAAGAGGAGGGTGTGGATAGAGGGAAAGCAAGCAGGTGGGAAGGTGTATATAAATGATTGGCCCCGTCATGAAGCACCGAGAGTTGGGACTTAGTTTGAACAGTCATTCTGTGCTGACAGTCCCTTTAGGTGAACGAGATCCAGATGCAGCTCATTTCACCGCGTAAGGGTGTGTGCCCACTATGCGCCCACTACGCGTTTTTTAAGCGTTTCCGCAGCGGCAATTCCGCCGCAGGAACGGTTAAACGCTTGGTAGAAGGTCTGCAATGTTCCCCAATGATAATCCGCATGTGCTGTGCACATGCTGCGGAAATTTCCGCTGCGGATTATCATTGCGGAAAAATCCGCAGCACTACCAATTATTTTGCGTAAGCGCAAAGTTTTTGCCGCCATTGACTTGCATTGAATCGCTTAATATCCGCATGACTACATGTACACATGCGGATATTAAGCGATTCAATGTGCGGATGGTACCCGGGTCTGGAGAAGAGGAGACTCTCCTCCAGACCCGGGTACCATAGTTCCTGTTAAAAAACAAAGAATTTAAAATAAAAAATAAACCTTATACTCACCTTCTGATGGCCCCCGGTCTCCTTAGTGATGTGTCCTGGCTCCCCGGTGGCTCGCGATGGTCTAAAATTACCTTTCATGACGTCATTTAGTCATGTGACGGGTCGCATCGGATAAGGAGACCGGGGGCCATTGGAAGGTGAGTATAATGTTTTTTTTTATTTTTTACCATTTTTATTCTTTTTTTTAACTAACTTGGTCACACTATATAAAATCCATGCCGGTTGCATGGATTTATATAGTGTGACCAAGTTGTCAAGCACTTTTCCATGTGATGCTAAAATCGTTTGGAAAGCGCATGCGAAATCGCATGTGCAAAACGCGTGACAAACGCTTGTCCCTGGCTGAAAAAAACGCATGTAAAATCCACATGCCAGGGAGATACAGAAACGTTCAGGAAAAAACCGGAGCATTTCTGCATCGTGGGCACATAGCCTTAGAGTGCCGCTGTGCAGGCAAAGACAGCATCCCCCTCTTTCTGAGAATCAGTGGGCTTGAAGGGGTACGGCTCCCCATCAGTTATAAAGCCATGTCATGTCATCAGTCATATGAGTGTTATGTGGCAATGGCATTGTCTTGACAGCCAAGGATCCTACTGAAGGCCTCCATGTCTTCCATGATTGTACAACTATGAAGCCCATCCCATAACTGGGATTAATATCAGATTGGTCATTTTACTCTACACTGTAGCGGTAAAGCCATTGGATGTTTTCGGGGACCTGAGCCTGCAAAGTTAAATTCTCCCGTTACATCATTTTTGGCTTCACCACATCTGTTCGTGTTAAAACTAAAAAAAATATCTTCTAGAAATCCTATCGAGAGGATGATGGAATGAAAAAGAAGAAAAAAGATGAAGCGGCAGAATCTCTGGAGTTTATTTTGTTCACTTTGCCTCACCAAGAAAAGTAATAAAAAGAGATCAGAAAATATTTAGAAAAACTACAGCTCTAACTGCAAAAAAAGCCCAGATACAACGAATCTACTGGAAAAAAAGCCCAGATACAACGAATCTACTGGAAAAAAAGCCCAGATACAACGAATCTACTGGGAAAAAGCCCAGATACAACGAATCTACTGGGAAAAAGCCCAGATACAACGAATCTACTGGGAAAAAAGCCCAGATACAACGAATCTACTGGGAAAAAGCCCAGATACAACGAATCTACTGGGAAAAAAAGCCCAGATACAACGAATCTACTGGGAAAAAAGCCCAGATACAACGAATCTACTGGAAAAAAAAGCCCAGATACAACGAATCTACTGGAAAAAAAGCCCAGATACAACGAATCTACTGGAAAAAAAGCCCAGATACAACGAATCTACTGGAAAAAAGCCCAGATACAACGAATCTACTGGGAAAAAAAGCCCAGATACAACGAATCTACTGGGAAAAAAAGCCCAGATACAACGAATCTACTGGAAAAAAAAGCCCAGATACAACGAATCTACTGGGAAAAAAAGCCCAGATACAACGAATCTACTGGGAAAAAAAGCCCAGATACAACGAATCTACTGAAAAAAAAAGCCCAGATACAACGAATCTACTGGGAAAAAAAGCCCAGATACAACGAATCTACTGGGAAAAAAAGCCCAGATACAACGAATCTACTGGGAAAAAAGCCCAGATACAACGAATCTACTGAAAAAAAAAGCCCAGATACAACGAATCTACTGGGAAAAAAAGCCCAGATACAACGAATCTACTGGGAAAAAAAGCCCAGATACAACGAATCTACTGGAAAAAAAGCCCAGATACAACGAATCTACTGGAAAAAAAGCCCAGATACAACGAATCTACTGGGAAAAAAAGCCCAGATACAACGAATCTACTGGAAAAAAAGCCCAGATACAACGAATCTACTGAAAAAAAAAGCCCAGATACAACGAATCTACTGAAAAAAAAAGCCCAGATACAACGAATCTACTGGGAAAAAAAGCCCAGATACAACGAATCTACTGGGAAAAAAAGCCCAGATACAACGAATCTACTGGAAAAAAAAGCCCAGATACAACGAATCTACTGGAAAAAAAAGCCCAGATACAACGAATCTACTGGGAAAAAAAGCCCAGATACAACGAATCTACTGGGAAAAAAAGCCCAGATACAACGAATCTACTGAAAAAAAAAGCCCAGATACAACGAATCTACTGGGAAAAAAAGCCCAGATACAACGAATCTACTGGGAAAAAAAGCCCAGATACAACGAATCTACTGGAAAAAAAGCCCAGATACAACGAATCTACTGGAAAAAAAGCCCAGATACAACGAATCTACTGGGAAAAAAAGCCCAGATACAACGAATCTACTGGAAAAAAAGCCCAGATACAACGAATCTACTGGGAAAAAAAGCCCAGATACAACGAATCTACTGGGAAAAAAAGCCCAGATACAACGAATCTACTGAAAAAAAAAGCCCAGATACAACGAATCTACTGGGAAAAAAGCCCAGATACAACGAATCTACTGGAAAAAAAAGCCCAGATACAACGAATCTACTGAAAAAAAAAGCCCAGATACAACGAATCTACTGGGAAAAAAAGCCCAGATACAACGAATCTACTGAAAAAAAAAGCCCAGATACAACGAATCTACTGGGAAAAAAAGCCCAGATACAACGAATCTACTGGGAAAAAAAGCCCAGATACAACGAATCTACTGGGAAAAAAAGCCCAGATACAACGAATCTACTGAAAAAAAAAGCCCAGATACAACGAATCTACTGGGAAAAAAAGCCCAGATACAACGAATCTACTGGGAAAAAAAGCCCAGATACAACGAATCTACTGGAAAAAAAGCCCAGATACAACGAATCTACTGGAAAAAAAGCCCAGATACAACGAATCTACTGGGAAAAAAGCCCAGATACAACGAATCTACTGGGAAAAAAAGCCCAGATACAACGAATCTACTGGAAAAAAAGCCCAGATACAACGAATCTACTGGAAAAAAAGCCCAGATACAACGAATCTACTGGGAAAAAAAGCCCAGATACAACGAATCTACTGGGAAAAAAAGCCCAGATACAACGAATCTACTGGGAAAAAAAGCCCAGATACAACGAATCTACTGAAAAAAAAAGCCCAGATACAACGAATCTACTGGAAAAAAAAGCCCAGATACAACGAATCTACTGAAAAAAAAAGCCCAGATACAACGAATCTACTGGGAAAAAAGCCCAGATACAACGAATCTACTGGAAAAAAAAGCCCAGATACAACGAATCTACTGAAAAAAAAAGCCCAGATACAACGAATCTACTGGGAAAAAAAGCCCAGATACAACGAATCTACTGAAAAAAAAAGCCCAGATACAACGAATCTACTGGAAAAAAAAGCCCAGATACAACGAATCTACTGGAAAAAAAAGCCCAGATACAACGAATCTACTGGGAAAAAAAGCCCAGATACAACGAATCTACTGGGAAAAAAAGCCCAGATACAACGAATCTACTGAAAAAAAAAGCCCAGATACAACGAATCTACTGGGAAAAAAAGCCCAGATACAACGAATCTACTGGGAAAAAAAGCCCAGATACAACGAATCTACTGGGAAAAAAGCCCAGATACAACGAATCTACTGGAAAAAAAGCCCAGATACAACGAATCTACTGGAAAAAAAGCCCAGATACAACGAATCTACTGGAAAAAAAGCCCAGATACAACAAATCTACTGGAAAAAAGCCCAGATACAACGAATCTACTGAAAAAAAGTTTTATAGCTTTTAGAAGGCAAGGATAAAAACAAATTGTAAAAGTGAAGATTATCCCACATGCACTTTGTCACCCAAGGATCTGCATAAACTGCAGCCGGCCCATCTCAGCACCACTTCTTTTGTTTGTGCTTTTTCCTTATTGCTTTCTGTGTCTTTTTAAAAGGGTTTTTCCATCATTTTTTTAAAGTAATTTTTTCCGATATCCAAAGCATTTAAAATTGTGTACGACCCTGTGCAGGATATAATAGAGCGACATTTTAGCACACTAGGAATATTCTTATAGTGCCACTAGATGGCGCTCTAATCCTGCATGCAGTACTGATGCTCCTGTCTGCTGCTTTCTATGAATATACATGGATGTTTGGTGCCCAGGAGAGTGCAGAGCTGAAAGGGGAATCTGTTATTAAAGCAAATAAAATGTCAATATTGTGTTATGGAAAGTTCTGCAAATTAAAATACAATTTTGTGTTTTTATTGCCATTCAATACAAATCTGTTGTGGCCGCATGATGGTTCTCAGCTTGTTACAGTGCGATTAGCAGAGCTCTCTGATGTGGTATTTAGGCTCTGGGAAGTTATAACATATATGTTGATAGATCCAAAATAGTTTTACATCCAAAATTCAGTGCTGACTAATGTCACAGCATTTCTGACTTAAATGAATGTAACTAGATGAAATACTATTTTTGCTGCATGCAGCCACCACCAGGGGGAGCTGTTGACATGTGATTATGTACAGCTAGTATTGTACCCAACCGCAGCAGTAGAAGTCTGTCTCCAGTGAGCGCCCTCTAGTGCCAGCTGTATATAGCTGTAGTGAACTCATGCAGTGCTGGGTCTCAGAGCCGTTGCTGCCTTCTTTTATGGTAGATTTGTACCTGATATTCAATGTAGAATTTGATGAATCTGCACTAATTGTGAATATATATTACTCTCATTGTTTCGTAGATATGCTGGGCAAGTAGGTTATCTAATCGCTGGGATGAAGGACGCACAGGAAGCACAAATAGGAGACACTCTGCATTTACTGAAGCAGCCAGTGGCTCTGCCCGGCTTTAAGCCTGTGAAACCCATGGTGTTTGCAGGTGAGTTGAACCCTAATACTAATTAAATGGTTCCTGTACTTGATCTCATTCGATAGATAATGTGCAAAATCCCTTTATAAAGTTCAATTAAGTTGGAGTTACTTTTCAGGGGTTAGATAACCTAAAAGTGTCGGCCGGTAGGGTCTCCCTTCTGTCTAAGTGTAATTTGTCTCTAGCAGCAGAAACCCCCCTATATGGATTACCGGAAGTGGGGCTTGGCCTTTGTCTCTTTGCTCCTGCCTGTCAAACTGTATATGCAGGCTTAACAGAGATTCAGTCTTTCAGTTAATTGCAGGCATCTCATTAAGCAGTGTCGGAAGCAATACGTGCTGAGTAATGAGAGAAGGGATGTCCCAGGACCTATAGTGCTGACAGAATGCTGATAAAGAGCAATCGTCCACTTCAAAAGAGTGGATGGCAAGTTACAGAGCATGTGTATTGGTACTGTTCCAGGACATACTGTTTTATCTACAGTCCATTTAGAATCAAAACTCTGTTCTACATAATATTGTACATGGAACAGAGTATTATGCCAATGTAACTGCAACACGCATCGAAGTCAAAATCTCAGCAGAATTACACCTATAGCCCCTCAGACTATGCAAAACACCAATTGAGCTTTAACAACTTCAGCTCAAGTGCTCAAAAACTGTGTAACGGGGTCGGAAAGCTATTGTACAGTATACAGTATATATTTTATTAGCGTAATATTAAAACCTGTATTACAAGAGCACTTAGTTCAAGATTCAGCCTCCAGATGGCGTGACATCAGAGATTAGACCCATCTGCAAGAGCGTCCTCAGCAATGAATATATAGTCAATCACAAGGACTAGACATGTAATGGATCAGTACAACAGTATAACGAGTGTTGTGTAGAGATGAGCGAACCCGAACTGTAAAGTTTGGGGTTCATACCGGACACCTAGCGTCCAATGCTGAACTCCGAACACTGACAAGTCCGTTTTAAGAGAGAGAGACCTCCTAGCCCTTACTACAACCATTTTACAGCATCAAAGTTTGTGTCTCCATTGTCTTCTATGGGGTTCGGGTTCAAGTTCTGGTACCCGAACCGAACTTTGGACTAAAGTTTGGTCGAAACCGAACATCCACGGGGTTCGCTCATCCCTAGTGTAGTGTAAATTCTACGTATTTTGCGCCTGAGTACCAGTAATGAGGAGATCCTTACCCATTATGTGCCTGCCACTCTCCTAAACACGCGGTTCACTTTTTTAGCTTCTTCAGAGGGTCACAGAGTATACCAAACACTGCCCCCCGGGCACCAGATGTAACCCACAGTATCAATTCCTTTAAGGCTAAAGTTACAGCTATAGAATAGATTGACCTTGACAATTCAAGTGCTTTCTTGTGGGAAGTATGTGCACCTCCCAATCATTTCAGTGGAGAGCGACCATTCCCAGCCACCTCTATTGAGAATCCATGACAGACACAGGCGCTGTACCCTCGCCTGTCACACTTTAGTAATCCTACTAATTCCTTGTAACAGCCAGGAACGCCTCCACGATTGGATTAGGAACGGTGATCACAGAGTAGATAAATGCCAGAGAACCTTTATTCTGCAGCCGCAGTTTTCATCCCATTAGACTCGGCCTATTTTACAGAAGCCGAGATAATTGAGGAGAGATGTAAGGAAGGAACCTCACGATCCTCCAGGACTAGTCAGCTCAGAGCCGTGACGTGTGGACAAGGTTTTTCTACATTGTGGGGAATTTAGGGAGCGCTGCAGCAAGGGGGTTGGTAATGACACGCCACCGTGATACATAATGCATGGACTGTCTCCTCTCATTTGTTCTTTGAAGCTTGTTTTTCTCGTGAGTGATGCTCGGCGCATGAGAAAAGCCCAAACAATTAACATCAAATGGGTTTTCTGCAATTTGTAAAATCCTGCGCCCCGCTGATCCCCCACTGCGGCTCCCCATAGGTGGATTATAGTGAGGGCAATCCGGGCTACCGCCGGGGCCTCGGGTCTCTATGGCCGGATTGCCCTCATTATATGTGCAGCACCGCGGCACATACCGGCAGACAGTGGCAGGGGGGGGCCCCGGACCACTCCCCCAGCAGCGGTGCACAGCCGCTGCTACTTCTTCGGCCGGGCCAGCACTGCAGCAGTTAACTTCCCTCTGCTGACCCGGCCGCGTCACTGCTAGGAGACACGGCCGTGTCTCCTAGCTGTGACGTCACGCAGTGCGCGCCCGGCCTGCACTGCTACTTACCACCGGAGAGGAGCAGGAGCCAGGAGGACTGGAGCCGAGCCGGGGGATGGTGAGTGTGTGTGTGTGTGTGTCTGTCTGTGTGTGTCTGTGTGTATGTGTATGTATGTATGTATGTATGTGTGTGCAGGCAGATATCATTGTGTGATGTCTGTTTATATGTATTTTTGTGTTTCAAATGTGTTTATGCGTGTATGTATATGTCTGTATATGTTTGTGTGTGTGTGTGACTGCGTGCGTGACTGCGTGCGGCCTCCTGCTGAGTATAGATGGCGCCGTGCGGCCTCCTGCTGTGTATAGATGGCACCGTGCGGCCTCCCGCTGTGTATAGATGGCACCGTGCGGCCTCCCGCTGTGTATAGATGGCTCCGTGCGGCCTCCCGCTGTGTATAGATGGCTCCGTGCGGCCTCCCGCTGTGTATAGATGGCACCGTGCGGCCTCCCGCTGTGTATAGATGGCACCGTGCGGCCTCCCGCTGTGTATAGATGGCACCGTGCGGCTCCCTGCTGTGTATAGGTGGCACCGTGCGGCCTCCTGCTGTGTATAGGTGGCACCGTGCGGCCTCCCGCTGTGTATAGATGGCACCTTGCGGCTCCCTGCCGAGTATAGATGGCTACGTGCGGCCTCCTGCCGTGTATAGATGGCTACGTGCGGCCTTCCGCTGTGTATAGATGGTGCCGTGTGGCCTCCCGCCGTTTATAGATGGCGCCATGTGGCCTCCTGCCGTGTATAGATGGCTACGTGTGGCCTTCCGCTGTGTATAGATGGCGCCATGTGGCCTCCCGCCGTTTATAGATGGCGCCGTGTGGCCTCCTGCCGTGTATAGATGGCGCCGTGCGGCCTCCTGCCGTGTATAGATGGCTACGTGCGGCCTCCTGCCGTGTATAGATGGCTACGTGCGGCCTCCTGCCGTGTATAGATGGCTACGTGCGGCCTCCTGCCGTGTATAGATGACTACGTGCGGCCTCCTGCCGTGTATAGATGGCTACGTGCGGCCTCCTGCCGTGTATAGATGGCTACGTGCGGCCTCCTGCCGTGTATAGATGACTACGTGTGGCCTCCTGCTGTGTATAGATGGCTACATGCGGCCTCCTGCTGTGTATAGGTGGCTAAGTGCGGCCTCCTGCTGTGTATAGATGGCTACGTGCGGCCTCCCGCTGTGTTTAGACGGCGCCGTGCGGCCTCCTGCTGTGTATAGATGGTTACGTGTGCTCAATATTGAGTCATACAATTACCTGCCAGGGACATGCGGATGTGAAGCGTTCTTCACATGCATTTCCGCATGCGGATTGACAAGCGCTTTCCAAGCGATTTTAGCATCACTTGGAAAGTGCTTGACAACTTGGTCACACTATATAAATCCATGCAATCGGCATGGATTTATATAGTGTGACCGTAAAAGAATGGTAAAAAATAAATATATACTTACCTTCTGATGGCCTGCCAACGTCAGCGGTCGCGTGACCCGTCACATGACTAAATGACGTCACGGCAGGTCCTTTTCAGACCATCGCGAGCTGCCGGCAAGCTAGGACGCATCGGATAAAGACACCGGGGGCCATCAGAAGGTAAGTATAATATTTATTTTTTATTTTATTCTTTTATTTCACAGGTGCTATGGTACCCGGGTCCGGAGGAGAGTCTCCTCTTCTCCAAACCCGGGTACCATCCGCACATTGAAACGCATGGAATCTGCATGTACAGATGCAGTGATGTGGATTCCATGTGTTCCAATGCAAGTCAATGGCGGCGAAAGCGCTGCGCTTCCGCAAAATAATTGTTATTGCTGCGGATTTTTCCGCAATGATAATCCGCAGCGGAAATTTCCACAGCATGTGCACAGCACATGCGGATTATCATTGGGGAACATGGCAGACCTTCTACCAAGCGTTTTTTAAGCGTTTCTGCAGTGGAATTGCCGCTGCGGAAAATCTTAAAAAACGCGTAGTGGGCACACAGCATAAAAAAAATTATTATAATTAATATTGTGCCAAATTAATTTCACGTGAACTATCACATGATCTATCACAGGGGATCATGTGACATGTGATACATACAGGTATGTGTGTGTGTGTGTGTGTGTGTGTGTGTGTGGGGGGGGGGGTGGGGGGGGGGGGAGGGGCCGCGCCTTCTAAACTGCCCGGGGCACTTGCTACTCTTAATCCACCCCTGCGGCTCCCCCACACCCACCACCATGCGGCCATACAATAATATAGTATTCGGACTATAAGACGCACCCCCCACTTTCCTCCAAAATTTTGGAGGAAAAAAGTGCATCTTATAGTCCGAAAAATACGGTAATTATTAAGAATAGGAGATTTATTTTTTTTTTAAATGTAGGTACGATTCAATTATTCCCAAGATCTCACCCCATGGATGGATCCTTTGTATTTGCAATTGGTGGAGGAAGGGCATTGCTAACAATAGGAATTCCAGAGAATGGAGGACTTAACTACAACTCCCAGTATGTCCTTAGCAATGGTAAGGAGATACTGGGAGTTGTTACCATTCATCATCAGACTGTGGACCATATAGGAACCAATGTACTGATTAGATGCAAGCAGTGGAACTATTAAACGTTTAAAAAGTAACTTACATTTTGGGATATATATTACATGATTTAGGTCCTATAATTTTGAGCAGATTAGTGCGAATCTGAGACCCTGATCACTCAGAAGATCTCTTAGAAGTGAAGAGGTGAGGAGACATGACTGTGACTTTCTGCTGCATTTGCTCCGCTCAGTGTACTCTCCTATCTACTGAGCTGCGCTCTTCTAGGACAGGGTTCCCCAACTCCAGTCCTCAAGGCCCACCAACAGGTCATGTTTTCAGGATTTCCTTAGTATTGCACAGGTGATGGAATTATTGCCTGTGCAGGTGATGCAATTATCACCTGTGTAATACTAAGGAAATCCTGAAAACATGACCTGTTGGTGGGCCTTGAGGACTGGAGTTGGGGAACCCTGTTCTAGGAGGTCTTTTAAGCAAATGAGCAAAGGATTGGGGTCCCCACAAATCTGCTCAGAATTAATGACCCTAAACCACATTAAAAACATCCCAAAAGTTGATTTACTCTTTAAGGTTAATTTACACACACACTGTATACTCCATACGCACCACACACACACTGTATACGCCGCATGCAACACACACACACTGTATACGCCGTACATACCACATACACTGTATACGCCATACGCACCAGACACACACACACACTCTGTATACGCCGTACACACCACACACACACACAACTATACTCTGTACGCACCACACACACACACTCTGTATACGCCATACGCACCACCACACACACACTGTATACGCCGTACACACCACACACACAGTGTATACGCCGTACGCACCACCACACACACGCACTCTGTATACATCGTACGCACCACGCACACACACTCTGTATACACCATACGCACCACACACACTGTATACGCCGTACGCACCACACACCATTGTATATGCCGTACACAGTGGCGTACTGCCAATGGCGGCAGACCACGCGACTGCTATGGGGCCCATGAGTCGAGGGGGCCCATAGCAGTCCAGGAGTGGATATACCGCCACCGGTGCAGCTGTGCCGGGTCCCCACCATGCAGCTGCACCAAGGGGCCCGCAAGGTGCAGCTGCTCCCTGCACGTGGCGGTCAGGGAGTGATCCCCGCAGCTCCACTGCTGTCAGGAGGAGAATAGCAGCGGAGCTGGAGGGTTTGTCCTCTACTTCCTCCCTGACCCAGGCGTGCGCAGCTTGATGACGTCATCATGCAGCGCGCGCCTGGGTCAGGAAGAAAGCTGCCGGCAACCAGGAGGATGCTGCTGCAGGGGAGCGAGCTGGGGTAAGGTTTTTTTTTTTTTTACTGAAATGCTGGGGAGGGGGATGGGGCTGGGAAGAGCAATAATGGGGCGGATAGAGCTGGGGAGAGCAATGATGGGGATGGTGGGGAAGGGGAGAGCAATGACGTATTGCTGGGAGAGAGCAATGATGGGGGTGCTGGGAGAGAGCAATGATGGGGGTGCTGGGAGAGAGCAATGATGGGGGTGCTGGGAGAGAGCAATGATGGAGGTGCTGGGACAGAGTAATGATGGGGGTGCTGAGAGGAAATAATGGGGGTGCTGGGAGAGAGCAATGATGGGAGTGCTGGGAGAAGCAATGATGGAGGTGCTGGGACAGAGCAATGATGGGGGGCTGGGAGAGAGCAATGATGGAGGTGCTGGGACAGCGCAATGATGGGAGTGCTGGACAGAGCAATGATGGGGTTGGGAGAGAGCAATGATGGGGGTGGTGGGACAGAGCAATGATGGGAGTGCTGGGAGAGAGCAAAGATGAGGGTGCTGGGACAGAGCAATGACGTGGGTGCTGGGACAGAGCAATGATGGAGGTGCTGGGAGAGAGTAATGATGGGGGTGCTGGGAGAGAGTAATGATGGGGGTGCTGGGAGAGAGTAATGATGGGGGTGCTGGGAGAGAGCAATGACGGGGGTGCTGGGAGAGAGCAATGATGGGGGTGCTGGGAGAGAGCAATTATGGGGGTTTCACTTTGCTTGTACTGTGAAGCCTTGTATGTTTTCCGTGTGCACATAGCCTTACAGTTAATTGGGGAGAGTCACAGAGACTGAATAATTTATATTATTGGCCGGTGCAGATTATAGTTAATGGGGGGCACAGTGCTGCTTATCACTTTATATTTTGATTACTAGGTGGTTAATAGTATATTAATGGGGGGTTACATATCTGTATTCGAGGACGCAGAGCGGGGGAGACACATGTATACATACAATATGTGACCTTGTTATTTTCTAGGCTGGAGATCATCGTGACAAGACGAGTCGTGGCTGGGAGATGTCGGCATGAAGGTCTGACCAGATGGAGAAGAAGCAGAAACCGGCTCTGATCAGATGAGACGTCTGCGGTAAGTGCCTGGATGTAAATATTATTCTGTATCTGCACTGTGTGACTTGGAGTGATAATGTTATCTGTAAAATCCCTTAGGCCACATTCTCACATTTGTGTGAAATGTCCGTGTGCTGCCAGATTTTTTTATCGAATGGTTCACGGACTCGTACAGTTTTATAGATCCATTCACACATCCATGAAAATCACGGATCTGAGAATGAGATCTAAGAGGGTCAGAGAATGTCCTGTTCTGATCCGATATTGAGGATTAGAATAGGACATGCTCAATGCAGGGCAGCACACCGACACTGCACACAGATGCAGGAATGTAGCCTTATTATGTATAGCACAGTCCCTTAGTATATAGTGTACTCACTTACTATGTATAGCGCCATCCTTAGTTATATAGTTTCCTCTTTTATTATGTATAACACCCTCCCTTATTATGTACCATCCTCTCTAGCGGCTCACAGTTGGGGGAACATACTGTGTTGGGGACAGCATACTTTACCCTGGGAGTTGAGGTCGGGTACAGTAGGGTCATTATACTGTACATGTGGCGGAATTCACCATGGGGGTATTATACTGTGTTTGGGGGGCCCTTTTATTGGCATCACACTTTATGGGGCAATGAAAGAGATCTAGGACATCAGCAGGAGGAAAATTACTATGTAAAGATGGAAAGTTGTGAGATCTGATCTTTGGTGACCCCGACAACTATTTAAATTTTTTTTTTTTGGGGGGGGGGGGGGGGCAATTAGAGCTTCTGCTATGGGGCCCCATGATTCCTATGTATGCCCCTGGCCGTACATACCACACACACTCTGTATACGCCGTATACACCACCACACACACACACACACACACTGTATATGTCGTACGCACCACACACACACACACACACACACACACACACACTGTGTACGCCGTATTCACCACACATACCCTGTATACGCCGTATGCAACACCACACACACTGTATACGCCATACGCACCCCCCACACACACACTGTATACGCCGTACGCACCCCCCCACACACACTGTATATGCTGTATGCACCACCACACACACAATGTATATGCCATACGCACCACACACACTCTGTATACGCTGTACGCACCACACACACAATGTATATGGCGTATGCACCACACACATTGTATACACCGTACACACCACACACACACACTGTATACGCCGTACGCACCACACACTCTGTATACGCCGTACGCACCACACACTGTATACGCCGTATGCAACACACACTGTATACGCTGTACGCACCACACACACACTGTATACGCCATACGCACAACACACACACTGTATACGCTGCACACACCACACACACAGTATACGCCGTACGCACAACACACACACTGTATACGCTGTACACACCACACACACTCTGTATACGCCGTACGCACCACACACACTCTGTATACGCTGTACACACCACACACACAGTATATGCCGTACGCACCACCACACACACAAACACTCTGTATACGCTATATGCACCACCACACACACACTCTGTATACGCCGTACGCACCACACACACACTGTATACGCCGTAAGCACCACACACACTCTGTATACGCTGTACACACCACACACTCTGCATACGCCGTACGCACCACACACACACACACACACACACACACACTCTGTATACGCCGTACGCACCACACACACACACACACACACTTTGTATACGCCGTACGCACCACACACACTGTATTCGCCATACGCAGCCTCTTGCGTGGTACCACCAGTGGAACACTGTCACAAACACGCCGCCGCCGGGATCAGCCGAATGATTCACTGACTGCCGCCATCTTTGTACAGGAGGAGCGCATGCGCAGTTTTAATGTGACCGCCGCTATCTGCCTGCACAAAGATGGCAGCGATCTGATTTACTGCGTGGGGAGACAGCTCAAACGAGAGAACACATGAGGGAAGAAGACAGCACAGGGGTGGAGAGAGAGAGCAGACAAGGGGGAGAGCACATGGGGTACACAGGTCAAAGAAGAGATCACATGAGAGGAGAAGACAGCAGATGGGGGAGAGAGAAAGCGCACAGGGGGAGAGAGGCAGAGCACAGGGGGGAGACAGCTCAAACGGGACAGCACATGAGGGGAGAACACAGCACAGGAAGAAGAAGGACAGCAGACAAGGGGGAGAGCACATGGGGTAGACAGGTCAAAGAAGAGATCACAGACGGGAGAAGTCAGCACATGGGGGAAAGAGAGAGTGGATAGGTGGGTGAGCACATGGGGGGGGAGAGATTCTCAGCGCTGCAAAGCCTGCCCCCATCTTGACATTACTGCCCTCCCGATGCGATAGCATCGGGCCTCCATCTAGTATATACAGTACAGACCAAAAGTTTGGACACACCTTCTCATTTAAAGATTTTTCTGTATTTTCATGACTATGAAAATTGTACATTCACACTGAAGGCATCAAAACTACGAATTAACACATGTGAAATTATATACTTAACAAAAAAGTGTGAAACAACTGAAAATATGTCTTATATTCTAGGTTCTTCAAAGTAGCCACCTTTTGCTTTGATGACTGCTTTGCACACTCTTGGCATTCTCTAGATGAGCTTCAAGAGGTAGTCACCGGAAATGGTCTTCCAACAATCTTGAAGGAGTTCCCAGAGATGCTTAGCACTTGTTGGCCATTTTGCCTTCACTCTGCGGTCCAGCTCACCCCAAACCATCTCGATTGGGTTCAGGTCTGGTGACTGTGGAGGCCAGGTCATCTGGTGTAGCACCCCATCACTCTCCTTCTTGGTCAAATAGCCCTTACACAGCCTGGAGGTGTGTTTGGGGTCATTGTCCTGTTGGAAAATAAATGATGGTCCAACTAAACGCAAACCGGATGGAATAGCATGCCGCTGCAAGATGCTGTGGTAGCCATGCTGGTTCAGTATGCCGTCAATTATGAATAAATCCCCAACAGTGTCACCAGTAAAGCACCCCCACACCATCATACCTCCTCCTCCATGCTTCACGGTGGGAACCAGGCATGTAGAGTCCATCCGTTCACCTTTTCTGCGTCGCAGAAAGACACTTTGGTTGGAACCAAAGATCTCAAATTTGGACTCATCAGACCAAAGCACAGATTTCCACTGGTCTAATGTCCATTCCTTGTGTTCTTTAGCCCAAAGAAGTCTCTTCTGCTTGTTGTCTGTCCTTAGGAGTGGTTTTCTAGCAGCTATTTTACCATGAAGGCCTGCTGCACAAAGTCTCCTCTTAACAGTTGTTGAAGAGATGTGTCTGCTGCTAGAACTCTGTGTGGCATTGACCTGGTCTCTAATCTGAGCTGCTGTTAACCTGCGATTTCTGAGGCTGGTGACTCAGATAAACTTATCCTCAGAAGCAGAGGTGACTCTTGGTCTTCCTTTCCTGGGGCGGTCCTCATGTGAGCCAGTTTCTTTGTAGTGCTTGATGGTGTTTGCAACTGCACTTGGGGACACTTTCAAAGTTTTCCCAATTTTTCAGACTGACTGACCTTCATTTCTTAAAGTAATGATGGCCACTCGTTTTTCTTTACTTAGCTGCTTTTTTCTTGCCATAATACAAATTCTAACAGTCTATTCAGTAGGACTATCAGCTGTGTATCCACCTGACTTCTGCACAACACAACTGATGGTCCCAACCCCATTTATAAGGCAAGAAATCCCACTTATTAAACCTGACAGGGCACACCTGTGAAGTGAAAACCATTTCCGGTGACTACCTCTTGAAGCTCATCAAGAGAATGCCAAGAGTGTGCAAAGCAGTCATCAAAGCAAAAGGTGGCTACTTTGAAGAACCTAGAATATAAGACATATTTTCAGTTGTTTCACACATTTTAGTTAAGTATATAATTCCACATGTGTTAATTCATAGTTTTGATGCCTTCAGTGTGAATGTACAATTTTCATAGTCATGAAAATACAGAAAAATCTTTAAATGAGGTGTGTCCAAACTTTTGGTCTGTACTGTATATATATTACATATTCTACAAGCAGGGCTTGTGGATTGTCCATTATTATAATATACAACATATAAAGTGCAGTGCAGGAGGGGAAGGCGAAGGACATGACTAATCCCCCCAAATATTAATGATAGTGTGTAAAATAATCACAGGCTGCAATTACCCACAATGTTTTTTAGTTTTGTTTTTTTAAACCATTAATATCAACTTTTTCTTGTGGTTGTAAATGTGAAATAACAGTGAGAGCCATGATGACATCACAATGCACATGACATCATAGACATGACAGCTGGAGTAGAATGTATGAAGCTCTGCACCAGCGCCATCTTGTGTCACTAGGATCTGACAGCTGGAAGGGGACGAGTCCAGGTAGGGAGCACATTACTTTTAAGCTTTGGTATACTTATAGCGTATCCCCCGGATTTATCATGGATCGCCAGAAACACTCTGTAATAAGACATTTTCAGGACCACCCCTTACCTAAATGAGGAGTCACTGATGATCTGTTGATATGAACAAGTATGGCAGCTAAACCCCCAGCAATGAGCTGCTATATTGCTGGGGAAGCAGCGTGTTACATGCCCCCTATAGCAGGAGGATGACAATGTGATGATACATATTTGTTGGGGGTCTTCCAGCTCTTTGCACTGGCTCCCCACTATGGCAGACTACAATGGCGCTCGCCCCCTATGTCCCCCCTATGCTCTAGTAAGGCATGTAGATAGGGGGGGCTCAAGTTGGGACATCTTTATGGGGCTCCATTTTTGGATCGTTTTGCCATTGACGTGGTAGAATTACAGCACTTTGTAACAGAAATTTAGTAGCGTATGCCATCATTCTCTGTTGTCAGCTCTTTTGTTCCTGTGAATTCGGGGGGACATTGGAGTTGTAGTTTGGGTGGTCAGGACTGGCAGGATGGGGTCCTGGGTGTTATTTTAGTACATAGAGCAGTAGGTAATATAGATAAAATAAAAGGCTCCTATTAAATGTGCCTCATAGAATTATAAAATGAGGTCGGGGTTTTGTCTTTTTATTGAATTAATTTTTTGTTGATGTTGTAAACTGGATCCATAAAAAGCAGTGAGAGTTTTAATGACATCACCGGGCGCGTGACATCATCGACATCCCATGACATCACAGATGAAATAGAATGTGCACATTTCTAAACCAGAATCATTTTATGTCTTTAACCCCGGACAGCTTGAAGGAGACTGGTCCAGGTAAGCGTCTCTTCACACAATCTTGGGGTCCTGTTTACACATCATGTAGCTGGGGGTGTTTGTGGTGAAGTTCAGCACTGCACCATTTTGCCCCCCAAAAAATCAGAGCCAACACGTCTGTGTCATGTGCTTATTGCTGTGATTGTCAAGGTGATGCCTTTAGGGATCGCTGACACTGCTGAGTAGCCGGCATATAACTCGGATGAGTATAGCACTCACTCCAATGTTGTACTATGGGGCAGTGCCAACTAGTGTTTATTTTCTCATGCCAAGTCGGCATGAGAAAAATATTGCTGCATGCTGCAATTGGCAGAGTATATCAGACGACGCGCCCATACAAGTCTATGGATCCGTGAAAAACATCAGACTGCACTCAGATGTCATCCGAGTGCAGTCCAATGTGCGCCGGCTGACTCACACAATTAAGAAGATGAAGAAATTAAATGCTCCATCTTCTCCACACCTGTGATCCGAATCTCGCATGCGAGAGAATTGGATCACAAACACAATATTGTTGATATTTTCCATTGAAGTAAGGCCCCCCTAAGGCGAAGGTCTGGACAGTAAGAAACCCTTCCAGTGTCAATGACCACCTAATGGTTCAAAAATATCTACCCCACTTTTTGCTATAAAGTGTAGATTGAGCATCCCAGAATGCCAGAGGGGATCCAGAAACCAGAATATTTAATACCTTATTTCAATCAGACTTCACCAATCTTTTTTTTTTTGGGTTTGTCCCATAGGGCGGAACGTTAAGTCGTCTGAAGAAACGCAGTGAGAAGGCATTCGTCTTGACTAGCGGAGAGGTTACTCCTTTGCTACAGGAGTCTGACAGGTAAGTGGACATTTTATCTCATCCATCAATTCCTCCCCTTGTAGATTTATTGCAGAATTGCCGTTTTAATCACCCAAAAAGCACATTGACCGGATATTTAACCAACTCACCACTTAGTTCAATCTAGCAATTTTAGGACTTCAATCCTGAAATACTTATTGGGTATAATGGCTTCACCGACTTAATTTCTAATATGTCCATTTTCCAACTTCAACCAAGCGGATATGCTGGTCTTGGAATATTTTCACTAGAACCGGTATAACTACGTCCATCATGCTCCTCCAGTTAGGAGGATAGACTGGGACATTGATGGTTTATCAGCCCCACACTGGCGAATCCAGATCCAACTTCCATTAGGAGGGCAGACTGGTATACGGTGGGGAAAAGAAGTATTTAATACACTGCCGATTTTGCAAGTTTTCCCACCTACAATGAATGGAGAGGTCTGTAATTTTTATCGTAGGTCACTTCACCTGTGAGAGACCAAGTTTAAAAATAAAATCCAGAAAAATCACATTGTATGATTAACATTACATAATTCATTTGCATTTTATTGCATGAAATAAGTATTTGATACAATAGAAAAATAGAACTTAATATTTGGTACAGAAACCTTTGTTTGCAATTACAGAGGTCAGACGTTTCCTGTAGTTCTTGACCAAGTTTGCACATAATAAAGCAGGGATTTTGGCCCTCTCCTCCATACGGATCTTCTCCAGATCTTTCAAGTTTCGGGGCTGTTGCTGGGCAATATTGAGTTTCAGCTCCCTCCAAAGCTTTTCTACTGGGATCAGGTCTGGAGACTGGCTAGACCACTACAGGACCTTGAAATGCTTCTTATCGAGCCACGCCTTAGGTTGCCCTGGCTGTGTGTTTCGGATCATTGTCATGCTGGAAGACCCAACCACAACCCATCTTCAACGTGCTTACTGAGGGAAGGAAGATACATGACCCCATCCATCCTCTCTTCAATACATTGCAGTCGTCCTGTCCCCTTTGCAAAAAAAAGCACCTCCGAAGTATGAGGTTTCCCCCGCCATGCTTCATGGTTGGGAGAGTGTTCTTGGGGTTGTACTCATCCTTCTTCTTCCTCCAAACAAGGTGAGTGGAGTGGACACCAAAAAGTTCTATTTTGATCTCATCTGACCACATGACCTTCTCCCATGCCTCCTCTGGATCATCCAGATGGTTATTGGCAACTTCAAACAGGCCTGGATATGTGCTGGGGTGAGCTCTGGACCTTGTGTGCCCTGCAGGATTTTAATCCATGATAGCGTAGTGTGTAACTAATGGTAATGTTTGAGACTGTGGTGCCAGCTCTATTTAGGTCATTGACCAGGTCCTCCCATGTAGTTCTGGGCTGATTCCTGACGTTTCTCAGAATCATCCTTACCCCACGAGGCGAGATCTTGCATGGAGCCCCTGACCGAGGAAGACTTAGTCATCTTGTGTTTCTTCCATTTTCTAATAATTGCGCCAACAGTTGTTGGCGTCTCGTGAAGCTGCTTGCTTATTGTCCTGTAGCCCATCCCAGCCTTGTGTCTTTTATACAGGTAATAAGTTCAAACAAGTGCAATTAATACAGGTAATGAGTGCAGAGTAGGAGGGCTTCTTAAAGAAAAACTAACAAGTATGTGAGAGCCAGAATTCTTGCTGGTTGGTAGGTGATCAAATACTTATTTCATGCAATAAAATGCAATTTAATTATTTAAAAATCATATAATGTGATTTTCTGATTTTTAGATTTTGTCTCTCACAGATGAAGTGACCTACGATAAAAATGACAGACCTCTACACTCTTTGTAGGTAGGAAAACTTGCAAAATCGTCAGTGTATCAAATACTTATTTTCTCCACTGTAGTGCTGTCCAACATGACACCATCAAGCTCATCTTACCACTCCATACCAGGAGGGTAGATTGGGGCATTTACAGTTTAATCACTTTGTGTCCACAAGGCCATCTCTTCCAACTAGGAGCCTTAACTGGACTTACAGTGGTTTTATTCAGCTTATTGCAGCCATGTCCAGCTTGCACCTCCAACAAGGAGAGTAAACTGAAATGTAGATGTTTATCAACTTAAATGCTGAGCAGTCCATCCTATGACACCGGACCAGGAGGAGCAGCTGGACTTACACTGGTTTTGCTCAGCTCAGCCATACCCAACTTACAAATCCAACTTAAAGGATAACCTGGAAACTAAATGGTTAACCAACTTAAACGCCAACCAGTCCAATTTATGACTCCAGACCCCGAATATTAATTGAACTTACAATGATTTCATGTGTCTTATGACCAGTGGCGTAACTAGAGTCTGAATATATATATCCCGAATATGTCCCCCATTCTGCCGCTGTTCTTTATTGTATAAAAAAAAAACTAAGCCATTATACTCACCAGGGGTGTACATTCAAGTCATGGGGCTCCAGAGCATAAGTATAACGCACTCCCCATAGTCCTTCATATAGTATAATGCATCCCATAGTCCTCCATATAGTATAATGCATCCCATTCTCCTCTATATAATATACTGTTCAGCCCATAGTCGTCCATAAAGTATAATGCACAGCTCCTAGTCATACATGTAGTATAATGCACCCCATAGTTTTCAATAAAGTATAAAGCACCTCCACAGTCATACATAGTAGTATAATGCACCACATCATAATATATAGCAGTATAATTCACCCCCATAGTCATATATGGTAATATAATGTACCTCCATAGTCATATAAAGTAGTGTAATGCACCCCATAGTCATATATAGTAGTATAATGCACCTCCATAGTCATATATAGCAGTATAATGCACCCCCATCGTCATATATAGCAGTATAATGCACCTCATCATCATATATAGCAGTATAATGCAAGCCATAGTCCTATATAGCAGTATAATGCACCCCCAGTCATATATAGTAGTATAATGCACCCCATAGACATGTACAGTAGTATAATGCATCCTCATAGTCATATATAGTAGTATAATGCACCTCCATAGTCATATATAGCAGTATAATGCACCCCCATCATCATATATAGCAGTATAATGCACCCCATCGTCATATATAGCAGTATAATGCAAGCCATAGTCCCATATAGCAGTATAATGCACCCCCAGTCATATATAGTAGTATAATGCACCCCATAGACATGTACAGTAGTATAATGCATCCTCATAGTCATATATAGTAGTATAATGCACCTCCATAGTCATATATAGCAGTATAATGCACCCCCATCATCATATATAGCAGTATAATGCTCCCCATCGTCATATATAGCAGTATAATGCAAGCCATAGTCCTATATAGCAGTATAATGCACCCCCAGTCATATATAGTAGTATAATGCACCCCATAGACATGTACAGTAGTATAATGCATCCTCATAGTCATATATAGTAGTATAATACACTTCATAGTCATCCATAGAAGTATAATGCACCCCCATCGTCACATAAAGCAGTATAATGCACTCCATAGTCATATAAGGCAGTATAATGTACCCCCATATAGTTTATAAAGTAGTATAATGCACCCCATAGTCATATATAGCAGTATATTGCACCTCCTGGTCATATATAGTTGTATAATGTACCCCCATAGTCATATATAATAGTATACTGCACCCCCATAGTCATATATAATAGTATACTGCACCCCCATAGTCATATACACTAGTATAAAGCACCCCATAGTCATATATAGTAGTATAAAGCACCCCATAGTCATATATAGTAGTATAAAGCACCCCATAGTCATATATAGTAGTATAATGTACCCCCATAGTCATATATAGTAGTATAATGCACCCCACTGTCATATCAGTATAATGCACCCCCATAGTCATATATAGTAGTATAATGCACCCACATAGTCATATATAGTAGTATAATACACCTTCATAGTCATATACAGAAGTATAATGCACCCCTATAGTCATCCGTAGTAGTATAATACAACCCCAATAGTCATCCGTAGTAGTATAATACAACCCCCATAGTCATATATAGTAGTGTAATGCACCTCCATAGTCATAAATAGTAGTATAATGCACCACCATAGTCATAAATAGTAGTAAAATGCACCCTATAGTCATATATAGCACTATATTGCACTTCAGTCATATATAGCAGTATAATGTACCCCCATAGTCATATATAGCAGTATAATGTACATCATAGTCATATATAGCAGTATAATGCACCCTTATAGCCATATATAGTAGTATAGTATACCCCATATTCATATATAGTAGTATAATGTACCCCATAGTCATATAGCAGTATAATGCACCCCGTAGTCATATATAGTAGTATAAAGCACCTCATAGTCATATATAGTGTTACGGGTCCGGGGTGTGGAACCTCTGTGCTATGGTGCAAGGAGGGACCCAGAGGGGCGTAACTAAGTATCAACCCGGACCGACCCTGGTCGTACGGCGGCTAACGACTCCGTGACCAGGGAGGGACCGAGCCGAGGGACCAGGTGCTACTCTGGGGATGACCTTGTAAGGGAGCAGGTGACCTTCACGGTACAGATGGCAGGGACTGACCGGAATAGCAGGTAGGCACAGCAGGCAGGCTGGCGAGCAGGAGTCTCTAGGTGGGCTGGCAGGTGGTCACGGCAAGTAACGGCAGGAGTCTCTAGGTGGTCACGGGAAGTGACGGCAGGAGTCTCTAGGTGGGCTGGCAAGTGGTCACGGCAAGTGACGGCAGGAGCCTCCAGGAAGGCACGGCAGGTAACAGGCAGGTCACAGGCAAGTGCTCCCAGGTGAGCGGGCTGACAGGCACGGCAGGTACCAGGCAGGCAACAGGCAAGTGCTCCCAGGTGAGCGGGCTGGCAGGCACGGCAGGTAACAGGCTGGTGGGCAAGACTGGTAGTCAGGCTAGCAGCGGGACCTGAGGGCTGAAGCAGAAGTCAGAAACACTGTGCAACAACTTTTGCTCGGGCACCTCCATTTTGGAGGAGGTGCCTTATATATGGGAGGACCCTCGGCTATTGGCCGAGGACTCCTTAGGACGGCGCACGCGGCCCCTTTAAGAGGGAGGGAGCGAGCGCGCCCTAAGCACAGTGCCCGGGGAGCTGCGCGCGCCGGCTGCAGGAAGAGGAGCGCTGGTGAACGCAGAGCGGGGAGCGAGGAGGTGAATGGGACGGCGTCTCTGCCTAGCAGGGGGCAGAGACGCCGATGCTACATATAGTAGTATGGCAACTTATTTAAAATAAATATTTAAATACTCTACCCACCTTCCCTTCACTCCCGCTCCGCAAGTCCTGTTGTGAAGCAGGCAGCTGACTTCGGCCTGTGACGGGAGTGCATGACGTTACTGCCATGCGCCCCGTCATGTGCTGGCCTATGATTGGCCGACAGAATGCATTGTCGCTAAAGGACCCAATAGGTATGTCCACAGCAATACACTTCAACTGGATGTGCGTAGGAGGACACACATCTAATTAAAGGTTCTGCTGGTGTCGGCGGGCCCCTGATCCTCCGGGCCTTTGTGACTTGCTGTGACCGCAGTCGTTACTCCCCTACTAATCACAACCATGACCAACTTCAACTAGAAGGATAACTGGGACATAAATATTTTGCTAAGTAAAATGTCGACCAGTCCATTCTGAGACTCCCGACATCAGACTTAAAATAGCTTCATTCTGTTTAAAGCAACCATTTACACCTCCTACCAACAAGAGGCCAAACTGGGACATAGATAGCACATTGAACAGGTCTGCCTTTATCATCTAAGTATGAGGGATGGACTGGAAATTTGTTGGCCTCACCAGCTACCCTCAGGACTGTACTTTATTAAGGCACCTCCTTGTTGTTTGATAGGATCAGCCGTTATCACCCGGAAGTCATGCTTACCAATATCAGCAGAATTGCTAGTTAATGAAGCATTGAGACAGTAAAGAAAACAAGCCTACAAACCACAATCGGCTGACATACTACTGAAAGTAGCCCGGGGCGGGCGGGCCCCACAGTCCGGACCCGGGGCGGGCGGGCCCCACAGTCCGGACCCGGGGCGGGCGGGCCCCACAGTCCGGACCCGGGGCGGGCGGGCCCCACAGTCCGGACCCGGGGCTAGATCCGGGACAGGCGGCCTAACAATCCAGACCCAGGGCGGACGGGCCCCACAGTCCAGGCTCGGGGAGGACGGGCCCCACAGTCCAGGCTCGGGTTGGACGGGCCCCACAGTCCAAGCTCGGGGCGGACGGGCCCCACAGTCCAGGCTCGGGGCGGACGGGCCCCTCGGTCTAGTCTCGGGGAGGACGGGTCCCTCGGTCCAGGCTCGGGGAGGACGGGTCCCACGGTCCAGGCTCGGGGAGATCGGGCCGCACGGTCCAAGCTCGGGCGAACAGGCCCCAAAGTCCAGGATCGGGGCGGACGGGGGGCCCCACACTCCAGAGTCGGGGCGGGTGGGGGGCCCCACAGTCCGGACCCGGGGCAGGCGTGGGTCCCCACTGTCCAGACCTGGAGCTAGACCCGGGGCAGGCGGCCGCAAAGGCCGGACACGGGGCCGATGGGCCCCACACTCAGGACACGGGGCTGGCTGGCCCCACAGTCAGGACACGGGGCGGGCGGGGGGCCCCACAGTCAAGACACGGGGCGGGCGGGGGGCCCCACAGTCAAGACACGGGGCAGGCAGGGGGCCCCACAGTCCGGATGCGGGGCTAGTCCCGGGGCAGGCAGCCCCACAGTCCAGGCTCGGGGCTAGACCCGGGGCCAGCCGGCCCCACAGTCCAGACCCAGGGCGGGCGGGGGGCCCCACAGTCCAGGCTCGGGCGGACGGGCCCCACAGTCCAGGCTCGGGGTGGATAGGCCCCACAGTTCACGCTCGGGCCCCACAGTCCACGCTCGGGGCGGACGGGCCCCACAGTCCAGGCTCAGGGCGGACGGGCCCCACCGTCCAGGCCCGGGGCAGACAGGCTCCCCTTTCCTACTCGGGGCGGGCATGTCCCACAGTCCAGGCTCGGGGCGGGCGTGCCCCACAGTCCAGACACAGGGCTAGTCCTGGGGTAGGTGGCCCCACAGTCCAGACCTGGGGCTAGACCCGGGGCAGGCGGCCCCAAGTGCGGACACGGGGATGGGCCCCACAGTCTGGACTCGGGGCGGGCGAGCCCTACAGTCAGGACACGGGGCGGGCGGGCCCCACAGTCAGGACACGGGGCGGGCGGGCCCCACAGTCAGGACACGGGGCGGGCGGGCCCCACAGTCAGGACACGGGGCGGGCGGCCCCCACAGTCAGGACACGGGGAGGGCGGGCTCCACAGTCCAGACCTGGGGCTAGACCCGGGGCAGACGGCCCACAGTCCGGACACGGGGTGGACGGGCCCCACAGTCCGGACACGGAGCAGGCATGCCCCACAGTCCAGACCTGGGGCTAGACCCGGAGCACGCGACCCACAGTCCGGACACGGGGTGGACGGTCCCCACAGTCCGGACACGGGGGGAGCCACAGTCCGGACATATGGCGGACGGGCCGCACAGTCCAGGCTCGAGGCGGACGGGCCCCACAGTCAGGACACGGGGCTAGTCCCGGGGCAGGCGGCCCCACAGTCCAGACCTGAGGCTAGACCAGGGGCAGGCGGCCCCACAGTCCAGACACCGGGTGGACGGGCCCCACAGTCCTGACATGGGGCGGACTTGCCCCACAGTCCAGACCCGGGGCAGGCGACCCCACATTCCAGACTCGGGGCGAGCGGGGGGCCCCACAGTCCATACCCGGGGCGGGCGGGGGGCCCCACAGTCCAGGCTCGGGCGGACGGGCCCCACAGTCCAGGCTCGGGGCGGACGGGCCCCACAGTCCGGACACGGGGCTAGTCCCGGGGCAGGCGGCCCCACAGTCCAGACCTGAGGCTAGACAAGGGGCAGGCGGCCCCACAGTCCAGACACGGGGTGGACGGGCCCCACAGTCCTGACATGGGGCGGACTTGCCCCACAGTCCAGACCCGGGGCAGGCTTCCCCACAGTCCAGACTCGGGGCGAGCGGGGAGCCCCACAGTCCGTACCCGGGGCGGGCGGGGGGCCCCACAGTCCGTACCCGGGGCTGGCGGGGGGCCCCACAGTCCAGACCTGGGGCTAGACTCGGGGCGGGCGGCCACACCGTCCGGACCTGGGGCGGGCGGGGGGCCCCACAGTCCAGACCTGGGGCTAGACCCGATGCAGGCGGCCCCACAGTCCGGACACGGGGCGAACGGGCCCATAGTCCGGACACTGGGCAGCCGCAGTCCGGACATGGGGCGGCCGGGCCCCACAGTCCAAGCTCGGGGCTAGACCCGGGACGGACGGGCCCCACAGTCCAAGCTTGGGGCGGGCGTGCCCCACAGACCGGAAACGGGGCTAGACCCAGGGCAGGCGGCCCCAAAGTCCAGACACGGGGTGGATGAGCCCCACAGTCTGGACACGGGGCGGGCGAGCCCCACAGTCAGGACACGGGGCGGGCGAGCCCCACAGTCAGGACACGGGGCGGGCGAGCCCCACAGTCAGGACACGGGGCGGGCGAGCCCCACAGTCAGGACACGGGGCGGGCGGGACCCACAGTCAGGACACGGGGCGGGCGGGCCCCACAGTCAGGACATGGGGCGGGCGGGCCCCACAGTCAGGACATGGGGCGGGCGTGCCCCACAGACCGGAAACAGGGCTAGACCCGGGGCAGGCGGCCCCAAAGTCCAAACACAGTCAGGACACGGGGCGGGCGGGACCCACAGTCAGGACACGGGGCGGGCGGGCCCCACAGTCAGGACACGGGGCGGGCGGGCCCCACAGTCAGGACATGGGGCGGGCGGGCTCCACAGTCAGGACATGGGGCGGGTGGGCCCCACAGTCAGGACATGGGGCGGGTGGGCCCCACAGTCAGGACATGGGGCGGGCGGGCCCCACAGTCCAGACCTGGGGCTAGACCCGGGGCAGGCGGCCCATAGTCCAAACACGGGGTGGACGGGCCCCACAGTCCGGACACGGGGCGGGCATGCCCCATAGTCCAGACCTGGGGCTAGACCCGGGGCAGGCAGCCCCACAGTCCAGACCTGAGGCTAGACCAGGGGCAGGCGGTCCCATATTCTAGACACGGGGTGGACGGGCCTCACAGACCTGACATGGGGCGGACATGCCCCACAGTCCAGACCTGGGGCTAGACCCGGGGCAGGCGACCCACAGTCCGGACACGGGGTGGACGGGCCCCACAGTCCGGACACGGGGTGGACGGGCCCCACAGTCCGGACACGGGGTGGACGGGCCCCACAGTCCGGACACGGGGTGGACGGGCCCCACAGTCCGGACACGGGGCGGACGGGCCCCACAGTCCGGACACGGGGCGGACGCGCCCCACAGTCCGGACACGGGGCGGACGGGCCCCACAGTCCGGACACGGGGCGGACGGGCCCCACAGTCCGGACACGGGGCGGACGGGCCCCACAGTCCGGACACGGGGCGGACGGGCCCCACAGTCCGGACAAGGGGCGGACGGGCCCCACAGTCCGGACACGGGGCGGACGGGCCCCACAGTCCGGACACGGGGCGGACGGGCCCCACAGTCCGGACACGGGGCGGACGGGCCCCACAGTCCGGACACGGGGCGGACGGGCCCCACAGTCCGGACACGGGGCGGACGGGCCCCACAGTCCGGACACGGGGCGGACGGGCCCCACAGTCCGGACACGGGGCGGACGGGCCCCACAGTCCGGACACGGGGCGGACGGGCCCCACAGTCCGGACACGGGGCGGACGGGCCCCACAGTCCGGACACGGGGCGGACGGGCCCCACAGTCCGGACACGGGGCGGACGGGCCCCACAGTCCAGGCTCAGGGCGGACGGGCCTCACAGTCCGTACACGGGGGTAGTCCCGGGGCAGGCGGCCCCAAATCCGGACACGGGGCGGATGAGCCCCACAGTCTGGACACGGGGCGGGCGAGCCCCACAGTCTGGACACGGGGCGGGCGAGCCCCACAGTCTGGACACGGGGCGGGCGAGCCCCACAGTCTGGACACGGGGCGGGCGAGCCCCACAGTCAGGACACGGGGCGGGCGGGACCCTCAGTCAGGACACGGGGCGGACGGGCCCCACAGTCAGGACACAGGGCGGGCCCCACAGTCAGGACATTGGGCGGGCGGGCTCCACAGTCAGGATACAGGGCGGACAGGCCCCACAGTCCGGACACAGGGCTAATCCCGGGGCAGGTGGCCCCCCAGTCCAGACCTGGGGCTAGACCCGGGGCAGGCGGCCCACAGTCCAGACACGGGGTGGACGGGCCCCACAGTCCAGATATGGGGCGGGCATGCCCCATAGTCAAGACCTGGGGCTAAACCCGGGGCTGGCGTCCCCACAGTCCAGACCTGAGGCTAGACCCGGGGCAGGCGGCCCCACATTCTAGACATGGGGTGGACGGGCCCCACAGTCCGGATACGGGGTGGGCATGACCCATAGTCAAGACCTGGGGCTAGACCCGGGGCAGGCGGCCCCACAGTCCAGACCTGAGGCTAGACCCGGGGCAGGCGGCCCCACATTCTAGACACAGGGTGGACGGGCCCCACAGTCCTGACACGGGGCGGACATGCCCCACAGTCCAGACCTGGGGCTAGACCCGGGGTAGGCTGCCCCAAAGTCCGGACACGGGGTGAACTGGCCCCACAGTCCGGACACGGGGTGGACGGGCCCCACAGTCCGGACACGGGGCGGGCGGTCCCCACAGTCAGGACATGGGGCGGGCGGGCCCCACAGTCAGGACATTGGGCGGGCGTGCCCCACAGACCGGAAACGGGGCTAGACCCGGGGCAGGCGGCCCCAAAGTCCAAACACGGGGCGGATGAGCCCCACAGTCTGGACACGGGGCGGGCGAGCCCCACAGTCAGGACACGGGGCGGGCGAGCCCCACAGTCAGGACACGGGGCGGGCGAGCCCCACAGTCAGGACACGGGGCGGGCGGGACCCACAGTCAGGACACGGGGCGGGCGGGACCCACAGTCAGGACACGGGGTGGGCGGGCCCCACAGTCAGGACATGGGGCGGGCGGGCCCCACAGTCAGGACATGGGGCGGGCGGGCCCCACAGTCAGGACATGGGGCGGGCGGGCCCCACAGTCAGGACATGGGGCAGGCGGGCTCCACAGTCAGGACATTGCGCGGGTGGGCCCCACAGTCAGGACACGGGGCGGGCGGGCACCACAGTCCAGACCTGGGGCTAGACCCGGGGCAGGCGGCCCATAGTCCAAACACGGGGTGGACGGGCCCCACAGTCCGGACACGGGGCGGGCATGCCCCATAGTCCAGACCTGGGGCTAGACCCGGGGCAGGCGGCCCCACAGTCCAGACCTGAGGCTAGACCCGGGGCAGGCGGTCCCATATTCTAGACACGGGGTGGACGGGCCTCACAGACCTGACATGGGGCGGACATGCCCCACAGTCCAGACCTGGGGCTAGACCCGGGGCAGGCGACCCACAGTCCGGACACGGGGTGGACGGGCCCCACAGTCCGGACACGGGGTGGACGGGCCCCACAGTCCGGACATGGGGTGGACGGGCCCCACAGTCCGGACACGGGGTGGACGGGCCCCACAGTCCGGACACGGGGCGGACGGGCCCCACAGTCCGGACACGGGGCGGACGGGCCCCACAGTCCGGACAAGGGGCGGACGAGCCCCACAGTCCGGACAAGGGGCGGACGGGCCCCACAGTCCGGACACGGGGCGGACGGGCCCCACAGTCCAGACCTGGGGCTAGACCCGGGGCAGGCGGCCCATAGTCCAAACACGGGGTGGACGGGCCCCACAGTCCGGACACGGGGCGGGCATGCCCCATAGTCCAGACCTGGGGCTAGACCCGGGGCAGGCGGCCCCACAGTCCAGACCTGAGGCTAGACCCGGGGCAGGCGGTCCCATATTCTAGACACGGGGTGGACGGGCCTCACAGACCTGACATGGGGCGGACATGCCCCACAGTCCAGACCTGGGGCTAGACCCGGGGCAGGCGACCCACAGTCCGGACACGGGGTGGACGGGCCCCACAGTCCGGACACGGGGTGGACGGGCCCCACAGTCCGGACACGGGGCGGACGGGCCCCACAGTCCGGACACGGGGCGGACGGGCCCCACAGTCCGGACACGGGGCGGACGGGCCCCACAGTCCGGACAAGGGGCGGACGGGCCCCACAGTCCGGACAAGGGGCGGACGGGCCCCACAGTCCGGACACGGGGCGGACGGGCCCCACAGTCCGGACACGGGGCGGACGGGCCCCACAGTCCGGACACGGGGCGGACGGGCCCCACAGTCCGGACAAGGGGCGGACGGGCCCCACAGTCCGGACAAGGGGCGGACGGGCCCCACAGTCCGGACACGGGGCGGACGGGCCCCACAGTCCGGACACGGGGCGGACGGGCCCCACAGTCCGGACACGGGGCGGAAGGGCCCCACAGTCCGGACACTGGGCGGACGGGCCCCACAGTCCGGACACGGGGCGGACGGGCCCCACAGTCCGGACACGGGGCGGACGGGCCCCACAGTCCGGACACGGGGCGGACGGGCCCCACAGTCCGGACACGGGGCGGACGGGCCCCACAGTCCGGACACGGGGCGGACGGGCCCCACAGTCCGGACACGGGGCGGACGGGCCCCACAGTCCGGACACGGGGCGGACGGGCCCCACAGTCCGGACACGGGGCGGACGGGCCCCACAGTCCGGACACGGGGCGGACGGGCCCCACAGTCCGGACACGGGGCGGACGGGCCCCACAGTCCAGGCTCAGGGCGGACGGGCCTCACAGTCCGGACACGGGGGTAGTCCCGGGGCAGGCGGCCCCAAATCCGGACACGGGGCGGATGAGCCCCACAGTCTGGACACGGGGCGGGCGAGCCCCACAGTCTGGACACGGGGCGGGCGAGCCCCACAGTCAGGACACAGGGCGGACGGGCCCCACAGTCAGGACACAGGGCGGGCCCCACAGTCAGGACATTGGGCGGGCGGGCTCCACAGTCAGGATACAGGGCGGACAGGCCCCACAGTCCGGACACAGGGCTAATCCCGGGGCAGGTGGCCCCCCAGTCCAGACCTGGGGCTAGACCCGGGGCAGGCGGCCCACAGTCCAGACACGGGGTGGACGGGCCCCACAGTCCAGATATGGGGCGGGCATGCCCCATAGTCAAGACCTGGGGCTAAACCCGGGGCTGGCGTCCCCACAGTCCAGACCTGAGGCTAGACCCGGGGCAGGCGGCCCCACATTCTAGACACGGGGTGAACGGGCCCCACGTTCCGGATACGGGGTGGGCATGACCCATAGTCAAGACCTGGGGCTAGACCCGGGGCAGGCGGCCCCACAGTCCAGACCTGAGGCTAGACCCGGGGCAGGCGGCCCCACATTCTAGACACAGGGTGGACGGGCCCCACAGTCCTGACACGGGGCGGACATGCCCCACAGTCCAGACCTGGGGCTAGACCCGGGGTAGGCTGCCCCAAAGTCCGGACACGGGGTGAACGGGCCCCACAGTACGGACACGGGGTGGACGGGCCCCACAGTCCGGACACGGGGTGGACGGGCCCCACAGTCCGGACACGGGGTGGGCGGGCCCCACAGTCCGGACACGGGGCGGACGGGCCCCACAGTCCGGACACGGGGCGTTCGAGCCCCACAGTCAGGACACGGGGCGGGCGGGACCCACAGTCAGGACACGGGGCGGGCGGGACCCACAGTCAGGACACGGGGCGGGCGGGCCCCACAGTCAGGACACGGGGCGGGCGGGCCCCACAGTCAGGACATGGGGCGGGCGGGCCCCACAGTCAGGACATGGGGCGGGCGGGCCCCACAGTCAGGACATGGGGCGGGCGGGCCCCACAGTCAGGACATGGGGCGGGCGGGCCCCACAGTCAGGACATGGGGCAGGCGGGCTCCACAGTCAGGACATGGGGCGGGTGGGCCCCGGGGCGGGTGGGCCCCACAGTCAGGACACGGGGCGGGCGGGCCCCACAGTCCAGACCTGGGGCTAGACCCGGGGCAGGCGGCCCATAGTCCAAACACGGGGTGGATGGGCCCCACAGTCCGGACACGGGGCGGGCATGCCCCATAGTCCAGACCTGGGGCTAGACCCGGGGCAGGCGGCCCCACAGTCCAGACCTGAGGCTAGACCCGGGGCAGGCGGTCCCATATTCTAGACACGGGGTGGACGGGCCTCACAGACCTGACATGGGGCGGACATGCCCCACAGTCCAGACCTGGGGCTAGACCCGGGGCAGGCGACCCACAGTCCGGACACGGGGTGGACGGGCCCCACAGTCCGGACACGGGGTGGACGGGCCCCACAGTCCGGACACGGGGTGGACGGGCCCCACAGTCTGGACACGGGGCGGGCGAGCCCCACAGTCTGGACACGGGGCGGGCGAGCCCCACAGTCAGGACACAGGGCGGACGGGCCCCACAGTCAGGACACAGGGCGGGCCCCACAGTCAGGACATTGGGCGGGCGGGCTCCACAGTCAGGATACAGGGCGGACAGGCCCCACAGTCCGGACACAGGGCTAATCCCGGGGCAGGTGGCCCCCCAGTCCAGACCTGGGGCTAGACCCGGGGCAGGCGGCCCACAGTCCAGACACGGGGTGGACGGGCCCCACAGTCCAGATATGGGGCGGGCATGCCCCATAGTCAAGACCTGGGGCTAAACCCGGGGCTGGCGTCCCCACAGTCCAGACCTGAGGCTAGACCCGGGGCAGGCGGCCCCACATTCTAGACACGGGGTGAACGGGCCCCACGTTCCGGATACGGGGTGGGCATGACCCATAGTCAAGACCTGGGGCTAGACCCGGGGCAGGCGGCCCCACAGTCCAGACCTGAGGCTAGACCCGGGGCAGGCGGCCCCACATTCTAGACACAGGGTGGACGGGCCCCACAGTCCTGACACGGGGCGGACATGCCCCACAGTCCAGACCTGGGGCTAGACCCGGGGTAGGCTGCCCCAAAGTCCGGACACGGGGTGAACGGGCCCCACAGTACGGACACGGGGTGGACGGGCCCCACAGTCCGGACACGGGGTGGACGGGCCCCACAGTCCGGACACGGGGTGGGCGGGCCCCACAGTCCGGACACGGGGCGGACGGGCCCCACAGTCCGGACACGGGGCGTTCGAGCCCCACAGTCAGGACACGGGGCGGGCGGGACCCACAGTCAGGACACGGGGCGGGCGGGACCCACAGTCAGGACACGGGGCGGGCGGGCCCCACAGTCAGGACACGGGGCGGGCGGGCCCCACAGTCAGGACACGGGGCGGGCGGGCCCCACAGTCAGGACATGGGGCGGGCGGGCCCCACAGTCAGGACATGGGGCGGGCGGGCCCCACAGTCAGGACATGGGGCGGGCGGGCCCCACAGTCAGGACATGGGGCGGGTGGGCCCCGGGGCGGGTGGGCCCCACAGTCAGGACACGGGGCGGGCGGGCCCCACAGTCCAGACCTGGGGCTAGACCCGGGGCAGGCGGCCCATAGTCCAAACACGGGGTGGACGGGCCCCACAGTCCGGACACGGGGCGGGCATGCCCCATAGTCCAGACCTGGGGCTAGACCCGGGGCAGGCGGCCCCACAGTCCAGACCTGAGGCTAGACCCGGGGCAGGCGGTCCCATATTCTAGACACGGGGTGGACGGGCCTCACAGACCTGACATGGGGCGGACATGCCCCACAGTCCAGACCTGGGGCTAGACCCGGGGCAGGCGACCCACAGTCCGGACACGGGGTGGACGGGCCCCACAGTCCGGACACGGGGTGGACGGGCCCCACAGTCCGGACACGGGGTGGACGGGCCCCACAGTCCGGACACGGGGCGGACGGGCCCCACAGTCCGGACACGGGGCGGACGGGCCCCACAGTCCGGACACGGGGCGGACGGGCCCCACAGTCCGGACACGGGGCGGACGGGCCCCACAGTCCGGACACGGGGCGGACGGGCCCCACAGTCCGGACACGGGGCGGACGGGCCCCACAGTCCGGACACGGGGCGGACGGGCCCCACAGTCCGGACACGGGGCGGACGGGCCCCACAGTCCGGACACGGGGCGGACGGGCCCCACAGTCCGGACACGGGGCGGACGGGCCCCACAGTCCGGACACGGGGCGGACGCGCCCCACAGTCCGGACACGGGGCGGACGGGCCCCACAGTCCGGACAAGGGGCGGACGGGCCCCACAGTCCGGACAAGGGGCGGACGGGCCCCACAGTCCGGACAAGGGGCGGACGGGCCCCACAGTCCGGACACTGGGCGGACGGGCCCCACAGTCCGGACACGGGGCGGACGGGCCCCACAGTCCGGACACTGGGCGGACGGGCCCCACAGTCCGGACACTGGGCGGACGGGCCCCACAGTCCGGACACTGGGCGGACGGGCCCCACAGTCCGGACACGGGGCGGACGGGCCCCACAGTCCGGACACGGGGCGGACGGGCCCCACAGTCCGGACACGGGGCGGACGGGCCCCACAGTCCGGACACGGGGCGGACGGGCCCCACAGTCCGGACACGGGGCGGACGGGCCCCACAGTCCGGACACGGGGCGGACGGGCCCCACAGTCCGGACACGGGGCGGACGGGCCCCACAGTCCGGACACGGGGCGGACGGGCCCCACAGTCCGGACACGGGGCGGACGGGCCTCACAGTCCAGGCTCAGGGCGGACGGGCCTCACAGTCCGGACACGGGGGTAGTCCCGGGGCAGGCGGCCCCAAATCCGGACACGGGGCGGATGAGCCCCACAGTCTGGACACGGGGCGGGCGAGCCCCACAGTCTGGACACGGGGCGGGCGAGCCCCACAGTCAGGACACGGGGCGGGCGGGACCCTCAGTCAGGACACAGGGCGGACGGGCCCCACAGTCAGGACACAGGGCGGGCCCCACAGTCAGGACATTGGGCGGACGGGCCTCACAGTCCGGACACGGGGGTAGTCCCGGGGCAGGCGGCCCCAAATCCGGACACGGGGCGGATGAGCCCCACAGTCTGGACACGGGGCGGGCGAGCCCCACAGTCTGGACACGGGGTGGGCGAGCCCCACAGTCTGGACACGGGGCGGGCGAGCCCCACAGTCAGGACACGGGGCGGGCGGGACCCACAGTCAGGACACAGGGCGGGCCCCACAGTCAGGACACAGGGCGGGCCCCACAGTCAGGACATTGGGCGGGCGGGCTCCACAGTCAGGATACAGGGCGGACAGGCCCCACAGTCCGGACACAGGGCTAATCCCGGGGCAGGTGGCCCCCCAGTCCAGACCTGGGGCTAGACCCGGGGCAGGCGGCCCACAGTCCAGACACGGGGTGGACGGGCCCCACAGTCCAGATATGGGGCGGGCATGCCCCATAGTCAAGACCTGGGGCTAAACCCGGGGCTGGCGTCCCCACAGTCCAGACCTGAGGCTAGACCCGGGGCAGGCGGCCCCACATTCTAGACACGGGGTGGACGGGCCCCACAGTCCGGATACGGGGTGGGCATGACCCATAGTCAAGACCTGGGGCTAGACCCGGGGCAGGCGGCCCCACAGTCCAGACCTGAGGCTAGACCCGGGGCAGGCGGCCCCACATTCTAGACACAGGGTGGACGGGCCCCACAGTCCTGACACGGGGCGGACATGCCCCACAGTCCAGACCTGGGGCTAGACCCGGGGTAGGCTGCCCCAAAGTCCGGACACGGGGTGAACGGGCCCCACAGTACGGACACGGGGTGGACGGGCCCCACAGTCCGGACACGGGGTGGACGGGCCCCACAGTCCGGACACGGGGCGGGCGGGCCCCACAGTCCGGACACGGGGCGGACGGGCCCCACAGTCCGGACACGGGGCGTTCGAGCCCCACAGTCAGGACACGGGGCGGACGGGCCCCACAGTCCGGACACGGGGTGGACGGGCCCCACAGTCCGGACACGGGGTGGGCGGGCCCCACAGTCCGGACACGGGGCGGACGGGCCCCACAGTCCGGACACGGGGCGTTCGAGCCCCACAGTCAGGACACGGGGCGGGCGGGACCCACAGTCAGGACACGGGGCGGGCGGGACCCACAGTCAGGACACGGGGCGGGCGGGCCCCACAGTCAGGACACGGGGCGGGCGGGCCCCACAGTCAGGACATGGGGCGGGCGGGCCCCACAGTCAGGACATGGGGCGGGCGGGCTCCACAGTCAGGACATGGGGCGGGTGGGCCCCACAGTCAGGACATGGGGCGGGCGGGCCCCACAGTCCAGACCTGGGGCTAGACCCGGGGCAGGCGGCCCATAGTCCAAACACGGGGTGGACGGGCCCCACAGTCCGGACACGGGGCGGGCATGCCCCATAGTCCAGACCTGGGGCTAGACCCGGGGCAGGCGGCCCCACAGTCCAGACCTGAGGCTAGACCCGGGGCAGGCGGTCCCATATTCTAGACACGGGGTGGACGGGCCTCACAGACCTGACATGGGGCGGACATGCCCCACAGTCCAGACCTGGGGCTAGACCCGGGGCAGGCGACCCACAGTCCGGACACGGGGTGGACGGGCCCCACAGTCCGGACACGGGGTGGACGGGCCCCACAGTCCGGACACGGGGTGGACGGGCCCCACAGTCCGGACACGGGGCGGACGGGCCCCACAGTCCGGACACGGGGCGGACGGGCCCCACAGTCCGGACACGGGGCGGACGGGCCCCACAGTCCGGACGGGCCCCACAGTCCGGACGGGCCCCACAGTCCGGACACGGGGCGGATGGGCCCCACAGTCCGGACACGGGGCGGACGGGCCCCACAGTCCGGACACGGGGCGGATGGGCCCCACAGTCCAGATATGGGGCGGGCATGCCCCATAGTCAAGACCTGGGGCTAAACCCGGGGCTGGCGGCCCCACAGTCCAGACCTGAGGCTAGACCCGGGGCAGGCGGCCCCACATTCTAGACACGGGGTGGACGGGCCCCACAGTCCGGACACGGGGTGGGCGGGCCCCACAGTCCGGACACGGGGCGGACCGGCCCCACAGTCCGGACGGGCCCCACAGTCCGGACACGGGGCGGACGGGCCCCACAGTCCGGACACGGGGCGGACGGGCCCCACAGTCCGGACACGGGGCGGACGGGCCCCACAGTCCGGACACGCGGCGGACGGGCCCCACAGTCCGGACACGGGGCGGATGGGCCCCACAGTCCGGGCTCGGGGCGGACGGGCCTCACAGTCCGGACACGGGGCTTGTCCCGAGGCAGTCGGCCCCAAAGTCTGGACACGGGGCGGATGAGCCCCACAGTCTGGACACGGGGCGGGCGAGCCCCACAGTCTGGACACGGGGCGGTCGGGACCCACAGTCAGGACACGGGGCGGACGGGCCCCACAGTCAGGACACAAGGCGGGCCCCACAGTCAGGACATTGGGTGGGCGGGCTCCACAGTCAGGATACAGGGCGGGCAGGCCCCACAGTCCGGACACAGGGCTAATCCCGGGGCAGGTGGCCCCACAGTCCAGACCTGGGGCTAGACCCGGGGCAGGCGGCCCACAGTCCAGACACGGGGTGGACGGGCCCCACAGTCCAGATACGGGGCGGGCATGCCCCATAATCAAGACTTGGGGCTAAACCCGGGGCTGGCGGCCCCACAGTCCAGACTTGAGGCTAGACCCGGGGCAGGCGGCCCCACATTCTAGACACGGGGTGGACGGGCCCCACAGTCCGGATACGGGGCGGGCATGACCCATAGTCAAGACGTGGGGCTAGACCCGGGGCAGGCGGCCCCACAGTCCAGACCTGAGGCTAGACCCGGGGCAGGCGGCCCCACAGTCCGGACACGGGGCGGACGGGCCCATAGTCCGGACACTGGTCCGCCGCAGTCCGGACATAGGGCGGCCGGGCGCCACAGTCCAGGCTCGGGGCTAGACCCGGGACGGACGGGCCCCACAGTCCAAGCTTGGGGCGGGCGTGCCCCACAGACAGGAAACGGGGCTAGACCCGGGGCAGGCGGCCCCAAAGTCCAGACACGGGGCGGATGAGCCCCACAGTCTGGACACGGGGCGGGCGAGCCCCACAGTCAGGACACGGGGCGGGCGAGCCCCACAGTCAGGACACGGGGCGGGCGAGCCCCACAGTCAGGACACGGGGCGGGCGAGCCCCACAGTCAGGACACGGGGCGGGCGGGACCCACAGTCAGGACACGGGGCGGGCGGGCCCCACAGTCAGGACACGGGGCGGGCGGGCCCACAGTCAGGACATGGGGCGGGCGAGCCCCACAGCCAGGACATGGGGCGGGCGGGCCCCACAGTCAGGACACGGGGCGGGCGGGACCCACAGTCAGGACACGGGGCGGGCGGGACCCACAGTCAGGACACGGGGCGGGCGGGCCCACAGTCAGGACATGGGGCGGGCGGGCCCCACAGTCAGGACATGGGGCGGGCAGTCAGGACATGGGGCGGGCGGGCCCCACAGTCAGGACATGGGGCGGGCGGGCTCCACAGTCAGGACATGGGGCGGGCGGGCTCCACAGTCAGGACATGGGGCGGGCGGGCCCCACAGTCAGGACACGGGTCGGGCGGGCCCCACAGTCCAGACCTGGGGCTAGACCCGGGGCAGGCGGCCCATAGTCCAGACACGGGGTGGACGGGCCCCACAGTCCGGACACGGGGCGGGCATGCCCCATAGTCCAGACCTGGGGCTAGACCCGGGGCAGGCGGCCCCACAGTCCAGACCTGAGGCTAGACCCGGGGCAGGCGGTCCCATATTCTAGACACGGGGTGGACGGTCCTCACAGACCTGACATGGGGCGGACATGCCCCACAGTCCAGACCTGGGGCTAGACCCGGGGCAGGCGACCCACAGTCCGGACACGGGGCGGACGGGCCCCACAGTCCGGACACGGGGCGGACGGGCCCCACAGTCCGGACACGGGGCGGACGGGCCCCACAGTCCGGACACGGGGCGGACGGGCCCCACAGTCCGGACACGGGGCGGACGGGCCCCAAAAGGACACGGGGCGGACGAGCCCCACAGTCTGGACACGGGGCGGTCGGGACCCACAGTCAGGACACGGGGCGGACGGGCCCCACAGTCAGGACACAAGGCGGGCCCCACAGTCAGGACATTGGGTGGGCGGGCTCCACAGTCAGGATACAGGGCGGGCAGGCCCCACAGTCCGGACACAGGGCTAATCCCGGGGCAGGTGGCCCCACAGTCCAGACCTGGGGCTAGACCCGGGGCAGGCGGCCCACAGTCCAGACACGGGGTGGACGGGCCCCACAGTCCAGATACGGGGCGGGCATGCCCCATAATCAAGACTTGGGGCTAAACCCGGGGCTGGCGGCCCCACAGTCCAGACTTGAGGCTAGACCCGGGGCAGGCGGCCCCACATTCTAGACACGGGGTGGACGGGCCCCACAGTCCGGATACGGGGCGGGCATGACCCATAGTCAGGACGTGGGGCTAGACCCGGGGCAGGCGGCCCCACAGTCCAGACCTGAGGCTAGACCCGGGGCAGGCGGCCCCACAGTCCGGACACGGGGCAGACGGGCCCATAGTCCGGACACTGGGTGGCCGCAGTCCGGACATAGGGCGGCCGGGCGCCACAGTCCAGGCTCGGGGCTAGACCCGGGACGGACGGGCCCCACAGTCCAAGCTTGGGGCGGGCGTGCCCCACAGACAGGAAACGGGGCTAGACCCGGGGCAGGCGGCCCCAAAGTCCAGACACGGGGCGGATGAGCCCCACAGTCTGGACACGGGGCGGGCGAGCCCCACAGTCAGGACACGGGGCGGGCGAGCCCCACAGTCAGGACACGGGGCGGGCGAGCCCCACAGTCAGGACACGGGGCGGGCGAGCCCCACAGTCAGGACACGGGGCGGGCGAGCCCCACAGTCAGGACACGGGGCGGGCGGGCCCCACAGTCAGGACATGGGGCGGGCGGGCCCCACAGTCAGGACATGGGGCGGGCGGGCCGCCGCCCGGCCCCACAGTCAGGACATGGGGCGGGCGGGCTCCACAGTCAGGACATGGGGCGGGCGGGCTCCACAGTCAGGACATGGGGCGGGCGGGCCCCACAGTCAGGACACGGGTCGGGCGGGCCCCACAGTCCAGACCTGGGGCTAGACCCGGGGCAGGCGGCCCATAGTCCAGACACGGGGTGGACGGGCCCCACAGTCCGGACACGGGGCGGGCATGCCCCATAGTCCAGACCTGGGGCTAGACCCGGGGCAGGCGGCCCCACAGTCCAGACCTGAGGCTAGACCCGGGGCAGGCGGTCCCATATTCTAGACACGGGGTGGACGGGCCTCACAGACCTGACATGGGGCGGACATGCCCCACAGTCCAGACCTGGGGCTAGACCCGGGGCAGGCGACCCACAGTCCGGACACGGGGTGGACGGGCCCCACAGTCCGGACACGGGGCGGATGGGCCCCACAGTCCGGACACGGGGTGGACGGGCCCCACTGTCCGGACACGGGGGGACGCGCCCCACAGTCCGGACACGGGGCGGACGGGCCCCACAGTCCGGACACGGGCGGACGGGCCCCACAGTCCGGACACGGGGCGGACGGGCCCCACAGTCCGGACACGGGGCGGACGGGCCCCACAGTCCGGACACGGGGCGGACGGGCCCCACAGTCCGGACACGGGGCGGACGGGCCCCACAGTCCGGACACGGGGCGGACGGGCCCCACAGTCCGGACACGGGGCGGACGGGCCCCACAGTCCGGACACGGGGCGGACGGGCCCCACAGTCCGGACACGGGGCGGACGGGCCCCACAGTCCGGACACGGGGCGGACGGGCCCCACAGTCCGGACACGGGGCGGACGGGCCCCACAGTCCGGACACGGGGCGGACGGGCCCCACAGTCCGGACACGGGGCGGACGGGCCCCACAGTCCGGACACGGGGCGGGCGGGACCCACAGTCAGGACACGGGGCGGGCGGGACCCACAGTCAGGACACGGGGCGGGCGGGACCCACAGTCAGGACACGGGGCGGGCGGGACCCACAGTCAGGACACGGGGCGGACGGGCCCCACAGTCAGGACACAGAGCGGGCCCCACAGTCAGGACATTGGGCGGGCGGGCTCCACAGTCAGGATACAGGGCGGGCAGGCCCCACAGTCCGGACACAGGGCTAGTCCCGGGGCAGGCGGCCCCAAAGTCCGGACACGGGGCGGATGAGCCCCACAGTCCGGACACGGGGCGGGCGAGCCCCACAGTCAGGACATGGGGCGGGCGGGACCCACAGTCAGGACACAGGGCGGACGGGCCCCACAGTCAGGACACAGGGCGGGCCCCACAGTCAGGACATTGGGCGGGCGGGACCCACAGTCAGGACACAGGGCGGACGGGCCCCACAGTCAGGACACAGGGCGGGCCCCACAGTCAGGACATTGGGCGGGCGGGCTCCACAGTCAGGATACAGGGCGGGCAGGCCCCACAGTCCGGACACAGGGCTAATCCCGGGGCAGGTGGCCCCACAGTCCAGACCTGGGGCTAGACCCGGGGCAGGCGGCCCACAGTCCAGACACGGGGTGGACGGGCCCCACAGTCCAGATATGGGGGGGGCATGCCCCATAGTCAAGACCTGGGGCTAAACCCGGGGCTAGCGGCCCCACAGTCCAGACCTGGGGCTAGACCCGGGGCAGGCGGCCCACAGTCCGGACACGGGGCGGACGGGCACCACAGTCCGGACACGGGGCGGACGGGCCCCACAGTCCGGACACGGGGCGGACGGGCCCCACAGTCCGGACACGGGGCGGACGGGCCCCACAGTCCGGACACGGGGCGGACGGGCCCCACAGTCCGGACACGGGGCGGGCGGGACCCACAGTCAGGAAACGGGGCGGGCGGGACCCACAGTCAGGACACGGGGCGGGCGGGACCCACAGTCAGGACACGGGGCGGGCGGGCCCCACAGTCAGGACACAGGGCGGGCCCCACAGTCAGGACATTGGGCGGGCTCCACAGTCAGGATACAGGGCGGGTAGGCCCCACAGTCCGGACACAGGGCTAGTCCCGGGGCAGGCGGCCCCAAAGTCCGGACACGGGGCGGATGAGCCCCACAGTCCGGACACAGGGCGGGCGAGCCCCACAGTCTGGACACGGGGCGGGCGAGCCCCACAGTCAGGACATGGGGCGGGCGGGACCCACAGTCAGGACACAGGGCGGACGGGCCCCACAGTCAGGACACAGGGCGGGCCCCACAGTCAGGACATTGGGCGGGCGGGCTCCACAGTCAGGATACAGGGCGGGCAGGCCCCACAGTCCGGACACAGGGCTAATCCCGGGGCAGGTGGCCCCACAGTCCAGTCCTGGGGCTAGACCCGGGGCAGGCGGCCCACAGTCCAGACACGGGGTGGACGGGCCCCACAGTCCAGATATGGGGCGGGCATGCCCCATAGTCAAGACCTGGGGCTAAACCCGGGGCTGACGGCCCCTCAGTCCAGACCTGAGGCTAGACCCGGGGCAGGCGGCCCCACATTCTAGACACGGGGTGGACGGGCCCCACAGTCCTGACACGGGGCGGACATGCCCCACAGTCCAGACCTGGGGCTAGACCCGGGGTAGGCTGCCCCAAAGTCCGGACACGGGGTGGACGGGCCCCACAGTCCGGACACGGGGTGGGCGGGACCCACAGTCCGGACACGGGGCGGGCGGGCCCCACAGTCAGGACACAGGGCGGGCCCCACAGTCAGGACATTGGGCGGGCTCCACAGTCAGGATACAGGGCGGGTAGGCCCCACAGTCCGGACACAGGGCTAGTCCCGGGGCAGGCGGCCCCAAAGTCCGGACACGGGGCGGATGAGCCCCACAGTCCGGACACAGGGCGGGCGAGCCCCACAGTCTGGACACGGGGCGGGCGAGCCCCACAGTCAGGACATGGGGCGGGCGGGACCCACAGTCAGGACACAGGGCGGACGGGCCCATAGTCCAGACACTGGGCGGCCGCAGTCCGGACATAGGGCGGCCGGGCGCCACAGTCCAGGCTCGGGGCTAGACCCGGGACGGACGGGCCCCACAGTCCAAGCTTGGGGCGGGCGTGCCCCACAGACAGGAAACGGGGCTAGACCCGGGGCAGGCGGCCCCAAAGTCCAGACACGGGGCGGATGAGCCCCACAGTCTGGACACGGGGCGGGCGAGCCCCACAGTCAGGACACGGGGCGGGCGAGCCCCACAGTCAGGACACGGGGCGGGCGAGCCCCACAGTCAGGACACGGGGCGGGCGAGCCCCACAGTCAGGACACGGGGCGGGCGGGCCCCATAGTCAGGACACGGGGCGGGCGGGCCCACAGTCAGGACACGGGGCGGGCGGGCCCACAGTCAGGACATGGGGCGGGCGGGCCCCACAGCCAGGACATGGGGCGGGCGGGCCCCACAGTCAGGACATGGGGCGGGCGGGCCCCACAGTCAGGACATGGGGCGGGCGGGCCCCACAGTCCGGACATGGGGCGGGCGGGCTCCACAGTCAGGACACGGGGCGGGCGGGACCCACAGTCAGGACACGGGGCGGGCGGGCCCCACAGTCAGGAAACGGGGCGGGCGGGACCACAGTCAGGACATGGGGCGGGCGGGCCCCACAGCCAGGACATGGGGCGGGCGGGCCCCACAGCCAGGACATGGGGCGGGCGGGCCCCACAGTCAGGACATGGGGCGGGTGGGCCCCACAGTCAGGACATGGGGCGGGCGGGCCCCACAGTCAGGACATGGGGCGGGCGGGCTCCACAGTCAGGATATGGGGCGGGCGGGCCCCACAGTCAGGACACGGGGCGGGCGGGCCCCACAGTCCAGACCTGGGGCTAGACCCGGGGCAGGCGGCCCATAGTCCAGACACGGGGTGGACGGGCCCCACAGTCCGGACACGGGGCGGGCATGCCCCATAGTCGAGACCTGAGGCTAGACCAGGGGCAGGCGGCCCCACAGTCCAGACCTGAGGCTAGACCCGGGGCAGGCGGTCCCATATTCTAGACACGGGGTGGACGGGCCTCACAGACCTGACATGGGGCGGACATGCCCCACAGTCCAGACCTGGGGCTAGACCCGGGGCAGGCGACCCACAGTCCGGACACGGGGTGGACGGGCCCCACAGTCCGGACACGGGGCGGATGGGCCCCACAGTCTGGACACGGGGTGGACGGGCCCCACAGTCCGGACACGGGGTGGACGGGCCCCACAGTCCGGACACGGGGGGACGCGCCCCACAGTCCGGACACGGGGCGGACGGGCCCCAAAGTCCCGACACGGGACGGACGGGCCCCACAGTCCGGACACGGGGCGGACGGGCCCCACAGTCCGGACACGGGGCGGACGGGCCCCACAGTCCCGACACGGGACGGACGGGCCCCACAGTCCGGACACGGGGCGGACGGGCCCCACAGTCCGGACACGGGGCGGACGGGCCCCACAGTCCGGACACGGGGCGGACGGGCCCCACAGTCCGGACACGGGGCGGACGGGCCCCACAGTCCGGACACGGGGCGGATGGGCCCCACAGTCAGGACACGGGGCGGGCGGGACCCACAGTCAGGACACGGGGCCGGCGGGACCCACAGTCAGGACACGGGGCGGGCGGGACCCACAGTCAGGACACGGAGCGGACGGGCCCCACAGTCAGGACACAGAGCGGGCCCCACAGTCAGGACATTGGGCGGGCGGGCTCCACAGTCAGGATACAGGGCGGGCAGGCCCCACAGTTCGGACACAGGGCTAGTCCCGGGGCAGGCGGCCCCAAAGTCCGGACACAGGGCGGATGAGCCCCACAGCCCGGACACGGGGCGGGCGAGCCCCACAGTCTGGACACGGGGCGGGCGAGCCCCACAGTCAGGACATGGGGCGGGCGGGACCCACAGTCAGGACACGGGGCGGATGGGCCCCACAGTCAGGACACAGGGCGGGCCCCACAGTCAGGACATTGGGCGGGCGGGCTCCACAGTCAGGATACAGGGCGGGCAGGCCCCACAGTCCGGACACAGGGCTAATCCCGGGGCAGGTGGCCCCACAGTCCAGACCTGGGGCTAGACCCCGGGCAGGCGGCCCACAGTCCAGACACGGGGTGGACGGGCCCCACAGTCCAGATATGGGGCGGGCATGCCCCATAGTCAAGACCTGGGGCTAAACCCGGGGCTGGCGGCCCCACAGTCCAGACCTGGGGCTAGACCCGGGGCAGGCGGCCCACACTCCGGACACGGGGCGGACGGGCACCACAGTCCGGACACGGGGCGGACGGGCCCCACAGTCCGGACACGGGGCGGACGGGCCCCACAGTCCGGACACGGGGCGGACGGGCCCCACAGTCCGGACACGGGGCGGACGGGCCCCACAGTCCGGACACGGGGCGGATGGGCCCCACAGTCCGGACACGGGGCGGGCGGGACCCACAGTCAGGAAACGGGGCGGGCGGGACCCACAGTCAGGACACGGGGCGGGCGGGACCCACAGTCAGGACACGGGGCGGACGGGCCCCACAGTCAGGACACAGGGCGGGCCCCACAGTCAGGACATTGGGCGGGCGGGCTCCACAGTCAGGATACAGGGCGGGCAGGCCCCACAGTCCGGACACAGGGCTAGTCCCGGGGCAGGCGGCCCCAAAGTCCGGACACGGGGCGGATGAGCCCCACAGTCTGGACACGGGGCGGGCGAGCCCCACAGTCTGGACACGGGGCGGGCGAGCCCCACAGTCAGGACATGGGGCGGGCGGGACCCACAGTCAGGACACAGGGCGGACGGGCCCCACAGTCAGGACACAGGGTGGGCCCCACAGTCAGGACATGGGGCGGGCGGGCTCCACAGTCAGGATACAGGGCGGGCAGGCCCCACAGTCCGGACACAGGGCTAATCCCGGGGCAGGTGGCCCCACAGTCCAGTCCTGGGGCTAGACCCGGGGCAGGCGGCCCACAGTCCAGACACGGGGTGGACGGGCCCCACAGTCCAGATATGGGGCGGGCATGCCCCATAGTCAAGATCTGGGGCTAAACCCGGGGCTGACGGCCCCACAGTCCAGACCTGAGGCTAGACCCGGGGCAGGCGGCCCCACATTCTAGACACGGGGTGGACGGGCCCCACAGTCCTGACACGGGGCGGACATGCCACACAGTCCAGACCTGGGGCTAGACCCGGGGTAGGCTGCCCCAAAGTCCGGACACGGGGTGGACGGGCCCCACAGTCCGGACACGGGGCGGACGGGCCCCACAGTCCGGACACGGGGCGGACGGGCCCCACAGTCCGGACACGGGGCGGACGGGCCCCACAGTCCGGACACGGGGCGGACGGGCCCCACAGTCCGGACACGGGGCGGACGGGCCCCACAGTCCGGACACGGGGCGGGCTGGCCCCACAGTCCGGACACGGGGCGGGCTGGCCCCACAGTCCGGACACGGGGCGGGCTGGCCCCACAGTCCGGACACGGGGCGGACGGGCCCCACAGTCCGGACACGGGGCGGACGGGCCCCACAGTCCGGACACGGGGCGGGCGGGCCCCACAGTCGGACACGAGGCGGGCGGGCCCCACAGTCCGGACACGGGGCGGACGAGCCCCACAGTCCGGACACGGGGCGGACGAGCCCCACAGTCCGGACACGGGGCGGACGGGCCCCACAGTCCGGACACGGGGCGGACGGGCCCCACAGTCCGGACACGGGGCGGACGGGCCCCACAGTCCGGACACGGGGCGGGCGGGCCCCACAGTCCGGACACGGGGTGGGCGGGCCCCACAGTCCGGACACAGGTCTAGTCCCGGGGCAGGCGGCCCCAAAGTCCGGACACGGGGCGGATGAGCCCCACAGTCCGGACACGGGGCGGGCGAGCCCCACAGTCTGGACACGGGGCGGGCGAGCCCCACAGTCAGGACTTGGGGCGGGCGGGACCCACAGTCAGGACACAGGGCGGACGGGCCCCACAGTCAGGACACAGGGCGGGCCCCACAGTCAGGACATTGGGCGGGCGGGCTCCACAGTCAGGATACAGGGCGGGCAGGCCCCACAGTCCGGACACAGGGCTAATCCCGGGGCAGGTGGCCCCACAGTCCAGACCTGGGGCTAGACCCGGGGCAGGCGGCCCACAGTCCAGACACGGGGTGGACGGGCCCCACAGTCCAGATATGGGGCGGGCATGCCCCATAGTCAAGACCTGGGGCTAAACCCGGGGCTGGCGGCCCCACAGTCCAGACCTGAGGCTAGACCCGGGGCAGGCGGCCCCACATTCTAGACACGGGGTGGACGGGCCCCACAGTCCGGATACGGGGCGGGCATGACCCATAGTCAAGACCTGGGGCTAGACCCGGGGCAGGCGGCCCCACAGTCCAGACCTGAGGCTAGACCCGGGGCAGGCGGCCCCACATTCTAGACACAGGGTGGACGGGCCCCACAGTCCTGACACGGGGCGGACATGCCCCAAAGTCCAGACCTGGGGCTAGACCCGGGGTAGGCTGCCCCACAGTCCGGACACGGGGCGGACGGGCCCCACAGTCCGGACACGGGGCGGACGGGCCCCACAGTCCGGACACGGGGCGGACGGGCCCCACAGTCCGGACTCGGGGCGGACGGGCCCCACAGTCCGTACACGGGGCGGACGGGCCCCACAGTCCGGACACAGGGTAGGCTGCCCCACAGTCCGGACACGGGGCGGACGGGCCCCACAGTCCGGACATGGGGCGGGCGGGCCCCACAATCCGGACACGGGGTGGGCGGGCCCCACAGTCCGGACACAGGGCTAGTCCCGGGGCAGGCGGCCCCAAAGTCCGGACACGGGGCGGATGAGCCCCACAGTCCGGACACGGGGCGGGCGAGCCCCACAGTCTGGACACGGGGCGGGCGAGCCCCACAGTCTGGACACGGGGCGGGCGAGCCCCACAGTCAGGACTTGGGGCGGGCGGGACCCACAGTCAGGACACAGGGCGGACGGGCCCCACAGTCAGGACACAGGGCGGGCCCCACAGTCAGGACATTGGGCGGGCGGGCTCCACAGTCAGGATACAGGGCGGGCAGGCCCCACAGTCCGGACACAGGGCTAATCCCGGGGCAGGTGGCCCCACAGTCCAGACCTGGGGCTAGACCCGGGGCAGGCGGCCCACAGTCCAGACACGGGGTGGACGGGCCCCACAGTCCAGATATGGGGCGGGCATGCCCCATAGTCAAGACCTGGGGCTAAACCCGGGGCTGGCGGCCCCACAGTCCAGACTTGAGGCTAGACCCGGGGCAGGCGGCCCCACATTCTAGACACGGGGTGGACGGGCCCCACAGTCCGGATACGGGGCGGGCATGACCCATAGTCAAGACCTGGGGCTAGACCCGGAGCAGGCGGCCCCACAGTCCAGACCTGAGGCTAGACCCGGGGCAGGCGGCCCCACATTCTAGACACAGGGTGGACGGGCCCCACAGTCCTGACACGGGGCGGACATGCCCCAAAGTCCAGACCTGGGGCTAGACCCGGGGTAGGCTGCCCCAAAGTCCGGACACGGGGTGGACGGGCCCCACAGTCCGGACACGGGGCGGACGGGCCCCACAGTCCGGACACGGGGCGGACGGGCCCCACAGTCCGGACACGGGGAGGACGGGCCCCACAGTCCGGACACGGGGCGGACGGGCCCCACAGTCCGGACACGGTGCGGACGGGCCCCACAGTCCGGACACGGGGCGGACGGGCCCCACAGTCCGGACACGGGGCGGACGGGCCCCACAGTCCGGACACGGGGCGGACGGGCCCCACAGTCCGGACACGGGGCGGACGGGCCCCACAGTCCGGACACGGGGCGGACGGGCCCCACAGTCCGGACACGGGGCGGGCGGGCCCCACAGTCCGGACACGGGGCGGGCGGGCCCCACAGTCCGGACATGGGACGGACGAGCCCCACAGTCCGGACACGGGGCGGACGGTCCCCACAGTCCGGACACGGGGCGGACGGTCCCCACATTCCGGACACGGGGCGGACGGGCCCCACAGTCCGGACACGGGGCGGACGGTCCCCACAGTCCGGACACGGGGTAGACTGCCCCAAAGTCCGGACACGGGGTGGACGGGCCCCATAGTCCGGACACGGGGCGGACGGGCCCCACAGTCCGTACACGGGGCGGACGGGCCCCACAGTCCGGACACGGGGCGGACGGGCCCCACAGTCCGGACACGGGGCGGACGGTCCCCACAGTCCGGACACGGGGCGGGCGGGCCCCACATTCCGGACACGGGGCGGGCGGGCCCCACAGTCCGGACACGGGGAGGACGGGCCCCACAGTCGGGTGGGCGGGCCCCACAGTCCGGACACGGGGCGGACGGGCCCCACAGTCCGGACACGGGGCGGACGGGCCCCACAGTCCGGACACGGGGCGGACGGGCCCCACAGTCCGGACACGGGGTAGGCTGCCCCAAAGTCCGGACACGGGGCGGACGGGCCCCACAGTCCGGACTCGGGGTGGACGGGCCCCACAGTCCGTACACGGGGCGGACGGGCCCCACAGTCCGGACACAGGGTAGGCTGCCCCAAAGTCCGGACACGGGGTAGGCTGCCCCAAAGTCCGGACACGGGGTGGACGGGCCCCACAGTCCGGACACTGGGTGGGCGGACCCCACAGTCCGGACACGGGGCGGACGGGCCCCACAGTCCGGACACGGGGTAGGCTGCCCCAAAGTCCGGACACGGGGTGGACGGGCCCCACAGTCCGGACACGGGGTGGACGGGCCCCACAGTCCGGACACGGGGTGGACGGGCCCCACAGTCCGGACACGGGGCGGACGGGCCCCACAGTCCGGACACGGGGCGGACGGGCTCCACAGTCCGGACCTGAGGCTCGGCCCGGGGCAGGCGGCCCCACAATCCAGATACGGGGTGGACGGGCCCCACAGTCCTGACACGGGGCGGACATGCCCCACAGTCCAAACTTGGGGCTAGACCCGGGGTAGGCTGCCCCAAAGTCCAGACACTGGGTGACGAGCCCCACAGTCCGGACACGGGGCGGCCACAGTCCAGACATAGGGTGGGCGGGCCCCACAGTCCAGGCTAAACCCGGGGAAGCCGGCCCCACATTTCAGACCCGGGGCGGGGGTCCACACAGTCCAGGCTCGGGGCGGATGGGCCCCACAGTCCAGACTCGGGGCGGATGGGCCCCACAGTATTGGCTCGGAGCGAACAGGCCCCACAGTCCACGCTCTGGCCCCACAGTCCACGCTCGGGGCAGACGGGCCCCACAGTCCACGCTTGGAGCGGACGGGCCCCACAGTCCAGGCTCGGGGCGGGCGGGCCCATAGTTACGACACGGGGCGGGCGGGCCCCACAGTCCGTACACGGGGCTAGTCCCGGGGCACGCGGCCCCGCAGTCCATACACGGGGCTAGTCCCGGGGCAGGCGGCCCCACAGTCCGGACACGGGGCGGACGGGCCCCACAGTTCTGACACGGGGCGGGCATGCCCCACAGTCCTGACCTGGGGCTAGAGCCGGGGCAGGCGGCCCCACAGTCCGGACACAGGGTGGACGGGCCCCACAGTCCGGACACGGGGTGGCCATAGTACGGACATAGGGCGGGCGGGCCCCACAGTCAGGACACGGGGCGGGCGGGCTCCACAGTCAGGACACGGGGCGGCCACAGTCCGGACACTGAGCTAATCCCGGGGCAGGCGGCTTCACAGTCCAGACCTGGGGCTAGACTCGGGGAAGCCGGCCCCACATTTCAGACCCGGGGCGGGGGGCCACACAGTCCAGGCTCGGGGCGGATGGGCCCCACAGTCCAGGCTCGGGGCGGATGGGCCCCACAGTATTGGCTCGGGGCGAACGGGCCCCACAGTCCAGGCTCGGGGCGGACGGGCTCCACAGTCCAGACCTGAGGCTCGGCCCGGGGCAGGCGGCCCCACAGTCCAGATACGGGGTGGACGGGCCCCATAGTCCTGACACGGGGCGGACATGCCCCACAGTCCGGACACGGGGCGGACGGGCCCCACAGTCCAGACATGGGGCGGACGGGCCCCACAGTCCGGACTTGGGGCGGACGGGCCCCACAGTCCAGACACGGGGCGGACGGGCCCCACAGTCCGGACACGGGGCGGACGGGCCCCACAGTCCGGACACGGGGCGGACGGGCCCCACAGTCCGGACACGGGGTGGACGGGCCCCACAGTCCGGACCCGGTGCGGGCGGGGGGCCCCACAGTCCAGGCTCGGGGCGGACGGGCCCCACAGTCCAGGCTCGGGGCGGACAGGCCCCACAGTCCGGACACGGGGCTAGTCCCGGGGCAGGCGGCCCCACAGTCCAGACCTTAGGCTAGACCAGGGGCAGGCGGCCCCACAGTCCAGATACGGGGTGGACGGGCCCCACAGTCCTGACATGGGGCGGACATGCCCCACAGTCCAGACCCGGGACAGGCTTCCCCACAGTCCAGACTCGGGGCGAGCGGGGGGCCCCACAGTCCGTACCCAGGGCGGGCGGGGGGCCCCACAGTCTGTACCCGGGGCTGGCGGGGGGCCCCACAGTCCAGACCTGGGGCTAGACTCGGGGCGGGCGGCCCCAAAGTCCAGACACGGGGTGACGAGCCCCACAGTCCGGACACGGGGCGGCCACAGTCCAGACATAGGGTGGGCGGGCCCCACAGTCCAGGCTAAACCCGGGGAAGCCGGCCCCACATTTCAGACCCGGGGCGGGGGGCCACACAGTCCAGGCTCGGGGCGGATGGGCCCCACAGTCCAGACTCGGGGCGGATGGGCCCCACAGTATTGGCTCGGAGCGAACAGGCCACACAGTCCACGCTCTGGCCCCACAGTCCACGCTCGGGGCAGACGGGCCCCACAGTCCACGCTTGGAGCGGACGGGCCCCACAGTCCAGACTCTGGGCGGACGGGCACCACAGTCCAGGCTCGGGGCGGGCGGGCCCATAGTTACGACATGGGGCGGGCGGGCCCCACAGTCCGTACACGGGGCTAGTCCCGGGGCAGGCGGCCCCACAGTCCGGACACGGGGCGGACGGGCCCCACAGTTCTGACACGGGGCGGGCATGCCCCACAGTCCTGACCTGGGGCTAGAGCCGGGGCAGGCGGCCCCACAGGCCGGACACGGGGTGGACGGGCCCCACAGTCCGGACACGGGGTGGCCATAGTACGGACATAGGGCGGGCGGGCCCCACAGTCAGGACACGGGGCGAGCGGGCTCCACAGTCAGGACACTGGGCGGGCGGGCCCCACAGTCCGGACACTGAGCTAATCCCGGGGCAGGCGGCTTCACAGTCCAGACCTGGGGCTAGACCCGGGGCAGACGGCCCACAGTCTGGACACGGGGTGGACGGGCCCCACAGTCCGGACACGGAGCAGGCATGCCCCACAGTCCAGACCTGGGGCTAGACCCGGAGCACGCGGCCCACAGTCCGGACACGGGGTGGACGGTCCCCACAGTCCGGACACGGGGGGAGCCACAGTCCGGACATATGGCGGACGGGCCCCACAGTCCAGGCTCGGGGCGGACGGGCCCCACAGTCCGGACACGGGGCTAGTCCCGGGGCAGGCGGCCCCACAGTCCAGACCTGAGGCTAGACCAGGGGCAGGCGGCCCCACAGTCCAGACACGGGGTGAACGGGCCCCACAGTCCTGACATGGGGCGGACATGCCCCACAGTCCAGACCCGGGGCAGGCGGCCCCACAGTCCAGACTCGGGGCGAGCGGGGGGCCCCACAGTCCGTACCCGGTGCGGGCGGGGGGCCCCACAGTCCAGGCTCGGGGCGGACGGGCCCCACAGTCCAGGCTCGGGGCGGACGGGCCCCACAGTCCAGGCTCGGGGCTAGTCCCGGGGCAGGCGGCCCCACAGTCCAGACCTTAGGCTAGACCAGGGGCAGGCGGCCCCACAGTCCAGACACGGGGTGGACGGGCCCCACAGTGCTGACATGGGGCGGACATGCCCCACAGTCCAGACCCGGGGCAGGCTTCCCCACAGTCCAGACTCGGGGCGAGCGGGGGGCCCCACAGTCCGTACCCAGGGCGGGCGGGGGGCCCCACAGTCCGTACCTGGGGCTGGCGGGGGGCCCCACAGTCCAGACCTGGGGCTAGACTCGGGGCGGGCGGCCCCACCGTCCGGACCTGGGGCGGGCGGGGGGCCCCACAGTCCAGACCTGGGGCTAGACCCGATGCAGGCGGCCCCACAGTCCGGACACGGGGCGGACGGGCCCATAGTCCGGATATTGGGTGGCCGCAGTCCGGATATAGGGCGGCCAGGCCCCACAGTCCAGCCTCGAGGCAAGACCCGGGACGCACTGGCCCCACAGTCCAAGCTTGGGGCCCCACAGACCGGAAACGGGGCTAGACCCGGGGCAGGCGGCCCCAAAGTCCAGACACGGGGCAGATGAGCCCCACAGTCTGGACACGGGGCGGATGAGCCCCACAGTCAGGACGCGGGGCGGGCGAGCCCCACAGTCAGGACGCGGGGCGGGCGAGCCCCACAGTCAGGAGATGGGGCGGGTGAGCCCCACAGTCAGGACACGCGGCGGGCGAGCCCCACAGTCAGGACACGGGGCGGGCGGGCCCGGGCCCCACAGTCAGGACATGGGGCGGGCGGACCCCACAGTCAGGACATGGGGCGGGCGGACCCCACAGTCCGGACACGGGGCGGACGGGCCCCACAGTCCGGACACAGGGCGGACGGGCCCCACAGTCCAGACACGGGGTGGACGGGCCCCACAGTCCGGACACGGGGCTAGTCCCGGGGCAGGCGGCCCCAAAGTCCGGACACGGGGCGGAAGAGCCCCACAGTCTGGACACGGGGCGGGCGAGCCCCACAGTCTGGACACGGGGCGGGCGAGCCCCACAGTCAGGACACGGGGCGGGCGGGACCCACAGTCAGGACACGGGGCGGACGGGCCCCACAGTCCAGGCTCGGGGCGGTCGGGCCTCACAGTCCGGAAACGGAGCTAGTCCCGGGGCAGGCGGCCCCAAAGTCCGGACACGGGGCGGATAAGCCCCACAGTCTGGACACGGGGCGGGCGAGCCCCACAGTCTGGACACGGGGCGGGCGAGCCCCACAGTCAGGACACGGGGCGGGACCCACAGTCAGGACACGGGGCGGACGGGCCCCACAGTCCAGGCTCGGGGCGGACGGGCCTCACAGTCCGGACACGGAGCTAGTCCCGGGGCAGGCGGCCCCAAAGTCCGGACACGGGGCGGATAAGCCCCACAGTCTGGACACGGGGCGCGCGAGCCCCACAGTCTGGACACGGGGCGGGCGAGCCCCACAGTCTGGACACGGGGCGGGCGGGACCCACAGTCCGGACACGGGGCGGGCCGGCCCCACAGTCCAGGCTCGGGGCGGGCGGGCCCATAGTTACGACACGGTGCGGGCGGGCCCCACAGTCCGTACACGGGGCTAGTCCCGGGGCAGGCGGCCCCACAGTCCGGACACGGGGCGGACGGGCCCCACAGTTCTGACACGGGGCTGGCATGCCCCACAGTCCTGACCTGGGGCTAGAGCCGGGGCAGGCGGCCCCACAGTCCGGACACGGGGTGGACGGGCCCCACAGTCCGGACACGGGGCGACCATAGTACGGACATAGGGCGGGCCCACAGTCAGGACACGGGGCGGGCGGGCTCCACAGTCAGGACACGGGGCGGGCGGGCCCCACAGTCCGGACACTGAGCTAATCCCGGGGCAGGCGGCTTCACAGTCCAGACCTGAGGCTAGACCTGGGGCAGGCGGCCCACAGTCCGGACACGGGGTGGACGGGCCCCACAGTCCGGACACGGGGCGGGCATGCCCCACAATCCAGACCTGGGGTTAGACCCGGAGCAGGCGGCCCACAGTCTGGACACGGGGTGGACTGTCCCCACAGTCTGGACACGGGGGGGGCCACAGTGGGGACATAAGGCGGCCGGGCCCCACAGTCCAGGCTCGGGGCTAGACCCGGGGGCAGTCGGCCCCACAGTCCAGACCCGGGGAGGGGGACCCCACTGTCCGGACCCGGGGCAAGCGGGGGATCCCACAGTCCAGACCCGGGGCGGGTGAGGGGCCCCACAGTCTGGAATCAGGGCGGGCGGGGGGCCCCACAGTCCGGACCTGGGGCTAGACCCGGGGCAGGCGGCCCCACAGTCCGGACACGTGGCGGCCGCAGTCTGGATATAGGGCGAGCCCCACAGTCTGGACTCGGGGTGGCCACAGTCCAGACATAGGGTGGGCGGGCCCCGGGTGGGCGGGCCCCACAGTCCAGGCTCAGGGCTAGACTCGGGGCAGGGGGAACACACAGTCCAGGCTCGGGGCTAGACCCGGGGAAGCCGGCCCCACATTTCAGACCCGGGGCGCGGGGCCCCACAGTCCAGGCTCGGGGCGGACGGGCCCCACAGTCCAGGCTCGGGGCAGACGGGCCCCACAGTCCAGACACGGGGCAGGCGGCCCCACAGTCCAGACCTGAGGCTCGACTCGGGGCAGGCGGCCCCACAGTCCAGACACGGGGTGGACGAGCCCCACAGTCCTGACATGGGGCGGACATGCCCCACAGTCCAGACACGGGGCAGGCGGCCCCACAGTCCGGACACGGGGTGGGCGAGCCCTACAGTCCGGACACAGGGCGTCCGCAGTCTGGACATAGGGTGGGCGGGCCGCACAGTCCAGGCTCGGGGCCATACCCTGGGCCAGACCCGGGGCAACCGGCCCCACAGTCCAGACTCGGGGCGGGCGGGGGGCCCCACAGTCCGTACCCGGGGCTGGCGGGGGGTCCCACAGTCCAGACCTGGGGCTAGACTCGGGGCGGGGGGCCCCACAGTCCAGACCTGGGGCTAGACCCGATGCAGGCGGCCCCACAGTCCGGACACGGGGTGGACGGGCCCACAGTCCGGATATAGGGCGGCCGGGCCCCACAGTCCAGGCTCGGGGCTAGACCCGGGGCAGCCGGCCCCACATTTCAGACCAGGGGCGGGGGGCCCCACAGTCCAGGCTCAGGGCGGACGGGCCCCACAGTCCCGACACGGGGCTAGTCCTGGGGCAGGCGGCCCCACAGTCCAGACCCGGGGAAGGCGGCCCCACAGTCCGGAGACAGGGTGGACGAGCCCTACAGTCCAGACACGGGGCAGCCGCAGTCCGGACATAGGGTGTGCGGGCCGCACAGTTCAGGCTCGGGGCCAGACCCGGGGCAACCGGCCCCACAGTCCAGACTCGGGGCGGGCGGGGGGCCTCACAGTCCGTACACGGGGCGGGCGGGCCCCACAGTCCGTACCCGGGGCTGGCGGGTGGCTCCACAGTCCAGACCTGGGGCTAGACTCGGGGCGGGCGGCCCCACCGTCCAGACCTGGGGCTAGATCCGAAGTCAGTACACGGGGCGGACGGGCCCACACTCCAGACACTAGGCGGCCGCAGTCCGGATATAGGGCGGACGGGCCGCACAGTCCAGGCTCGGGGCCATACCCTGGGCCAGACCCGGGGCAACCGGCCCCACAGTCCAGACTCGGGGCGGGCGGGGGGCCCCACAGTCCATACCCGGGGCTGGCGGGGGGTCCCACAGTCCAGACCTGGGGCTAGACTCGGGGCGGGGGGCCCCACAGTCCAGACCTGGGGCTAGACCCGATGCAGGCGGCCCCACAGTCCGGACACGGGGTGGACGGGCCCACAGTCCAGGCTCGGGGCTAGACCCGGCACGGACGGGCCCCACAGTCCAAGCTCGGGGCAGACGGGCCCCACAGTCCAAGCTCGGGGCGGGCGTGCCCCACAGTCCGGACACGGGGCTAGTCCCGGGGCAGATGGCCCCACAGTCAAGACCTGGGGCTAGACCTGGGGCAGGCGGCCCCAAAGTCCGGACACGGGGCGGATGAGCCCCACAGTCAGGACACAGGGCTGGCGGGCCCCAAAGTCAGGACACATGACTGGCGGGCCCCAAAGTCAGGACACAGGGCGGGCGGGCCCCAAAGTCAGGACACAGGGCAGGCCCCACAGTCAGGACACAGGGCGGGCCCCACAGTCAGGACATGGGGCGGGCGGGCTCCACAGTCAGGATACGGGGCGGGCGGGCCCCACAGTCCGGACACGGGGCTAATCCCGGGGCAGGTGGCCCCACAGTCCAGACCTGGGGCTAGACCAGGGGCAGGCAGCCCACAGTCCAGACACGGGGTGGACGGGCCCCACTGTCCGGACGCGGAGCGGGCATGCCCCATAGTCCAGACCTGGGGCTAGACCCGGGGCAGGCGGCCCCACAGTTCAGACCTGAGGCTAGACCCGGGGCAGGCGGCCCACAGTCCGGACACGGGGTGGATGGGCCCCACAGTCCGGACACGGGGCAGGCATGCCCCACAGTCCAGACCTGGGGCTAGACCCGGAGCAGGCGGCCCACAGTCCAGACCTGGGGCTAGACTCGGAGCAGGCGACCCACAGTCCGGACACGGGGTGGACGGTCCCCACAGTCCGGACACGGGGGGGGTCCACAGTCCGGACATAAGGCGGGCGGGCCCCACAGTCCAGGCTCGGGGCTAGACCCGGAGCAGGCGGCCCCACAGTCCGGACACGGGGCGGCCGCAGTCCGGATATAGGGCGAGGCCCACAGTCTGGACTGGGAGCAGTCCAGACATAGGGTGGGCGGCCCCACATTTCAGACCAGGGGTGGGGGGCCCCACAGTCCAGTCCCGGGGCGGGTGGCCCCACAGTCCGGACCCGGGGCAAGCAGAGGATCCCACAGTCCGGACCAGGGGCGGGCGAGGGGCCCCACAGTCTGGAATCGGGGCGGGCGTCGGGCCCCACAGTCCGGGCCTGGGGCTAGACCCGGAGCAGGCGGCCCCACAGTCCGGACACGGGGCGGCCGCAGTCCGGATATAGGGCGAGGCCCACAGTCTGGACAGGGAGCAGTCCAGACATAGGGTGTGCGGGCCCCACAGTCCAGGCTCGGGGCTAGACCCGGGGCAGCCGGCCCCACATTTCAGACCAGGGGCGGGGGGCCCCACAGTCCAGGCTCGGGGTGGACGGGCCCCACTGTCCGGACACGGGGTTAGTCCCGGGGCAGGCGGCCCCACAGTCCAGACCCGGGGAAGGCGGCCCCACAGTCCGGACACAGGGTGGACGAGCCCTACAGTCCGGACACGGGGCAGCCGCAGTCCGGACATAGGGTGTGCGGGCCGCACAGTTCAGGCTCGGGGCCAGACCCGGGGCAACCGGCCCCACAGTCCAGACTCGGGGCGGGCGGGGGGCCCCACAGTCCGTACACGGGGCGGGCGGGCCCCACAGTCCGTACCCGGGGCTGGCGGGTGGCTCCACAGTCCAGACCTGGGGCTAGACTCGGGGCGGGCGGCCCCACCGTCCAGACCTGGGGCTAGATCCGAAGTCAGTACACGGGGCGGACGGGCCCACACTCCAGACACTAGGCGGCCGCAGTCCGGATATAGGGCGGACGGGCCGCACAGTCCAGGCTCGGGGCTAGACCCGGGGCAGACGGGCCGCACAGTCCAGGCTCGGGGCTAGGCTCGGGGCGGACGGGCCCCACAGCCCAGGCTCGGGGCGGATGGGCCCCACAGCCCTGGCTCGGGGCGGACGGGCCCCACAGTCCAGGCTCGGGCCCCACAGTCCATGCTCGGGGTGGACTGGCCCCACAGTCCAGGCTCGGGGCGGACGGGCCCCACAGTCCAGGCTCGGAGCGGATGGGCCTCCCTTTCCCGCTCGGGGCGGGCGTGCCCCACAGTCCAGGCTCGGGGCTAGTCCCGGGGCAGGTGACCCCACAGTCGAGACCTGGGGCTAGACCCGGGGCAGGCGGCCCCAAGTCAGGACACGGGGCGGATGGGCCCCACAGTCTGGACTCGGGGCGGGCGAGCCCTACAGTCAGGACACGTGGCGGGCGGGTCCCACAGGCCGGACACGGGGCTAATCCCGGGACAGGCGGCTTCACAGTCCAGACCTGGGGCTAGACCCGGGGCAGGCGGCCCACAGTCCGGACAAGGGGTGGACGGGCCCCACAGTCCGGATACGGGGCGGGCATGCCCCACAGTCCAGACCTAGGGCTAGACCCGGAGCAGGCGGCCCACAGTCCGGACACGGTGTGGACGGTCCCCACAGTCCAGACACGGGAGGGGCACAGTCCGGACATAAGGCGGGCGGGCCCCACAGTCCAGGCTCGGGGCTAGACCCGGGGGCAGTCGGCCCCACAGTCCAGACCCGGGGCAAGCGGGGGATCCCACAGTCGGGACCCGGGTCAGGCGAGGGGCCCCACAGTCTGGAATCAGGGCGGGCGGGGGGCCCCACAGTCCGGACCTGGGGCTAGACCCGGGGCAGGCGGCCCCACAGTCCGGACACGGGGCGGTCGCAGTCCGGATATAGGGCGGGCCCCACAGTCCAGGCTCGGGGCTAGACCCGGGACGGATGGGCCCCACAGTCCAGGCTCAGGGCGGACAGGCCCCACAGTCCATCCTCGCTGCGGACGGGCCCCGCAATCCAGGCTCGGGGCGGACGGGCCCCACAGTCCAGGCTCGGGGCGGACGGGCCCCACAGACCAGGCTCGGGGCGGACGGGCTCCACAGTCCAGGCTCGGGGCGGACGGGCCCCACAGTCCAGGCTCGGGGCGGACGGGCCCCACAGTCCAGGCTCGGGGCGGACGGGCCCCACAGTCCAGGCTCGGGGCGGACGGGCCCCACAGTCCAGGCTCGGGGCTGACGGGCCCCACAGTCCAGGCTCGGGGCTGACGGGCCCCACAGTCCAGGCTCGGGGCGGACGGGCCCCACAGTCCACTCTCGGGCCCCACAGTCCATGCTCGGGGTGGACTGGCCCCACAGTCCATGCTCGGGGTGGACTGGCCCCACAGTCCAGGCTCGGGGCGGACGGGCCCCACAGTCCAGGCTCGGAGCGGATGGGCCTCCCTTTCCCGCTCGGGGCGGGCGTGCCCCACAGTCCAGGCTCGGGGCTAGTCCCGGGGCAGGTGGCCCCACAGTCGAGACCTGGGGCTAGACCCGGGGCAGGCGGCCCCAAGTCAGGACACGGGGCGGATGGGCCCCACAGTCTGGACTCGGGGCGGGCGAGCCCTACAGTCAGGACACGTGGCGGGCGGGCCCCACAGGCCGGACACGGGGCTAATCCCGGGACAGGCGGCTTCACAGTCCAGACCTGGGGCTAGACCTGGGGCAGGCGGCCCACAGTCCGGACAAGGGGTGGACGGGCCCCACAGTCCGGATACGGGGCGGGCATGCCCCACAGTCCAGACCTAGGGCTAGACACGGAGCTGGCGGCCCACAGTCCGGACACGGGGTGGACGGTCCCCACAGGCCAGACACGGGAGGGGCACAGTCCGGACATAAGGCGGGCGGGCCCCACAGTCCAGGCTCAGGGCTAGACCCGGGGGCAGTCGGCCCCACAGTCCAGACCCGGGGCAAGCGGGGGATCCCACAGTCTGGACCCGGGGCAGGCGAGGGGCCCCACAGTCTGGAATCAGGGCGGGCGGGGGGCCCCACAGTCCGGACCTGGGGCTAGATCCGGGGCAGGCGGCCCCACAGTCCGGACACGGGGCGGCCGCAGTCCGGATATAGGGCGGGCCCCACAGTCCAGGCTCGGGGCTAGACCCGGGACGGATGGGCCCCACAGTCCAGGCTCAGGGCGGACAGGCCCCACAGTCCATCCTCGCTGCGGACGGGCCCCGCAGTCCAGGCTCAGGTCGGACGGGCCCCACAGTCCAGGCTCGGGGCGGACGGGCCCCACAGTCCAGGCTCGGGGCGGACGGGCCCCACAGTCCAGGCTCGGGGCGGACGGGCCCCACAGTCCAGGCTCGGGGCGGACGGGCCCCACAGTCCAGGCTCGGGGCGGACGGGCCCCACAGTCCAGGCTCGGAGCGGACGGGCCCCACAGTCCAGGCTCGGGGCGGACGGGCCCCACAGTCCAGGCTCGGGGCGGACGGGCCCCACAGTCCAGGCTCGGGGCGGACGGGCCCCACAGTCCAGGCTCGGGGCGGACGGGCCCCACAGTCCAGACTCGGGGCGGACGGGCCCCACAGTCCAGGCTCGGGGCGACGGGCCCCACAGTCCAGGCTCGGGGCGGACGGGCCCCACAGTCCAGGCTCGGGGCGGACGGGCCCCAGAGTCCAGGCTCGGGGCGGACGGGCCCCAGAGTCCAGGCTCGGGGCGGACGGGCCCCACAGTCCAGGCTCGGGGCGGCCACAGTCCGGACATAGGGTGGGCGGGCCACACATTCCAGGTTCGGGGCTAGACCCGGGGCAACTGGCCCCACAGTACTGACATGGGGCGGACATGCCCCACAGTCCGGACACGGGGTGGACGAGCCCTACAGTCTGGACACGGGGCGGCCACAGTCCGGACATAGGGTGGGCGGGCCGCACATTCCAGGTTCGGGGCTAGACCCGGGGCAACCGGCCCCACAGTCCGGACACGGGGCGGCCGCAGTCCGGATATAGGGCGGGCCCCACAATCCAGGCTCGGGGCTAGACCCGGGACAGGCGGGCCCCACAATCCAGGCTCGGAGCGGATGGGCCCCGCAGTCTAGGCTCGGAGCGGACGGGCACCACAGTCCAGGCTCGGAGCGGACGGGCCCCACAGTCCGGACACGGGGCTAGTACCAGGGCTGGCGGCCCCACAGTCCAGACCTGAGGCTAGACCATGGGCAGGTGGCCCCACAGTCCAGACACGGGGAGGATGGGCCCCACAGTCCTGACACGGGCTTGACATGCCCCACAGTCCAGACCTGGAGCTAGACCCGGGGCAGGCAGCCCCAAAGTCCGGACATGGGGTGGACGAGCCCCACAGTCCGGACACGGGGCGGCCACAGTCCGGACATAGGGTGGGCCCCACAGTCCAGGCTCGGGGCTAGACCCGGGGCAGCCGGCCCCACAGTTCAGACCCGTGGCGGGTGGGGGGCCCCACAGTCCGTGCCCGGGGCTGACGCGGGGGCCCACAGTCCAGACCTGGGGCTAGACTCGGGGCGGGCGGGGGGCCCCACCATCCGGACCTGGGGTGGGGGGCCCCACAGTCCAGTTCAGGGGCTAGACCCAATGCAGGCGGCCCCACAGTCCGGACACGGGGTGGACGGGCCCCACAGTCCAGGCTCGGGGTGGACGGGCCCCACAGTCCAGGCTCGGGGCGGACGGGCCCCACAGTCCAGGCTCGGGGCGGATGGGCCCCACAGTCCAGGCTCGGGGCGGACGGGCCCCACAGTCCAGGCTCGGGGCGGACGGGCCCCCCTTTCCCGCTCGGGGCGGGCGTGCCAGATGCAGTGCGGCCACAGTCCGTACATAGGGCGGGCCCCACAGTCCAGGCTCGGGGCGGACGGGCCCCACAGTCCAGGCTCGGGGCGGACGGGCCCCACAGTCCAGGCTCGGGGCGGACGGGCCCCACAGTCCAGGCTCGGGGCGGACGGGCCCCACAGTCCAGACTCGGGGCGGACGGGCCCCCCTTTCCCGCTCGGGGCGGGCGTGCCACACAGTCCAGGCTCGGGGTGGACTGGCCCCACAGTCCATGCTCGGGGTGGACTGGCCCCACAGTCCATGCTCGGGGTGGACTGGCCCCACAGTCCAGGCTCGGGGCGGATGGGCCTCCCTTTCCCGCTCGGGGCGGGCGTGCCCCACAGTCCAGGCTCAGGGCTAGTCCCGGGGCAGGTGGCCCCACAGTCGAGACATGGGGCTAGACCCGGGGCAGGCGGCCCCAAGTCAGTACACGGGGCGGGCGAGCCGTACAGTCAGGACACGTGGCGGGCGGGCCCCACAGGCCGGACACGGGGCTAATCCCGGGACAGGCGGCTTCACAGTCCAGACCTGGGGCTAGACCCGGGGCAGGCGGCCCACAGTCCGGACAAGGGGTGGACGGGCCCCACAGTCCGGATACGGGGCGGGCATGCCCCACAGTCCAGACCTAGGGCTAGACCCGGAGCTGGCGGCCCACAGTCCGGACACGGGGTGGACGGTCCCCACAGTCCAGACACGGGAGGGGCACAGTCCGGACATAAGGCGGGCGGGCCCCACAGTCCAGGCTCGGGGCTAGACCCGGGGGCAGTCGGCCCCACAGTCCAGCCTCGGGACAAGCCGGGGATCGCACAGTCTGGACCCGGGGCAGGCGAGGGGCCCCACAGTCTGGAATCAGGGCGGGCGGGGGGCCCCACAGTCCGGACCTGGGGCTAGACCCGGGGCAGGCGGCCCCACAGTCCGGACACGGGGCGGCCGCAGTCCGGATATAGGGCGGGCCCCACAGTCCAGGCTCGGGGCTAGACCCGGGACGGATGGGCCCCACAGTCCAGGCTCAGGGCGGACAGGCCCCACAGTCCATCCTCGGTGCGGACGGGCCCCGCAGTCCAGGCTCAGGTCGGACGGGCCCCACAGTCCAGACTCGGGGCGGACGGGCCCCAGAGTCCAGGCTCTGGGCGGACGGGCCCCACAGTCCAGGCTCGGGGCGGACGGGCCCCACAGTCCAGGCTCGGGGCGGACGGGCCCCACAGTCCGGACACGGGGCGGCCACAGTCCGGACATAGGGTGGGCGGGCCACACATTCCAGGTTCGGGGCTAGACCCGGGGCAACTGGCCCCACAGTACTGACATGGGGCGGACATGCCCCACAGTCCGGACACGGGGTGGACGAGCCCTACAGTCCGGACACGGGGCGGCCACAGTCCGGACATAGGGTGGGCGGGCCGCACATTCCAGGTTCGGGGCTAGACCCGGGGCAACCGGCCCCACAGTCCGGACACGGGGCGGCCGCAGTCCGGATATAGGGCGGGCCCCACAGTCCAGGCTCGGGGCTAGACCCGGGACAGGCGGGCCCCACAATCCAGGCTCGGAGCGGACGGGCCCCGCAGTCTAGGCTCGGAGCGGACGGGCACCACAGTCCAGGCTCGGAGCGGACGGGCCCCACAGTCCGGACACGGGGCTAGTACCAGGGCTGGCGGCCCCACAGTCCAGACCTGAGGCTAGACCATGGGCAGGTGGCCCCACAGTCCAGACACGGGGAGGATGGGCCCCACAGTCCTGACACGGGCTTGACATGCCCCACAGTCCAGACCTGGAGCTAGACCCGGGGCAGGCAGCCCCAAAGTCCGGACATGGGGTGGACGAGCCCCACAGTCCGGACACGGGGCGGCCACAGTCCGGACATAGGGTGGGCCCCACAGTCCAGGCTCGGGGCTAGACCCGGGGCAGCCGGCCCCACAGTTCAGACCCGTGGCGGGTGGGGGGCCCCACAGTCCGTGCCCGGGGCTGACGCGGGGGCCCACAGTCCAGACCTGGGGCTAGACTCGGGGCGGGCGGGGGGCCCCACCATCCGGACCTGGGGTGGGGGGCCCCACAGTCCAGTTCAGGGGCTAGACCCAATGCAGGCGGCCCCACAGTCCGGACACGGGGTGGACGGGCCCCACAGTCCAGGCTCGGGGCGGACGGGCCCCACAGTCCAGGCTCGGGGCGGACGGGCCCCACAGTCCAGGCTCGGGGCGGACGGGCCCCACAGTCCAGGCTCGGGGCGGAAGGGCCCCACAGTCCAGGCTCGGGGCGGACGGGCCCCACAGTCCAGGCTCGGGGCGGACGGGCCCCCCTTTCCCGCTCGGGGCGGGCGTGCCAGATGCAGTGCGGCCACAGTCCGTACATAGGGCGGGCCCCACAGTCCAGGCTCGGGGCGGACAGGCCCCACAGTCCAGGCTCGGGGCGGACGGGCCCCACAGTCCAGGCTCGGGGCGGACGGGCCCCACAGTCCAGGCTCGGGGCGGATGGGCCCCACAGTCCAGGCTCGGGGCGGACGGGCCCCACAGTCCAGGCTCGGGGCGGACGGGCCCCCCTTTCCCGCTCGGGGCGGGCGTGCCACACAGTCCAGGCTCGGGGTGGACTGGCCCCACAGTCCATGCTCGGGGTGGACTGGCCCCACAGTCCATGCTCGGGGTGGACTGGCCCCACAGTCCAGGCTCGGGGCGGACGGGCCCCACAGTCCAGGCTCGGAGCGGATGGGCCTCCCTTTCCCGCTCGGGGCGGGCGTGCCCCACAGTCCAGGCTCGGGGCTAGTCCCGGGGCAGGTGGCCCCACAGTCGAGACCTGGGGCTAGACCCGGGGCAGGCGGCCCCAAGTCAGGACACGGGGCGGGCGAGCCGTACAGTCAGGACACGTGGCGGGCGGGCCCCACAGGCCGGACACGGGGCTAATCCCGGGACAGGCGGCTTCACAGTCCAGACCTGGGTCTAGACCCGGGGCAGGCGGCCCACAGTCCGGACAAGGGGTGGACGGGCCCCACAGTCTGGATACGGGGCGGGCATGCCCCACAGTCCAGACCTAGGGCTAGACCCGGAGCTGGCGGCCCACAGTCCGGACACGGGGTGGACGGTCCCCACAGTCCAGACACGGGAGGGGCACAGTCCGGACATAAGGCGGGCGGGCCCCACAGTCCAGGCTCGGGGCTAGACCCGGGGGCAGTCGGCCCCACAGTCCAGCCTCGGGGCAAGCGGGGGATCCCACAGTCTGGACCCGGGGCAGGCGAGGGGCCCCACAGTCTGGAATCAGGGCGGGCGGGGGGCCCCACAGTCCGGACCTGGGGCTAGACCCGGGGCAGGCGGCCCCACAGTCCGGACACGGGGCGGCCACAGTCCGGATATAGGGCGGGCCCCACAGTCCAGGCTCGGGGCTAGACCCGGGACGGATGGGCCCCACAGTCCAGGCTCAGGGCGAACAGGCCCCACAGTCCATCCTCGCTGCGGACGGGCCCCGCAGTCCAGGCTCAGGTCGGACGGGCCCCACAGTCCAGGCTCGGGGCGGACGGGCCCCACAGTCCAGGCTCTGGGCGGACGGGCCCCACAGTCCAGGCTCTGGGCGGACGGGCCCCACAGTCCAGGCTCTGGGCGGACGGGCCCCACAGTCCAGGCTCGGGGCGGACGGGCCCCACAGCCCGGACACGGGGTGGACGAGCCCTACAGTCTGGACGCGGGGCGGCCACAGTCCGGACATAGGGTGGGCGGGCCGCACATTCCAGGTTCGGGGCTAGACCCGGGGCAACCGGCCCCACAGTCCGGACATGGGGCGGCCATAGTCCGGATATAGGGCGGGCCCCACAGTCCAGGCTCGGGGCTAGACCCGGGACAGGCGGGCCCCACAATCCAGGCTCGGAGCGGACGGGCCCCGCAGTCTAGGCTCGGAGCGGACGGGCACCACAGTCCAGGCTCAGAGCGGACAGGCCCCACAGTCCGGACACGGGGCTAGTACCAGGGCTGGCGGCCCCACAGTCCAGACCTGAGGATAGACCATGGGCAGGTGGCCCCACAGTCCAGACACGGGGAGGATGGGCCCCACAGTCCTGACACGGGCTTGACATGCCCCACAGTCCAGACCTGGAGCTAGACCCGGGGCAGGCAGCCCCAAAGTCCGGACACGGGGTGGACGAGCCCCACAGTCCGGACACGGGGCGGCCACAGTCCGGACATAGGGTGGGCCCCACAGTCCAGGCTCGGGGCTAGACCCGGGGCAGCCGGCCCCACAGTTCAGACCCGGGGCGGGTGGGGGGCCCACAGTCCAGACCTGGGGCTAGACTCGGGGCGGGCGGGGAGCCCCACCATCCGGACCTGGGGTGGGGGGCCCCACAGTCCAGTCCAGGGGCTAGACCCAATGCAGGCGGCCCCACAGTCCGGACACGGGGTGGACGGGCCCCACAGTCCAGATGCAGTGCGGCCACAGTCCGTACATAGGGCGGGCCCCACAGTCCAGGCTCGGGGCGGACCGGCCCCACAGTCCAGGCTCGGGGCGGACGGGCCCCACAGTCCAGGCTCGGGGCGGATGGGCCCCACAGTCCAGGCTCGGGGCGGACGGGCCCCACAGTCCAGGCTCGGGGCGGACGGGCCCCCCTTTCCCGCTCGGGGCGGGCGTTCCACACAGTCCAGGCTCGGGGCGTGCGGTGCCCACAGTCAGGACACGGGACGGGCGGGCTCCACAGTCAGGACACGGGGCGGGCGGGCCCCACAGTCCGGACACGGAGCTAATCCCGGGGCAGGCGGCCCCACAGTCTAGACCTGGGGCTAGACCCGGGGCAGGCGGCCCACAGTCCGGGCAGGCGGCCCACTGTCCGGACACGGGGTGGACGGGCTCCACAGTCCGGACACGGGGCGGGCATGCCCCACAGTCCAGACCTGGGGCTAGACACGGAGCAGGCGGCCCACAGTCCGGACACGGGGTGGACGGTCCCACAGTCCGGACACGGGGGGGACCACAGTCCGGACATAAGGCGGGCGGGCCCCACAGTCCAGGCTCGGGGCTAGACCCGGGGGCAGTCGGCCCCACAGTCAGGACACAGGGCGGGCTGGCCCCACAGTCAGGACACTCTGCGGGCGAGCCCTACAGTAAGGACACGGGGCGAACGGGCCCCACAGTCAAGACACGGGGTGGGCGGGCACCCATAGTTAGGACACGGTGCTAGTCCTGGGGCAGGCGGCCCAACAGTCCAGACCTGCGGCTAGACCCGGGGCTGGCGGCCGCAAAGTCCGGACACGGGTCGGACGGGCCCCACAGTCCTGACACGGGGCGGGCATGCCCCACAGTCCAGAGTTGGGGCTAGACCCGGGGCAGGCAGCCCCACAGTCCGGACACGGGGTGGACGGGCCCCACAGTACGGACACGAGGCGGCCACAGTCCGGACATAGGGCGGGCGGTCCCCACAGTCCAGGCTCGGGGCTAGACCCGGGGGCAACCGGCCCCACAGTCCAGGCTCGGGGCGGACGGGCCCCACAGTCAGGACACAGTGTGGGCGGGCCCATAGTTAGGACACGGGGCGGGACCCACAGTCCGGGGACAGGGCTTGTCTCGGGACAGGCGGCCCCACAGTCCGGACACAGGGCGGACAGGCCCCACAGTCCTGACACGGGGTGGGCATGCCCCACAGTCCAGACCTGGGGCTAGACCCGGTGCAGGCGGCCCCACAGTCCAGACACGGGGCGGCCACAGTACGGACATAGGGCGGGCGGGCCCCACAGTCTAGGCTCGGGGCTAGACCCGAGGGCAGCCGGCCCCACAGTCCAGACCCTGGGCGGACGGGGGGCCCCACAGTCCAGGCTCGGGGCGGACAGGCCCCACAGTCCACGCTCGGGCCCCACAGTCCAATCTCGGGTTGGACGGACCCCACAGTCCAGGCTCGGGGCGGATGGTCCCCACAGTCCAGGCTCGGGGTGGACGGGCCCCCCTTTCCCGCTCGGGTCGGGCGTGCCCCACAGTCCAGGCTCGGGGCGAGCGTGCCCCACAGTTCGGACACGAGGCTTGTCCCGGGACTGGTGGCCCCACAGTCCAGACCTGGGACTAGACCCGGGGCAGGCGGCCCCAAAGTTCTGACTCGGGGCGGATGGGCCCCACAGTCTGGAGTTTGGGCGGGCGAGCCCCAAAGTCAGGACACGGGGCGGGCGGGCTCCACAGTCAGGACACTGGGCGGGCAGGCCCAACAGTCTGGATACGGGGTGGGCGGGCCTCACAGTCAGGACACGGGGCGGGCGGGCCCATAGTTAGGACAAGGGGCGGACGGGCCCCACAGTCCTGACACGGGGTGGGCATGCCCCACAGTCCAGACCTGGGGCTAGACCCGGGGCAGGCGACCTCACAGTCCGGACATGGGGCGGCCACAGTACGGACAGAGGGCGGACGGGCCCCACAGTCCAGGCTCGGGGCGGACAGGCCCCACCGGCCACGCTCGGGGCGGACGGGCCCCACAGCCCACGTTCTGGCCCCACAGTCCACGCTCGGGGGCGGATGGGCCCCACAGTTCACGCTCGAGGCGGTCGGGCCCCACAGTCCACGCTCGGGCCCCACAGTCCAGGCTCGGGGCAGACGGGCCCCAAACTCCAGGCTCGGGGCGGACGGGCCCCACAGTCCAGGCTCGGGGCGGACGGGCCCCACAGTCCAGGCTCGGGGCGGACGGGCCCCACAGTCCAGGCTCGGGGCGGACGGGCCCCACAGTCAAGGCTCGGGGCGGACGGGCCCCACAGTCAAGGCTCGGGGCGGACGGGCCCCACAGTCCAGGCTCGGGGTGGACGGGCCCCACAGTCCAGGCTCGGGGCGGACGGACCCCACAGTCTAGGCTCGGGGCGGACGGACCCCACAGTCCAGACACGGGGATAGTCCCGGGGCAGGCGGCCCCACAGTCCAGACCTGGGGTTAGACCCAGGGCAGGCGGCCCCAAAGTCCAGACACAGGGCGGATGGGCCCCACAGTCCAGACCCAGGGCAGGCGGCCCAACAGTCCAGACCCAGGGCGGGCGGACCAACAGTCCAGACCCTGGGCGGGCGGCCCAACAGTCCAGACACTGGGCGGGCGGCCCAACAGTCCAGACCCAGGGCGGGCGGCCCAACAGTCCAGACCCAGGGCGGGCGGCCCAACAGTCCAGACCCGAGGCGGGCGGCCCAACAGTCCAGACCCGAGGCGAGCGGCCCACCAGTCCAGAACCAAGGTGGGCGGCCCAACAGTCCAGATCTGAGTCGGGCGGCCCAACAGTCCAGACATGGGGCCAGACCCGAGGAGGGTGGCCAATTGGTGCAACATGTGCAGTTCCACAGGGACCCAAGATGTAAAGGGGCCACCACCACCTCCTAATCAGGTGAATTGTGCATTATGATGAGCTATGCCAATATACTGATAGAGGGGAACTGTCCAGACCCGAGGCGGGCGGCCCAACTGTCCAGACCCGAAGTGGGAGGTCCAACAGTCCAGACTCAAGGCGGGAAGTCCCACAGTCCAGACACGAAGCCAGGCCCGAGGTGGGCGGCCCAACAGTCCAGACACGGGGCCATGCCCAAGGCGGCCCGCCCAACAGTTCAGACACGGGGCTAGATATACTGTTCTGATAGAGGGGCCCTCTTCTGGCTGTGTCTGCCCCTGACGTACAGATATACAGCAATATGTAGCAGGAGAGACAAGATCCAGGGAGATATCCGATCGCCAGAACTGGGGTCAGGAAGGAATTTTTTTCCCCCCTAGGGGGTTTTCTTCGCCTTCCTCTGGATCTTTGGTTCCAGTGGCTCTCATCAGGTCTGCACTATCCGCAGCAAGTTCTGTAGTCTCTATCGGGCCTGACCTGAGAGTCATTGTGAACTTTAATTTATTAAAGGGCCAGTAATATTTTTATTACAATGTGGCTTATTGCTATTCCAATAAAAAAATTAATAATAATATATTGTGTTGTGTGTTTTATTTGTGTGGACTTCACCCTACAGAAACAATGATGAGAGTGAATGCTGACGCTCAATATTCCAGAACTAGAACCAGACTTGGCTCATCCGGCATATAATAAAGTGTCTGTCTCATCTGCTGTATACATGATGGCAGCTGCTGCAGGACCAGGGAGTATAGAGGGTGCTACATACAGGAGCATCTCACAAAATTAGAATATCATCAAAAAGTTAATTTCAGTTCTTCAATATAAAAAGTCAAAGTCATATATTATATAGAGTCATTACAAACAGAGTGATCTATTTCAAGTGTTTATTTCTGTTAATGTTGATGGTTATGGCTTACAGCCAATGAAAACACAACCGTCATTATCTCAGTAAACTTAAATAATTAACAAAAAACACCTGCAAAGGCTTCCTAAGCATTTAAAAAGTCCCTTAGTCTGTTTCAGTAGGCTCCGCAATCATGGGGAAGACTGTTGACTTGACAGATGTCCAGAAGGCAGTCATTGACACACTCCACAAGGTCCCAGAGTTCCAATTTTAATTTGTTTCATTTCATTTGTTTAGCTGCTGGAGGTCTAGTGTGAAGTTTCCACCATCAGTGATGGTTTGGGGAGCCATGTCATCTGCTGGTGTAGGTCCACTGTGTTTTATCAAGACCAAAGTCAGCGCAGCCGCCTACCAGGAAATTTTAGAGCACTTCATGCTTCCCTCTGCAGACAAACTTTTGGAGATGGAAATGTCATTTTCCAGCAGGACTTGGCCCCTGTCCACACTGCCAAAAGTACCAATACCTGGTTTACACAACAGTATCACTGTGCTTGATTGGCAGCAAACTCACCTGACCTTAACCCCATAGAGAATCTATTATAGAGAATCTATGGGGTATTGTCAAGAGAAAGATGAGAGACACCAGACCCAACAATGCAGACGAGCTGAAGGCTTCTATCAAAGCCACCTGGGCTTCCATAACCCCTCAGCAGTGCCACAGGCTGATCGCCTCCATGCCACACCGCATTGATGCAGTAATTGATGCAAAAGGAGCCCCGACCAGGTATTGAGTGCATTTACTGAATATACATTTCAATAGGCCAATATTTCGGATTTTAAAATAATTTTTCAAGCTGTTATAAAGTATTCTAAATTACTGAGATAATGACTTTTGTGTTTTCATTGGCTGTAAGCCATAATCATCAACATTAACAGAAATAAACACTTGAAATAGATCCCTCTGTGTGTAATGACGCTATATAATATAGGAGTTTCACTTTTTGTATTGAGGAACTGAAATAAAGTAACTTTTTGATAATATTCTAGTTTTGTGAGATGCACCTGTAATAGAGCAGGTCACATATAACTCCAGCCCAAGTTACATCACCAGTGTTTTGGGGGTCGGTCTCTGTGATGGGGGCACTTATATTGTATTGGTCCTATAAAACACACTACCTGAAAGACTGATGACCAGATCACAGCAAAGCAGAATGCAGGAAACCCAGGAAAATGGCTAAATAGGTGTCACAGGGTGCAATAAGTAGCCATGGGCCCCAAGACAAAACTAGGGCCTCACTCAGAAATGAACACAATAGCCCATTTACCAAGGCTGGCTATAGGGAGGAAAGCAGATACTTGGAGGGATTTGTGCCAAATTTTCCACCTATTTATTAGAACGAAGAAAATAGTGTTACAGGGTCAGGATAGGGTTAAAAATCTTGTGAGTTTATTTGTAGTAAAAAATATATAAAAACATCACCATAGGTCGCGATCCTAACCAGAATAATGTTTAACCGCAAATGCGTTTCCGACTTGCATCTATAGTTATTGCAATAGGATAGGACAGATACACAATTCCAGTTAAAGGGAATCTGTCAGAAGGTTTTGCTACGTAATCCGAGATCAGCATGATGTAGGGGCAGAGAGCCTGATTCCAGCGATGTATCACTTACTAGACTGCTTGGTGCAGTTTTGATAGAATCCCTGCTTTCTCTGTTGTAAATGAAGCAGTGCTCAGAATGTTAAGCCCTGTGTAACCCCGCCCACGCGGGCAGATTCCTGTGTACAAACTGCAAATCAGTGGTGAGGGCGGGGTTACACAGATTAGCCTGACTAGCCTGTACCTGAGACCTAGTCAGGCAGTGATCATCTCCTGTTGATAAAACATGGATTGTATTGAAACTACAACACACAGCCTAATAAGTGACACATCCCTGGAATCAGGATATCTTGCTCTACATCATGCTGCTCTCAGATTAAGTAGCAAAAATCTGCTGACAGATTCCCTTTAATAAAGTACATGTCCTGTTTTGTATCTCCCAGAGCAATGTCATCAGTGTCGCTCACCACCAATGCAGATGTGAGTGGCGCCGGACAACCTCTTTATGTCAAATAATTACCTGCAGAGCTGGCATCCATCTGAGGAGATGTAACATATCTGCCTGACAGGTGGGTGGAGATGAATTGGTTGATATATCCCACTCTTAGTCCACTTGGCTAAAAAGATGATTTACATCCAGGGAAGAGGGACAGAGGGGCAGGAACACAAGAAAAGCAACGCCGTATTCAGAACAGGGGCATTTACACCAGGTAAAAAATTACATCGTTATGGAAAGTGACAGGTTCTCTTTAAAGGGATTTCAGAAGACTGAGAACACCTACAACACCTGAAATGGGTGACCCACATCTCTGGTTCACTCTATTATGACCGGCTATTAATGGAAAAAGTATGGAAATGGGACCAGTCGTGTGCAGGGTCCTCACATACAAAGGTTGAAAAAAAGATGATGGGGCTGGTATCTACTATAGACAAGTTGTGGGGCCGCACATCAACTAGTCCATAAACCTCCTGCAATCAGCAGCAAACCAAAGACAAGTGCGAAGCATCATGCTCCGTGTGCATTACCTAATTCCCTATTAGTTATTAATTTGTGGGGATAATTTGGGACATTAATTTGACTGCTGGTTCTATTAGCTCAATAGGTCCACAGGAATCCTTGATTAGTTTAGGAAAGGGCATCCACTATGGTTACTGGACACATGAAGTCCCCCACAACCACCATACCCATACACAATAGATACAAGGTAGAAAGTCTTGCCCTGTTGAACACTACACCTGACTTGAGGCCACCACCTCTTGGTTGTCCAATGTTCTTGCTTCTCTAGGGCTCTTCCCAGATATTCATTATACCAGCTCCCCAGAATACCAAAGCTAGGGTGGGTGACCGCAAGCCCTGGTGGTGGTCATAACTGCGGCCACCCAGGGGCAATACTCCATAACAACAATCCCCTGAGGTGGTGTAGGATGTAAGGACCTATTCACACTACATTCAGCGCTGCATTCAGGTCTTTACACAAGGCTTACAACTGAATCCCTGAAATACAGGATTGTGCTGTCTGAAATGAGACATCTGAAAGCAGAGCAAATGGAGCCTGAAGATTCATACTTTAGGCTCGGTTTGCCTTTGTTCAAATCAATGGAAAAAATCCCCATCTCTACATGTCTGACAGCCATTCCATTCCAGCGTCAGTTGAATTCCAACCACAGTCCACCTCATTCTACTTAATGTGCTTCTGATTAGGTGATCACCTGAACCAAATCTTATGTAACCAGGGAAAGGATAAAAAACACTGCTGTTTTCTTCACAATCCTCTTGCAATAGGACAAGCTGGATGGCAAAACAAGTGCTAGGAATAGCCCAAAAGTAATTTGAATGAAAAACTAACTTTTAACCATGCCAAAGGAGTTGAAAAGTCTTGAGTGAGGAAAAGAAGGGCTCAATTATGGCTTCACTAGCAGAGGGATACAGTGAGCGTCATGTTGCCTCCATCCTTAAAATTTCAAAGACGGCAGTCCATTACAACAAGGTCAAGCAGCAGACATTGGGGACAACAAAGCTACAGACCGGCAGAGGGCGAAAGCGACTCTCCACTGACCGGGATGACCGTCATCTTATTCGAATGTCACTCAGCAACCGCAGGATGACATCAAGTGACCTACAGAAGGAATGGCAAATGGCAGCTGAGGTGAAGTGCACGGCAAGAACAGTTCATAACTGGCTCCTAGAGACCTCAAGTCATGTAAAGCTAGAAAAAAGCCTTTCATCAATGAGAAGCAAAGGAGAGCCAGGCTGAAGTTTGCCAAAGACCATAAGGATTGGACCATAGAGGACTGGAGTAAGGTAATCTTCTCTGATGAGTATAATTTTCAGCTTTGCCCAACACCTGGTCTTCTAATGGTTAGATGGAGACCTGGAGAGGCATACAAGCCACAGTGTCTTGCACCACTGTGAAATTTGGTGGAGGATCGGTGATGATCTGGGGATGCTTCAGCAAAGCTGGAATTGGGCAGGTTAATCTTTGCGAAGGACGTATGAATCAAGCCGCATACAAGGTTATCCTTGAAAAAACACTTGCTTCCTTCTGCTCAGGCAATGTTCCCCAACTCTGAGGACTGTTTTTTCCAGCAGCACAATGCCCCATGCCACACAGCTAGGTCAATCAATGTGTGGATGAAGGAGCACCACATCAAGACCCTGTCATGGTCAGCCCAATCTCCAGACCTGAACCCTATTGAAAACCTCTGGAATATAATCAAGAGGTAGATGGATAGTCACAAGCCATCAAACAAAGAAGAACTTCTTAAATTTTTGTGCCAGGAGTGGCGTAAGGTCACCCAAAAGCAGCGTGAAAGACTGGTGGAAAGCAGCCAAGACGCATGAAAGCTGGGATTAAAAATCATGGTTATTCCACCAAATATTGATGTCTGAACTCTTCCCGAGTTAAAACATGAGTATTGTTGTTTCTAAATGAATAAGAACTTGTTTTCTTTGCAGTATTTGAGGTCTGACAGCACTGGTTCTCTGTTTCTCTGTTTCTTTTTTATTATTTTGACGATTTCTCATTTGCTGCAAATAAATACAAAATTTTTAGCTTTGAATTTCGGAGACATGTTGTCAGTAGTTTATAGAATAAAACAACAATGTACATTTTACTCAAAAATAGACCTATAAAGAGAAAAATCAGAGAAAATGAAAATGAGCTGTGTATATATAGATATATATAGATATATACACACACACATTATATACATACACACATATTATATACACACACACATATATATGTGGCGCCCCTGAGGGTTCGGTCACCACAGAGGTACTGCATCTCACCCAGAGGTGTGGTATCTCACTCTCAGGTAAGGAAGGAGTACAGCTCAGGACCCTAACACCTGCATTCATTACACCACATTTCCGGGGGACAGGGCGAGATTGCTCCTACGGGAGAGCACAGTCCCTGGTCCCTGGCTGGAGTGGGGGGAACCTAGTAAAGGGGTGTGGGTGGAGGACGTAGTTAAGGGGAGCACATAGAAGGAAGATATAAAAAGAGAAACCATCTTAGAAAGACAGATTAGTCTGAGGAGGAAAGTGCCAGGAGCAGAGGCTCTGTAGGAGCTCTTTTCCAGAGGCGGGCCTAGCCAGTGAGGCCCAAGGCTGAGAGGAAGAAGAGAAGGAGAGGAGAGGGGCGGCCACAGTCCGGACATAGGGTGGGCCCCACAGTCCAGGCTCGGGGCTAGACCCGGGGCAGCCGGCCCCACAGTTCAGACCCGGGGCGGGTGGGGGGCCCCACAGTCCGTGCCCGGGGCTGACGCGGGGGCCCACAGTCCAGACCTGGGGCTAGACTCGGGGCGGGCGGGGGGCCCCACCATCCGGACCTGGGGTGGGGGGCCCCACAGTCCAGTCCAGGTTCTAGACCCGATGCAGGCGGCCCCACAGTCCGGACACGGGGTGGACTGGCCCCACAGTCCAGATGCAGTGCGGCCACAGTCCGTACATAGGGCGGGCCCCACAGTCCAGGCTCGGGGCGGACGGGCCCCACAGTCCAGGCTCGGGGCGGACGGGCCCCACAGTCCAGGCTCGGGGCGGACGGGCCCCACAGTCCAGGCTCGGGGCGGACGGGCCCCACAGTCCAGGCTCGGGGCGGACGGGCCCCTCAGTCCAGGCTCGGGGCGGACGGGCCCCCTTTCCCGCTCGGGGCGGGCGTGCCACACAGTCCAGGCTCAGGGCGTGCGGTGCCCACAGTCAGGACACGGGACGGGCGGGCTCCACAGTCAGGACACGGGGCGGGCGGGCCCCACAGTCCGGACACGGAGCTAATCCCAGGGCAGGCGGCCCCACAGTCTAGACCTGGGGCTAGACCCGGGGCAGGCGGCCCACAGTCCGGGCAGGCGGCCCACTGTCCGGACACAGGGTGGACGGGCCCCACAGTCCGGACACGGGGCAGGCATGCCCCACAGTCCAGACCTGGGGCTAGACCCGGAGCAGGCGGCCCACAGTCCAGACACGGGGTGGACGGTCCCACAGTCCGGACACGGGGGGGGACCACAGTCTGGACATAAGGCGGGCGGGCCCCACAGTCCAGGCTCGGGGCTAGACCCGGGGGCAGTCGGCCCCACAGTTCTGACCCGGGGCGGGGGGCCCCACAGTCAGGACACAGGGCGGGCTGGCCCCACAGTCGGGACCATAGTTAGGACACGGTGCTAGTCCTGGGGCAGGCGGCCCAACAGTCCAGACCTGCGGCTAGACCCGAGGCTGGCGGCCGCAAAGTCCGAACACGGGTCGGACGGGCTCCACAGTCCTGACACGGGGCGGGCATGCCCCACAGTCCAGAGTTGGGGCTAGACCCGGGGCAGGCAGCCCCACAGTCCGGACACGGGGTGGACGGGCCCCACAATACGGACACGAGGCGGCCACAGTCCGGACATAGGGCGGGCGGTCCCCACAGTCCAGGCTCGGGGCTAGACCTGGGGGCAACCGGCCCCACAGTCCAGGCTCGGGGCGGACGGGCCCCACAGTCAGGACACAGTGTGGGCGGGCCTATAGTTAGGACATGGGGCGGGCCCCACAGTCCGGGGACTGGGCTTGTCCCGGGGCAGGCGGCCCCACAGTCCGGGGACTGGGCTTGTCCCGGGGCAGGCGGCCCCACAGTCCAGACACGGGGCGGACGGGCCCCACAGTCCTGACACGGGGTGGGCATGCCCCACAGTCCAGACCTGGGGCTAGACCTGGGGCAGGCGGCCCCACAGTCCAGACACGGGGCGGCCACAGTACGGACATAGGGCCGGCGGGCCCCACAGTCTAGGCTCGGGGCTAGACCCGGGGGCAGCCGGCCCCACAGTCCAGACCCTGGGCGGACGGGGGGCCCCACAGTCCAGGCTCGGGGCGGACAGGCCCCACAGTCCACGCTCGGGCCCCACAGTCCAATCTCGGGGTGGACGGGCCCCACAGTCCAGGCTCGGGGCGGATGGTCCCCACAGTCCAGGTTCGGGGCGGACGGGCCCCCCTTTCCCGCTCGGGTCGGGCGTGCCCCACAGTCCAGGCTCGGGGCGCGCGTGCCCCACAGTCCGGACACGGGGCTAGTCCCGGGACTGGTGGCCCCACAGTCCAGACCTGGGGCTAGACCCGGGGCAGGCGGCCCCAAAGTCCGGACTCGGGGCGGATGGACCCCACAGTCTGGAGTTGGGGCGGGCGAGCCCCAAAGTCAGGACACGGGGCGGGCGGGCTCCACAGTCAGGACACTGGGCGGGCAGGCCCAACAGTCTGTATACCGGGTGGGCGGGCCTCACAGTCAGGACACGGGGCGGGCGGGCCCATAGTTAGGACAAGGGGCGGACGGGCCCCACAGTCCTGACACGGGGTGGGCATGCCCCACAGTCCAGACCTGGGGCTAGACCCGGGGCAGGCAACCTCACAGTCCGGACATGGGGCGGCCACAATACGGACAGAGGGCGGACGGGCCCCACTGTCCAGGCTCGGGGCGGATGGGCCCCACCGTCCAGGCTCGGGGCGGACGGGCCCCACAGTCCACGATCTTGCCCCACAATCCACGCTCGGGGCGGATGGGCCCCACAGTTCACGCTCGAGGCGGTCGGGCCCCACAGTCCACGCTCGGGCCCCACAGTCCAGGCTCGGGGCAGACGGGCCCCAAACTCCAGGCTCGGGGCGGACGAGCCCCACAGTCCAGGCTCGGGGCGGACGGGCCCCACAGTCCAGGCTCGGGGCGGACGGGCCCCACAGTCCAGGCTCGGGGCGGACGGGCCCCACAGTCCAGGCTCGGGGCGGACGGGCCCCACAGTCAAGGCTTGGGGCGGACGGGCCCCACAGTCAAGGCTCGGAGCGGACGGGCCCCACAGTCCTGACACGGGGTGGGCATGCCCCACAGTCCAGACACGGGGATAGTCCCGGGGCAGGCGGCCCCACAGTCCAGACCTGGGGTTAGACCCAGGGCAGGCGGCCCCAAAGTCCAGACACAGGGCGGACGGGCCCCACAGTCCAGACCCAGGGCGGGCGGCCCAACAGTCCAGACCCAGGGCGGGCGGCCCAACAGTCCAGACCCAGGGCGGGCGGCCCAACAGTCCAGACCTAGGGCGGGCGGCCCAACAGTCCAGACATGGGGCCAGACCCGAGGAGGGTGGCCAATTGGTGCAACATGTGCAGTTCTACAGGGACCCAAGATGTAAAGGGGCCACCACCACCTCCTAATCAGGTGAATTGTGCATTATGATGAGCTATGCCAATATACTGATAGAGGGGAACTGTCCAGACCCGAGGCGGGCGGCCCAACTGTCCAGACCCGAAGTAGGAGGTCCAACAGTCCAGACTCAAGGCGGGAAGTCCCACAGTCCAGACACGAAGCCAGGCCCGAGGTGGGCGGCCCAACAGTCCAGACACGGGGCCATGCCCGAGGCGTCCCGCCCAACAGTTCAGACACGGGGCTAGATATACTGTTCTGATAGAGGGGCCCTCTTCTGGCTGTGTCCGCCCCTGACGTACAGATATACAGCAATATGCAGCAGGAGAGACAAGATCCAGGGAGATATCCGATCGCCAGAACTGGGGTCAGGAAGGAATTTTTTTCCCCCCTAGGGGGTTTTCTTCGCCTTCCTCTGGATCTTTGGTTCCAGTGGCTCTCATCAGGTCTGCACTATCCGCAGCAAGTTCTGTAGTCTCTATCGGGCCTGACCTGAGAGTCATTGTGAACTTTAATTTATTAAAGGACCAGTAATATTTTTATTACAATGTGGCTTATTGCTATTCCAATAAAAAAATTAATAATAATATATTGTGTTGTGTGTTTTATTTGTGTGGACTTCACCCTACAGAAACAATGATGAGAGTGAACGCTGACGCTCAATATTCCAGAACTAGAACCAGACTTGGCTCATCCGGCATATAATAAAGTGTCTGTCTCATCTGCTGTATACATGATGGCAGCTGCTGCAGGACCAGGGAGTATAGAGGGTGCTACATACAGGAGCATCTCACAAAATTAGAATATCATCAAAAAGTTAATTTCAGTTCTTCAATATAAAAAGTCAAAGTCATATATTATATAGAGTCATTACAAACAGAGTGATCTATTTCAAGTGTTTATTTCTGTTAATGTTGATGGTTATGGCTTACAGCCAATGAAAACACAACAGTCATTATCTCAGTAAACTTAAATAATTAACAAAAAACACCTGCAAAGGCTTCCTAAGCATTTAAAAAGTCCCTTAGTCTGTTTCAGTAGGCTCCGCAATCATGGGGAAGACTGTTGACTTGAAAGATGTCCAGAAGGCAGTCATTGACACACTCCACAAGGTCCCAGAGTTCCAATTTTAATTTGTTTCATTTCATTTGTTTAGCTGCTGGAGGTCTAGTGTGAAGTTTCCACCATCAGTGATGGTTTGGGGAGCCATGTCATCTTCTGGTGTAGGTCCACTGTGTTTTATTAAGACCAAAGTCAGCGCAGCCGCCTACCAGGAAATTTTAGAGCACTTCATGCTTCCCTCTGCAGACAAGCTTTTGGAGATGGAAATTTCATTCTCCAGCAGGACTTGGCACCTGTCCACACGGCCAAAAGTACCAATACCTGGTTTACACACAACAGTATCACTGTGCTTGATTGGCAGCAAACTCGCCTGACCTTAACCCCATAGAGAATCTATTATAGAGAATCTATGGGGTATTGTCTAGAGGAAGATGAGAGACACCAGACCCAACAATGCAGACGACCTGAAGGCTTCTATCAAAGCCACCTGGGCTTCCATAACACCTCAGCAGTGCCACAGGCTGATCCCTCCATGCCACACCGCATTGATGCAGGAATTGATGCAAAAGGAGCCCCGACCAGGTATTGAGTGCATTTACTGAATATACATTTCAATAGGCCAATATTTCGGATTTTAAAATAATTTTTCAAGCTGTTATAAAGTATTCTAATTTACTGAGATAATAACTTTTGTGTTTCCATTGGCTGTAAGCCATAATCATCAACATTAACAGAAATAAACACTTGAAATAGATCCCTCTGTGTGTAATGACGCTATATAATATAGGAGTTTCACTTTTTGTATTGAGGAACTGAAATAAAGTAACTTTTTGATAATATTCTAGTTTTGTGAGATGCACCTGTAATAGAGCAGGTCACATATAACTCCAGCCCAAGTTACATCACCAGTGTTTTGGGGGTCGGTCTCTGTGATGGGGGCACTTATATTGTATTGGTCCTATAAAACACACTACCTGAAAGACTGATGACCAGATCACAGCAAAGCAGAATGCAGGAAACCCAGGAAAATGGCTAAATAGGTGTCACAGGGTGCAATAAGTAGCCATGGGCCCCAAGACAAAACTAGGGCCTCACTCAGAAATGAGCACAATAGCCCATTTACCAAGGCTGGCTATAGGTAGTAAAGCAGATACTTGGAGGGATTTGTGCCAAATCCACCTATTTATTAGAACGAAGAAAATAGCGTTACAGGGTCAGGATAGGGTTAAAAATCTTGTGAGTTTATTTGTAGCAAAAAATATATAAAAACATCACCATAGGTCACGATCCTAACCAGAATAATGTTTAACCGCAAATGCGTTTCCGACTTGCATCTATAGTTATTGCAATAGGATAGGACAGATACACAATTCCAGTTAAAGGGAATCTGTCAGAAGGTTTTGCTACGTAATCCGAGATCAGCATGATGTAGGGGCAGAGAGCCTGATTCCAGCGATGTATCACTTACTAGACTGCTTGGTGCAGTTTTGATAGAATCCCTGCTTTCTCTGTTGTAAATGAAGCAGTGCTCAGAATGTTAAGCCCTGTGTAACCCCGCCCACGCGGGCAGATTCCTGTGTACAAACTGCAAATCAGTGGTGAGGGCGGGGTTACACAGATGAGCCTGACTGGCCTGTACCTGAGACCTAGTCAGGCAGTGATCATCTCCTGTTGATAAAACATGGATTGTATTGAAACTACAACACACAGCCTAATAAGTGACACATCCCTGGAATCAGGATATCTTGCTCTACATCATGCTGCTCTCAGATTAAGTAGCAAAAATCTGCTGACAGATTCCCTTTAATAAAGTACATGTCCTGTTTTGTATCTCCCAGAGCAATGTCATCAGTGTCGCTCACCACCAATGCAGATGTGAGTGGCGCCGGACAACCTCTTTATGTCAAATAATTACCTGCAGAGCTGGCATCTATCTGAGGAGATGTAACATATCTGTCTGACAGGTGGGTGGAGATGAATTGGTTGATATATCCCACTCTTAGTCCACTTGGCTAAAAAGATGATTTACATCCAGGGTAGAGGGACAGAGGGGCAGGAACACAAGAAAAGCAACGCCGTATCCAGAACAGGGGCATTTACACCAGGTAAAAAATTACATCATTATGGAAAGTGACAGGTTCTCTTTAAAGGGATTTCAGAAGACTGAGAACACCTACAACACCTGAAATGGATGACCCACATCTCTGGTTTACTCTATTATGACCGGCTATTAATGGAAAAAGTATGGAAATGGGACCAGTCGTGTGCAGGGTCCTCACATACAAAGGTTGAAAAAAAGATGATGGGGCTGGTATCTACTATAGACAAGTTGTGGGGCCGCACATCAACTAGTCCATAAAGCTCCTGCAATCAGCAGCAAACCAAAGACAAGTGCGAAGCATCATGCTCCGTGTGCATTACCTAATTCTCTATTAGTTATTCATTTGTGGGGATAATTTGGGACATTAATTTGACTGCTGGTTCTATTAGCTCAATAGGTCCACAGGAATCCTTGATTAGTTTAGGAAAGGGCATCCACTATGGTTACTGGACACATGAAGTCCCCCACAACCACGATACCCATACACAATAGATACAAGTTAGAAAGTCTTGCCCTGTTGAACGCTACACCTGACTTGAGGCCACCACATCTTGGTTGTCCAATGTTCTTGCTTCTCTAGGGCTCTTCTCAGATATTCATTATACCAGCTCCCCAGAATACCAAAGCTAGGGTGGGTGACCGCAAGCCCTGGTGGTGGTCATAACTGCGGCCACCCAGGGGCAATACGCCATAACAACAATCCCCTGAGGTGGTGTAGAATGTAAGGACCTATTCACACTACATTCAGCGCTGCATTCAGGTCTTTACACAAGGCTTACAACTGAATCCCTGAAATTCAGGATTGTGCTGTCTGAAATGAGACATCTGAAAGCAGAGCAAATGGAGCCTGAGGCTGTGTGCCCACGTTGCGGATTACAAGCGTTTTTGCTGCGGATTTTCCGCAGCGGAAACGCTTGTAAAACGCTTGGTAATCCGCATCCCATGGTCCCCAATGAGAATCCGCAAGTTCTATGCCCATGCTGCGGATTTTTCCGCAGCGTTTATGCTGCGTTCAAAAATCCGCAGCATGTCCATTAATTTTGCGTTTCCGCATGCGGAATTGCCTTGTGCAATGCATTAAAAACGCAAGGCAATTCCGCATGTGGAAAACGCGCGATAAACGCGCAATAAACGCGTGCGGAATTCCGCATGCGTTTTTCCGGGAGAGGACATGCGGAAATGAAGCAGAAATTTTCTGCTTCATTTCCGCAACGTGGGCACATAGCCTAAAGATTCATACTTTAGGCTCGGTTTGCCTTTGTTCAAATCAATGGAAAAAATCCCCATCTCTACATGTCTGACAGCCATTCTATTCCAGCGTCAGCTGAATTCCAACCACAGTCCACCTCATTTTACTTAATGTGCTTCTGATTAGGTGATCACCTGAACCAAATCTTATGTAACGAGGGAAAGGATAAAAAACACTGCTGTGGGCTTCACAATCCTCTTGTAATAGGACAAGCTGGATGGCAAAACAAGTGCTAGGAATAGCCCAAAAGTAATTTGAATGAAAAACTAACTTTTAACCATGTCAAAGGAGTTGAAAAGAAAAGTCTTGAGTGAGGAAAAGAAGGGCTCAATTCTGGCTTCTCTAGCAGAGGGATACAGTGAGCGTCATGTTGCCTCCATCCTTAAAATTTCAAAGACGGCAGTCCATTACAACAAGGTCAAGCAGCAGACATTGGGGACAACAAAGCTACAGACCGGCAGAGGGCGAAAGCGACTCTCCACTGACCGGGATGACCGTCATCTTATTCGAATGTCACTCAGCAACCGCAGGATGACATCAAGTGACCTACAAAAGGAATGGCAAATGGCAGCTGAGGTGAAGTGCACGGCAAGAACAGTTCATAACTGGCTCCTAGAGACCTCAAGTCATGTAAAGCTAGAAAAAAGCCTTTCATCAATGAGAAGCAAAGGAGAGCCAGGCTGAAGTTTGCCAAAGACCATAAGGATTGGACCATAGAGGACTGGAGTAAGGTAATCTTCTCTGATGAGTCTAATTTTCAGCTTTGCCCAACACCTGGTCGTCTAATGGTTAGACGGAGACCTGGAGAGGCATACAAGCCACAGTGTCTTGCACCACTGTGAAATTTGGTGGAGGATCGGTGATGATCCGGGGATGCTTCAGCAAGGCTGGAATTGGGCAGGTTAATCTTTGCGAAGGACGTATGAATCAAGCCGCATACAAGGTTATCCTTGAAAAACCACTTGCTTCCTTCTGCTCAGGCAATGTTCCCCAACTCTGAGGACTATTTTTTCCAGCAGGGCAATGCCCCATGCCCAGGGGTGGATTAAGAGCAGCAAGGGCCCCGGGCAGTTTAGAAGGCGCACCCCCCCCCCCCCCCGGGCCCCACACACACACACACACACCTGATTTATCACATGACATGTCACATGATCCCCTGTGATAGATCATGTGATAGTTCACGTGAAATTAATTTGGCACAATATTAATTATAATATATTTTTTTTAGGCTGTGTGCCCACTATGCGTTTTTTAAGCGTTTCCGCAGCGGCAATTCCGCTGCAGAAACGCTTAAAAAACGCTTGGTAGAAGGCCTGCCATGTTTCCCAATGATAATCCGCATGTGCTGTGTACATGCTGCAGAAATTTCCGCTGCGGATTATCATTGCGGAAAAATCCGCAGCATTACCAATTATTTTGCGGAAGCACGGCGTTTTCGCCGCCATTGACTTGCATTAGAACGCATGGAATCCGCATCCCTGCATCTGTAGATGCGGAATCCATGCGTTTCAATATGCGGATGGTACCCGGGTTTGGAGAAGAGGAGACTCTCCACCGGACCCGGGCACCATAGAACCTGTAAAAAAAGAATAAAATAAAAAATAAATATTATATTTACCTTCTGATGGCCCCCGGTGTCTTTATCCGATGCGTCCTGGCTTCCCGGCAGCTCGCGATGGTCTGAAAAGGACCTGCCGTGACGTCATTTAGTCATGTGACGGGTCACGCGACCGCTGACGTCGGCAAGCCATCAGAAGGTAAGTATATATTTTTCATTTTTTACCATTCTTTTACGGTCACACTATATAAATCCATGCCGGTTGCATGGATTTATATAGTGTAACCAAGTTGTCAAGCACTTTCCAAGTGATGTTAAAAGCGCTTGTCAACCCACATGCGGAAATGCAAGTGAAGAACGCTTCACATCCGCATGTCCCTGGCAGGAAAACGCTTGTACAATCCGCATGTACAATTCGCATGCGTTTTTTCTGCCAGGGAGATGCAGAAACGCTCAAAAAAAATCCGGAACATTTCTGTATCGTGGGCACATAGCCTTACATTAATTGTATGACTCAATATTGAGCACACGTAGCCATCTATACACAGCGGGAGGCCGCACGTAGCCATCTATATACAGCGGGAGGCCGCACGTAGCCATCTATACACAGCGGGAGGCCGCACGTAGCCATCTATACACAGCGGGAGGCCGCACGTAGCCATCTATACACAGCGGGAGGCCGCACGTAGCCATCTATACACAACGGGAGGCCGCACGTAGCCATCTATACACAGCGGGAGGCCGCACGGCGCCATCTATACACAGCGGGAGGCCGCACGGCGCCCCCCCACCCAGAGACAGCAGGAGGCCGCACGGCGCCATCTATACACAGCAGGAGGCCGCACGTAGCCATCTATACACAGCAGGAGGCTGCACGGTGCCATCTATATACAGCAGGGGGCCACATGGCACCATCTATACACAGCAGGGGGCCGCACGGTGCCATCTATACACAGCAGGGGGCCGCACGGTGCCATCTATACACAGCAGGGGGCCGCACGCAGTCACGCATGCAGTCACGCACACACACAAACATATACAGACATATACATACACGCATAAACACATTTGAAACACAAAAATACATATAAACCGACATCACACAATGATATCTGCCTGCACACACATACATACATACACACACACACACACAGACAGACTCACACACTCACCATCCCCCGGCTCGGCTCCAGTCCTCCTGGCTCCTGCTCCTCTCCGGTGGTAAGTAGCAGTGCAGGCCGGGCGCGCACTGCGTGATGTCACAGCTAGGAGACACGGCCGTGTCTCCTAGCAGTGACGCGGCCGGGCCAGCACAGGGAAGTTAACTGCTGCAGTGCTGGCCCGGCCGATGAAGATGTAGCGGTGGCCGCTGCGATCTGTGATCTTCTATGGGGAGGGTCCTGCAGACATATTACTGGATATAAACACGGCTGGTAATAATCTCCATATATCAGACGACCTGAAAACTGCGACCAGGACAGAAATAACACAGAATCGTCCAGAAACAGCAAAGAGATTCCAGTATTATCAGGTGATGAGCAGGAGGTGATTTACCTCAGGACATTACTGGGATGTGGAGATCAGTGGATCATGGGTATGGCAAGTGGGGATGTGTTATCCCAGTATAGACAGGAGGGGGGATCAGTCATACATTGGAAATAATAACAAGTCCTGGTGTTTACATGTAGGGGGGTTGTATAATAATCAGTGTTCAGTGAGACATGACAGTAAAGAGATCCAATTGCCTGACGAGATCTCCAGTAATAGAGTCAGGATATATCTGGATAATGAGGCCGGGCAGCTGTCCTTTTATGAGCTGTGTGACCCCATCAGACACTTACACACCTTCACTGCCACCTTCACCGAGCCCCTTCATGCTGTATTACATGTATGTGATGGTTCTATAAAGATATCAGGGGGAGCAGCAGGTGGGAAAACTGAAAGAATCTGATTGATGGAGAACGTGGCCTGTTGGATGCAGCAGGTTTTAGGAATGTTCTTCTTTCCCTTCTTATTTGACAATTATAGGAGTTTTCATAAAATTACAGCACATTGATCTCTTCTATTGGATCAGGTTAAATAATGAAAATGTTCTTTCTAACATCATTAAATAGAATGAATGGAACCTACAGAACCCGGAGAAGGTTATTAAAGGGTGTTTTCCTGGACTGTATAAATAAGGCATACATAATAGGTTCAAACATGTCTGTTTTCTATGTAAAAACCAAACCTGCCCATGGGTTATGCCGAATATTACAGGCTGGCTCCATTAAAAAGAATAAATCTGAGTTGCAATACCACATACAACCTGTGGTCAGGTGTGGTGCTGTTTCTATTAAAAAAAAAAAAAAGTAGCCTTGTTTTTCTAATTATGGACAATATTCTTAAAATGTAAAATAATTAAATATTTATTTTGCGCCATTCATTGCTGATCCCCGACCTTTCTCATTACAATCTGTAGATAGAAATTGTGGCGTCTTACGCTCTAATGGCCAGTGTTCTTGTGGTGTCACATTATTGACCGCATGTCATCACACAGCATTTTATAAACCGGAAGGATCTCAGACTAATGGGATCAGTCGTGCCAGAAGGGACTCAGTAAATTAAAGGACAAATACAGTGATTTTTTTTATTTGCCCCTTTGTTAGGTATCATGTCCTATGTAAGTGTCATGAAGGCAGTAACATACTCAACGATTGCCGTTTTCTGCCGGTGTTAGTGGTGCTGCAGTCACGTGATACAGAAATGGATCAGACACTGGGAAAGGACAGCGACCGGTGAGTTTGTTACGAACTTTATGACAGGCAGAAAGTTGCCAATTAGTGGTGGGGACGTGGTTGGACTACCTGGCAGCAGGCCAAGTTCTCCTCTATTGATAATCTCCTGATTTTATTAAAACTACATTTAGCAGCCAAGTAAGTGACACTTCACTGGAATCAGGGTCTCTGCCCCTACATTGTGCTACTATGAGATTAGGTAAAAAAAAACAGAGAAAAAATCCCTTTAATTTAAGTAAGGTATTTTACTGCAAACAAATTCAGCAATTGTTACAAACATATAATTTTCATTTTGTTGTTGCTAGTGTTGAGCGAGCATGCTCGACACTGCTCGGTACTCGCCTGAGCATCACGCTACTCGGGATGTTCAGCGAGCACCGAGCATTTCTGGGTTACTTGGGCGGGAGCTCGGGTCTCCGCCCTGCACGTTTGGCGCTCTTTACAGAGCCAGTGAACATGCAGGGATTACCAGCCAGTCACTACAATGCCGCAGCCATGTTGTTTGTGGGCATTACAGTGATTGGCTGGCTGCACAGCGTCACCTCGAGTATTTAAAACCGGGCGCCGCCATCTTGGACACAGTCGCTCCGGATCAGACAGTGTAGGGAGAGTGCTGCTGAGTTAGGGAGAGAGATATAATGCGAAATAGGTAGTGTAGGGTCTCTAAAGCCTGCCAAATCAAACAAACAGTCCTTCTCAGGACTAATATCCATCCCAGATATCAGGCAGGCAGGCTGTATAGGAGACACAGTGGTTATACCAGCAAACGCTGCATTACAGTCCTGTGTGCTCCTGCTGGTCAAATTGCTAGACTTATCCCCCGGTCTCAGGGGCCAAGAAAAATCCCTTTTTTTCATCTAAATCCTGTATTTTTTTTTCCTCAGTCAGACTGTACAAATACGAGTCTCATTAACCTTTTGGTATCCCCCCCCCCCCAAAAAAAAAAAAAAAAATTGAGTGTGTCTGTGACTGTTCAGACACCAATATATCTGTTTAAAAGATTCTGGTGTAGGCCACATAACTACATAACTATAACTGTGGTTTTGCAGTTCCACGGTTCAAATCTCTGTATTATCCAGCTTTTGGCCTTTTTTCCATAAAAAAAAACAGTAATAGTGTCTCCCTGACTGTTCAGACACAAATATATCTGTTTTAAAGATTCTGGTGTAGGCCAGAGAAATAGAACTGCGGTTTTCCTCTTCCACGGTTCAAATCTCCTTTTTATTACCCTTTTTCCATTGATAGTGTGAGTGTAAGCTATTTTACTTCATTTACAATGGGCAAGGCGCGTGGCAAAGGACGTGGAACTGGACATTCTGGTGATGGTGCGTGTAGAGGACGGGGCCGTGGCCAAGGTGAAAATGTGCCACAACCAACAGCCACATCTTCTCGCTCCCACTTCTTGACCGAATTACTAGGGAAGCACACTACAACACCAGTATTGCGAACTGATCAGTGTGAACAGGTTATTAATTGGATAGCAGATAATACTTCCAGTTACCTGGGCACCACCACCTCCGGTCTGTCTTCCACACGGTCAACTCTTAGTAGCCGTGAGTCTCGACCGCATACTACTCCTCACCCTGATGCTCCTTCCTGCCACCATGCCGAGTGTCGTCAGACAGCAACTGATCCCACAGTTGGACACTCTGAAGAGCTGTTCACTGGTCCATTTCCATATTTGTGCCCCTCGCCTGCTCCGCTTGAAGTGGCGGAAGAGGAGATCCCATGTAGCGATGCCCAAATATTTGAACAGCCACGGCCAGAGGAAGTCGATGCTGGCAATTTGTCACAAGAGGTGGACGATGACGAGACACAATTGCCACGAAGTGAGGTGGAGGATCGTGGTGCGCAAGTGGAAGAGGAGGAGGTGGTGGATGATCTAGTAACTGACCCAACGTGGCAGGAGGACAAGCATAGCGAGGCCAGCAGCACACAGGGGGAGGGAGGCAGAGTACCCCAACAGGCAGAAAGAAGCAGTGTGGTGGCCGCACACAGAAGGCGGGCAACAGTTCCCCGTAACACCAACATGAGGGACGCTGCCAGTACAACCGGCAGGTCTTCCAGAGTCTGGAATTTTTTTAAAGACTATGCTGATAACCCCAAAAAGGCCATTTGTACCACCTGCCATGCCAGCATCAGCAGGGGTGACAAAACTACGAGCCTGACCACCACCAGCATGATCAGGCACATGTCAGCAAAGCACCTGACTTTGTGGGGCGAACCCCAGGGTCCACGACCATTGTCAGTGTGGCGCCCCTGAGGGATCAGTTGCCACAGAGATACTGCACCTCACCCCGAGGTGTGGTGTCTCCCTTCTCTCAGGTAAGGAGGGAGTGCTGCCCGGAACCCCAACCACCTACATCCAACACAACACTGCTCCAGGCCAGCAGGAGGGGCAAGACGCAATGTCGTTTTCTGCTGAGCCCTGGCCCTGGCTGGAGTAGGGGGGAACCCAAAGGTAGGAGGAACCAATAGTGGGTGTGGGTAGAGGAAACGGTTACACGGAGCACATATACAGTAAGTATATAATAGGAAGCCATATTAGGTTTAGGTGTGGAGTTGAGTCAAGTATAGTCAGGGAGCAGAGGCTCAGTCAGAGCTCTGCTACACAAGTTAGGGCCCAGGATAGAGGCCCCGGAGGGGAGCAGGGAGCAGGCTCCATTCTACTTAAAGGATACCAGGGGGTACGGCACGTGCAGGACGGCATCCGTATGCCCCGCTCCTGCCAGGTGATCAGGAGGGATCGGTTGCTACATTCAAAACCCCAGGGGGTCAGGTTGGTCCCAGATCCGACGTACAGGAAGGATTTCAGCATACCCGAACGGGAATGAGAGTGAGCAGCGTAGGGCAGCGGTGAGAAGGACCGAGTTTGGAAAAGGTCAAGATGGATACATATGAAAGTGGGGTTCCGCTAGGCATTCCTAAATTTGCTGAGAAAGGACTGAACCCCTGCCCGGTGAACGCAGCGCGACGAGAGAGGCCTTCACCTGCAAAGTGCATTTGTGACTTGCCTAAGGACTGTAAGTAAAACCTTGGACGACTGCTTCGAATGGCCTCTGTCTGTTTCTTCATCGGCATCGCTGATACTCACCGCACCACAATGCCCAGCACACCATACCACCATCTTTCTACTCTTCTACACTGCCCTGAGGCCTGCTCCACCTGTGGGGAGCCGTCCCATCATAGTTGCCCCTAACATCAGCCTCAGTGGACTGCCGCAGCGCTGGTAACCTCTTACCAGAATCCACAGGTGGCGTCACGAGAAACCCCCAAAACCCCATATAAGAGGAGTTCGCCTTTTCACTGACCGCCCTGGGTCACGGACCGGGCCAGCCACCGTGATATCCCCCTCAAGAGCAGCCATAAGGCCCGGCTGCCGAGAGCCCCACGGCCCTGGGAGCGCGTCATCAGCAGGTGTCACCACTGCTTCTTCCGCTGTTGTGCGTGTAAGAGAACCCTCTGTTGTGCGTGCAAGGCAATCCCCTGTCCATACTGCATGCAAAGATGCCCCCTCCTCTCAGTCTTCTCTTGTTATGGCAGTTTCTCAAGAAACAGCATCAACGTCCACATCCACGTCCCACCGCAGTGTTCAATTGTTCATATCCCAGACCTTTGAATGAAAGCGTAAATTCGCAGCCAACGCCCCACAGGCCACAGTCCTAAATTCGCACATTTCACGACTGCTTGCGTTGGAAATGCTGCCTTTTAGGCTGGTGGAGACGGAATCCTTCCGCAAACTTATGGCGGTGGCCGTCCCTCAGTACTCGGTCCCCAGCCGACACTATTTTGCCCGGTGTGCCATCCCCACACTACACAAGCACGTGTCCCAAAACATCTGCCGTGCCCTCAACAACGCAGTTACTGGGAGAGTCCACCTGACAACGGACATGTGGACAAATGCTTGTGGCCAGGGACGGTACATCTCCCTGACGGCACACTGGGTAAACATGGTGGAAGCCGGGACCCAGTCGGACCTTGGGACGGAACACATCCTCCCCACACCAAGGATTGCGGGCCCTATGTCAGTCAGAGTTGCCCCCACAGTGTACCGCTCCTGCGCATCATCCTCCTCCTCATGCTCAGCCTCCATCTCAGATATCACCACATCAGTTACAAGCTGGAAGCACTGCAGTACTGCCTCAGCGGCAACAGGCTGTGCTGAAACTCATAAGCTTAGGTGATAAACCTCACACTGCTTGTGAGTTGTGGACAGCTGTGAAAGATCAGGCAGATCTGTGGCTGAGACCGCTGAACCTACATCCAGGCATGGTCGTGTGTGACAATGGCGAAATCACACACATACCATGCCTGGCTCATGTGCTTAACCTTGTGGTTCAGCGGTTTCTTAAATCGTACCCCGAGTTGCCAGATCTGCTCGTCAAAATATGCCGCCTGTCAGCTCATTTTCGGAAGTCGGCTACAGCTTCCGCTGCCGTTGCTGTGTTGCAGCAGCGTTTGCAGCTTCTGGCACACCGACTGGTGTGTGATGTCCCCACACGTTGGAACTCTGCGCTCCACATGTTGCAAAGGATTTGTGAGCAGAAGAGATCAGTTGTGGAGTACCAGCTGCAACAAGGCCGTCGATATTCAGGTCAGACTCCACACATAAGACCTCAGGAGTGGACCTGGATGTCTGACATATGTACCATCCTGACAAACTTTGAGGAGTCCACCAAGATGGTGAGTGGCGATGACGCCATCATAAGCGTCAGCATCCCACTTGTCTGTCTTTTGCAATGCTCTCTGCAGAGAATTAAAGAGGAGGCATTGCAGCCAGAGTATGATGAGATGGATCAAGAAGCCGTAATGGGCGATTACACAGCCCAGCCTCATCTCATCCCAACGTGCATTGGGGGACAATGAGGGAGAGGAGGAGGAGGAAGAACAGGAGCTGGTATCATGCGCTGTAGACGGTAGTACCTGTACAACTGTCATACAGTCGGTTCAGCATGGGTGGCCAGAGAACAGGAGGAGGAGGAGGAGGAGAGCATGGTCAGTCGTCATCTTGGTGAGGACACGGAAGTCTTGCCCGTTACCAGTTTGGCACGCATGGCTGACTTTATGTTACGCTGCCTTAACCGTGACCCTCGCGTTGTCAAAATGTTGGGTGACAGTCATTACTGGTTGGTGACACTTTTAGACCCCCTCTACAAGTAGAACTTTTACTCTCTTATTCCTGAGTGGAGAGGTCTACAAAAATGGGGCAGTACCAGAAGGCCCTTGCTGCAGAACTGTTAAAAAATTTCCCATCTGAACACTCTAGCGGCAGAGGTCACAGTTCGTTGCCCAACCAAGGCGTATAGGCGAGAGACGCAACTCCAATCCAGCAGAGGCAGGGGAACACTGTCAATGTTCTGGGACAGTTTTCTGAGACCCACCCAGCTTACAAGCCCTGAGGCGCGGGGTATTCTCACAAGGAGTGGAAAGTTTCAAAAGATGGTGAGGGAGTACCTTGCCGACCGTACCAGCATCCTCCGTGATTCCTCTGTGCCTTTTAATTATTGGGTATCCAAGCTGGACACTTGGAATGAACTCACTCTGTACGCCTTGGAGGTCCTGGCCTGCCCTGCCGCTAGCGTGTTATCGAAGCGTGTTTTTAGTGCTGCTGGGGGAATTATAACTGATAAGCGCACTCGCCTGTCAACTGACAATGCTGACAAGCTGACCCTTATCAAAATGAACAAGGGCTGGATTGGGCCAGACTTCTCATCACCACCAAATGACAGCAGAGTAACAAAGTCAAATCCACTGTGTTATTTCGGGAGGTGTATTCCCATGAACCGCTTCACACCCACACATGGGTATTCGCTTCCTCATTTCGGCTGTATTTTGCTCTTCTCCTTATCCCCAGCCTCCACCACCACTATACCACCAGGGTGACCGTGGTCCATGTTGCCAGCATTGCAAGTTCCTTCATCCTAATTTTTGGCAGCTTTTGCTTGGAAGGCATAAGCAAATACTATGGGAGACCCACTCCCCAATAATGGGAATAATGTTTTTAATATGCTGTACTGCTTAGCTCTTGTAAGGGGCATTGCAAGTTCCTCCATCCTAATTTTTGGCAGCTTTTGCTTGGAAGGCATAGGCAAAGACTATGGGAGACCCACTCCCCAATAATGGGAATAATGTTTTTAATATGCTGTTCTGCATGGCTCTTGTAAGGGGCATTAAAATCGTCTTGTTTAGCTACGGTGACCTCCACGTCTCTTCCAAAGGTCATTGATATTGTCTTTTTATTCCACTGCGACCTCCACGTCTCTTCCAAGGGGCATTGATATTGTCTTTTTATTCCACTGCGACCTCCACCACTCTTCCAAGGGGCATTAAAATCATCTTGTTAAGCTACTGTGACCTCCACGTCTCTTCTAAGGGGCATTGATATTGTCTTTTTATTCCACTGCGACCTCCACCACTCTTCCAAGGGGCATTAAAATCATCTTGTTAAGCTACTGTGACCTCCACGTCTCTTCTAAGGGGCATTGATATTGTCTTTTTATTCCACTGTGACCTCCACCACTCTTCCAAGGGGCATTAAAACCGTCTTGTTAAGCTACTGTGACCTCCACGTCTTTTTCAAGGGTCATTGATATTGTCTTCTTATTCCACTGCGACCTCCACCACTCTTCCAAGGGGCATTAAAACCATCTTGTTAAGCTACTGTGACCTCCACCACTCTTCCAAGGGGCATTGATATTGTCTTTTTACTCCACTGCGACCTCCACGTCTCTTCCAAGGGGCATTAAAACCGTCTTGTTAAGCTATTGTGACCTCCACGTCTCTTCCAAGGGGCATTAAAACCGTCTTGTTAAACCACTCTGAACTCCACAGCTCTTCCAAGGGGCATTGAAATGTTGTTTTTAATTACCTCTAACCTGCACGACTCTTCCAACGGACATTGCATTTCCTCCTAATTTTAGGCAGCTTTTGCTTTTCAATGCATAGGCGAAAACTAAGGGAGAACCACTCTCCAATAGTGGGTAGAAGGTTTTTAGTACACTGTAATCTACGTCTGTTTCAAGGGGCATTGCAGTTCCTCATTATTTTTGGAAAGCCTTCCATTCACTGCTTAGGCCAACAGTGTACAGGAGTCCCAGTTGCTATAAATGGAAAAAACGGTTTAGTTAAGGCCCTCTGACTTCCATGTCACTTCCAAAGGGCATTGGAGTGCCTCGAAATTTTGGTAGGCATTGCACTCACTGTATAACTGTGTAGCCGAGCCACTCCTTTTGGTACAGAAACATATCCTACAAGACATGTGTGGTTGACTGGCCTGATATTGATGTGAATGGTCCCTGTTCCTTCTGCTCTGTCTCCTTTGCCACCACCTCATCCATCATTCATCTCCTGAAGCTTTGTTTTAATGGGAGTCATAGAACTGGGATAGTAGCAGGAAAACATCCAGCAATCCTCGGAGGAGGTAGGATATGCGCCAAAACGCTGACCACCTCAGGCCTAGCCACTACTACATACATTCCAAGGAACAGAAAGCTAAGGAGATGGATGGCCTCATGATCATGAATAATTTACTCGTTGTGTAGGAGGCCGACCACTGCTGCTGTCTACCTTCTGAACTTTGTGTTGAAGCCTGATTGACCCAGTTCCCGCAATCCTCTATGTCTGGAGGACGTGTTGCATCCCAGTGTCCAACTGTGTCCCGGCTTCCACAATATTAACCCAGTGTGACGGCATCAGTCAGATGGACCATCCCTGACCATATTCACTTGCCCACGTGTTTGTGGTTAGGCTGTCCTTCAAATAGGGGCGGCTGTGGACCGTTTATGGACACCCGGTCGCCCCCAGTCGGCTGGGGACCGTGTGTGGGCACCCGGCCGCGAGGCGGCTGGGGACTGAGTATGGACACCCGGCCGCCCCCTGGCGGCTGGGGACCAAGCGTGGACACCCGACCTCCGGGCGGCTGGGGACTGAGTATGGATACCAGGCTGCCGACGCAGCCATGACGTGGTGGCCAGATTCCGCCTCCACATGCCTAAAAGGACCAATTTCAAGTGCAAGCAAGCAGTATGGTATTGCAGCCTGGGGGTGGGTGGGTGGTTGGCTGCATACTTGCGCTTGCATTGCAAAGAATGAGGGAGGTACAATTGAACACTGCCCTGGGACAAGGACTTGCAAGTCTGATGCGGCAAGAATCACTTCTGATGGGCACACTTTTAGGCAGTGACCTGGGTGTCAGAGATGCTTCCAGGGGTCTTCCCCATGCTGTTCCCATGTCTTTTCAGCACTGTATGCATGTGTCACACAGCACATGGCCAGATAAGGTTGTAAAATGTTAAAATGACGTTTCCCGGTGAATGCATTTGTCACGGTTGAAAGCAATACAAAAGTGCAAAAACGCATACAAAAATGCTACTTGTGAACATAGCCCAAGGTGTGGAGGAGTATTTTTCTTTTTGGTTATTTATTTTACCTTATACACAAGTCTTTACCCTGGAAAGGAAGTTCCTTAACATATTTCACAGGAAAGCAGTTTCAGTTTAGTTTCTGAACGTTTTATTGCGAGCCCGTAAAAGTGGCTTAATACCTCTGACCACGTTGTTGACAGCAGTGACCTGGGGGTCAGAAATGCTTCCTGGGGTGATCCCCATGCTGTCCCCATGTCATTTTGTGGCGCCCCTGAGGGTTCAGCCGCCACAGAGGTACTGCACCTCTCCCAGAGGTGTGACATCTCCTTCTTTCAGGTAAGGATGGAGTACTGCCCCGGGACCCCAACACCTGCACTCAACACTACACTACTCCAGGCCGGCTGGAAAGGCCTTATGCACTTCTTCGGCTGCCCTGTCCCTGGCTGGAGTGGGGGGGAACTAAAGTGAGGGGGAACCAGTAGTGGGTAGAGGACATAGAACAGAGGAGCACTTAGAGAATAGATATATAAAGGGAAGCCATCTTGGGTAGGAGTGGATTCAGAAAGAGAGGAGAGGAGCTGTCTGAGGAGCAGAGTCTCTTCAGTAGCTCTGCTCCGTATTGAGGCCTAGTAAGAAAGGCCCAGGAGTTAGAGGGGAGTCAGGGAGGAAGGCTTCGGTAATAGAAGGGATCCCAGGAGGTACGGTGAGTGCAGGACGGCACCCGTATGCCCAAATCTGCCAAGCGTCAGAGGGATCAGGCAGCAGGTAGGGAACCGGTCCCTGGACCAGCCGTGTTACTCCAGGTCTCGGCTGGAAAACCGGAGGCTTCTGCACTTCCATGGTGCAGTTGCCACAACCTCACCCAAGTCACCGTGAAGGGCACCAAGTAGGTCCGGGAACTCCAGGTTGCCCAGAGGGATCTCAGAGTACCCTATCGGGACTTTGTGTGGGGGAGCGCAGGGTAGGAGGGAAAAGACCCAACGTGGGAAGTCAGTCAAGGAAAGAACATAAAGAAACTGGGTCCCGTTAAGTGCTTCTGATATACTTGAGGGAGTGCTGGACCACTGCCTGGCAAACGCAGTGCGACGCGGGAGGCTGACACCTGGACAGTGTACCCGAGGAACCTAAAAGAACTGTGAGTAAACTCAGACGACTGCACTTAACTGTCTCCGTCAGTTATTTCTACCACGCTACGGCGCCTGCACTACAACGCCCAGCATTACCATCTGCATCCCTTTCATCAACACTGCCCCAGGGGCCCGCTCCACCTGTGGGGAGCAGAAACATCCCAGCTGCCATCCCATCACCCCCGGAGGTCTGCAGCAGCGCCGGTACTCATTACCGGGAACCACAGGTGACCCCAGGGTACGGGCCCGGGAGCCGACAGCCATGACATGCCACAGAACGTAAAGGCCCAGGTACCAAGTAACCCCCATATCCCCCCCTGGGCGAGTCAATTTGAGTACTGTCACTATCGTTTTGGGCACTTTTTAGGCTTTCTACAGACTGCCGGGGGTGCCGCCGCAAAAATGCTCGGGTCTCCCATAGACTAACATTGGGCTCGTTGCTCGGGTCGAGCACCCGAGTATCACGGTGAGCTCGGCCCAAGCTTTGAGCACCCGAGCATTTTAGTGCTCGCTCAACACTAGTTGTTGTCAATTTTTAGTTATTATTATTTTTAGTTATTATAATGTGGAAAATGTTATTGGATTACTATAAAACACATTTAGATCTTTGTAGTATTGTCATTTACAGCTTACATTATGGCAATGATCACATGCGTCCTTTTTACCAGCTTAAAATTGACAAGAAAATATGTCACCTTTACAATAGAAAACAGCATAAACCTCACGTGAACACTGCCTATAACTAACAATAATAGGAAATGTATTTACACCTGATATTCCTTTCTGGTCATTTTACTGATAATTATTTATACCCAGTATGTAACAATGGTCATATATTACTGATCAGACGATAAATCCATACACAAGATTGTAAATTCAGATTCTGATACTTAGAGATATTGGGACAGTCATTGCGGCTGCCGCAGGATCCACTGTATGTTGGTTTGTCATCAGTTGCCAAGAATCTACCAGAAAAGTGACAACCAAAATAGAGGTGGATTCAGTTTTTGTATTTTTGAAAAAAAAAAAAAATGGGCGCCACCAAGAAATAATTTTGCTTGGTTTTGGGTGAATGTATAAATTGTGAATTTAATGACTTTATAATAATGAATATATTAATGAAAATGATGATTTGTGACTAATAAATATTAATTTCTTCAGCAATTATCATATAATTATTAAATTATTTTGGCTCGTTGGTATTAAGGGGGTTGTCCAAAACTAAATTTACTGAAGTGATCACATGTAGTACATCCATGTGACCCAGAGGTGTAGCTAGGGGTTCAGCTCAGGAGGGTGTGAGGGGGGCGAAACGTCTGAGTGGGCCCCTAACCAGGTAACCTGATTACAACTATGGTGGTGGAACCTAATAGTGGTTATAGGTGAACCTCAACAGATGACCGCGCTGTTACTGAAAATAATCTCTATACAAAGGCCAACACTGATATTACTGCCACATGGTGACCATATAGTAGTAGATGCCCATGATGCAGAATATGTAAGAGACTACAGTACAATTATAGATAGTGACTTACAGGTGACGTTGCTTTTGGTGGAGTTGATCACTTTTCCCGTCTTTTCCATCTGTCCCAGACCGACATGAAAACTTCTCCAACCACAACTCGTCTGCAGAGATTACAACAAAGACACATCTGTCTCCTGACATTTCCAGCCCCTTCCCCATCTATACCCAACCTGCACAAACTCCTCATCCTGCTGATACCCCAATGCTGAACCGCTGCTGCCGTATGTGTCCCTATTACTGCACCTGCTGTGTGGCACAAAAACAGCGCTCCTCTTACTGCCCCACATAATAATGCCACCACTGTGCCCCTTACATAGTAAAATGCCTCCTTTTTGCCATCTAGATAGGAAAATTGCTTCCTAGAAAATATTAATGCCCTGTGCAAGTGCCCTAGAAAAGTGTCCACATTTTTCCTCTAGAAAGTAATAATGCCCCTGTGCAACTTATGACTATCACAATGCTCTGAGTGCCACTACAAGAATAATGCTTAAGACCCCACTTAACATTTAATAATGTCCCGAGTCCCCCAATGTACAGCTCCCTATTCACAGTATGATGGGCCCACAGCTCCCCTATACACAGTATAATCCCTCCACAGCTCCCTTATACACAGTATGATTGCCCCCCTCTTCCTTATACACAGTATGATAAGCCCACAGCTCCCTTATACACAGTATGATTGCCCCCCTCTTCCTTATACACAGTATGATAAGCCCACAGCTCCCTTATACACAGTATGATTGCCCCCCTCTTCCTTATACACAGTATGATAAGCCCACAGCTCCCCTATACACAGTATGATGGGCCCACAACTCCCTTATACAGAGTATGATTGGCCCCTTCTCTTCCTTATACACAGTATGATGTTCCCAAAGCTCCCTTATACACAGTATGATGGGCCCAAAGCTCCCCTATACACAGTAAGATGGGCCAACAACTCCTTAAAACACTGTATAATGGCCCTGACATTAGTTACCACATTGTAGTAGTTCCCACACTTTAAGGGTCCCCACATTAGCTCCCATACTGTATGAGGGCCCCCAAAATAGTCTCCACACCATATGGTTGACCCCCACATTAGCTACCGTGCTGTATAATGGCCCCTACAGTAGCTCCTACAATGTATGATGCCCCACAATCACACGAAAAGTTTTAAGTATAATAAAAAAAAATCATATACTCACCTAATTCATGATCCCAATGATTGCTCCGTTTGGACCAAAGCATTGATGTCATGGTGCCAGCGTACACACAGGTCATCACGGTCCTGGAGCAGCGCGATGATGTCACCACGCCGGGATCCTGACATCCTGTGCATGACCAATATGAGAAGACTAATACTGTTAAAGACCCATAATAGTTGGGAGTCTGATGTAGATTTTGCATTGGGATCAATGAGCTTTAAGTTTGGGCTCATTCAGACTTCAATTATTTTTCTCCTACGTAAAAAAAAAAAAGGTCCATCAGGTTTCATCAATGTTTTTGATCAGATTTTCATCAGAGTTTTAGCATTAGGTGAGTTTTTATCATCAGTTTCTTAAATTGTTCCCTTTGAAAAAAAATGGTGGAGGTTTGTCCAATTTTTTCAATCAAGCAGTCCATGAAAAATTGACAGAACAAAGATGGCATCCGAATGTTGTCCAATTTTTTCACTGACTCATAGACTTGCAGTTTGATCCGTGACTCGGATCAAAATTGGACATGTCCCCATGATATTGTGTGGACCAATTGGATGGCAGAAATACACAGTTATGTGAACAACCCTATAATGGGTGCGAGTTCTATCCCAGAAAATCCCAGATTCTGCCTGTATGTGGAAAAACTGATGTCTGAATGAGCCCTTATACCGCTGAGTGCGCGGTCAGATAATGTCATCCAGCACCAAGATACAATATTCAGTGCCAGATAAACACTGTACTGGGAAATGGAGCCACAGCACATCTCTGCACTGAGCTAAGATGTTGTGTCTGAATAGGGGCCATTTATACAACCTCCACTTTATTATGCAGAAGTTGATACTTGAACAGGGTTACTTTTAGTAAGTGGGTAATTTAGGGTGGAAGCTCCTTGAGCAGAAAAAATATATATTGCATATATTTTGGTTGTATCATGAAGCCTACAATTTTATATGTATTATATATTTTAATAAATGGTCTGAAAAAAAGGCAGTTGGAATTCAGCTTCAAATAAAATACATTTTGGAACTTGTAAAGTTTGGAAGATTTGTCTGAGCGGCCTTATTCTTGGGAACTATTGGTCCACAGAAGTTATATAGGTAAGGTAAACTCATTTTATATATTAATCTCTATATAAAAATAGAAAAAGTGAGATTTCTTAGGCTTTGCTGTGATCAAAGCCAATGGGAGAAAATCAGATTGTCACAATAACCTTTGTCTCCAATAGTAAATAATTAAATTAATTAAAATTATACTTACTAATTTTACAGATTTGAAACACAGTTTTCTTGCCACAGTCACAGCGTAGCGAACAGTACCCCAATAGCAATAGTACCTGCAGTGCATTCATAACATTTGCTCAGTGTGAAGCTTGGTCAATAAGTGACTTGTGAAAAAATGGAATTATAAAAAAAAAACAGGAGTTGGAGTTATAACTACTGGCACAATTGAAAAAGTAATAACTTTATTTTTCCTGTGGGCTGTGTATATTATGTGCTTAATTAGGAGGGTGAGGACTTAATTGTTCTCAGGTGCTTAAATTGGAGCAGAGGACTGAGTCTGAGATCTGCTCAGTGGGGCACTTGATCAATAAGTGGCTTGTGAACAAGAGGAGTTAAAAAACAGGAGTTGGTGTTAGAACTACTGGCACAATTTAAAAACCCTTTGTTTTTCTTTGGGCTGTGTTTGCTTTGTGCTTAATTAAGAGGTGAGGAGTCAACTGTTCTCAGGTACTTAAATGAGACCAGAGAGCTCAGGCTTAGACTTGCTCAGTGGGGCGCTTGGTCAATAAGTGGCTTGTGAATAAGAAGAGTTGAAAAAAAGAGTTAAAGACTTGTAAGTATTTCATTTTCCCTACCTACTATTTTTTGTTTGCTTGGATAATGGTTCGCAGGGTTGAAGGGCTTTCCCCCGTGCACAGTCCGCCATATGAAGACTGGAGCCGGAGTTCCGGGCTGAATAACGCAGTAGGAAATGTCCGCATGTTGCCCACCTGGAAGCTCGTATTGGAGCTTGAATTAACGATAAGTTTAGTTTGTACATATCTTATTAAAAACAAAAATATTTGCCGTGTATGAAATCTATTAATAGATTTGTATATTTCTACATTATGTTGAATCATTTCAGAAAAGAACAAAAACCAAAGTTTAGCTTTTTTGCTAAGGTGCCACAAGGGGGAAGCAGTGCACAGTCTAAATTATTAGTCACTAGAGAAACTAGGGTGGATTACAAAGAACACCATCTACTGCCCTCTTGTGGCAAGAGAACAGAAGATAGAAACATAGGAGTGGAGCCTTTGCTTTTTGCATTGCTGCCACTGGATGGAGAAGCAGGGCTTCTTCTTCTGGAGTCATGGATAATATACAAATTAGCTCTATCTTTCCAGTGGAACATTGTCAATAAGACTCAATGCTCATCTGGTCTCTTCAAGGAGATCTAGTATGTTACAAAGCTGAGACATGAACAAGAATAGTACCTGCTCCTCCTAGTGGCTGCAGAGAAGACTGCAGAGATGTTCACAAAAAATGACTAAAAAGGATTTCATTCTTGCTTTATTCTGTTTGGGACTCAGGGGGCGCTGTACTTACCTTAGCAGAACCAACTACATTTTCAAAAACTATTATAAATGCTTATAAGAAAACTGGTCAAAAAAAGTGAGATCAACTTAGTCTGTGACGTTCAGTCTTCACCGATGTCCTAAAGGGAATCAGAATGGTAAGATTGTGCGGGGATGGAACTTTCATTTACAGTGAATTTACTTTTTATATCATGTAATGTTTAGGTCCAAAATGATGTGATTAATTACGATGTATCTATAGTAGTCAGAGCTCCAGATTTGAAAAAATAAATGGCTTTAAATTCACAGCATAGATTTAGATACACTATTAAATTCTGTCTCCCTGCTGTCACCACTAGGAGGAGCTCACTGCAGACTGTGTTATTACTGATTTCAATGTAGAAACCGTATGCAGTGAGCTCCCCCTAGTGGTAGGTGTGGGCAGGCAAATTTTATTCATGCACCTCTCCTCCGTGCTATGCAAAGGATTTGGAGCTCTGTATCATAAACACTTAGCTCTGACCTCTGTATATACTGAAGTGGTTTTCCAATACTGAAATCCTATATTTCGGCATTGATGCTTTTAGAATAATAAACATTCATTATCCCCTTTCAGTGTCCCCACAGATCCAGCTCACTCTGCGAGGTTAGTACACTCTGGAAGTGATGTCTGCTTTTTTTCTGAAGTCACAGGACCACTGCAGTCTGTGATCGGCTGCAGCAGTCAGGTGCTCTTCTAGTCACCTGACTGTACCTCTCCTCCCTATTGTAATTTTGTGAATGTGGAGATAGAAACCTGTGGGGCGAGCAGGTTCAAATTTGTGAAAAAAAACAAAAAACCTCCCACTAACATTACAATAAATTTTACATTTTTTTTTTTTTTTTTTTTTTTTTTTTTACATTCGGGTTAGGATAGAATTAGGGTTAGGGCTGGAGTTCTGCTGACAGCAAAGGTGATAACATAGTTTTCAGATTATAAGACGCACTCTTTTTCCTCAAAATTTGGGGGTGCGCCTTATAATCCGAATGTAGCTTACCTGAGAGGGCGGCTGCGGTGGTCGGAGTCCCAGGAAGCAGAGTGGGGTGATGGGGCCCGCAGCGAGGACGGGGTGTTTGGTGGTGTGAGACTTCGGAGGGCCCTGGGCTTTCAGAAAATGTTGGCAGAGTCCCCGCACTAACCATCCTTTGGGAAAATTGCTGTGAAGACACGGAGATAGCAAAAACCAAAAATCCACTTGTGTGCACAATCCCTAAGCATCACAAAGGGTCAAATCTGAGGTGAAAATCCAGTGTATTTTTCTCATCTAAGTCTTTGTCCTTCTATTTTCTCTTTTCGGTTCTATTATTCTTCTGTCTCTCCAGACGTTGGTTCTTTGCGGATGGTCAGAGGTCTCTGTAGTCTTATTGCACAGGAGATCGCTCCCGTCTACGTCAATAGATTTATTGTAAATCTAAGGAAGTGATAATTTGTCGTTATTGTGTTTACAGCAAAATATAGTGTAATGAATTTTTCTAAATCCCTGCAGTATGAGAGTAAGAGCTGTAAAATCCGCTGACACCCGCTCCACAATGAGGAGAAAGCCGGGCGGTAGGAAAAGGCCGCTGCTTAGTTTAGTCTAGCTCAAAAATCGCTAATATTGTGATTTATAAAAATGGCTGCAGTGCAGAGTCCTGCACTATAATAATTTCCTTATGAACCTGGAGGTGCGCTTTAAGGAAGCGCATGCTACCTGTGACTAGTGATGGAGGCAGGGCTGCTCTCACGCTTGTAGTCATGCTATTGTTACATGTGCCGGAATGTAACGCACAGACACAAGACGAGAACAGCCAGGGATTGATATAACCACTTTATATGTATAACAACTATTTTACAAAGGGGTTAGTAGCCAGAGTAATAAACAGCAACTAGGAATAGCAATGAGAAATATTTCAGTGAATAACAGTACAGTTCTTTGCAACAGTGTGGTGTACCTAGTCGTGGGAGACACCACGTGAGTTCTTTCTCTTTATATGGCCCTAGCAGGGGTCACTGGTTCTTCCCGCTAGGCCGCAAGTCTCCTCCAAATAAAGTCTATTAGATCCTGTTTAGCCTCCCACACACCAACGGTCTCTCCCAACCTGAGATCCTAATCCCATCTGTCCCCTGTACCGTAGGTGAGAGTTGTAAGTGACGGCTCTGTTCACTCGTGCTATTCTTCCGTTGGCATGTATCTCCTGTCGCAGTCCTCTCTCAGCTCTTCTCGGCTTGACAGTCGACGGTAGCCTCTCATGCTTGGGGGGGGGGGGGGGGAGGGGGAGGGGGTCCAAACCTTGGCTCAAGACAGGCAGTGTCAGATCCCGGGAACTTACTCAGTGTGGGGTGCAGGTCCTGACTCTGACCAACAGGCGCAGGGCTCAGGGGGGCTTCTGTGAGCTGTCCGGAGCCTCTCAGGCGATATCCAACTCTGGTGCAGATCAGGCCTCTGCACGTCTGCTCTACTCTGCAGCCTGGTGCCAAATCTCTGGCTGCAGCGTCTTTCCGGTGCCCATCTGCACACACTTAGCACCAAAAGCTCCCTGCAATCTGGCACACACGGCCTTTATACCCAGGAAACTCTCTGGGTCACATGACCAGTTTCAGCACACAAGTCTCTACCCCTGCAAAATCTGCTAGCAACACTTGGTTCCTGCAAGAACAATTCTTTGTTTAATTTCATTTTCAGTTTGTTCCAGCAGAGGGTGGTGTTTGCTTACAGTTACTTAGTCTCTCGTGTCCATCTCCCTACACTATCACGGGTTGCAGTGACATCATTGCATACGCAGTGGGAGATGAAGCTGAGGCAAGTACATGTTACACGCACACCGCTAGGTTCAGATAGGGGCAAGACAGGTTACATTAATTCTTTGGAATCCTGGGGGATGTGCTGCAGCTTCTCTCAGGCACACAGGGGTATTGACCCTGAGGCACAGACATATACAGTACAGACCAAAAGTTTGGACACACCTTCTCATTTAAAGATTTTTCTGTATTTTCATGACTATGAAAATTGTACATTCATACTGAAGGCATCAAAACTATGAATTAACACATGTGGAATTATATACTTTAGCAAAAAAGTGTGAAACAACTGAAAATATATCTTATATTCTAGGTTCTTCAAAGTAGCCACCTTTTGCTTTGATGACTGCTTTGCACACTCTTGGCATTCTCTTGATGAGCTTCAAGAGGTAGTCACTGGAAATGGTCTTCCAACAATCTTGAAGGAGTTCCCAGAGATACTTAGCACTTGTTAGCCCTTTTGCCTTCACTCTGTGGTCCAGCTCACCCCAAAACATCTCGATTGGTTTCACGTCTGGTGACTGTGGAGGCCAGGTCATCTGGCGTAGCACCCCATCACTCTCCTTCTTGGTCAAATAGCCCTTACACAGCCTGGAGGTGTGTTTGGGGTCATTGTCCTGTTGAAAAATAAATGATGGTCCAACTAAACGCAAACCGGATGGAATAGCATGCCGCTGCAAGATGCTGTGATAGCCATGCTGGTTCAGTATGCCTTCAATTTTGAATAAATCCCCAACAGGGTCACCAGCAAAGCACCCCCACACCATCACACCTCCTCCTCCATGCTTCACGGTGGGACCAAGGCATGTAGAGTCCATCTGTTCACCTTTTCTGTGTCGCACAAAGACACGGTGGTTGGAACTAGTGTTGAGCCACCCCCGTAGTGTTCGAGTTCAGTTCGGTTCGTCGAACACCCGTATGTTCGCCGAACTGTTCGTCGAACACCTTCGAACACCGTTAAAACCAATGGCAGGCAAACAAAAACACATAGAAAACACCTTCAAAGGTGTCCAAAAGCTGACAAACTGCTCAGAAGACACAACTAACACATGGAAAAGTGACAAGTACATATAGTCATGCGAAAAGAAAAGAGGTGGAGGAGTAAAAGGAGGGGGAGACACAGATATAGGCATGTCATGCCCTTCTAAAACCAAAAAAGTGCGAAGCCAACATGGCCAGTCCATTCCTGCCCGTGCGACCTCCGTGTCGCCGGGTTTGTGCCAGAGCCGCGGTGGACCCTGACGGCCAGCCCCCCTCTCCCAATACTGGTGTCTGTCCGCTGGTGGGTCGAGCGAGCCCCCCTGTGGTGGAGGCAGCTCTAAGCTTTTTAATTTAAATTGTCTCTCTAATTTGAATGAGTACACTTTAAATCCTCTTACAAGGATCTATTGAAGGGCAAGTCTCATGCCAGCAGCCGCGTAATTCCAGCTCCAGTAGCGTCCACTAAAGCTGCTGCAGTTAAAAAGCTTTTATAAGGATCGAGCTTGGCGGTCCACCGCAAGGCATCCTACCGCCAGTCCCAGCCCCTGTGCCTTGGGGTGCCTCCCCGACAGGGGCGGACACAGACTGTAGTGGGCCCCTGTGCAAGAATTTTTTTTGGGGGGCCCCCCCCTGCCCTTCATAGGGGGCATGAAGGGCCCCCCCCCGTGCATCTTTCATCCCCCCCGTGCATCTCGGATTCCCCCCACTCCTAGTTAATTAATTGTATTTAAAAAAAAAAAAAAAAAAAATTAAACTTGTTATACTTACCCCCAGGGCCGGCTCCAGGTTTTTGTGGGCCCTGGGCGATAGTTTCAGTGGCCCCTTTAACACATAGCATGATTCATGATGCACAGATACCACAGAGAAAAAAAAAATATATATATATATATATATATATATATATATATATATATATATATATATATATATATATATATATATATTAGTACAAGGCCAAGGATTTCACTTACTACATTACATGAGCGATATCTATTGTAAATTCTACAATAGCTCAGAAACCGGCGAATCCTCACAGCGCACAGTGCAGACCGGACAGTATAGTCCTCCATACAGTATTATGGGCACCATATAATGCTCCATACAGGATACTGACCCCCTTATAATGCTCCATACAGGATACACGTCCCCATAAAATGCTGCATACAGGATACTGGCCCCCATAAAATGCTGCATGCAGAATACTGGCCCCCATATAACGCTACATGCAGAATACTGTCCCCCATATAACGCTCCATACAGAATACTGTCCCCCATATAACACTCCATACAGAATATTGGCCCCTATGTAACGCTCCATGCAGGCTGTCTCCCCCCCCCCCCCCCCCCCTTTCAATGCCCCATGCAGTATGTCAGACCACCCCCTCCCTTATAATGCCCCATGCAGGAGGTCACACAGGTAGGTCCGCCCCTGCTCCCCGATGCTCTTCACTGAGTGTCCCGGGGGCCCGAACCATTTCCTCTGAAAAAATTAAGTGTCCAAACTACAGGTGGTGTAGCTTGCTTAACAGCTGGGATAATCTGCTGACTAGCAGACACTGCTACTAGGCAAAAAGTATTTCCTGGGCTAGATGCAGTTAAAATTTGTAATTAGATACTCTTGTTGGATGCTGAGAAAGCATTCCATAGAGTCTCCTGGCACGCCATATATTATTCTCTTAAAAAGCTTGGGGTAGGGGTCTAGGGGACCCTTTTATAGCCAAAATCACGGCCCTGTATCGCAATACGTCACCTAGGCTAAAGATAAATGGAACATTTTCATCACCTTTCATAATCACCAATGGGACAAGGCAGGGATGTCCTCTGTCCCCTCTCTTATACATCCTAGTGACGGAGCACCTGCTCTCATCAATTCGCCATAACCCCAATATTAGGTGGATTGAGGTGGGAGGCACCAAGTACAAGTGCTCTGCATTTGCTGATGATGTCCTAGTATATATCACTCAATCACATATATCCATCCCTGCTGTTATGGCTGAAATAGATCACTTCGTTACATGGTCAAATTTTAAAATCAATGCAGCGAAGTCTGAGGCCCTCAATGTCTCCCTCCCCAAATCCATACAGGATTCCATGCAGTCCAACTTTCCCTTTGCCTGGCCCTCACAGGGTATCAAATACTTAGGAATTCCTATTCATAGAGACCTCTCCCGTCTGTTATCTTAATTTTGGGCCCTTTATTGAACAACTCCATACAGACCACGGTTGGCAAGTTAGAACTGTAAGATTCACTACGTGAACCACTGGTGTTTTGTGGAAAAGCACATGTACACTGTGTTCCAAATTATTATACAAAAAGTGTTTAGGAGTGATAAGGGAAGAATTTTTTGGTTTGTCAGTTAAACTCATTGATGGTGATGTGTGTCAGGGCTCTTTATATCACTGTAAGCAATTGCAGACACCTGTGCTAATTAGTTTGGCAGGTGTGTCCAATGAAAGGCAAGACTACTTAAGAAGGCTGTCTCACATTATTAAGCAGCCTACATTTTCTGCCAAAATGGGAAAGAAAAAGGATGTGTCGGCTGCTGAGAAGCAACAAATTGTGGAGTGTTTAGGTCAAGGCATGACTACAATCAACATTGCCAAGACACTTCATCCTGATCATCGCACAATCAAGAAGTATGTATCTGATTCACAGTACACACGTGTGCGTGCTAAGGTAAAAATTGAGGACTCTTTCCTACAGGCAATTACGTCAGGTTAAAAGAGCAGCGGCAAAAAAGCCTCGTCATAGCAGCAGACAAGTTTTTGAAGCTGCTGGTGCCTCCAACGTCCCCCGAACAACAAGATGCAGGGTCCTTCAGAGGTTTGCAGCTGTGCGTAAGCCATCCTGTCGACCTCCTCTATCCACTGCACACAAGCAGAAACGGCTCCAGTGGGCCAAACAATACATGAAGACTGACTTCAAAACTGTTTTGTTCACTGATGAGTGCTGTGCAACGCTCGATGGTCCGGATGGATGGATGGATGGAGTGGAGGATGGCTGGTTGATGGACACCCCATGCAAACACGGCTACAGCGCCAACAAGGAGGAGCTGGAGTAATGTTTTGGGCTGGAATCATGGGGAGAGAGTTTGTCGGCCCCTGTAGGATCCCTGAAGGGGTAAAGATGAACTCCATAATGTATGTGGAGTTTCTCAAACAGCACTTCCTGCCATGGTTCAAGAAGAAGAACTGTGTATTCTGCAGCAAGATCATTTTCATGCATGATAATGCACCGTCTCATGCTGCATCTCTGGCTGATATGGGCATAAAAGGGGACAAACTTATGGTGTGACCCCCCCCCCCCCCCCCCCCCCCCATGCTCCCCTGACCTCAACCCCATTGAGAACCTCTGGAGCATCATCAAAAGGAGTGTCTATGATGGCAGGAGGCAGTTCACATCTAAGCAACAGCTCTGGGAGGGTATTCTGTCCTCATGCAAAACAATTGAAGCAGAAACCATCCAAAACCTGACAAATTCAATGGACGAGAGAGTTCAGAAGCTCCTTTCGAACAAGGGGTCCTATGTGCAAATGTAACATCACCTAGAATAAAGTTTTGAGTTGAAAACTGTTTGATTTCAGTTTGTAATAACCTGCTAATGCTTATAATTTCAAAAATGACCATTTTTTTGTTCTTTATTAAAATGAAAAGGTTGATCTAAGAGTGTGGCAACCCAGTAGTCATGATTACTTCGAATTCTGACAATATGAGGGTCATGTTGCAGGTAGTGCAGCAAGAAGGCACTCGTGTGTCTTGCGCATCCAGGAGCACCAAGTACCTGTTGTGTTGGTGGCGAGGTAGCAATCATGCTTCCTTCCTCTGCCCTCTCCCCCCAACCTCGCACAACAGAAATGTGATCAAGGTCTCCCTCATCTGATGAGTCTTCCATCAGTTCGTCCTCCACTTCTTCCTGGGCTCCTGCACCTTCCTCACTAGTTTGGCTGCTACCATGCGCCCTGGTAAAACCATCTCCCCCACCCTCACATGCCTGCCGCCTTGGTGCTGCCGACCGTCTGGACCTTGCAGATGTTAGCCCTTCCGCATACAACTCCTCCTCCTCTACTTCCTCCACCTCCTCTTGTGCCACCACCTGACTCCGAATTCTGTTTAACATGTGCTCCAGCATGTAAATCACCGGAATAGTCGTGCTGATAATGGCATCGTCAGCACTAAACATCTTCGTCGCCATTTCAAAACTGTGCAGAAGGGTGCATAGGTCCCTGATCTGAGACCACTCCTCCAGCGTGATTTGCCCCACCTCTGGATCTCGTTGGCCCAGGCTATACGTCAGAACGTATTGCACCAGGGCTTGTCTGTGCTGGCACAGTCGCTGCAACATGTGCAGAGTTGAATTCCACCGGGTAGGCACATCGCATTTTAGCCGGTGAAGTGGCAGGCCCAACGACTTCTGTAGAGATGTAAGTCGCTGAGCTGCGGGATGCGAACGGCGGAAGTGAGCACACAGCGACCGTGCCCTCTGCAGAAGGCCATCTAGTCCGGGATAGTGGGCTAAAAATTGCTGGACAACCAGGTTCAACACGTGAGCCATACAAGGCACGTGTGTGACATTGCCCCGGCGAAGGGCCGCACCGAGGTTTGCAGCATTGTTGAACACGGCCTTCCCTGGTTTCAGGTCCAGTGGAGACAACCATTCATGAAACTGGTTCTCCAGAGCTGACCACAACTCCTCAGCTGTGTGACTCACATTTCCCAGACATTTCAAAGTAAAAACCGCCTGATCACGTTGAGCCCTACTGCCAGCATAGTAAGGAGGTGTGCAGGATTCCTTCTGCGCAGTTAGAAAGAGGGTGGCATGACCAGACAGGCTTTGGGTGCAGGTGGAGGACCGAGAGGAGGTTGAGGAGGCAGAAGCAGTGGAGGAACTTCTAGATAAAGAGGATTGACGCACAACTCGTGGGGACGGCAAGACTTGGACAGCAGCCCCTTGTCCTGCTGTCACCATAGTTACCCAGTGCCCAGTCAACGACATGTAACACCCCTGTCCATGCCTACTCGTCCAAGTGTCTGTGGTGAAATGCACCCTGTCACTCACAGAGTTTCTCAAAGAAGCGGTGATGTGTGCGACATGCTGGTGGAGCGCAGGCACACCTTTCTTTGAGAAGTAGTGCCGACTGGGCATCTGGTACTGGGGCACTGCGACGGACATAAGGTCTCGAAAATCCTCTGTGTCCACCAGGTGGAAAGGCAGCATTTCTGTAGCCAAGAGCTTGCAGATGGTGAAATTCAACCTCTTGGCTTTCTCATGGCTAGGAGGAAATGGTCTTTTACTTGTCCACATCTGAGGGACCGTGGGCTGGCTGTTGTGCTTAGACGGGGTTGAGAAGGGTGTCCCCGGCAAACTGCCGGTCTGTGAGGAAGATGCAGGCGGACATGTTGGGCTGCCTTGATCCAAAGGTTGTGCTATCGATGTCGGACAGCGCTCAACACCAGCTGGTGTTTCCACCTCCAAATGAAATGATGACCTGCTAATCACACTGGCTGTTGCGGGTAAAGAGGTGGCAGGTCTGCGTCCCAAAACAGGTGAGACTGCTGTCCCCCCAGTCACAGAGGATGAAGAGGCCGCAGATGCACAAGATGTGGCAGACGGTGGTTGGCCCGCCCGGCTAGGCCGCATTGTAGCACACTGAGCTTCCCACTGCAACTTATGCTTCATGTCCATGTGCCGGTTCATGCATGAAGTACTCAAACTATGTATTTTTTTGGCCTCTACTTAGCTTTTGCTGACAAATGTTACAGATAACACGAGTTGGGTCATCCTTATCGATCTGAAAAAATGCCCAGGCTATGCAAGGCTTAGCACCCATGCGACCTGAAGAGCCACCACGACTTGTGGTGAGAGGCAGAGTTGTGTTTGAGGATGCAGTTGTTGACGTGCTTCCAGTACTACGTCTCTGTCCAGGAAGGCGCAACCTGACCTCGTCGTCACTAGCATCTTCCTCCACCTCCTCTGCTGACCTTATCTCTTGGCTGACTGTGGGTTGACAGTAAGTGGGATCTCCAACCTCGTCATCATCACCCTGTGCGTTATCACACCTGTCGCCCTCAGAGCCAACCTCTTCCTGCCCTGACAAAAAACTAAAGTTGTCGCTCCAATCAGGTATTTGAGTCTCATCATCGTCTTCCTCATTGTCTCCACCAACAGGAGTTACAGTTTGGGAATGAGGGTCTACATTATGGTCAGAACCTTCTGTGTCTGGTCCTGGATCCGACTCATAAAGATTCTGGGCATCAGTGCAGATCATTTCCTCGTCTGGATTCACAGAAGCGCTGGAGTCGACCTCTGATTCCCAGGCTATAGTATGAGTAAACAGCTCTGCAGACTCAACCATCTGTTCTACCTCATACTCAGACGGGCAGCTGGAGATTTGGGAGCTGAGAGGAAGAAAGTGCGATTGGGGTGACACCTTTGAGGACTGGAGTATTTGTGATGTTGAAGTTGATGTGGAGGAGAGCCCACTTAAAGGAGCACTTGATATCCGGTGAAGCACCTGCTGTTTTTGTGCCTCATCTGGAATTTGTAGCGATTGGCGTGGCCATAAGAAAGGGATCTTATCACATTGTCCGCTAAAAGAAGTAGACATTTTAGTTTGGCTGGAAGATGGTCTTTCTTCTGCAGATGTTACTGTTGCTTTAACACCTACCCCACGGACACAACCTTTTTTCCCCTTCCCAACACGCCTATTCCCCTTTCCACCAGCAGCAGGCCTTTTTCCACTCATTTTGGTGGTTAACTAATTCACAACTCTGGAGTTGTTTGCACAAAAAACATTTTTTTTCAGAGCTAGATGCAGAAAAAAATTATATTGAATTTGCAACCTGATGGAGGTCAGTATAGATGGACTAATAGAATGATGCTATGCCCAAAAGGTTTTACTTCACTAGGTGCAGTAAAAAAAATTGGTATTCTATACACAGGTGGTATATCTTGCAACACAGATGGGCTACTCCACTGACTAACACACTCTGCAATAGGCCAAAAAGGATTAGCTTTGCTAGATTCAGCCAAATGCTGTGAAAAAACTTGCACAGACCTGCCTGGCAAAAACTGATAGGAACTGATGTAACCTAGTCCTGAAAAGGACTGCAATTACAATTAGTCTTTACTCCCACAATCTATCTATTTAAGAGCACAGACCTGCCTGATAAAAGTCGTAGGAAATGCTGTAACCTAGTCCTTAAAAGGACTGCAATCACAACTATTCCCTACTCCCAAGCTATCTGTAGATTTGTGCAAAAATTGGCTTGAAATTAACAAGGCATAGCGCACACAGCAACAGCGGTGCCGTCTAACACGCAGCTGCAGCAGTGAGAAAATGGTGGCGACGGGGAAAATGGCTTGGTCTTATAGGGCAAGGACATGTGACATACACTGCCAATGACACATGCCCTTGCTTGTGTGAAAAAAAGCACTTCGCTCCGTGTGTGCGCTGCTGATAGGCTGACAGATTGCACCTCCCCACTGTAAATGCGGGAAAGAGAAAAAAAAAATGGAGATCTTCATTGTTCCTGCAGAGATCCATCCCCTGCCCCTCCCCCCACCCCGCTGTACACTCAAACTGCGTATTAACATTAATTTTCATCATTACTGAGAAAAAATCCAGTTATGATTTTGGTGCACGAACAGTTATCGAACATAACCTCGAACAGCCGAATTTTTTTCAAATTGTTCGTGTTCGCCGAACGGCTCGAACACCGCCCAAAACAGCTCGAATTTGAGATTGGCGAACAGTTCGAGTCGAACAACGCTCATCTCTATTAAAGAGGAAGTGCACAAAGTAAAGTTCTTACATTTCCAGGAGGGATTACAGAGGAAGAGCACAAAGTAGAGTTCTTACATTTCCAGGAGGAATTATAGAGGAAATGCATTAAGTAGATTTCTTACTTTTCCAGGAGGGATTACAGAGGAAGTGCATATAGTAAAATTCTTACATTTCCAGGAGGGATTACAGAGGAAATGCACAAAGTAGAATCCTTACATTTCCAGGAGGGATTACAGGGGATGTGCAAAAAGTAAAATTCTTACATTTCCAGGAGGATTTACAGAGGAAGTGCAGAAAGTAGAGTCCTTACATTTCCAGGAGGGATTACAGAGGAAGTATCCTATCCTGTGTGATACTGTCTGCTGATCCGTGTATCTAATCCTCTCCTGTGTGATACAGTCTGCTGAGATGTGTATCTAATGCTATTGTTATAGCAGAAGATGGAGTCCCTTAAGTTTAAAGACCCTATCTATGCTATATAAGTCTGACAGTTATTTTAGGGCAAAATAACAGCAAGCTGAAATGTTCCTTCTTGTATCAATAGCGTGTCCTTGCAAGAAGATAAAATGGCCTTGCTAACCAGATACGTCTAATTAAATATTTTAAAGCATACAGAAACTAGCTTTTTTCGCTTGTTCAGCTAAACTGTATAATCGAACCATATATGGTAAATCCGTTTCCTGCCTTCAGGGTGTATATTAGCCCTGTGTTTTGTAATAAAGTTTAGAGTATGTTTAGACACAAACATCCTGTCCTGTGTCGTCTTCTACCCGATATCGTAATCCAAAGGATAGAAGACCAAGAATGCAGTGACGACACTATCCTGTGTGATACTGTCTTCTGAGCCGTGTATCTAATCCTATCCTGTGTGATGCTGTCTGCTGAGCAGTGTATCTAATCCTCTCCTGTGTGATACTGTCTACTGAGCCGTGTATCTAATCCTCTCCTGTGTGATACTGTCGGCTAAGCCATGTATCTAATCCTCTCCTGTGTGATACTGTCTGCTGAGCCGTGTATCTAATCCTCTCCTGTGTGATACTGTCTGCTGAGCCGTGTATCTAATCCCATCCTGTGTGATACTGTCTGCTGAGCCGTGTATCTAATCCCCCTCCTGTGTGATACTGTCTGCTGAGCCGTGTATCTAATCCTCTCCTGTGTGATACTGTCTGCTGAGCCGTGTATCTAATCCTCTCCTGTGTGATACTGTCGGCTAAGCCATGTATCTAATCCTCTCCTGTGTGATACTGTCTGCTGAGCTGTGTATCTAATCCTATCCCTGTGATACTGTCTGCTGAGTTCTGTATCTAATCCTATCCTGTGTGATACTGTCTGCTGAGCCGTGTATCTAATCCCATCCTGTGTGATACTGTCTGCTGAGCCGTGTATCTAATCCTCTCCTGTGTGATACTGTCTGCTGAGCCGTGTATCTAATCCTCTCCTGTGTGATACTGTCTTCTGAGCTGTGTATCTAATCCTCTCCTGTGTGCTAGTCTGCTGAGCTCTGTATCTAATCCTCTCCTGTGTGATACTGTCTGCTGAGATGTGTATCTAATCCTATCCTGTGTGATACTGTCTGCTGAGATGTGTATCTAATCCTCTCCTGTGTGATACTGTCTGCTGAGCCGTGTATTTTATCCTCTCCTGTTTGATACTGTCTGCTGAGCCGTGTATCTAATCCTCTCCTGTTTGATACTGTGTGCTGAGATGTGTATCTAATCCTATCCTGTGTGATACAGTCTGCTGAGATGTGTATCTAATGCTAATGTTATAGCAGAAGATGAGGCCTCTCAAATTCAAAGACCCCATCTATGCTATATAAGTAGTGTTGAGCGATACCTTCCGATATCAGGAAATATCGGATCGGATTGGATCGGGCCGATACCCAAAATGTATCGGATATTGCTGATTCCGATACCGGAAACCAATGCAAGTCAATGGGACACAAATATCGGAATGAAAATAAACCCTTTCTTTCCTTGTAGGTTAATTCTACATGAAGGAAAACAACTAACAATAATGTAGAATGTATTGGGGGAGGTGGTTGCCCAAATCGATGGGTACAGTGCTCACAGTGAAACATGAAAAGCCAGCAATTCAGCAGCGGCATTCACCGGTACCCGACAATTTAGAAAAGAAAGAATAGAGCTTCACACATAGATTAGATAGATAGAAACATGTCAGTCACATATATATGAAGTACAGTGACAGTGTTGCTTACTGTACTTGTCACTTAGTGTAAAGGATTTATTAAAAAAAAATAATAGTGTTTTCATGCACCGTCTCTTTAAAAAAGCCGGCCGGCAATTCAGCATCTGTACCCGACAATTCAGAATAGAAAGAATAGAGAATCTCACACAGATTAGATAGACAGAAACATGTCAGTCACATATATATGAAGTACAGTGACCGTGTTGATTACTGTACTTGTCATTTAGTGTTAAAATAAAGGATTTATTAAAAAAAAAAAAATTGGCGTGGGGTTCCCCGTAATTTTAGTCTCTAGCGGAGGTTAAGCAGACGGCTGGGGCAGATGTTTGAAGCCTGGGAAGGGGGTAATACCCACGGAGCTTCCCAGGCTACTAATATCAGCCCCCAGCTGAATACCTAGCCTTTACTAGCTATTAAAATGGGGGACCCCCCCCAAAAAAAATGACGTGGGGTCCCCCCTATTTTAATAGCTAGCAAAGGCTAGGCAGACAGCTGGGGGCTGATATTAATAGCCCAGGAAGGGTGCCATGAATATTGGCCCCCTCCCATGCTAGAAACACCAGCCGTCAGCCGCCCCAGAAATGGCGCATCCATAGGATGCGCCAATTCTGGCACTTAGCCTCGCTCTTCCCACTGCCCTGTAGCGGTGGCAGTGGGGTAATAGGGCTGGGGATGATGTCAGCTTATAATGCCAGCTGACATCAAGCCCAGGTTAGTAATGGAGAGGCGTCTATAAGACACCCCCATTACTAACCCCATAGTCAAAGTTAAAAAAAACCAACAAACACCCAGAATAAAGTCCTTTAATTGAAGTAAACACACAATTCTTTATTGTTCTAAATTAAACTATACTTACCATCACGCCCATTCCAGCTGAAGCCAACGATCTCCTGCAATAAAAGTAAAATAATAAAGCAACCTCATCCTTACCTTCCCATGGTTCCCAGGACAGCTCCAGCTCTGCTACATCGAGATGACAGGCTGGACCGCAGCAGAACGCTGCCATCCAGCCTGTCATCCCGCGGACACTGAGAAGCGCAGGCATGCTTGCGCTCCTCAGTGTCTGGCTGTGACGGCATCCAGATGAGTCGAGTTCATGTCCAATGAACTCCGCTCACCTCATGCTCGTCACTGACAGCGTGGGAAAATTCTCCTGCGCATGTGGTGAGCGTGAGAGACTCGGCTCATCTTTATGCCGTCACAGCCTGACACTGAGGAGCGCAAGCAAGCCTGCGCTTCTCAGTGTCTGCGGGATGACAAGCTGGATGGCAGCGTTCTGCTGCGGTCCAGCCTGTCATCTCGATGTAGCAGAGCTGAAACTGTCCTGGAAACCATGGAAAGGTAAGGATGAGGTTGGTTTATTATTTTTCTTTTATTGCAGGAGACCGTTGGCTTCAGCTGGAATGGGCGTGACGGTAAGTATGGTTTAATTTAGAACAATAAAGAATTGTGTGTTTATTTCAATTAAAGGACTTTATTCTGGGTGTTTGTGTTTTTTTTAAATACTTTACTAGAAATTCATGGCGGTCATGTCTAATATTGGCGTGACCCCATGAATTTCGGGCTTAGGGCCAGCTGATACTACCAAGCTGGCCTTAACCCCTTTATTACCCAGTGAGCCACCGCACCAGGGCCCTGGATGAGTTGAGTACAGCGCCAGAAGATGGCGCTTCTATGAATGTGCCATTTTCCGTGGTGGCTGCGGACTGCAGTTTGCAGCGGGGGGGGGGGGGGGCCAGAAAGCTTGGGCCTCCCTGCGCTGCGGATTCCAGTCCCCAGCTGCCTAGTTGTACCTGGCTGGACACAAAAAATAGGGCAAAGCTCCACGTATTTTTTTTTTTTTTAATTATTTCATGAAATAATTAAGAAAAAAAGGGCTTCCCTATATTGTTGTATCCAGCCAGGTACAAATAGGCAGCTGGTGGTTGGGGGCAGCCCGTTCCTGCCTGCTGTTCCTGGCTGGACACAAATATAGGACGAAGCCCCACATCAATTTTTTTTTAATTATTTCATGAACCACCAGCTGCCTATTTGTACCTGGTTGGATACAACAATATAGGGAAGCCCTTTTTTTCTTTATTATTTCATGAAATAATTAAAAAAAAAAAATACGTGGGGCTTCTCCCTATTTTTGGGTCCAGCCAGGTACAACTAGGCAGCTGGGGCTGGAATCTGCAGCGCAGGGAGGCCCAAGCTTTCTGGGGCCCCCCCCCGCTGCAAATTGCAGTCCGCAGCCACTCCGGAAAATGGCACGTTTATTGAAGCGCCATCTTCTGGCGCTGTACCCAACTCATCCAGGGCCCTGGTGCGGTGGCTCACTGGGTAATAAAGGGGTTAGGGCCAGCTTGGTATTATTGCTGGCCCTAAGCCTGAAATTCATGGGGTCACGCCAATATTAGACATGACCGCCATGAATTTCTAGTAAAGTATTTAAAAAAAACACAACACCCAGAATAAAGTCCTTTAATTGAAATAAACACACAATTCTTTATTGTTGTAAATTAAACCATACTTACCATCACGCCCATTCCAGCTGAAGCCAACGATCTCCTGCAATATAAAAAAAAAATTGGCGTGGGATCCCCCATAATTTTAGTCTCTAGCGGAGGTTAAGCAGACGGCTGGGGCAGATGTTTGAAGCCTGGGAAGGGGGTAATACCCACGGAGTTTCCCAGGCTACTAATATCAGCCCCCAGCTAAATACCTAGCCTTTAGCAGCTATTAAAATGGGGGACCCCCCCAAAGACATGACGTGGGGTCCCCCCTATTTTAATAGCTAGCAAAGGCTAGGCAGACAGCTGGGGGCTGATATTAATAGCCCAGGAAGGGTGCCATGAATATTGGCCCCCTCCCAGGCTAGAAACACCAGCCGTCAGCCGCCCCAGAAATAGAATGCGCCAATTCTGGCACTTAGCCTCGCTCTTCCACACTGCCCTGGTGCGGTGGCAGGGGGTAATAGTGGTGGGGTTCATGTCAGCGCCAGCTGCCATGAAGCCCAGGTTAGTAATGATGGGCGTCTATAAGACACCCCCATTACTAACCTACAAAGTGTTAAAAAGAAAACACACACTACACCCAGAACAAATAATTTATTTGAAATAAAACACACCATTTTATTTAATTCTTAGTTTACTAAAAAAAAAAAAGTTACCTGTCCACGTTCCTGCGCTGATCTCCCATGCACAGCTGTCACATCTGGAGATGGTGACAGCTGTGCATGGCTGCTGTAAGCTCACGCTGCCGGGAACACGTCCGCTCCCGGCAGCGGGAGCCACTGACTGAGGTCACCGGAGTGCATTCAGTCAGCGCTGCTCCGGAGACCTCCTTTACGGCACTGCTGTACCGTGGGAATTTCTCACGGTACAGCAGGGCCGTAAAGGAGCTGACCGGAGCAGCGCTGCCTGAACTCCGGCGAACCCGCTTATGCAATGACGGGACTGCTTTACGGCCCCATCATTCTAGCAGCGGTTCAGAGTGGTCACATTCTATGTGGCTGCTCTAAACTGGAGATCTTCGTGGGATACTCGTGGACTACTACGGAGGGGTAAGGATAAGGTTGTGGTTTATTATTTTACATTTTATTACAAGAGATCGATGGCTTCGGGGAATTAGGCGTCTAGGTGAGTATAGGTGTAGTTTTTTATTTTTTACTTTATTTTAGGTGGCAGGGACAGGTAATGTATAAACTAATTTATTGTAGGTAACCACTGGCCACCAATGACATGTATGTAAAATTTATTGGGGACCAAAAAAAACATGTATAGCAGGATCAGGCTGATGGGAACTACTGCTCCCATCAAGCTGATCCTGCTGGCACGAGTGGACGGGGGACAGACATAGGCCGATGGGAGAAGTAGTGTCACATCGGCCTATGTTTGCCTGCACGCACACACTTGCAGACACCGCGCAGACACCGCGCACACACCCGCAGACATCGCACAGACACCCCGCAGACATCGCACAGACACCCTGCACACACTCGCAGACATCGCACACACTCGCAGATATCGCACAGACACCGCGCACACACTAATCATGACGGGCTGATCGTCTGGGAGGTGAGGCTGACCTGTGTGGCCGTGGGAAATTTTCATGTGATGCAGTCAAGCATGAACTCGCATGAACCCTCTGAGGGCACCGCGGCTACTTCAAATAAACAGCTGATCGGCATCACCTGATACCTCAGCTGTTCATTTGAAATAACCGGCGGGAAAGCGCAGCACAGAACGGGAAAGCCGGCGGTGAAGTCTTTTCACTGCCGGCTTCCCCGCCCGGGTCCTTCGCTCCCCGCTCCTTGGTGCTGTGCTCCCCGCCCGGTCCTAACTTACGATCGGGATGGGAGGTGGCGAGGGGAGCGGAGGATCGGGGTGGGAGGCTGCGGGGAAGCAGTATGGGGCTGTGTGATTGTTTAAAAGCCGGTGGCTTTTTACCGCCCGCCGGCTTTTAAACAATCAGGAGAATTCTCCACGCTGGGATGGCATTCTGATGACAGGCTGGATCGCAGCTGAGAACTGTCATCCAGCTTGTCATCCTTCAGAGACACTGCAGAGCGCAGGCATTATGGGAACTTCCGATTCCGGTATTCGATATTGTAAAAGTATCGGAATTCCGATATCGCGAATATCGGCCGATACCCGATATTTCAGTATCGGAATGCTCAACACTATATATAAGTCTAAAAGTTACTTTAGGTCAAAATAACACCAGCAGTGAATGTTCCTTCTTGAATCAATAATGCGTCCTTGCTAGTCATCAGAATGTATCTGATTAAATGTGTCTAATTAAATGTGTCCGATTGAATGCTTCAACACAAGCACGAGAAAAGAAATCAGTCTTTGTGTGCTTAAATTGTATAATCAAACCATATATGGTAAATCCGTTTCCTGCCTTCAGGGTGGATATAAAACCCATGATTTGTAATAAAGTTTAGAGTTTGTTTGACACACATCCTGTCCTGTGTCTCATCTCTCTGAGCTCGTAATCCAAAGGATAGAAGACTCAGAATGCAGTGACCACAGCTGGCGCCCGAACAGGGACCTTGAGTTAATCTACCCAGGGGTGCTCGACCGGTCCGAGACGTGGGACGAGTGAAGCTCTCTGTTGGTGATATATACAGCGCTGAGGTAAGAATAACTGTTATATTCTACCTAATTATATCACTGCATAGAAGAGACTCCCTCACCCCCGAGCGGTCGGCTCCCAGGTAATTCACAGATTGTTGTCTGGCTCAGGTCCCTTTGAACCAGTAGAATTCCCTCAGATAAATTGTCAGTCCTGCCTTCTATCCTTTGGAAAAACTTAAGAATGAAAGTATGGATCCGATGATTGTGTTGTGGGTGTGTATCGGGATTGGTGTTTTTGGTCTGTTTTTCTGGTTGGCGTATAAGTCCTGGAAGGCTAGTAGTGGAATGGTTCAGAAACCTTTGTGGCCCATTGTCTAAGTGACCATTGTCTAAGTGACTGAGGAGTCTACTCTAAGTGAGGAGAACCCAAAAAAATGGGGAACCAAAATGCCAAGGAAGGCATTATAGCCAAAGACTTAGTAGTACGCAGAGAAGGGAAACAGGCACTGATTGGAATTGACAAAATATTGTGTAAAGCGGGAATGAATGAGAATGGAGAGATGAATGGAGAGAAATGGAAATCCTTCTTTAACTGCTATCATGGATGGCTGAAAGATAAGGGTCTGTTGAAGACAGTGGATGTATGGATGAATGCATGTGCTCATTTTAAAGGAAAAATTGAAGAATTAGGAGACGGACGTTACAGACTGACAAAAACCGGAATGACAGATTTTTCTCCCTGTCCGCTCCCGACGTCACCCAGCTCAGCCTCACCCCAGTACCAGAATTCTCAGGAACCCAATTGTTGGGTTTGCCCCAGGTTTGGACAGCAGAGCCCCTTGACAGTAGACATCTGTGTGGCATGTAGAGGACCGAGACCCCACCCAGCTAGACTATTCCCAATGAGGACGGTAGTTGTGCCAGGAGCAGCAGCAGCAGCAGCATCGGTGGGGGGACGCAGTTGTTCCAGGTCAGGAAGCTCGCACAATGTTAATGTATAGACCATGGAGTCCCTCAGAGCAGTTGGCGTTGATCTCCCAACTGCCAGACCCATCCCAGTCCCCTATGGGTTTCGCTAGAATGATCACCACCATACAGGATACGTACCATGCCACTAGAATAGATCTGCAAGGGGTAATTAAGAGGAAATTGGCAGATGAAGCTCGGTATGACAGACTGACGGACGAAACTTATAAACAATATGACAGTAGAATGGGCCCTGATGTAGCGGAGGCTAATGATGCAGCAGCCGGGGTTCTGTATGTAAAAGCGTTGGTAAAAGCATGTAAAGACAGGCAAGCAGAAAAGCAAGTTACACTAGAAGATAGAGTGCAGGGGAAGGAGGAAGATCCTAAGGATTATTTCTATCCATTAAAGAAAACCTGGTCAGAAATGGGGTTCAACCCCGGAAATAAGACTAGTGAGAGGGTATTAGCAAGTGCTTTCATGAATGGACTAAAGAAAGAGATTGCAGAGAAGGTAAAAGCAAGTAGACCGGACTGGAGATCAGTGAAGGCAGAAGATTTAGCTAGAATAGCTCAGGGGGCACAGCATGACATAGCGCAGGCAAAAAGAGCTGCCAAAATACACATAGTAGAGACGACCCCCAGAAACAACAGAGGCACAGGACGGACTGAAGGAGGAGGACAGAAACTGTTACGGATGTAAAAAGCCAGGACATTTTAGAAAGGACTGTAGGACCAACCCGTATCCAAATGCTCAGAGTACGGGTCCTCCAGCCGACCAAACAACGCCCCCATAGGATGAGGGTAGCTTGCACATGAACCCCCACATCTCCTTACCCCCAACTCCCAGTTGTATAGTTCAGGTGAACCTACCAGGGGGACATGAAATCGATTTCCAAGTAGATATGGGGGCCGACAATTCAGTAATTACGCAAGGTGATTGGCCATATACTGACACTGATTTTTCACATCATGTCATTGCCACCCCCTTCAATTCCCCGTCTGTCTTGCTCCCTGTCACTAAGAGAATTCCCCTGCAAATTCAAGGAGCTACTGTACATAGCCAGCTCATGGTATCGCCCCGAGGCCAATGTAACCTTTTGGGAAATGATGTGTTGTCCCAATTACAAGTACATATTGAGTATCATCCCGATGGCACTGTCACCATGACCCCAGGTTTAAAACCAAGTACCCTTTGCAAAATTATGTCACTAGATATTGCAGGAATAGAAGAGACAAATGAGTTTCCCCCGATATTGGAGCATACTGTACCACATGATTTTTGGGCCTCAGACAAAACAGATGTTGGTAGGTTAAGAGTTCAACCAGTAATGGTAAAATTAAAACCAGGAGCAATTTTGCCTCAACAGAAGCAGTATCCCCTTAGCTCGGCTCAGGAGAATGCCATAGCCCAGCAAGTCCAAAAATTACTACAGAGAGGAGTCCTAGTCAAAACCCAGTCCCCTTGCAACACTCCCCTGTTCCCAGTAAAGAAAAAGAGCGTGCCAGGACAACCAGCCGCATATAGAATGGTCCATGACCTCCGGTTGGTTAACAAAGCCACAGAACTTCTAACACCAGTTGTGCCCAACCCGCATACTCTCCTGTCACAGATACCTTCTAACTCTCTTTGCTTTTCAGTGGTCGATTTGGCAAATGCATTTTTCAGTGTACCATTACATCCTGACTGCCAGTACTTGTTTGCTTTCACATTCCAGGGCAGTCAATATACATGGACAGTGTTGCCACAGGGTGCCCAGAATTCACCCACAATGTACACTGCAAGTCTGCAGGAAATACTGGAGGGATGGTCTGAACCACATATCGTTGTTCTGCAATATGTCGACCTGCTCATTTGTGCCTCCTCCAGGAAACAATGTCATAGTCCAACTATATCGCTTATGTTGTTTCTCTATCACGCTGGCTGCAAGGCATCGAAAGATAAGCTTCAGTTTTGTAAATCTTCAGTCACCTTTTTGGGACATTGCATTACACCAGGAGCTCGTCATTTAACAAATGCACGTAAACAAGCAGTACAGGCATTCACCGTCCCCATTAATGTTGCAGCCCTCAGAACTTTTCTTGGACTTGTTTCCTATTGCAGACAGTGGATTCATGCCGTCTCTATTTGATGCAGCCCCTCTATGACTGTCTTACTCCAACACCTTTTGTACTAACACCAGAGGCAATAGACTGTTTTTATTCTCTCAAGAACCGTATTTTGGCCGCTCTAGCTTTGGGTACCCCTAATTATGAGCTCCCATTTACTCTGTACCATCATGAACAAGCCGGACATGCAGTAGGAGTTTTAACTCAAACACACGGTGATAATCAGAGACCTGTTGCCTATTTTAGTGGCAGATTAGACGCGGTAGCCAGAGGTGCACCATCCTGCGTACGTGCTCTGCATGCTGTTGGACTATTACTCCATAAATCCGCAGACATTGTTCTTGACCACCCGCTCACCGTGCTAACACCTCATGATGTCTACACTATATTGAACCAAGTGCAACCCGCTCACCTCTCAGCAGCACGTCATCTTAGGTTACAATGTGCACTGTTAATGCCTCCCAATGTTTCTTTACAGAGGTGTACTACCCTAAATCCAGGAACTTTGTTACCTCTCTCGGATCTAAAGGAGGGGTCAGGTACTGTGCTTTATAAGGAAGATCCAAGAGAGGAAGTTCCTCATGACTGTGCACAAATGATGGCACAAGAAACGGCAGGTTTACCTACTGTATTTGAACATGAATTACAAAATGCAGATTTTGAATTTTTTGTAGATGGATCCCGTCATCGGGACGATTCAGGTACTTTCCATACTGGATATGCAGTTGTCTCCCTCAATGCAGTAATCAAGGCAGAACCAATGCTCCCACACCAATCGGCTCAAGAGGCCGAACTTAGGGCCCTAACCGAGGCCTGTAAACTAGCGGAAGGGAAGTCAAGAGGTTTCCTGACGGCAGCAGGACACCCCATTAAGAATGCTGATGCGGTCCAGCAGTTAATTGATGCACTACAACTACCCAAAAAGGTAGCTGTCATAAAGGTAAGAGCACATACCAGACGCACCGACCAGGTAAGCAGAGGAAACGTGATGGCAGATGCAGCGGCAAAAACAGCAGCCTGTAAGCCACAACAAGGGTCAACAGTAAGTCAGCTAAGTGCCCCTAAAAACCCCTTTGTGTCGGAGGACATCTTATCCCAAATGCAGGCTCAGGCTCAAAAGGAGGAGGTTGATAAGTGGTTAAAGGAAGGTGCATGCCTGAATGAAGCAAATGGGGTATGGGGGAAAGGGACACGACGATGCCTTCCAAGGGCACTGTACCCAGCAGCTGCCCAGATACTACATGGGCCGACACACCAATCTAAAACGGCTGTGATGAGTGTGATGCAGAAACATTGGGTGGCACCAGGATTCTCCACCGGTATAGAAAACCTGGTACAAGGGTGCATGATATGTGCTACACATATTCAGGGTAGAGTAGTTAAAACACCACCCAAACACACCCCCCGGCCCCTCTATCCATTCCAGAGACTGCAAATTGATTATATTCAGCTGCCAAAGTCAGGATCATGGGAATGTGTTGGTCTGTATTGATTTGTTCTCAGGATGGCCGGAGGCTTTCCCGATTGCCAAAGCCACGGCTGCGGCAACCGCAAAGAAACTGCTTGCGGAGGTGGTCTGCAGGTATGGGGTACCAGAGGTAATTGAGAGTGACAGAGGTACACACTTCACAGGTGAAATAATGAATGAAGTCATGTCAGCTCTAGGAATTCAACAAGCATTCCACACCCCATATCACCCGCAAAGTAGTGGCAAAGTGGAAAGACTGAATGGGACATTGAAATTAAAAATTCAGAAAGCCATGGCTGAGACAGGAAAACCATGGCCGGACTGTTTACCGCTTGCTCTGTTTTCAGTAAGATATATGCCTAATAGAAAGACTGGACTCTCTCCATATGAGATATTGTTTGGCAACGTACCCAGCCTAGGGTGTTTCATCCGCAAGCATTAGAAATGAATAACCATGTGCTAAGTTCCTATGTGAGGGCTTTACAATAAGTGAGGGCTTTTTGCAATAAGGCGGATGAGCTGCGGGCGCTTATATGGGAGGAGAGGTATGACATCGTAGGTATAACAGAGACTTGGCTAGACGATAGCTACGACTGGGCGGTAAATTTAACAGATTATAGTTTATTTAGAAGGGACCAGAAACAGAGGAAAGGCGGAGGAGTCTGCTTATATGTAAAGTCACGTCTAAAGCCCAGACTAAGGGAAGATATAGGAGAGGGAGAAGAGGGGGTCGAGTCCATGTGGGTAGAGATAGAGGGGGCAAAAAATAATAATAAAATATTACTGGGGGTCTGCTATAAGCCACCCAATATAACAGAGGAGAATGAGAAACTGCTATTAGGACAAATAGACAAAGTAGCAAAACATAATGAAGTGATTGTAATGGGGGACTTCAACTACCCGGATATTGACTGGGAAACAGAAACCTGTAGATCGCAGAAAGGAAAAAGGTTCTTGACAAATATCAAGGATAATTATCTCTCCCAACTAGTGCAGGAACCAACGAGAGGGAAGGCCGTGTTGGACTTAATATTGACTAATAGGCCTGATAGAATAACTGAGGTACAGATAGGGGGGCACCTAGGTAATAGCGATCATAATATTATCAATTTCAAAATGCCCTTCAGTAGGGTTATCAATAAGGGAACAACTAAAACATTAAACTTTAGGAGGGCGAAGTTTGATCAGCTGAAAGAAAACCTTCAACTTATAGACTGGGACAAAGTTCTTAATCAAAGGAATACGAATAGTAAATGGGAAACCTTCAAAAGAATTCTGAATACTCAGTGCGAGAGGTATATACCGTATGGGAATAAAAGGGCCAGAAACAAGAGGAAACCAATATGGTTGAATAAGAACGTAAAAGGGGCGTTAAATAGCAAAAAAGAGGCATTCAAGAGATTAAAACAGGAAAACAGCAAGGAGGCACTAATGTGTTACAAGGAAAAAACGAGAACCTGCAAAAAACAAATAAAAATAGCAAAGGAGGAAACAGAGAGACGTATTGCTAGGGAAAGTAGATCAAATCCCAAACTGTTCTTTACGTATATAAATAGTAAAAGGATTAAATCGGATAATATTGGACCGATAAAAAGTGATGAAGGCAAAATCATAGAGAAAGATGAGGATAAAGCTAATCTATTAAATAAACTTTTTTCGTCAACTTTCACAAAGGAAAAAGAACGAACAGGCGAAATGAGAAGTGACAGGCTTGGTCCTCCACTGGGTATGACAAATCTAACCCAAGCTGGGGTACAGAAACGCCTCAGTAACATTAAAATAAACAAATCACCAGGACCTGATGGCATACACCCACGGGTACTAAGGGAACTAAGTAATGTGATAGACAGACCGTTATATCTTATATTTAAGGACTCTGTTGAGACTGGGTCTGTACCACTTGATTGGCGACAGGCGAATGTAGTGCCAATATTCAAAAAGGGAGCAAAAAGTAACACCGGAAACTATCGGCCGGTGAGTCTGACGTCCGTTGTGGGCAAAATTTTTGAAGGCTTTATTAATGAGGCAATCATGGAGCATCTTGATGCTAATAATCTATTAACCCCGAACCAACATGGATTCATGAGGAATCGCTCCTGCCAAACAAACCTGATTGACTTCTACGAGGAGGTTAGCTCTCGAGTAGATCAGGGGGAACCAGTGGATGTCGTGTATCTCGACTTCTCAAAAGCTTTCGATAGCGTGCCACATAATAGGTTGGTATACAAAATGAGAATGATGGGGCTGGGGGAAAATGTCTGCAAGTGGGTAGCTAACTGGCTAAAGGATAGAAGGCAGAGGGTGGTTATAAATGGAATATACTCAGATTGGGTAAGCGTCAATAGTGGGGTACCACAGGGGTCTGTACTAGGCCCAATGTTATTTAATATCTTTATTAACGACATAGTCAACGGGATAAATAGTAAAATATCAATATTTGCAGATGACACAAAGTTATGTAAAACAATTAATACAAAAGAGGATAGTGAAGACCTACAGAGGGATTTGGATAAGCTGGGTAGGTGGAGCATTAAATGGCAAATGAGGTTTAACGAGGAGAAATGTAAGGTCATACACATGGGAAGGAAAAATGGAAGTCACCAGTACTCACTGAATGGGAAATCATTGGGGAATTCAGAGATGGAGAAGGACTTGGGCATCTTGATTGATAGCAAACTAAATTGGAGTGCCCAAAGTCAGGCCGCTGCTGTAAGGGCAAACAGGGTAATGGGATGTATCAGAAGAGGTATAGCTGCAAAGGAGGAGAACATTGTTCTTCCACTGTACAAAGCACTGGTCAGACCACACTTGGAATACTGTGCTCAGTTATGGGCCCCAATATATAGAAAGGATATAAATGAGCTTGAAAAGGTACAAAGGAGGGCAACAAAATTAATAAGGGGAATGGAGGGACTGCAATACCCAGAGAGGTTGGCAAAACTAGGACTATTCAGCCTGGAAAAGAGAAGGTTGAGGGGGGACATAATAAATGTGTACAAATATGTTAGGGGACAGTATAGAGACCTTGCCCGGGATTTGTTCAAAAGGAGGGATATTACGGTAACAAGAGGGCACTCACTAAGACTGGAAGAGAAAAGGTTTCAGCACCAGCATAGGAAGGGGTTCTTTACGGTAAGAGCAGTGAGAATATGGAATTCACTGAGTGAAGAGACGGTAATGTCGGATTCACTAAACCAGTTCAAGCGGGGACTGGATGCTTTTCTAGATACCAGGCAGATTTCTGCATATACTTAAAAATAGAATAAAATAGTAGGTTGATACAGGGATTTATTCTGACTGCTGGTTTCAGAGTCGGGAGGGAATTTTTCCTCAGGTGAAGATTGGCTAAATCATTTGGGGTTTTTGCCCTCCTCTGGATCAACTTTAGCAATTACAGAACTAACAGGTCGAACTTGATGGACGCAAGTCTTTATTCGGCTTTACTAACTATGACCTACACAAAAGGATTAAGCAAGTACATGATAATGTCTTCAGTTCTCTTCCAGATCCAGATCAAGACTCTAGCAGCCATACGCTGCAACCTGGAGACTGGGTGGTTATAAAAAGACACGTGAGGAAAAGCCTAGATCCACGGTTTGACGGATCCTTTCAAGTTCTGCTGACCACAAGCACAGCCGTTAAGCTAGAGGGAAAAGAGACCTGCGTCCCATTGCAAAAAGATACCAGGAGAACCAGCGGACAAAGAATGATGACATTGTTTATACTTACCTGCATCCTTGCGACCACAGGTGCATGGACTAGGTTAGGCACCATGGATGGAGACGACAATAGATTCATTAGACACCATCTTGCTCTAATCGATGGACTAAAGGAGCAAAACCAGACCATTGCTAATTGTTGGATATGTACACATGCCCCTGTGACATCCACTAGCATACCCTTTCTCGCTGTCCCAGTCTCATGGGAAGAGATAAACTTTTGGGTGAACTGTTCAGATACTTGGGCCAATAATGCCACACAGACTGTGGAATACCACTGTTGGGATTCCCGTAGTAGGATGGACAAAATTTCCCTGGTGGCAAGGGAACCTGACGGGTCAAATAATTCCTAGGTTGTATGTAGCATTTAAAGGAGGGGAGTGGGTACCTCGTAACAAAACAAAAATTACTGATCTAGGGAAAATACCTGAACAAGGATTGAAAATAAGTTTTAATGCCACTTCAGGAAGCAGTGATGCCTTTAAACCTTCCCTGTTGGAAAGATATCTACACACTTCTAATTGGGTGAATGTTTATTTTAAAAACGGGACAAGTGATACCTGTGCCAAAATACCTGGCAATCTACAGTGTAATGAAAGCTCAAGTTATCAGAAAGGTACACCTACGTGTGGCAATCCTGATGCTGGCTATTGTTCCCCTATAGGTCAAGTGCCTGGGTGGTGTATGATATCAAATGTTTCTAAGTTTGTTGATTTAGTTCACCGTCTAATACTGCAACATTCAGCATTATGGAATCTCCACTTATCCATGTATTGGGTATGTGGAGACAAGGCTTTCAAGTGGCTCCCAGTAGGAGTAACAGGAACTTGTACCTTAGCCAGATTGACACCCGCAACTTATATTGTTACTCCAGACCAGCTAGATCCTTTGTCTATCCCAAAACATACACTGCATAAGCGATCAGCAGACAATAAAGACCAAGTGGGAGACCCCATATAGTTCAAATGGGAGGGGTAAACAAATTTTTCAGTGCATTGTTTATATACCCTAGGTTGACACAAATGTGGGATAAATTAGTAGAAGCTACGGACTATCTTGATAATCAGATTTGGGATGTTTTAGAAGTAGTTAACGGATCTCTTGCAGTACAGAATCAATTGATTATTGTCACGAACCAACATACCCTTGTACTAGATTATTTAACAGCAGCACAAGGAGGGATGTGCCAGATAATAGGGCCCGCATGCTGTCAGTATGTAGACAATTCTAGTGTATTGACGCTGAAACATAAGTTAGAGGACGTTGTAAAACTAAGGAAGCTTTATGATGAGGCCAACCTCAAGAATCAGGATTCCTGGTGGGCAAACACCTTTTCCTTTCTAAATCCTGCTAATTGTTTTAAAGGTATCGGTGGGTGGTTGGCTGGTATAGTGCAAGCTATTTTTCAGATTTTGCTAATGTGTCTTGCGGTTTATTTGGTTTTTAAGCTTTTTCTAATGTCTATTCAGTGTTGTACTAAAAGAAAATATAGAGATTCATATTGATAAATGAAGGAACAAAAGGATGGAATGTTATAGCAGAAGATGAGGCCCCTCAAGTTTAAAGACCCCATCTATGCTATATAAGTCTGAAAGTTACTTTAGGTCAAAAAACACCAGCTGTGAATGTTCCTTCTTGAATCAATAATGCGTCCTTGCTAGTCATCAGAATGTATCTGATTTAATGTGTCTAATTCAATGTGTCCGATTGAATGTTTCAACACAAGCACGAGAATAGAAATCAGTCTTTGTGTGCTAAAATTGTATAATCAAACCATATATGGTAAATCCGTTTCCTGCCTTCAGGGTGAATATAAAACCCATGCTTTATAATAAAGTTTAGAGCTTGTTTGACACACCTCCTGTCCTGTGTCTCAATCTCTCCGAGCTCGTAATCCAAAGGATAGAAGACTCAGAATGCAGTGACCACAGCGTCATGGGTGTATCAGGTTTGACAGACAGTCGTTCTGGATCCAGCTGTAGAAGGTCGCTGTGCTTGGCTTTGCAGACACCTTTTTGATTCTTTCATCCCTGTAGTGTAGTGCTATCCTTCTCTCGCTAGGACCCAGCAGTGATCTCCTCTTTCTGCTGCTAATTGACACACCCTTGCTTGATATTTGAAAACCCACAGTGTCTCCAGAGAGTCACCGGTGAACTATTTTCCTCTGTTCAGGCCTGGAGTTCCAGCATTCGGCTAGTTTCTTCTTGGAGTTCCTTGGTGATTAGGGACGATAGGGGAGTCAGGGTGTTGTAAGATCTGCCTAGGGGGTCTCCTCTCTCATTTTCCCTAGTTGTTGGGCTTCCCCCCTTTTCCCATAGTCATACATTTGGTCCTTCCCTTCTACTTTGAAGAACCTAGAATATAAGACATATTTTCAGTTGTTTCACACTTTTTTGTTAAGTATATAATTCCACATGTGGTAATTCATAGTTTTGATGCCTTCAGTGTGAATGTACAATTTTCATAGTCAAGAAAATACAGAAAAATCTTGAAATGAGAAGGTGTGTCCAAACTTTTGGTCTGTAATATATATATATATATATATATATATATATATATATATATATATATATATATATATATATATATATATATATATATATATATATATATATATATATATATATATATATATATATATATATATATATATATAGGGTTAATGCAGGAGCACAGGGTAAGCAGGGCCTAGTAAGTAAGGGGTCACAGAGGATCAGTACATACTCAGCCAGATATGGTCGTCATTGTGTCCATGGAGTAAGAGAGAGAAGTCACATGTCTGTGATTTTACATCCAGTCCAAGAGGGGCATCTCCAGCCCCCGATGTGGGGGACTGATATCACCAGCCTATTGTATTCTCCTATTTTTCCCCATCACTGACTAAGAGCTATGATGAACCCTGGTAACCTCAGCTGATAGGACAGAAGGGAACTGGTGTTACGAGTTGTATACACCACCTTTACACAACTATTGTAAATCTGCTTCTGATTTGCCCAGACTGAGCTTCTGTTCAGAGAAAAGTCCTTCCCCCTCCAGCAAAGCACACGGTCTTATATACACACATTATATATATATATATGACGCACCCCTGGGCCTTCGTCGCGCGGCATCGCGCGCACGGGAGCTTACCCGGAGCCGGATCTGTTGAGGGTTGTAGTCTCGTGGCGGTGACCCGGTCCGTGCCCAGGGAGTCAAACTGAGCGGCGATGTATTAGCGGTAGATGTTGGACGACTACGCCACCCGTTGAATGCCGCTGCAGGGCAGACCGCTGAGGCCGGTGGTAGGATTGTGCAGTGTGATAGTATCACCCCCAACGGGAGGGGTATGGCCTCAGGGCAGCCGACGTGGATGATGGGGGTAGCAGGAATCACTCAGAGACGATGCGGTGTAATTCAGGGTCTTTACTGGTGATAAAGATAGACCCTCCCGGAGTACTGGCTAGCGATCGGGGCCTGGTCAGTCCTTGAGCAGATGGGATCTCCCCTGGCCAGGCGGAGTTGTAGGCCTCCCAAACTGACTGTACTCTTCTGGCTACCTTGCTAGAGGCGGGTATAAGTAGCCCACGTCCCTGAGTGTACCGTGTGGTGCTCACCCGTATGGCCGGTGACTCGGGGCATTCTAGTGGCGTCCGCTCCACGACGGCGGTGCTGGTCCCACGCGTGTGACCGTGCCTTCGGGTTTCTTGGCCAGAGGACCTGAAATCCCCTGCCGGGCGGTTTCTGCTGCTGGGTAAAGATTAGTCCCCACAGCCTCGGACTCCGGGTCCGGTGATAGCTTCTCAGTCAGGGCGAGCTCTGCAGCTGCCAGCCCCTGACTCCTTATAGCACTGCTCCCACAGAGCTCCTGATGTTCTTTTCCTAGATCTGCTTCTCTTCTCTGTCTCTACTTCTTCTCTACTCACTAACCCTGCCTCAGCCCTAGGTTTATATAGGGGAAGTTCTTCCCCTCCCAGGACTGGGCAGGAGGTGTGGCATGCATAGGATCCCTGACCAAGAGACCTCCCACCTGCTCTCAGACATAACATTGCTGTTACTGTGGAAACCAGACCCCTGGGGTGCCACATTCCCCCCTAGTGAAATTTAGTACTCCGGGACTAAACATAACAAGGTATAAACAATAATAATACAATAAGAAAAACACAATAAGATGGTTACGGCGTGTCCGCAACCGGGTGCAGTTTTGAAGAAAACAAAGGTGTCCATTTCACCAAAACAGGGAGACGTAACCAGGTAGGGGTCTGTCCTGCCCCGAGTCCTTAACAGTCTTTAGTCCATTCCTGGGTTACGCTCCAACCAATTGTACAAGGATTCCCGGTAAATCCACCAAGGACTCCTAAAAATAACTAGAAACACATAATTATTTACAAGTAACAGACAGGTGACCACAAATAAAACAATTTAAACACTTCAAATCCTCCAACGTGCGGGTAACTGGCCTCTAGTGGCCCTAGTGGACCTACGGAGTTGACTGTCTGGCCCTGAACTACAGGGTGTAGGAGCTGTCAAGGGTAAACTGGGCAGCTGTCTACGGGCTCTTTGGCTCACTAGGGGTACGGCAGGCTCACTATGAGCAGAGGGTTGATCCTCCTGTTCTGCTTGTGTGGAGTCTGCTGCCTCCTGGACCGGCTGCTCTTCCAGCTCTACCTGTTGCTCCGTAGGCACTTGGGATGCTGGTTGGAGGAACGTGAGGACGGGTACCACAACTGCACCATTGACTTGAGTCCAGGATCGAGGGAAGTCTCCGAGCACAGTACTAACCATATCTTCCCTTTCCTCTACGGGTCGAGGGTCTTCTTGCTCTCCTTCTGGGTTCCGTAGCTGTTCGGGACACTTCTTCAGGTGATCCCGGGATACAATGGCTGTGGTTTCCCCTCCGTCTTTACTGATGGTACAAACCTTTGGGTTGTCGTGGCTTGAGGGCAGTACGGTGTACGGGTCCTTCTCCCACTGGTCGTCCAACTTGTGGAGCCGTCTCTTCCTCTTCAAGACCTGCTCTCCGGGTACCAGGGGAACAGCGGGAGCATACTGGTTGTAAGTTTTCTCTTGTCTTTCCCTAGCGAGACAGAGACTTCGCTCCACGCTCTCCTGTACTTTCCGGTACTGCTGCTGCCTCTCTGTGTCCCAGTCTGCTTCCGGTGAAGTGTCCTCGGGTGTCAGGACTCCCATCTCCAGGTCAACAGGTAGCTTACCAGGCCTTGCCCTCATTAGGTAAGCCGGGGTACAGTTGGTGGAACCTACAGGGATGTAGTTGTATAGGTCCACCAGGTCGGGCAGCTTCTCAGGCCACAGACTGCGTTCTTCCAGGGGCAACGTTTTCAGAAGATCCATTACCACCTGGTTCATTTTCTCACAAAGTCCATTAGTTTGCGGATGATAGGGTGTCGTCCTTATCTTCCGGCAGCCATACAGATTGCAGAATTCCTGGAAGACCTCCGCTTCAAAGGCAGGTCCCTGGTCCGTCAGCACTTGGTCCGGGTACCCGTGTGGACGGCAGAAGTGCTGCTGGAAGGCTCTAGCTGCTGTTTGAGCTGTTAAGTCCTTAACGGGGACGACAACCAAGAACCGGGAGTAATGATCCACAATGGTTAACGCGTAGACGTAGCCACTTCTGCTTGGGGTCAGTTTTACATGATCCAAGGCTACCAGTTCCAACGGCTGCTTGGTGACGATGGACTGAAGGGGGGTCTTCTGGCTGGCACGGTCCTTCCTTCTTAGGTTGCACGGGCCACAGTCTCTGCACCACCTCTCGATGGTTCCCCTCATGCCTACCCAGTGGAATCGCCCGCGCAGCAGGAACTCCAGCTTCTTCCATCCGAAGTGTCCAGCCCCGTCGTGGTATGCCTCCATCACCATGGCTGCGTCTCTTCGTGGCACCACTACTTGCCAGATTAGTTCATGCGTCCGGGAGTTAACCATTCTGCGGCACAACTTCCCCTTGTAAAGGAACAGTCGACTCTTCTCAGCCCACAGTTGTTTGGCTTCCTCCGGAGCGTCTGGGTCAAGGCGAGCCTCTGGCCGAGTCAGCATCTCCTTCACCAGTCGGACGGCAGGGTCACTGTCTTGCGTTTCCTCCCAGTTGTAGTGAGGCAAGGGGTTAAACGTAGCGGCTTGCTTACTCCTTACCCGATGGGAATACTGGATAGTCCCATGACGGTGGAACGCGGGGAGTTCGACTTCTTCCAATCCCTCTGGATCTTCTCCTACGTCCGGTAGGTTTGGCATCCTGGACAGGGCGTCCGCGTTGGTATTGGAGCGTCCTGCCCGGTATTTGATTGTGAACTCGTAGTTGGACAGACGGGCCATCCATCTCTGCTCTAGGGCACCGAGTCTTGCTGTGTCCAGGTGTGTCAACGGGTTGTTATCCGTGTACACGGTGAACCGGGAAGAAGCGAGGTAGTGCTTAAAGCGTTCGGTGACTGCCCACACCACTGCCAGGAACTCTAGCTTAAATGAGCTGTAATTCTCAGGGTTTCTTTCGGTGGGTCGCAGTTTTCGACTGGCGTAAGCGATTACTCGTTCTTTCCCCTGCTGGATCTGGGACAGTACGGCTCCTAGCCCGATGTTACTTGCGTCGGTGTAGAGGATAAAGGGCTGGCTGTAATCAGGGTACGCCAGGATTTCATCCCCCGTGAGGGCCATCTTCAGCTGGCGGAAGGACTCTTCTTCTAACTTCTCCCATTTGAAGGGCTGCTTCTGGTTCTTGGCCTTCCGGGACTGGCCTATCAGGAGGTCCTGCATAGGAGCTGCCTTTTTGGTGAAACCGGGGATGAATCTGCGGTAATAGCCTACCAACCCGAGGAACTGCCGCACTTCCTTTACACTGGAGGGACTTGGCCATTCCTTAATTGCGGTGATCTTATCAGGGTCGGGAGCCACTCCGTCAGCGCTCACCACGTGTCCCAGGTACTGCACCTTTGGTTTTAGGAGGTGACACTTGGAGGGTTTTACCTTTAGGCCGTAGTTTGCCAGAGCTTCGAACACTTCCGCCAGGTGTTTCAGGTGGTCCTCATAAGTCTTGGAATATACGATGACATCGTCCAGGTACAACAGGACCGTCTCGAAGTTTCTGTGGCCCAGACAGCACTCCATTAATCGTTGAAAGGTTCCTGGTGCGTTACAGAGTCCGAACGGCATGCAGGTAAACTCGCTAAGTCCCATCGGGGTGGTGAATGCGGTCTTCTCCCGGTCCGCCTCTGCTACAGGAACCTGCCAGTACCCGCTAGTGAGATCCAAGGTAGAGAAGAAGTTAGCAGATCTTAAAGCAGCCAAAGACTCCTCTATCCTTGGTAAGGGGTACGCATCCTTGTGTGTGATACGGTTGATTTTCCGGTAATCTACACACATCCTCATGGTGTTGTCTTTCTTTTGACTAAGACTAGTGGAGCCGCCCAGGGGCTACAGCTATCCCTGATCACCCCAGCCTCCTTCATGTCCCTAAGCATCCCCTTGGCGTGTTGGTAGTGTGCAGGGGGTACGGGTCGATACCTCTCTTTTATGGGAAGATGGTCTCCCGTGGGGATGTGGTGTTCTACCCCCTTGACTCGCCCGAAGTCTAACGGGTGTTTACTAAACACTCTCTCGTACTCTTGAACCACCCGATAGACTCCCTGTCTCTGGTGTGAGGGAGTGGAGTCAGTACCCAAATGTAGTTGCTGACACCAGTCCTCCATTGTTTCCTTAGAGCCGTTACTTTCCTCCGGGGAAGATGGAGGCAAGGGTTCTACGGACTGTATGGAATTTTGATTGATGGTATACAATTTGGCTAGCGTGGCATACCGGGGCAGGTACACTTCCCTCTTCCCGATATTTATTATGCGAACGGGCACCCTCCCATGGCGTACATTGACCACCCCCTGTGCTGTCAAAATGGTGGGCCTACTGTCTGAGTAAACTGGTTCTACCATTGCCTGGTAATCTCTACCTCTCAGACCAATAGCTGCCCGGCACCAAATCATCATTTCACTTTTTGGGGGCATGGCAATAGGAAAAGGGTCACACCGGAGAGTTCTATCTGTTGCCGTCGCATCAGTGCCCGGATCTCTTTCTGGAGCACTCGCTGCTGGCCGGAGCTGGCGTTCTTGGCAACCTGCTGTAGAAGGAAAATCACCTCTGCAAGACAATTTTCAATTACATTAGTTCCTAGAGTTATCTTTGGGTGACTCTCGTGCTTGTCAATGTCTACAATGATCAGTCCCTGTGCCGCCAATTCGACTCTACCGATTTTAATGGTCACCTCTTTAAATCCAATCTGTGGCACGGGCTGACCATTGCTGGCGATGATACTCAAGTCGTTGTCAGGGTAGCGGGTGATATCCGAGTCATTCCAGTACTGCTTGAAGAGCACGTACGGGATAGTGGTAACCTGTGACCCGGTGTCCAGTAGGGCACTCATGGGGATGCCATCCAGTACCACAGGCAAGACTGGACGTCCTCCCACATATTTGTCGCGCCAGTTCGATGGGCCTGATGATCTTTTTCCTGGGGTTTGGCCCTCTACCCCAGGTTGTGCCAGTTTAAAGGACAGTACCTTGCCATATGTCCGGGTTGATTGCAGCGGCGGCAGATGGGTTGTCCGTCCTCGTTGTATCGGTCGCTGGGTCTTCCTCTGGCCGGTGGGGTCCTCCTTGGTCGACGCCACGGGATGTCCTCCGCTCCGGATGCCAGCTGGATCTTCCCTGGAGTGGAAACCTGTAAAGACTGCACAGTTCGGGTTAGCGCGGCAACGCTTTTAGCTAGCTCTTGGACCTGATGGTGCAGGTCTGGAGCCGGGTCATTGTTCAAAGCCTTGCGCATCAGCTCCCACAGGCCCTGCCGACAAGGGTGCCGCCTCCTGGTGGTAAGTGGTAGTGGGGCGTCTGTGGGTCACAACGCCACCTGGTGCCGGTTCTCGGAGCACCCAGATGGCTCTGTCCTTGAACTGTGCAAATCCCAGATGAGGGTCCTGTAAGGCCATTGCCCGCAACTGGGTTCGGTGGGCATTGCAATATAAACCCTCTATTAATTGTTCAGTCAACAGCCTGTCCTCGTCTCCCACGCCGTCAGGGTCGGTCTGCTTAATGGCTCTCAGGGCCTCTTGTAGGTTCAGGGCATAGTCCCTTATACTCTCGTGTGCTCGCTGCTTGCACCCGTAGAATCTAAGCTTGATCTCGGCTGAGGTGCGGGTATCAAAGGTGTCCCTCAGCCGGGTTAGTATCCCTGCAACAGTCCTTCCCCCAGGTGGCCAGGACTTTACCTCCCTTTGGGCTGCCCCGGTTAATTGGGCCACCAGGATGCTCACTTTTTGCTCTTCTGTGAGGGGATACACCTGGAAGAGGCTATCCAGCTTTTCTCTAAAGTCATGCAGGGTATGTGACTCCCCTGAGTACTGGGGTAGCCAGGCCGCTCCCGGGATATAGGGCATGGTGAAAGGCATGACTGCAGCAGCGGTGGCGCTGGCGGGGGTTGAGGCAGTGAAGCTCTCCTCCGTATCCGACATCTTCCTCCCCCCTAGTGGACCGTGGCCTACCTTGCGATGATCCTCTTCCGTAGGCCGCGGCTCCGCAGTGGATCGTCAGGGTTGAGGACCTTCCGTCGCGCTCCTGTGACGTCGGCGTCTGCTGGGCTCCTTCCAGGACCTTACGCAACGTCCGGACGTGAGGCGGGGCTTCAGTTCTCGCGCGCTTTCGGAGTCCACGCCCCTCTTCTTCCCGCGCGGCGTCTTCAAGATGGCGTCCAACGGCGGGAAAACTCCACGGATGGCGGGAAGAAGGCAGAAGATGGCGCCGGATGGCGGGAAAACTTCGCGGATGGCGGGAAGAAGGCAGAAGATGGCGCCGGATGGCGGGAATCTTCACCACTGGTAAGTTTGAACAGTCTTTTTCAGGCACGCAGTACCCGGTGGTTGCGGGCACAAAATCCTGCCGACTACGCCAAAAAGTTGACGCACCCCTGGGCCTTCGTTGCGCGGCATCGCGCGCACGGGAGCTTACACGGAGCCGGATCTGTTGAGGGTTGTAGTCTCGTGGCGGTGACCCGGTCCGTGCCCAGGGAGTCAAACTGAGCGGCGATGTATTAGCGGTAGATGTTGGACGACTACGCCACCCGTTGAATACAGCGAAGGAGCTGCCGCTGCAGGGCAGACCGCTGAGGCCGGTGGTAGGATTGTGCAGCGTGATAGTATCACCCCCAACGGGAGGGGTATGGCCTCAGGGCAGCCGACGTGGATGATGGGGGTAGCACTCAGAGACGATGCGGTGTAATTCAGGGTCTTTACTGGTGATAAAGATAGACCCTCCCGGAGTACTGGCTAGCGATCGGGGCCTGGTCAGTCCTTGAGCAGATGGGATCTCCCCTGGCCAGGCGGAGTTGTAGGCCTCCCAAACTGACTGTACTCTTCTGGCTACCTTGCTAGAGGCAGGTATAAGTAGCCCACGTCCCTGAGTGTACCGTGTGGTGCTCACCCGTATGGCCGGTGACTCGGGGCCTTCTAGTGGCGTCCGCTCCACGACGGCGGTGCTGGTCCCACGCGTGTGACCGTGCCTTCAGGTTTCTTGGCCAGAGGACCTGAAATCCCCTGCCGGGCGGTTTCTGCTGCTGGGTAAAGATTAGTCCCCACAGCCTCGGACTCCGGGTCCGGTGATAGCTTCTCAGTCAGGGCGAGCTCTGCAGCTGCCAGCCCCTGACTCCTTATAGCACTGCTCCCACAGAGCTCCTGATGTTCTTTTCCTAGATCTGCTTCTCTTCTCTGTCTCTACTTCTTCTCTACTCACTAACCCTGCCTCAGCCCTAGGTTTATATAGGGGAAGTTCTTCCCCTCCCAGGACTGGGCAGGAGGTGTGGCATGCATAGGATCCCTGACCAAGAGACCTCCCACCTGCTCTCAGACATAACATTGCTGTTACTGTGGAAACCAGACCCCTGGGGTACCACATATACACACACACATATACACAAACACGTGAGGAATTACATGAGTGGAGCAATATTCATGTGGGATAATATATGTATATATATTATATTATATGTATATTGACATCATAGGTCGACCTCAACTATCAGAGACAAAATGAGAAAACAAATCCTGAAAATTACATTGTCTGATTTGGAAAGAATTTTTTTAAATATATATAAATATGCATGTATTAAATTGATAACAAATATTAATTTCATATATAAAGAGATAAAACTCAAATAAAAGCTGCGACACCTTCCCATAATGGCTACAGCCAGAGGGATCAAAAGAGAAAACGTATTCAGAACATACCCCGGCCCCTCACACCACCCCAACGCCGTATTGCTGATGCTTCGTCAGGGGCACTGTGATTTTCTTGATTTTCTTTGGATATTCTCTCTCTCTCAATGTTAAAATTAATGTACCCTTAAAATTATAGACTGTTCATGTCTTTGTCAGTGGGAAAACTTACAAAAACAGCAAGGGATCAAATACTTATTTCCTTCACTGTATATAGATATAGATATATATATATACACACACACTGCTCAGAAAAACAAAAGGAACACTGAAATAACACATCCTAGATCTGAATGAATGAAATATTCTCATTGAATACTTTGTTCTGTACAAAGTTGAATGTGCTGACAAAAAAATCACACAAAAATCATCAATGGAAATCAAATTTATTAACCAATGGAGGCCTGGATTTGGAGTCACCCCCAAAAGTAAAGTGGAAAAACACACTACAGGCTGATCCAACTTTGATGTAATGTCCTTAAAACAAGTCAAAATGAGGCTCAATATTGTGTGTGGCCTCCACGTGCCTGTATGACCTCCCTACAACGCCTGGTCATGCTCCTGATGAGTCTCAGTATTGTGTGTGGCCTCCACGTGCCTGTATGACCTCCCTACAACGCCTGGGCATGCTCCTGATGAGGCTGAGTATTGTGTGTGGCCTCCACGTGCCTGTATGACCTCCCTACAATGCCTGGGCATGCTCCTGATGAGGCTCAGTATTGTGTGTGGCCTCCACGTGCCTGTATGACCTCCCTACAATGCCTGGGCATGCTCCTGATGAGGCTCAGTATTGTGTGTGGCCTCCACGTGCCTGTATGACCTCCCTATAATGCCTGGGCATGCTCCTGATGAGGCGGAGTATTGTGTGTGGCCTCCACGTGCCTGTATGACCTCCCTACAACGCCTGGGCATGCTCCTGATGAGGCTGAGTATTATGTGTGGCCTCCACGTGCCTGTATGACCTCCCTACAATGCCTGGGCATGCTCCTGATGAGGCTCAGTATTGTGTGTGGCCTCCACGTGCCTGTATGACCTCCCTACAATGCCTGGGCATGCTCCTGATGAGGTTGGGGATGGTCTCCTGTGGGATCTCCTCCCAGACCTGGACTAAAGCATCAGCCAACTCCTGGACAGTCTGTGGTGCAACGTGACATTGCTGGATGGAGCGAGACATGATGTCCCAGATGTGCTCAATCAGATTCAGGTCTGGGGAACGGGAGGCCAGTCCATAGCTTCAATGCCTTCATCTTGCAGGAACTGCTGACACACTCCAGCCACATGAGGTCTGGCATTGTCCTGCATTAGGAGGAACCCAGAGACAACCGCAGCAGCATATGGTCTCACAAGGGGTCTGAGGATCTCATCTCAGTACCTAATGGCAGTCAGGCTACCTCTGGCGAGCACACGGAGGGCTGTGCGGCCCTCTAAAGAAATGCCACCCCACACCATTACTGACCCACTGCCAAGCCGGTCATGCTGAAGGATGTTGCAGGCAGCAGATCGCTCTCCACGGCGTCTCCAGACTCTGTAAGAAGTAAGGGGCAGACCTAGCACCACACTAAATATTAATTATGTATTTGTGCCAATGTCCCCATGAATGCAAGCAAGCATAAGAAAAAGACAAGGGGGATTGGGACAAAACCAGGGCACCAAATACAATTGATAAATAGATATGAAGACACTAATGTACAAAAATATGCAAAATTTTATTAGTCTCAAAACACACTACATAGGACATTATTAAAAAACATGATAAAAAACATACACAGGACAAAGGACAAAAAAAGAAAAAAAATTCACCCAAACAAAAGAGAAATAATCAATAAATATGTCAAAAGGTGTATTACACAACTGTGCAAGGTAAATGTACTTCAATAACAATGGTACATAATTCCAAATATCGCTAAAATATATATGGCATGGTATAGGCAAATCAATTGGTAAGAGAGCATAATAGAAAATATCTATGCTCCACTATCGAGCCCACAAATAAATCAAGTATAAAGCAATGTAGGAATAAAGAGAGTACCAGAAAATAAAGATGCACAGAGAAAAGGAAAGAGTATAAATAACCTACGCGTTCCGCCAAATGCTTATGGCTTCATCAGGGGTGTGATGTTGGTGTCCCAGATGCTGGAGGTATATATACTGAAAAAAAGTCAAAAATCCAAATGGACAAAGTAGAGAGGTTGAGGACAAAGTGTGAGATGGATTATGCAAGGTTAAGGTAGTCTCAAAGTCCACATATCTAGCAGTGATGAGAGAATCCCAGGAAATAGTCCCATATCCATGTTTTAGTATTCCCCTTTAAGAGCATGTGCAAACAGACTGTGTCTCATAATGAGGTGGGCACCTGGCTGGAGGGGGATGGCGTGCGGTTCACAGTGGAGCGCACCACCACACACACAGACCAGGAAGAGCCCAGGCAAATAGAGGATTTCCCAGCACACATGTATCAATACGATGCACGTGACCAGGGGAATCCCAGAAGTGACGACACAGAGGGGCAGAGACAGGAGATGACTCACCTCAGCCATGCGTTCCACATTGGAGCGCACTGCAAGGGAGGGGAGGCAGGAATGTGGACCAATAGGGAGAAGGTGCAGGAATACACCCACAGACATGTGCATCAGCACAGACAGCAGCGCTGAAGGCATGGTGGGAATGTGGACCAATAGGAAGAAGGTGCAGGAATACACCCACAGACATGTGCATCAGCACAGACAGCAGCGCTGAAGGCATGGTGGGAATGTGGACCAATAGGAAGAAGATGCAGGAATACACCCACAGACATGTGCATCAGCACAGACAGCAGCGCTGAAGGTATGGTGGGAATGTGGACCAATAGGAAGAAGGTGCAGGAATACACCCACAGACATGTGCATCAGCACAGACAGCAGCGCTGAAGGCATGGTGGGAATGTGGACCAATGGGAAGAAGGTACAGGAATACACCCACAGACATGTGCATCAGCACAGACAGCAGCGCTGAAGGCATGGTGGGAATGTGGACCAATAGGAAGAAGGTGCAGGAATACACCCACAGACATGTGCATCAGCGCAGACAGCAGCGCTGAAGGCATGGTGGGAATGTGGACCAATAGGAAGAAGGTGCAGGAATACACCCACAGACATGTACATCAGCACAGACAGCAGCGCTGAAGGCATGGTGGGAATGTGGACCAATAGGAAGAAGGTGCAGGAATACACCCACAGACATGTGCATCAGCACAGACAGCAGCGCTGAAGGCATGGTGGGAATGTGGACCAATAGGAAGAAGGTGCAGGAATACACCCACAGACATGTGCATCAGCGCATACAGCAGCGCTGAAGGCATGGTGGGAATGTGGACCAATAGGAAGAAGATGCAGGAATACACCCACAGACATGTGCATCAGCACAGACAGCAGCGCTGAAGGCATGGTGGGAATGTGGACCAATAGGAAGAAGGTGCAGGAATACACCCACAGACATGTGCATCAGCACAGACAGCAGCGCTGAAGGCATGGTGGGAATGTGGACCAATAGGAAGAAGATGCAGGAATACACCCACAGACATGTGCATCAGCACAGACAGCAGCGCTGAAGGCATGGTGGGAATGTGGACCAATAGGAAGAAGGTGCAGGAATACACCCACAGACATGTGCATCAGCGCAGACAGCAGCGCTGAAGGCATGGTGGGAATGTGGACCAATAGGAAGAAGGTGCAGGAATACACCCACAGACATGTGCATCAGCACAGACAGCAGCGCTGAAGGCATGGTGGGAATGTGGACCAATAGGAAGAAGGTGCAGGAATACACCCACAGACATGTGCATCAGCACAGACAGCAGCGCTGAAGGCATGGTGGGAATGTGGACCAATAGGAAGAAGGTGCAGGAATACACCCACAGACATGTGCATCAGCACAGACAGCAGCGCTGAAGGCATGGTGGGAACAAAAGGTAGAGAGGAAGAAGTCTATGTAGAGGCGAGTCTGGCAGCTACAGTAACATAAAAACCTGGATATTTAAATGAAATAAAACTATGCCGACCTGATTGCGCCCCCATAAAGTATCAGAACAAATGAGACACAGATCAAATGCTGAAATAATAATACCATAAAGTAAGTAATTAAAGAGGGGAGGCAGACATGCAGACCAATAGAAGGAAGGTATGAGGATATACCCACAGACATGTATGACAGCACAAAACAGCGCTGGAGGTATGTGAGAACAGTAGATGCAAAAGGATCTATCTACAAACAAGAAAGTCAAAAAATGCAAAGTACTGTACAAAAAAGCTCAATCAGCAATGCTGAGATATATAAGAACAAGGGGAAAAAAAGGGGATATATCTATAAACAGGTAGATCCAACAGTGCAGAGTGCTGTATAATAACACGGACAGCAGTGCTGGAGACATATAGGAACAGAGGATGGAGGAGGATATATCTATAAGCAGACAGATCCAACAATGCAGAGTACTGTATAATAACACGGACAGCAGTGCTGGAGACATATAAGAACAGAGGGTGGAGGAGGATATATCTATAAGCAGACAGATCCAACAATGCAGAGTGCTGTATAATAACACGAACAGCAGTGCTGGAGACATATAGGAACAGAGGGTGGAGGAGGATATATCTATAAGTAGACAGACCCAACAATGCAGAGTGCTGTATAATAACACGGACAGCAGTGCTGGAGACATATAGGAACAGAGGGTGGAGGAGGATATATCTATAAGCAGACAGATCCAACAATGCAGAGTGCTGTATAATAACACGAACAGCAGTGCTGGAGACATATAGGAACAGAGGGTGGAGGAGGATATATCTATAAGTAGACAGACCCAACAATGCAGAGTGCTGTATAATAACACGGACAGCAGTGCTGGAGACATATAAGAACAGAGGGTGGAGGAGGATATATCTATAAGTAGACAGATCCAACAATGCAGAGTGCTGTATAATAACACGGACAGCAGTGCTGGAGACATATAAGAACAGAGGGTGGAGGAGGATATATCTATAAGTAGACAGATCCAACAATGCAGAGTGCTGTATAATAACACGGACAGCAGTGCTGGAGACATATAGGAACAGAGGGTGGAGGAGGATATATCTATAAGTAGACAGATCCAACAATGCAGAGTGCTGTATAATAACACGGACAGCAGTGCTGGAGACATATAAGAACAGAGGGTGGAGGAGGATATATCTATAAGTAGACAGATCCAACAATGCAGAGTGCTGTATAATAACACGGACAGCAGTGCTGGAGACATATAGGAACAGAGGGTGGAGGAGGATATATCTATAAGTAGACAGATCCAACAATGCAGAGTGCTGTATAATAACACGGACAGCAGTGCTGGAGACATATAGGAACAGAGGGTGGAGGAGGATATATCTATAAGTAGACAGATCCAACAATGCAGAGTGCTGTATAATAACACGGACAGCAGTGCTGGAGACATATAGGAACAGAGGGTGGAGGAGGATATATCTATAAGTAGACAGATCCAACAATCCTGAGTGCTGTATAATAACACGGACAGCAGTGCTGGAGACATATAGGAACAGAGGGTGGAGGAGGATATATCTATAAGTAGACAGATCCAACAATGCTGAGTGCTGTATAATAACACGGACAGCAGTGCTGGAGACATATAAGAACAGAGGGTGGAGGAGGATATATCTATAAGTAGACAGAACCAACAATGCAGAGTGCTGTATAATAACACGGACAGCAGTGCTGGAGACATATAGGAACAGAGGGTGGAGGAGGATATATCTATAAGTAGACAGATCCAACAATGCAGAGTGCTGTATAATAACACGGACAGCAGTGCTGGAGACATATAAGAACAGAGGGTGGAGGAGGATATATCTATAAGTAGACAGATCCAACAATGCAGAGGGCTGTATAATAATGACGCGCCCCTGGGCCTTCGTCGCGCGGCATCGCGCGCACGGGAGCTTACCCGGAGCCGGATCTGTTGAGGGTTGTAGTCTCGTGGCGGTGACCCGGTCCGTGCCCAGGGAGTCAGACTAAGTGGCGTTGTATTAGCGGTAGATGTTGGACGACTACGCCACCCGTTGAATGCAGCGAAGGAGCTGCCGCTGCAGGGCAGACCGCTGAGGCCGGTGGTAGGATTGTGCAGCGTGATAGTATCACCCCCAACGGGAGGGGTATGGCCTCAGGGCAGCCGACGTGGATGATGGGGGTAGCAGGAATCACTCAGAGACGATGCGGTGTAGTTCAGGGTCTTTACTGGTGATAAAGATAGACCCTCCCGGAGTACTGGCTAGCGATCGGGGCCTGGTCAGTCCTTGAGCAGATGGGATCTCCCCTGGCCAGGCGGAGTTGTAGGCCTCCCAAACTGACTGTACTCTTCTGGCTACCTTGCTAGAGGCGGGTATAAGTAGCCCACGTCCCTGAGTGTACCGTGTGGTGCTCACCCGTATGGCCGGTGACTCGGGGCCTTCTAGTGGCGTCCGCTCCACGACGGCGGTGCTGGTCCCACGCGTGTGACCGTGCCTTCAGGTTTCTTGGCCAGAGGACCTGAAATCCCCTGCCGGGCGGTTTCTGCTGCTGGGTAAAGATTAGTCCCCACAGCCTCGGACTCCTGGTCCGGTGATAGCTTCTCAGTCAGGGCGAGCTCTGCAGCTGCCAGCCCCTGACTCCTTATAGCACTGCTCCCACAGAGCTCCTGATGTTCTTTTCCTATATCTGCTGCTCTTCTCTGTCTCTACTTCTTCTCTACACACTAACCCTGCCTCAGCCCTAGGTTTATATAGGGGAAGTTCTTCCCCTCCCAGGACTGGGCAGGAGGTGTGGCATGCATAGGATCCCTGACCAAGAGACCTCCCACCTGCTCTCAGACATAACATTGCTGTTACTGTGGAAACCAGACCCCTGGGGTGCCACATTCCCCCCTAGTGAAATTTAGTACTCCGGGACTAAACATATTTTTAGAAAAACATAACAAGGTATAAACAATAATAATACAATAAGAAAAACACATAAAGATGGTTACGGCGTGTCCGCAACCGGGTGCAGTTTTGAAGAAAAGCAAGGTGTCCATTTCACCAAAACAGGGAGACGTAACCAGGTAGGGGTCTGTCCTGCCCCGAGTCCTTAACAGTCTTTAGTCCATTCCTAGGTTACGCTCCAACCAATTGTACAAGGATTCCCGGTAAATCCACCAAGGACTCCTAAAAATAACTAGAAACACATAATTATTTACAAGTAACAGACAGGTGACCACAAATAAAACAATTTAAACACTTCAAATCCTCCAACGTGCGGGTAACTGGCCTCTAATGGCCCTAGTGGACCTACAGAGTTGACTGTCTGGCCCTGAACTACAGGGTGTAGGAGCTGTCAAGGGTAAACTGGGCAGCTGTCTACGGGCTCTTTGGCTCACTAGGGGTACGGCAGGCTCACTATGAGCAGAGGGTTGATCCTCCTGTTCTGCTTGTGTGGAGTCTGCTGCCTCCTGGACCGGCTGCTCTTCCAGCTCTACCTGTTGCTCCGTAGGCACTTGGGATGCTGGTTGGAGGAACGTGAGGACGGGTACCACAACTGCACCATTGACTTGAGTCCAGGACCGAGGGAAGTCTCCGAGCACAGTACTAACCATATCTTCCCTTTCCTCTACGGGTCGAGGGTCCTCTTGCTCTCCTTCTGGGTTACGTAGCTGTTCGGGACACTTCTTCAGGTGATCCCGGGATACAATGGCTGTGGTTTCCCCTCCGTCTTTACTGATGGTACAGACCTTTGGGTTGTCGTGGCTTGAGGGCAGTACGGTGTACGGGTCCTTCTCCCACTGGTCGTCCAACTTGTGGAGCCGTCTCTTCCTCTTCAAGACCTGCTCTCCGGGTACCAGGGGAACAGCGGGAGCATACTGGTTGTAAGTTTTCTCTTGTTTTTCCCTAGCGAGACAGAGACTTCGCTCCACGCTCTCCTGTACTTTCCGGTACTGCTGCTGCCTCTCTGTGTCCCAGTCTGCTTCCGGTGAAGTGTCCTCGGGTGTCAGGACTCCCATCTCCAGGTCAACAGGTAGCTTACCAGGCCTTGCCCTCATTAGGTAAGCCGGGGTACAGTTGGTGGAACCTACAGGGATGTAGTTGTATAGGTCCACCGGGTCGGGCAGCTTCTCAGGCCACAGACTGCGTTCTTCCAGGGGCAACGTTTTCAGAAGATCCATTACCACCTGGTTCATTTTCTCACAAAGTCCATTAGTTTGCGGATGATAGGGTGTCGTCCTTATCTTCCGGCAGCCATACAGATTGCAGAATTCCTGGAAGACCTCCGCTTCAAAGGCAGGTCCCTGGTCCGTCAGCACTTGGTCCGGGTACCCGTGTGGACGGCAGAAGTGCTGCTGGAAGGCTCTAGCTGCTGTTTGAGCTGTTAAGTCCTTAACGGGGACGACAACCAAGAACCGGGAGTAATGATCCACAATGGTTAACGCGTAGACGTAGCCACTTCTGCTTGGGGTCAGTTTTACATGATCCAAGGCTACCAGTTCCAACGGCTGCTTGGTGACGATGGACTGAAGGGGGGTCTTCTGGCTGGCACGGTCCTTCCTTCTTAGGTTGCACGGGCCACAGTCTCTGCACCACCTCTCGATGGTTCCCCTCATGCCTACCCAGTGGAACCGCCCGCGCAGCAGGAACTCCAGCTTCTTCCATCCGAAGTGTCCAGCCCCGTCGTGGTATGCCTCCATCACCATGGCTGCGTCTCTTCGTGGCACCACTGCTTGCCAGATTAGTTCATGCGTCCGGGAGTTAACCATTCGGCGGCACAACTTCCCCTTGTAAAGGAACAGTCGACTCTTCTCAGCCCACAGTTGTTTGGCTTCCTCCGGAGCGTCTGGGTCAAGGCGAGCCTCTGGCCGAGTCAGCATCTCCTTCACCAGTCGGACGGCAGGGTCACTGTCTTGCGTTTCCTCCCAGTTGTAGTGAGGCAAGGGGTTAAACGTAGCGGCTTGCTTACTCCTTACCCGATGGGAATACTGGATAGTCCCATGACGGTGGAACGCGGGGAGTTCGACTTCTTCCAGTCCCTCTGGATCTTCTCCTACGTCCGGTAGGTTTGGCATCCTGGACAGGGCGTCCGCGTTGGTATTGGAGCGTCCTGCCCGGTATTTGATTGTGAACTCGTAGTTGGACAGACGGGCCATCTATCTCTGCTCTAGGGCACCGAGTCTTGCCGTGTCCAGGTGTGTCAACGGGTTGTTATCCGTGTACACGGTGAACCGGGAAGAAGCGAGGTAGTGCTTAAAGCGTTCGGTGACTGCCCACACCACTGCCAGGAACTCTAGCTTAAATGAGCTGTAATTCTCAGGGTTTCTTTCGGTGGGTCGCAGTTTTCGACTGGCGTAAGTGATTACTCGTTCTTTCCCCTGCTGGATCTGGGACAGTACGGCTCCTAGCCCGATGTTACTTGCGTCGGTGTAGAGGATAAAGGGCTGGCTGTAATCAGGGTACGCCAGGATTTCATCCCCCGTGAGGGCCATCTTCAGCTGGCGGAAGGACTCTTCTTCTAACTTCTCCCATTTGAAGGGCGGCTTCTGGTTCTTGGCCTTCCGGGACTGGCCTATCAGGAGGTCCTGCATAGGAGCTGCCTTTTTGGTGAAACCGGGGATGAATCTGCGGTAATAGCCTACCAACCCGAGGAACTGCCGCACTTCCTTTACACTGGAGGGACTTGGCCATTCCTTAATTGCGGTGATCTTATCAGGGTCGGGAGCCACTCCGTCAGCGCTCACCACGTGTCCCAGGTACTGCACCTTTGGTTTTAGGAGGTGACACTTGGAGGGTTTTACCTTTAGGCCGTAGTTTGCCAGAGCTTCGAACACTTCCGCCAGGTGTTTCAGGTGGTCCTCATAAGTCTTGGAATATACGATGACATCGTCCAGGTACAACAGGACCGTCTCGAAGTTTCTGTGGCCCAGACAACACTCCATTAATCGTTGAAAGGTTCCTGGTGCGTTACAGAGTCCGAACGGCATGCAGGTAAACTCGCTAAGTCCCATCGGGGTGGTGAATGCGGTCTTCTCCCGGTCCGCCTCTGCTACAGGAACCTGCCAGTACCCGCTAGTGAGATCCAAGGTAGAGAAGAAGTTAGCAGATCTTAAAGCAGCCAAAGACTCCTCTATCCTTGGTAAGGGGTACGCATCCTTGTGTGTGATACGGTTGATTTTCCGGTAATCTACACACATCCTCATGGTGTTGTCTTTCTTTTTGACTAAGACTAGTGGAGCTGCCCAGGGGCTACAGCTATCCCTGATCACCCCAGCCTCCTTCATGTCCCTAAGCATCCCCTTGGCGTGTTGGTAGTGTGCAGGGGGTACGGGTCGATACCTCTCTTTTATGGGAAGATGGTCTCCCGTGGGGATGTGGTGTTCTACCCCCTTGACTCGCCCGAAGTCTAACGGGTGTTTACTAAACACTCTCTCGTACTCTTGAACCACCCGATAGACTCCCTGTCTCTGGTGTGAGGGAGTGGAGTCAGTACCCAAATGTAGTTGCTGACACCAGTCCTCCATTGTTTCCTTAGAGCCGTTACCTTCCTCCGGGGAAGATGGAGGCAAGGGTTCTAAGGACTGTATGGAATTTTGATTGATGGTATACAATTTGGCTAGCGTGGCATACCGGGGCAGGTACACTTCCCTCTTCCCGATATTTATTATGCGAACGGGCACCCTCCCATGGCGTACATTGACCACCCCCCGTGCTGTCAAAATGGTGGGCCTACTGTCTGAGTAAACTGGTTCTACCATTGCCTGGTAATCTCTACCTCTCAGACCAATAGCTGCCCGGCACCAAATCATCATTTCACTTTTTGGGGGCATGGCAATAGGGAAAGGGTCACACATTCTTACGCTACCAATCTCACCACCGGAGAGTTCTATCTGTTGCCGTCGCATCAGTGCCCGGATCTCTTTCTGGAGCACTCGCTGCTGGCCGGAGCTGGCGTTCTTGGCAACCTGCTGTAAAAGGAAAATCACCTCTGCAAGACAATTTTCAATTACATTAGTTCCTAGAGTTATCTTTGGGTGACTCTCGTGCTTGTCAATGTCTACAATGATCAGTCCCTGTGCCGCCAGTTCAACTCTACCGATTTTAATGGTCACCTCTTTAAATCCAATCTGTGGCACGGGCTGACCATTGCTGGCGATGATACTCAAATCGTCGTCAGGGTAGCGGGTGATATCCGAGTCATTCGAGTACTGCTTGAAGAGCACGTACGGGATAGTGGTAACCTGTGACCCGGTGTCCAGTAGGGCACTCATAGGGATGCCATCCAGTACCACAGGCAAGACTGGACGTCCTCCCACATATTTGTCGCGCCAGTTCGATGGGCCTGATGATCTTTTTCCTGGGGTTTGGCCCTCTACCCCAGGTTGTGCCAGTTTAAAGGACAGTACCTTGCCATATGTCCGGGTTGATTGCAGCGGCGGCAGATGGGTTGTCCGTCCTCGTTGTATCGGTCGCTGGGTCTTCCTCTGGCCGATGGGGTCCTCCTTGGTCGACGCCACGAGATGTCCTCCGGTCCGGATGCCAGCTGGATCTTCCCTGGAGTGGAAACCTGTAAAGACTGCACAGTTCGGGTTAGCGCGGCAACGCTTTTAGCTAGCTCTTGGACCTGATGGTGCAGGTCTGGAGCCGGGTCATTGTTCAAAGCCTGCGCATCAGCTCCCACAGGCCCTGCCGACAAGGGCGCCGCCTCCTGGTGGTAAGTGGTAGTGGGGCGTCTGTGGGTCACAACGCCACCTGGTGCCGGTTCTCGGAGCACCCGGATGGCTCTGTCCTTGAACTGTGCAAATCCCAGATGAGGGTCCTGTAAGGCCATTGCCCGCAACTGGGTTCGGTGGGCATTGCAATATAAACCCTCTATAAATTGTTCAGTCAACAGCCTGTCCTCGTCTCCCACGCCGTCAGGGTCGGTCTGCTTAATGGCTCTCAGGGCCTCTTGTAGGTTCAGGGCATAGTCCCTTATACTCTCGTGTGCTCGCTGCTTGCACCCGTAGAATCTAAGCTTGATCTCGGCTGAGGTGCGGGTATCAAAGGTGTCCCTCAGCCGGGTTAGTATCCCTGCAACAGTCCTCCCCCCAGGTGGCCAGGACTTTACCTCCCTTTGGGCTGCCCCGGTTAATTGGGCCACCAGGATGCTCACTTTTTGCTCTTCTGTGAGGGGATACACCTGGAAGAGGCTATCCAGCTTTTCTCTAAAGTCATGCAGGGTATGTGACTCCCCTGAGTACTGGGGTAGCCAGGCCGCTCCCGGGATATAGGGCATGGTGAAAGGCATGACTGCAGCAGCGGTGGCGCTGGCGGGGGTTGAGGCAGTGAAGCTCTCCTCCGTATCCGACATCTTCCTCCCCCCTAGTGGACCGTGGCCTACCTTGCGATGATCCTCTTCCGTAGGCCGCGGCTCCGCAGTGGATCGTCAGGGTTGAGGACCTTCCGTCGCACTCCTGTGACGTCGGCGTCTGCTGGGCTCCTTCCAGGACCTTACGCAACGTCCGGACGTGAGGCGGGGCTTCAGTTCTCGCGCGCTTTCGGAGTCCACGCCCCTCTTCTTCCCGCGCGGCGTCTTCAAGATGGCGTCCAACGGCGGGAAAACTCCACGGATGGCGGGAAGAAGGCAGAAGATGGCGCCGGATGGCGGGAAAACTTCGCGGATGGCGGGAAGAAGGTAGAAGATGGCGCCGGATGGCGGGAAACCTCCACGGATGGCGGGAATCTTCACCACTGGTAAGTTTGAACAGTCTTTTTCAGGCACGCAGTACCCGGTGGTTGCGGGCACGAAATCCTGCCGACTACGCCAAAAGTTGACGCGCCCCTGGGCCTTCGTCACGCGGCATCGCGCGCACGGGAGCTTACCCGGAGCCGGATCTGTTGAGGGTTGTAGTCTCGTGGCGGTGACCCGGTCCGTGCCCAGGGAGTCAGACTAAGTGGCGTTGTATTAGCGGTAGATGTTGGACGACTACGCCACCCGTTGAATGCAGCGAAGGAGCTGCCGCTGCAGGGCAGACCGCTGAGGCCGGTGGTAGGATTGTGCAGCGTGATAGTATCACCCCCAACGGGAGGGGTATGGCCTCAGGGCAGCCGAAGTGGATGATGGGGGTAGCAGGAATCACTCAGAGACGATGCGGTGTAGTTCAGGGTCTTTACTGGTGATAAAGATAGACCCTCCCGGAGTACTATAAGTTCTTATATGTCTCCAGCACTGCTGTCCGTGTTATTGTGGCACCCCAGGGGTCTGGTTTCCACAGTAACAGCAATGTTATGTCTGAGAGCAGGTGGGAGGTCTCTTGGTCAGGGATCCTATGCATGCCACACCTCCTGCCCAGTCCTGGGAGGGGAAGAACTTCCCCTATATAAACCTAGGGCTGAGGCAGGGTTAGTGTGTAGAGAAGAAGTAGAGACAGAGAAGAGCAGCAGATATAGGAAAAGAACATCAGGAGCTCTGTGGGAACAGTGCTACAAGGAGTCAGGGACTGGCAGCTGCAGAGCTCGCCCTGACTGAGAAGTATCACCGGACCCGGAGTCCGAGGCTGTGGGGACTAACTCCTATCCAGCAGCAGAAACCGACCGGCAGGGGATTGCAGGTCCTCTGGCCCAGAAACCCGAAGGCACGGTCACACGCGTGGGACCAGCACCGCCATCGTGGAGCAGAAGCCATTAGAAGGCCCCGAGTCACCGGCCATACAGGTGAGCACCACACGGTACACTCAGGGACGTGGGCTACTTTTACCCGCCTCTAGCAAGGTAGCCAGAAGAGTACAGTTAGTTGGGAAGGCCTACAACTCCGCCTGGCCAGGGGAGATCCCATCTGCTCAAGGACTGACCAGGCCCCGATTGCTAGCAAGTACTCCGGGAGGGTCTATCTTTGTCACCAGTAAAGACCCTGAACTACACCGTACCATCTCCGAGTGGTTCCTGCTACCCCCATCATCCACGTCGGCTGCCCTGAGGCCATACCCCTCCCGTTGGGGGTTATACCATCCACGCTGCACCATCCTTCCACCGGCCTCAGCGGTCTGCCCTGCAGCGGCAGCTCCATAGCTGCATTCAACGGGTGGCGTAGTCATCCACCATCTACTGCTAATAGACTGCCACTTAGTCTGACTCCCTGGGCACGGACCGGGTCACCGCCACGAGACTACTACCCCCATCTGATTCGGCTCCGGGTAGGCTCCCGCGTGCGCAACGCTGCGCGACTCAGGCCCAGGGGCGCGTCAACTTTTGGCGTAGTCGGCAGGATTTCGTGCCCGCAACCACCGGGTACTGCGTGTCTGAAAAAGAGACTTTTAAAACTTACCATCCGTGAAGTTTTCCCGCCATCCGGCGCCATCTTCAGCCTTCTTCCCGCCATCCGTGAAGATTCCCGCCATCCGGCGCCATCTTCAGCCTTCTTCCCGCCATCCGTGAGGTTTTCCCGCCATCCGGCGCCATCTTCAGCCTTCTTCCCGCCATCCGTGGAGTTTTCCCGCCGTTGGCCGCCATCTTGAAGACGCCGCGCGGGAAGAAGAGGGGCGTGGACTCCGAAAGCGCGCGAGAACTGAAGCCCCGCCTCACGTCCGGACGTTGCGTAAGGTCCTGGAAGGAGCCCAGCAGACGCCGACGTCACAGGAGCGCGACGGAAGGTCCTCAACCCTGACGATCCACTGCAGAGCCGCGGCCTACGGAAGAGGATCATCGCAAGGTAGGCCACGGTCCACTAGGGTGGAGAAGGATGTCGGATACGGAGGAGAGCTTCACCGCTTCAAGCCCCGCCAGCGCCACCGCTATTGCGGTCATGCCTTTCACCATGCCCTATATCCCGGGGGCAGCCTGGCTACCCCAGTACTCAGGGGAGTCCCATACCCTGCATGACTTTAGAGAAAAGCTGGATAGCCTCTTCCAGGTGTACCCCCTCACAGAGGAGCAAAAAGTGAGCATCCTGGTGGCCCAACTAACCGGGGCAGCCCAAAGGGAGGTAAAGTCCTGGCCACCTGGGGGGAGGACTGTCGCGGGGATACTAACCCGGCTGAGGGACACCTTTGATACCCGCACCTCAGCCAAGATCAAGCTTAGATTCTACGGGTGCAAACAGCGGGCACATGAGAGTATAAGGGACTATGCCCTGAACCTACAAGAGGCCCTGAGAGCCATTAAGCAGACCGACCCTGACGGCGTGGGAGACGAGGACAGGCTGTTGACTGAACAATTTATAGAGGGTTTATGTTGCAATGCCCACCGAACCCAGTTGCGGGCAATGGCCTTACAGGACCCTCATCTGGGATTTGCACAGTTCAAGGACAGAGCCATCCGGGTGCTTCGAGAACCGGCACCCGGTGGCGTTGTGACCCACAGACGCCCCACTTACCACCAGGAGGCGGCGCCCTTGTCGGCAGGGCCTGTGGGAGCTGATGCGCAGGCTTTGAACAATGACCCGGCTCCAGACCTGCACCATCAGGTCCAAGAGCTCGCTAAAAGCGTTGCTGCGCTAACCCGAACTGTGCAGTCTTTACAGGTTTCCACTCCAGGGAAGATCCAGCTGGCATCCGGACCGGAGGACATCCCGTGGCGTCGACCAAGGAGGACCCCACCGGCCAGAGGAAGACCCAGCGACCGATACAACGAGGACGGACGACCCATCTGCCGCCGCTGCAATCAACCCGGACATATGGCAAGGTACTGTCCTTTAAACTGGCACAACCTGGGGTAGAGGGCCAACCCCCAGGAAAAAGATCACCAGGCCCATCGAACTGGCGCGACAAATATGTGGGAGGACGTCCAGTCTTACCCGTGGTACTGGATGGCATTACTATGAGTGCCCTACTTGACACCGGGTCACAGGTCACCACCATCCCGTACGTGCTCTTCAAGCAGTACTGGAATGACTCGGATATCACCCGCTACCCTGACGACGACTTGAGTATCATCGCCAGCAATGGTCAGCCCGTGCCACAGATTGGATTTAAAGAGGTGACCATTAAAATCGGTAGAGTTGAACTGGCGGCACAGGGACTGATCATTGTAGACATTGACAAGCACGAGAGTCACCCAAAGATAACTCTAGGAACTAATGTAATTGAAAATTGTCTTGCAGAGGTGATTTTCCTTTTACAGCAGGTTGCCAAGAACGCCAGCTCCGGCCAGCAGCGAGTGCTCCAGAAAGAGATCCGGGCACTGATGCGACGGCAACAGCTAGAACTCTCCGGTGGTGAGATTGGTAGCGTGCGAATGTGTGACCCTTTCCCTATTGCCATGCCCCCGAAAAGTGAAATGATGATTTGGTGCCGGGCAGCTATTGGTCTGAGAGGTAGAGATTACCAGGCAATGGTAGAACCAGTTTACTCAGACAGTAGGCCCACCATTTTGACAGCACGGGGGTTGGTCAATGTACGCCATGGGAGGGTGCCCGTTCGCATAATAAATATCGGGAAGAGGGAAGTGTACCTGCCCCGGTATGCCACGCTAGCCAAATTGTATACCATCAATCAAGATTCCATACAGTCCGTAGAACCCTTGCCTCCATCTTCCCCGGAGGAAGGTAACGGCTCTAAGAAAACAATGGAGGACTGGTGTCAGCAACTACATTTGGGTACTGACTCCACTCCCTCACACCAGAGACAGGGAGTCTATCGGGTGGTTCAAGAGTACGAGAGAGTGTTTAGTAAACACCCGTTAGACTTCGGGCGAGTCAAGGGGGTAGAACACCACATCCCCACGGGAGACCATCCTCCCATAAAAGAGAGGTATCGACCCGTACCCCCTGCACATTACCAACACGCCAAGGGGATGCTTAGAGACATGAAGGAGGCTGGGGTGATCAGGGATAGCTGTAGCCCCTGGGCAGCTCCACTAGTCTTAGTCAAAAAGAAAGACAACACCATGAGGATGTGTGTAGATTACCGGAAAATCAACCGTATCACACACAAGGATGCGTACCCCTTACCAAGGATAGAGGAGTCTTTGGCTGCTTTAAGATCTGCTAACTTCTTCTCTACCTTGGATCTCACTAGTGGGTACTGGCAGGTTCCTGTAGCAGAGGCGGACCGGGAGAAGACCGCATTCACCACCCCGATGGGACTTAGTGAGTTTACCTGCATGCCGTTCGGACTCTGCAACGCACCAGGAACCTTCCAACGATTAATGGAGTGCTGTCTGGGCCACAGAAACTTCGAGACGGTCTTGTTGTACCTGGACGATGTCATCGTATATTCCAAGACGTACGAGGACCACCTGAAACACCTGGCGGAAGTGTTCGAAGCTCTGGCAAGCTACGGCCTAAAGGTGAAACCCTCCAAGTGTCACCTCCTGAAACCAAAGGTGCAGTACCTGGGACACGTGGTGAGCGCTGATGGAGTGGCTCCCGACCCTGATAAGATCACCGCAATTAAGGAATGGCCAAGTCCCTCCAGTGTAAAAGAAGTGCGGCAGTTCCTCGGGTTGGTAGGCTATTACCGCAGATTCATCCCCGGTTTCACCAAAAAGGCAGCTCCTATGCAGGACCTCCTGATAGGCCAGTCCCGGAAGGCCAAGAACCAGAAGCCACCCTTCAGATGGGAGAAGTTAGAAGAAGAGTCCTTCCGCCAGCTGAAGATGGCCCTCACGGGGGATGAAATCCTGGCGTACCCTGATTACAGCCAGCCCTTTATCCTCTACACCGACGCAAGTAACATCGGGCTAGGAGCCGTGCTGTCCCAGATCCAGCAGGGGAAAGAACGAGTAATCGCTTACGCCAGCCGAAAACTGCGACCAACCGAGAGAAACCCTGAGAATTACAGCTCATTTAAGCTAGAGTTCCTGGCAGTGGTATGGGCAGTCACCGAACGCTTTAAGCACTACCTCGCTTCTTCCCGGTTCATCGTGTACACGGCTAACAACCCGTTGACACACCTGGACACGGCAAGACTCGGTGCCCTAGAGCAGAGATGGATGGCCCGTCTGTCCAACTACGAGTTCACAATCAAATACCGGGCAGGACGCTCCAATACCAATGCGGACGCCCTGTCCAGGATGCCAAACCTACCGGACGTAGGAGAAGATCCAGAGGGACTGGAAGAAGTTGAACTCCCCGCGTTCCACCGTCATGGGACTATCCAGTATTCCCATCGGGTAAGGAGTAAGCAAGCCGCTACGTTTAACCCCTTGCCTCACTACAACTGGGAGGAAACGCAAGACAGTGACCCTGCCGTCCGACTGGTGAAGGAGATGCTGACTCGGCCAGAGGCTCGCCTTGACCCAGACGCTCCGGAGGAAGCCAAGCAACTATGGGCTGAGAAGAGTCGACTGTTCCTTTACAAGGGGAAGTTGTGCCGCAGAATGGTTAACTCCCGGACGCATGAACTAATCTGGCAAGTAGTGGTGCCACGAAGAGACGCAGCCATGGTGATGGAGGCATACCACGACGGGGCTGGACACTTCGGATGGAAGAAGCTGGAGTTCCTGCTGCGCGAGCAGTTCCACTGGGTAGGCATGAGGGGAACCATCGAGAGGTGGTGCAGAGACTGTGGCCCGTGCAACCTAAGAAGGAAGGACCGTGCCAGCCAGAAGACTCCCCTGCAGTCCATCGTCACCCGGCAGCCGTTGGAACTGGTAGCCTTGGATCATGTAAAACTGACCCCAAGCAGAAGTGGCTACGTCTACGCACTAACCATCGTGGATCACTACTCCCGGTTCTTGGTTGTCGTCCCCGTCAAGGACTTAACAGCTCGAAGAGCAGCTAGAGCCTTCCAGCAGCATTTCTGCCGTCCACACGGGTACCCGGACCAAGTGTTGACAGACCAGGGACCTGCCTTTGAAGCGGAGGTCTTCCAAGAATTCTGCACTCTGTATGGCTGCCGGAAGATAAGGACGACACCCTATCATCCGCAAACTAATGGACTTTGTGAGAAAATGAACCAGGTGGTAAGGGATCTTCTGAAAACGTTGCCCCTGGAAGAACGCAGTCTGTGGCCTGAGAAGCTGCCCGATCTGGTGGACCTATACAACCACATCCCGGTAGGTTACACCAACTGTACCCCGGCTTACCTAATGAGGGCGAGACCTGGTAAGTTACCTGTTGACCTGGAAATGGGAGTCCTGACACCCGAGGACACTTCACCAGAAGCAGACTGGGACACAGAGAGGCAGTAGCAGTACCGGAGAGTACAGGAGAGCGTGGAGCGAAGTCTCTGTCAGGCTAGGGAAAGACAAGAGAAAACTTACAACCAGTATGCTCCCGCTGTTCCCCTGGTACCCGGAGAGCAGGTCTTGAAGAGAAAAAGACGGCTCCACAAGTTGGACGACCAGTGGGAGAAGGACCCGTACACCGTACTGCCCTCAAGCCACGACAACCCAAAGGTCTGTACCATCAGTAAAGACGGAGGGGAAACCACGACCATTGTATCCCGGGATCACCTGAAGAAGTGTCCCGAACAGCTACGGAACCCTGAAGAGGAACAAGAAGACCATCGACCCGTAGAGGAAAGGGAAGATATGGTTAGTACTGTGCTCGGAGACTTCCCTCGGTCTTGGACTCAAGTCAATGGTGCAGTTGTGGTACCCGTACTCACCTTCCTCCAACCAGCATCCCAAGCACCTACGGAGCAACAGGTAGAGCTGGAAGAACAGCCGGTCCAGGAGGCAGAAGACCCCACACCAGCAGACCAGGAGGATCAACCCTCTGCTTGCAGTGAGCCTGCCATATCCCTAGTAAGCCAAAGGGCCCGTAGACCGCTGCCCAGTTTACCCTTAACAGCTCCTACACCCTGTAGTTCAGGGCCAGACAGTCAGCTCCGTAGGTCCACTAGGGCCACTAGAGGCCAGTTACCCGCACGTTGGAGGATTTGAAGTGTTTAAATTGTTTTATTTGTGGTTACCTGTTTTTCTTGTTGCTTGTGTATAATTATGTGTTTCTAGTTGTTTATAGGAGTCTTTGGTGGATTTACCGAGAATCCTGTGTACATAGTTGGAGCGTAACCCAGGACGGACTAAAGACTGTTAAGGAATCGGGGCAGGACAGACTCCTACCTGGTTACGTCTCCCTGTTTTGGTGAAATGGACACCTTGTTTTTCTTCAAAAACTGCACCCGGTTGCGGACACGCCGTGACCATCTTTATGTGTTTTTCTTATTGTATTATTATGGTTTATACCTTGTTATGTTTTTCCAAAAATATGTTTAGTCCCGGAGTACTAAATTTCACTAGGGGGGAATGTGACACCCCAGGGGTCTGGTTGCCACAGTGATAGAGATATTACGTCTGAGAGCAGGTGGGAGGTCTCTTGGTCAGGGATCCTATGCATGCCACACCTCCTGCCCAGTCCTGGGAGGGGAAGAACTTCCCCTATATAAACCTAGGGCTGAGGCAGGGTTAGTGAGTAGAGAAGAAGTAGAGACAGAGAAGCAGATATAGGAAAAGAACATCAGGAGCTCTGTGGGAACAGTGCTACAACGAGTCAGGGGCTGGCAGCTGCAGAGCTCGCCCTGACTGAGAAGTATCACCGGACCCGGAGTCCGAGGCTGTGGGGACTAATCTCTACCCAGCAGCAGAAACCGACCGGCAGGGGATTGCAGGTCCTATGGCCCAGAAACCCGAAGGCACGGTCACACGCGTGGGACCAGCACCGCCATCGTGGAGCGGAAGCCATTAGAAGGCCCCGAGTCACCGGCCATACGGGTGAGCACCACACGGTACACTCAGGGACGTGGGCTACTTTTACCCGCCTCTAGCAAGGTAGCCAGAAGAGTACAGTTAGTTGGGAAGGCCTACAACTTCGCCTGGCCAGGGGAGATCCCATCTGCTCAAGGACTGACCAGGCCCCGATTGCTAGCAAGTACTCCGGGAGGGTCTATCTTTGTCACCAGTAAAGACCCTGAACTACACCGCATCGTCTCTGAGTGGTTCCTGCTACCCCCATCATCCACGTCGGCTGCCCTGAGGCCATACCCCTCCCGTTGGGGGTTATACCATCCACGCTGCACCATCCTTCCACCGGCCTCAGCGGTCTGCCCTGCAGCGGCAGCTACATAGCTGCATTCAACGGGTGGCGTAGTCATCCACCATCTACTGCTAATAGACTGCCACTTAGTCTGACTCCCTGGGCACGGACCGGGTCACCGCCACGAGACTACTACCCCCATCTGATCCGGCTCCAGGTAGGCTCCCGCGTGCGCAACGCTGCGCGACTCAGGCCCAGGGGCGCGTCAGATATATCTATAAGTAGACAGATCCAACAATGCAGAGTGCTGTATAATAACACGGACAGCAGTGCTGGAGACATAAGAACAGGGGGTGGAGGAGGATATATCTATAAGTAGACAGATCCAACAATGCAGAGTGCTGTATAATAACACGGACAGCAGTGCTGGAGACATATAAGAACAGGGGGTGGAGGAGGATATATCTATAAGTAGACAGATCCAACAATGCAGAGTGCTGTATAATAACACGGACAGCAGTGCTGGAGACATATAAGAACAGGAGGTGGAGGAGGATATATCTATAAGTAGACAGATCCAACAATGCAGAGTGCTGTATAATAACACGGACAGCAGTGCTGGAGACATATAAGAACAGGGGGTGGAGGAGGATATATCTATAAGTAGACAGATCCAACAATGCAGAGTGCTGTATAATAACACGGACAGCAGTGCTGGAGACATATAAGAACAGGGGGTGGAGGAGGATATATCTATAAGTAGACAGATCCAACAATGCAGAGTGCTGTATAATAACACGGACAGCAGTGCTGGAGACATATAAGAACAGGGGGTGGAGGAGGATATATCTATAAGTAGACAGATCCAACAATGCAGAGTGCTGTATAATAACACGGACAGCAGTGCTGGAGACATATAAGAACAGAGGGTGGAGGAGGATATATCTATAAGCAGACAGATCCAACAATGCAGAGTGCTGTATAATAACACGGACAGCAGTGCTGGAGACATATAGGAACAGAGGATGGAGGAGGATATATCTATAAGCGGACAGATCCAACAATGCAGAGTGCTGTATAATAACACGGACAGCAGTGCTGGAGACATATAAGAACAGAGGGTGGAGGAGGATATATCTATAAGTAGACAGATCCAACAATGCAGAGTGCTGTATAATAACACAGACAGCAGTGCTGGAGACATAAGAACAGAGGGTGGAGGAGGATATATCTATAAGTAGACAGATCCAACAATGCAGAGTGCTGTATAATAACACGGACAGCAGTGCTGGAGACATATAAGAACAGTGGGTGGAGGAGGATATATCTATAAGTAGACAGATCCAACAATGCAGAGTGCTGTATAATAACACGGTCAGCAGTGCTGGAGACATATAGGAACAGAGGATGGAGGAGGATATATCTATAAGTAGACAGATCCAACAATGCAGAGTACTGTATAATAACACGGACAGCAGTGCTGGAGACATATAGGAACAGAGGGAGGAGGAGGATATATCTATAAGTAGACAGATCCAACAATGCAGAGTGCTGTATAATAACACGGACAGCAGTGCTGGAGACATATAGGAACAGAGGATGGAGGAGGATATATCTATAAGTAGACAGATCCAACAATGCAGAGTGCTGTATAATAACACGGACAGCAGTGCTGGAGACATATAAGAACAGAGGGTGGAGGAGGATATATCTATAAGTAGACAGATCCAACAATGCAGAGTGCTGTATAATAACACAGACAGCAGTGCTGGAGACATATAGGAACAGAGGGTGGAGGAGGATATATCTATAGGTAGACAGATCCAACAATGCAGAGTGCTGTATAATAACACGGACAGCAGTGCTGGAGACATATAAGAACAGAGGGTGGAGGAGGATATATCTATAAGTAGACAGATCCAACAATGCAGAGTGCTGTATAATAACACGGACAGCAGTGCTGGAGACATATAGGAACAGAGGGTGGAGAAGGATATATCTATAAGTAGACAGATCCAACAATGCAGAGTGCTGTATAATAACACGGACAGCAGTGCTGGAGACATATAGGAACAGAGGATGGAGGAGGATATATCTATAAGTAGACAGATCCAACAATGCAGAGTGCTGTATAATAACACGGACAGCAGTGCTGGAGACATATCGGAACAGAGGGTGGAGGAGGATATATCTATAAGTAGACAGATCCAACAATGCAGAGTGCTGTATAATAACACGGACAGCAGTGCTGGAGACATATCGGAACAGAGGGTGGAGGAGGATATATCTATAAGTAGACAGACCCAACAATGCAGAGTGCTATATAATAACACGGACAGCAGTGCTGGAGACATATAGGAACAGAGGGTGGAGGAGGATATATCTATAAGTAGACAGATCCAACAATGCAGAGTGCTGTATAATAACACGGACAGCAGTGCTGGAGACATATAAGAACAGAGGGTGGAGGAGGATATATCTATAAGTAGACAGATCCAACAATGCAGAGTGCTGTATAATAACACGGACAGCAGTGCTGGAGACATATAGGAACAGAGGATGGAGGAGGATATATCTATAAGTAGACAGATCCAACAATGCAGAGTGCTGTATAATAACACGGACAGCAGTGCTGGAGACATATAAGAACAGAGGGTGGAGGAGGATATATCTATAAGTAGACAGATCCAACAATGCAGAGTGCTGTATAATAACACAGACAGCAGTGCTGGAGACATATAAGAACAGAGGATGGAGGAGGATATATGTATAAGTAGACAGATCCAACAATGCAGAGTGCTGTATAATAACACGGACAGCAGTGCTGGAGACATATAGGAACACAGGATGGAGGAGGATATATCTATAAGTAGACAGACCCAACAATGCAGAGTGCTGTATAATAACACGGACAGCAGTGCTGGAGACATATAGGAACACAGGATGGAGGAGGATATATCTATAAGTAGACAGACCCAACAATGCAGAGTGCTGTATAATAACACGGACAGCAGTGCTGGAGACATATAGGAACAGAGGGTGGAGGAGGATATATCTATAAGTAGACAGATCCAACAATGCAGAGTGCTGTATGATAACACGGACAGCAGTGCTGGAGACATATAGGAACAGAGGGTGGAGGAGGATATATCTATAAGTAGACAGATCCAACAATGCAGAGTGCTGTATAATAACACAGACAGCAGTGCTGGAGACATATAGGAACAGAGGGTGGAGGAGGATATATCTATAAGTAGACAGATCCAACAATGCAAAGTACTGTATAATAACACGGACAGCAGTGCTGGAGACATATAAGAACAGAGGGTGGAGGAGGATATATCTATAAGTAGACAGATCCAACAATGCAGAGTGCTGTATAATAACACGGACAGCAGTGCTGGAGACATATAGGAACAGAGGATGGAGGAGGATATATCTATAAGTAGACAGATCCAACAATGCAGAGTGCTGTATAATAACACAGACAGCAGTGCTGGAGACATATAAGAACAGAGGATGGAGGAGGATATATGTATAAGTAGATGTGACACCCCAGGGGTCTGGTTGCCACAGTGATAGAGATATTACTTCTGAGAGCAGGTGGGAGGTCTCTTGGTCAGGAATCCTATGCATGCCACACCTCCTGCCCAGTCCTGGGAGGGGAAGAACTTCCCCCATAAAAACCTAGGGCTGAGGCAGGGTTAGTGAGTAGAGAAGAAGTAGAGACAGAGAAGAGAAGCAGCATAGGAAGAAACAACAGGAGCTCTGTGGGAGCAGTGCTACAAGGAGTCAGGGGCTGGCAGCTGCAGAGCTCGCCCTGACTGAGAAGTTATCACCGGACCCGGAGTCCGAGGCTGTGGGGACTAACTCCTATCCAGCAGCAGAAACCGACCGGCAGGGGATTGCAGGTCCTCTGGCCCAGAAACCCGAAGGCACGGTCACACGCGTGGGGCCAGCACCGCCGTCGTGGAGCGGAAGCTAATAAGAAGGCCCTGAGTCACCGGCCAAACGGGTGAGCACCACACGGTACACTCAGGGACGTGGGCTACTTATACCCGCCTCTAGCAAGGTAGCCAGAAGAGTATCGTTAATTTGGGAGGCCTACAACTCCGCCTGGCCAGGGGAGATCCCATCTGCTCAAGGACTGACCAGGCCCCAATCGCTAGCCAGTACGCCGGGAGGGTCTATCTTTGTCACCAGTAAAGACCCTGAACTACACCGTACCGTCTCCGAGTGGTTCCTGCTACCCCCATCATCCACGTCGGCTGCCCTGAGGCCATACCCCTCCCGTTGGGGGTTATACTATCACGCTGCACAATCCTACCACCGGCCTCAGCGGTCTGCCCTGCAGCAGCAGCTCCTTAGCTGTACTCAACGGGTGGCGTAGTCGTCCAACATCTACCGCTGATACAGCGCCACTTAGTCTGACTCCCTGGGCACGGACCGGATCACCGCCACGAGACTACAACCCTCAACAGATCCGGCTCCGGGTAAGCTCCCGCGTGCGCAACGCTGCGCGACACAGGCCCAGGGGCGCGTCAACTTTTGGCGTAGTCGGCAGGATTTCGTGCCCGCAACCACCGGGTACTGCGTGCCTGAAAAAGACTGTTCAAACTTACCTGTGGTGAAGATTCCCGCCATTGGACGCCATCTTGAGGACGCCGCGCGGGAAGAAGAGGGGCGTGGACTCCGAAAGCGCGAGAACTGAAGCCCCGCCTCACGTCCGGACGTTGCGTAAAGTCCTGGAAGGAGCCCAGCAGACGCCGACGTCACAGGAGCGCGACGGAAGGTCCTCAACCCTGACGATCCACTGCGGAGCCGCGGCCTATGGAAGAGGATCATCGCAAGGTAGGCCACGGTCCACTAGGGGGGAGAAGGATGTCGGATACGGAGGAGAGCTTCACCGCTTCAACCCCCGCCAGCGCCACCGCTGTTGCGATCATGCCTTTCACCATGCCCTATATCCCGGGGGCAGCCGGGCTACCCCAGTACTCAGGGGAGTCACATACCCTGCATGACTTTAGAGAAAAGCTGGATAGCCTCTTCCAGGTGTACCCCCTCACAGAGGAGCAAAAAGTGAGCATCCTGGTGGCCCAATTAACCGGGGCAGCCCAAAGGGAGGTAAAGTTCTGGCCACCTGGGGGGAGGACTGTCGCAGGGATACTAACCCGGCTGAGGGACACCTTTGATACCCGCACCTCAGCCGAGATCAAGCTTAGATTCTACGGGTGCAAACAGCGGGCACATGAGAGTATAAGGGACTATGCCCTGAACCTACAAGAGGCCCTGAGAGCCATTAAGCAGACCGACCCTGACGGCGTGGGAGACGAGGACAGGCTGTTGACTGAACAATTTATAGAGGGTTTATATTGCAATGCCCACCGAACCCAGTTGCGGGCAATGGCCTTACAGGACCCTCATCTGGGATTTGCACAGTTCAAGGACAGAGCCATCCGGGTGCTCCGAGAACCGGCACCAGGTGGCGTTGTGACCCACAGACGCCCCACTACCACTAACCACCTGAAACACCTGGCGGAAGTGTTCGAAGCTCTGGCAAGCTACGGCCTAAAGGTGAAACCCTCCAAGTGTCACCTCCTGAAACCAAAGGTGCAGTACCTGGGACACGTGGTGAGCGCTGATGGAGTGGCTCCCGACCCTGATAAGATCACCGCAATTAAAGAATGGCCAAGTCCCTCCAGTGTAAAGGAAGTGCGGCAGTTCCTCGGGTTGGTAGGCTATTACCGCAGATTCATCCCCGGTTTCACCAAAAAGGCAGCTCCTATGCAGGACCTCCTGATAGGCCAGTCCCGGAAGGCCAAGAACCAGAAGCCACCCTTCAGATGGGAGAAGTTAGAAGAAGAGTCCTTCCGCCAGCTGAAGATGGCCCTCACGGGGGATGAAATCCTGGCGTACCCTGATTACAGCCAGCCCTTTATCCTCTACACCGACGCAAGTAACATCGGGCTAGGAGCCGTGCTGTCCCAGATCCAGCAGGGGAAAGAACGAGTAATCGCATACGCCAGCCGAAAACTGCGACCCACCGAGAGAAACCCTGAGAATTACAGCTCATTTAAGCTAGAGTTCCTGGCAGTGGTGTGGGCAGTCACCGAACGCTTTAAGCACTACCTCGCTTCTTCCCGGTTCTTGGTTGTCGTCCCCGTCAAGGACTTAACAGCTCGAACAGCAGCTAGAGCCTTCCAGCAGCACTTCTGCCGTCCACACGGGTACCCGGACCAAGTGCTGACGGACCAGGGACCTGCCTTTGAAGCGGAGGTCTTCCAGGAATTCTGCAATCTGTATGGCTGCCGGAAGATAAGGACGACACCCTATCATCCGCAAACTAATGGACTTTGTGAGAAAATGAACGAGGTGGTAATGGATCTTCTGAAAACGTTGCCCCTGGAAGAACGCAGTCTGTGGCCTGAGAAGCTGCCCGATCTGGTGGACCTATACAACCACATCCCGGTAGGTTCCACCAACTGTACCCCGGCTTACCTGATGAGGGCAAGACCTGGTAAGCAACCTGTTGACCTGGAGATGGGAGTCCTGACACCCGAGGACACTTCACCAGAAGCAGACTGGGACACAGAGGCAGCAGCAGTACCGGAAAGTACAGGAGAGCGTGGAGCGAAGTCTCTGTCAAGCTAGGGAAAGACAAGAGAAAATTTACAACCAGTATGCTCCCGCTGTTCCCCTGGTACCCGGAGAGCAGGTCTTGAAGAGGAAAAGGCGGCTCCACAAGTTGGACGACCAGTGGGAGAAGGACCCGTACATCGTACTGCCCTCAAGCCACGACAACCCAAAGGTCTGTACCATCAGTAAAGACGGAGGGGAAACCACAACCATTGTATCCCGGGATCACCTGAAGAAGTGTCCCGAACAGCTACGGAACCCTGAAGAGGAACAAGAAGACCCTCGACCCGTAGAGGAAAGGGAAGACATGGTTAATACTGTGCTCGGAGACTTCCCTCGGTCTTGGACTCAAGTCAATGGCGCAGTTGTGGTACCCGTACTCACCTTCCTCCAACCAGCATCCCAAGCACCTACGGAGCAACAGGTAGAGCTGGAAGAACAGCCGATCCAGGAGGCAGAAGACTCCACAAAAGCAGAACAGGAGGATCAACCCTCTGCTTATAGTGAGCCTGCCGTACCCCTAGTGAGCCAAAGAGCCGGTAGACAGCTGCCCAGTTTACCCTTGACAGCTCCTACACCCTGTAGTTCAGGGCTAGACAGTCAGCTCCGTAGGTCCACTAGGGCCACTAGAGGCCAGTTAACCGCACGTTGGAGGATTTGAAATGTATAAATTGTTTTATTTGTGGTTACCTGTTTTTCTTGTTGCTTGTGTATAATTATGTGTTTCTAGTTATTTATAAGAGTCCTTGGTGGATTTACCGGGAATCCTTTGTACAATTAGTTGGAGCGTAACCCAGGATGGACTAAAAGACTGATAAGGACTCGGGGCAGGACAGACCCCTACCTGGTTACGTCTCCCTGTTTTGGTGAAATGGACACCTTGCTTTTCTTCAAAACTGCACCCGGTTGCGGACACGCCGTAACCATCTTTATGTGTTTTTCTTATTGTATTATTATTGTTTATACCTTGATATGTTTTTCTAAAAATATGTTTAGTCCCGGAGTATTAAATTTCACTAGGGGGGAATGTGACACCCCAGGGGTGTGGTTGCCACAGTGATAGAGATATTACGTCTGAGAGCAGGTGGGAGGTCTCTTGGTCAGGAATCCTATGCATGCCACACCTCCTGCCCAGTCCTGGGAGGGGAAGAACTTCCCCTATAAAAACCTAGGGCTGAGGCAGGGTTAGTGAGTAGAGAAGAAGTAGAGACAGAGAAGAGAAGCAGCATAGGAAGAAACAACAGGAGCTCTGTGGGAGCAGTGCTACAAGGAGTCAGGGGCTGGCAGCTGCAGAGCTCGCCCTGACTGAGAAGTTATCACCGGACCCGGAGTCCGAGGCTGTGGGGACTAACTCCTATCCAGCAGCAGAAACCGACCGGCAGGGGATTGCAGGTCCTCTGGCCCAGAAACCCGAAGGCACGGTCACACGCGTGGGGCCAGCACCGCCGTCGTGGAGCGGAAGCTAATAAGAAGGCCCTGAGTCACCGGCCAAACGGGTGAGCACCACACGGTACACTCAGGGACGTGGGCTACTTATACCCGCCTCTAGCAAGGTAGCCAGAAGAGTATCGTTAGTTTGGGAGACCTACAACTCCGCCTGGCCAGGGGAGATCCCATCTGCTCAAGGACTGACCAGGCCCCAATCGCTAGCCAGTACTCCGGGAGGGTCTATCTTTGTCACCAATAAAGACCCTGAACTACACCGTACCATCTCCGAGTGGTTCCTGCTACCCCCATCATCCACGTCGGCTGCCCTGAGGCCATACCCCTCCCGTTGGGGGTTATACTATCACGCTGCACAATCCTACCACCGGCCTCAGCGGTCTGCCCTGCAGCAGCAGCTCCTTAACTGTACTCAACGGGTGGCGTAGTCGTCCAACATCTACCGCTGATACAGCGCCACTTAGTCTGACTCCCTGGGCATGGACCGGATCACCGCCACGAGACTACAACCCTCAACAGATCCGGCTCCGGGTAAGCTACCGCGTGCGCAACGCTGCGCGACACAGGCCCAGGGGCGCGTCATAGACAGATCCAACAATGCAGAGTGCTGTATAATAACACGGACAGCAGTGCTGGAGACATATAGGAACAGAGGGTGGAGGAGGATATATCTATAAGTAGACAGATCCAACAATGCAGAGTGCTGTATAATAACACAGACAGCAGTGCTGGAGACATATAAGAACAGAGGGTGGAGGAGGATATATCTATAAGTAGACAGATCCAACAATGCAGAGTGCTGTATAATAACACGGACAGCAGTGCTGGAGACATATATAGGAACAGAGGGTGGAGGAGGATATATCTATAAGTAGACAGATCCAACAATGCAGAGTGCTGTATAATAACACGGACAGCAGTGCTGGAGACATATAAGAACAGAGGGTGGAGGAGGATATATCTATAAGTAGACAGATCCAACAATGCAGAGTGCTGTATAATAACACGGACAGCAGTGCTGGAGACATATATAGGAACAGAGGGTGGAGGAGGATATATCTATAAGTAGACAGATCCAACAATGCAGAGTGCTGTATAATAACACGGACAGCAGTGCTGGAGACATATAAGAACAGAGGGTGGAGGAGGATATATCTATAAGTAGACAGATCCAACAATGCAGAGTGCTGTATAATAACACGGACAGCAGTGCTGGAGACATATAGGAACAGAGGGTGGAGGAGGATATATCTATAAGTAGACAGATCCAACAATGCAGAGTGCTGTATAATAACACAGACAGCAGTGCTGGAGACATATAAGAACAGAGGGTGGAGGAGGATATATCTATAAGTAGACAGATCCAACAATGCAGAGTGCTGTATAATAACACGGACAGCAGTGCTGGAGACATATAGGAACAGAGGGTGGAGGAGGATATATCTATAAGTAGACAGATCCAACAATGCAGAGTGCTGTATAATAACACGGACAGCAGTGCTGGAGACATATAGGAACAGAGGGTGGAGGAGGATATATCTATAAGTAGACAGACCCAACAATGCAGAGTGCTGTATAATAACACAGACAGCAGTGCTGGAGACATATAGGAACAGAGGATGGAGGTGGATATATCTATAAGTAGACAGATCCAACAATGCAGAGTGCTGTATAATAACACGGTCAGCAGTGCTGGAGACATATAAGAACAGAGGGTGGAGGAGGATATATCTATAAGCAGACAGATCCAACAATGCAGAGTACTGTATAATAACACGGACAGCAGTGCTGGAGACATATAAGAACAGAGGGTGGAGGAGGATATATCTATAAGTAGACAGATCCAACAATGCAGAGTGCTGTATAATAACACGGACAGCAGTGCTGGAGACATATAGGAACAGAGGGTGGAGGAGGATATATCTATAAGTAGACAGATCCAACAATGCAGAGTGCTGTATAATAACACGGACAGCAGTGCTGGAGACATATAGGAACAGAGGGTGGAGGAGGATATATCTATAAGTAGACAGATCCAACAATGCAGAGTGCTGTATAATAACACGGACAGCAGTGCTGGAGACATATAGGAACAGAGGATGGAGGAGGATATATCTATAAGTAGACAGATCCAACAATGCAGAGTGCTGTATAATAACACGGACAGCAGTGCTGGAGACATATAAGAACAGAGGGTGGAGGAGGATATATCTATAAGTAGACAGATCCAACAATGCAGAGTGCTGTATAATAACACGGACAGCAGTGCTGGAGACATATAGGAACAGAGGGTGGAGGAGGATATATCTATAAGTAGACAGATCCAACAATGCAGAGTGCTGTATAATAACACGGACAGCAGTGCTGGAGACATATAGGAACAGAGGATGGAGGAGGATATATCTATAAGTAGACAGATCCAACAATGCAGAGTGCTGTATAATAACACGGACAGCAGTGCTGGTGTTATGTTCTGCTACCAAAGCTAAGGAAAGAGAGGAGATCTGTCCCTACTATAAGACTCAGCTGAATCCCTACGATGTAACAGGGAACCTGATCCTGCGATCAGACCTGCTAAAGTCCTAATCTAGTCTGTACGGAGACCTATAGATTTGGGGAGGGAATCCCTACAAGTACTAAGGACTGGGAGGAATATGGGACACCTCCTAACAGAAATAGTAGCAGACAGACGAACAAACAAAATAGATAGAACATAGAGGTCCGTAGACCAAGCAAACTAACAGAGTTAGATACAGAGCACAGGCTAGCTAGAAAGTAGATATACAATGAAGTCCAGCAAAGCCAGAAGGGCGGAGCAGGATTAAATAGGCCAACAAGGTCATGTGACCAGCAAAGGAAAAAAAACCTAACAGCAAGGTTCTAACAGTACCCCCCCTTCTAAGAGGATCCTCCGGATCCCCTAGGACCAGGCTTATCAGGAAATCTCCTGTGAAACGCTCTGATAAGTCTGGACGCGGAAACATCATCTGACCTCACCCAAGAGTTATCCTCGGGTCCGAAACCTTTCCAGGCCACAAGATACTGCAAACTACCTCTATACCGTCTAGAGTCAAGGATGCGAGAAATTTCATATTCCCCGTCCTCCACCACCGGAGGAACAGAGGCAGAGGCGTCACCATCCGACACAACAGCTTTTTTTAACAGAGAGACATGAAAGACCGGATTAATTCTCCAGGAGGTAGGAACCTCCAACCTAACAGCAGATTGGTTGACAACCTGAAGCACCTTAAAGGGCCCTACAAACTTGGGACCCAATTTCTTAGAAGGAATCCTCAACCGCAGATTCCTAGAGGACAACCAAACCATGTCACCAACAGCGAACAAAACCTCCTGTCGTTTCCTATCAAAGTAGTCTTTAGATTTTCTGTTGATTACCACGCACATCCGTCCAAACTCTTTCCAAATCACCGGAAAAATTCTCCTCCTCAGGCACGGCAGATCCCAACTTGGAGAACGACCCAAACGACGGATGTCTCCCAGAACAACAAAAAAAAGGCGAACAACCAGCAGAAGAAGATGTATGATTGTTCAGAGCAAATTCGGCAAGTGGCAGAAACTCAGACCACCCCTCTTGATTGTCTGCCACAAAACAACGCAAGAACTGCTCAACATCCTGGTTTTTCCTTTCTGTCTGGCCATTAGATTCAGGATGATATCCGGACGAAAACGACAAATGAATTCCCAACCTGTCACAAAAGGCACGCCAAAAACGAGCCACGAACTGAGGACCCCTATCAGAAACAATGTCAGTAGGAACGCCATGAAGTCTGACAATTTCCTTGACAAAGGCCTTAGCGAGAGTTTTAGCGCAGGGCAGTTTGACGAAGGGAACCAAGTGACACATCTTGCTAAAACGGTCCACGACCACCCAGATGACAGTAAAACCCTCAGAGGGGGGAAGGTCAGTTATAAAGTCCATAGCCAAATGTGTCCAAGGAGCACTGGGGACCTCCAAAGGACAAAGCAACCCCGCAGCAGGAGTATGTGAGGACTTAGATCTAGCACATATAGTACATTGGCGCACCCACTTAATGACTTCCTTCTGCCATCCAGGCCACCAAAAACTGCGACCCACCAGTCTCTTGGTCTCAGAGATTCCGGGATGACCTGCCAACCGAGATTCGTGACACTCAACAAACAAATCTCTCCTAAAGGTCCCAGGCACAAACAACCTCCCATGAGGAGTGTTAGATGGGGCATTCTCCTGAGCTTTAAGAATCTCATCTTCCAAAACGGAGTCTAAAGCAGCTATCACAACACCTTCTTGTAAAATGTTTTCCTCTTTCTCAGCACCGACTATGGGAGAAAAACTGCGAGACAAGGCATCCGCCTTAACATTCTTAGTACCAGGGATGTAAGTAACGGAGAAATTAAACCGCGAGAAAAACAGTGCCCACCTAGCCTGACGGGCATTCAGGCGCTTGGCAGCGTCAAGATATATCAGATTTTTATGATCCGTAAGAACCTGAACGGGAAATTCCGCACCTTCCAAGAAGTGGCGCCAGTGTTCAAATGCGAGTTTAATAGCCAATAATTCCCGATTACCAATATCGTAATTCAATTCAGTCTCCGAAAATTTTTTTGAAAAAAATGCACAGGGATGTAATCCATCCCCGTTATCCTGCGACAATACTGCGCCAACCCCCACAGAGGAAGCATCAACCTCAACCAAAAACGGCCTAGTAACATCAGGCTGCATAAGGATGGGAGCAGAGGTGAACCTCTCCTTGAGATACACAAAAGCTTCAATGGCCTCAGAAGACCACTGAACCGCATCAGCACCTTTCCTGGTGAGATCAGTCAGAGGTTTGACAATACTAGAAAATTTTTTTATGAATTTTCTATAGTAATTGGCGAAACCCAAAAACCTCTGTATTGATTTCAAACCAATAGGCCTAGGCCATTCCTGCACAGCCTGAACCTTAACCGGATCCATCTCAAAACCTTTGCTGGAGATAATGTAGCCCAAAAAACTAATTCTCTGTACAGCGAACTCACATTTCTCCAGCTTAGCAAAAAGCGAATTGTCCATTAATAACTGTAATACCTCACGCACGCTCCGCCAATGAGACTCCAGATCTGGCGAATAAATCAAAATGTCATCCAAATACACAACCACATTTTTACCGATCAAAGGTCTAAGGATGTCATTAATCAGATTCTGAAAAAATGCAGGAGCATTAGTAAGACCAAAAGGCATAACCAGATTCTCAAAATGACCCACAGGAGTGTTAAAAGCAGTCTTCCATTCATCACCCTCCTTCATGCGCAACAGATTGTATGCCCCCTTAAGGTCAATTTTAGAGAACCACTTGGCCCCCAATAACTGGTTAAACAGATCAGGAATCAATGGCAGTGGGTAAGGATTGCGTACCGTAATTTTGTTAATCTCACGAAAATCCAGACAAGGACGTAAACCGCCGTCCTTTTTTTTTTACAAAAAAAAATCCAACCGCCACAGGAGACTTAGAGGGCCTAATGTGACCGGCGGCCAAACTTGTCTGTATGTATTCCTCCAAAGCCTTCCTCTCAGGAATAGTAAGGTTAAATAAACGACTTTTAGGAAGAGTCGCTCCAGGGACAAATTCAATAGAACAATCATAGTCTCTATGGGGAGGCAAAACCTGCGATTCTTTCTCAGAAAAAACTCTCCAAAAATCCTGAATAGGAACAGGCAATTCTCCCCTATCCAAAGCTGCAATACGCCCGTTACAACACTTGTCATAACATTTATGGCTCCAGGATTTAATTTCACTGGTAGACCAATCCAGTACAGGATTGTGAAATTTTAACCAGGGCAAACCCAATATTACTGGAGAAGGCAAGTTATTCAACACTACCAAATCCAATTTCTCATGGTGAACACCATTAATAGTGAGAGGAAATTCACTGACCTTGAGAGTAATATTCTTCAAAGGGGAGCCATCCACAGAAACCACAGCAATGGGGGATGATAAAGGTTCAGGTTTTAAATTGAGTTTTTCCACGAATCCCCCATCAATAACATTCAGTGTAGACCCGCAATCAACAAACACCCGAAATTCCATTAATTTTTCCTGAGCAATCGTGGAAGCAGCTAAAAATATACCCTTGGAATTTAAACAGGCAATACGGGCGTGACTGACCATTTTTTTTTCTTTCTTCATACGAAGCTCACAGCCTTTAATCAAATGACCAGATTTCCCGCAATAGAAACACAAGCCTTCTGAAAAACGACGGTGTTTTTCTTGAGAGCGAGGTGCCACCGATCCAATCTCCATCGGTTCACCACTGTTAGTACACACATTATCATAACCAGAAACTGACATAGCAGAGGATTTGCTCTCATTAACCCTAGCACGCAGTCTTCTGTCCACCCGTATAGCTAATTGCATAGCCTGTTGCAAATCCTCAGGTGTAGGATAAGCAATTAGCAGGTCTTTAACCTTTTCACTGAGCCCAGCAAGAAATAGACTTTTCAGAGCAGAATCGTTCCACCCTGTTTGAGTGGACCAACGACGAAAATGTGTACAATATTTTTCTACATTACCTGATCCTTGTTTTAAACGTCTCAACTCAGTCTCAGCTGATGCCACACGGTCAGGATCATCATATAATAGTCCTAAAGCAGAAAAAAAACTATCCACTGATCTGAAGCATGTATCACTAGGTTGCAAAGAAAAGGCCCACTCCTGAGGCTCTTTGCGCAAAAGTGACATTATGAACCCTACGCGCTGGGATTCATCCCCAGAGGACTTGGGTCTCAAACGAAAATACAATAAGCAAGCATTTTTAAATGAAAAAAATTCTCGATGTTCACCAAAAAATAAATCCGGCAAACATACCTTAGGCTCCAAGAAATATGCTCCAGGACAGTTACTCACGTGCTGACGGAGCTCGGCCACTTCCAGAGAGAGTCCCTGCAGGTGTTTAGCCAAATCCTGAACCGACACCATGATGGAACAAAAAAAAAATCTTTCCTTAGAGAATTTACAGGCTGGACTTACTGTTATGTTCTGCTACCAAAGCTAAGGAAAGAGAGGAGATCTGTCCCTACTATAAGACTCAGCTGAATCCCTACGATGTAACAGGGAACCTGATCCTGCGATCAGACCTGCTAAAGTCCTAATCTAGTCTGTACGGAGACCTATAGATTTGGGGAGGGAATCCCTACAAGTACTAAGGACTGGGAGGAATATGGGACACCTCCTAACAGAAATAGTAGCAGACAGACGAACAAACAAAATAGATAGAACCTAGAGGTCCGTAGACCAAGCAAACTAACAGAGTTAGATACAGAGCACAGGCTAGCTAGAAAGTAGATATACAATGAAGTCCAGCAAAGCCAGAAGGGCGGAGCAGGATTAAATAGGCCAACAAGGTCATGTGACCAGCAAAGGAAAAAAAACCTAACAGCAAGGTTCTAACAGCTGGAGACATATAGGAACAGAGGGTCGAGGAGGATATATCTATAAGCGGACAAGTCCAACAATGCAGAGTGCTGTATAATAACACGGACAGCAGTGCTGGAGACATATAAGAACAGTGGGTGGAGGAGGATATATCTATAAGTAGACAGATCCAACAATGCAGAGTGCTGTATGATAACACGGACAGCAGTGCTGGAGACATATAGGAACAGAGGGTGGAGGAGGATATATCTATAAGTAGACAGATCCAACAATGCAGAGTGCTGTATAATAACATGGACAGCAGTGCTGGAGACATATAGGAACAGAGGGTGGAGGAGGATATATCTATAAGTAGACAGATCCAACAATGCAGAGTGCTGTATAATAACACGGACAGCAGTGCTGGAGACATATAAGAACAGAGGGTGGAGGAGGATATATCTATAAGTAGACAGATCCAACAATGCAGAGTGCTGTATAATAACACGGACAGCAGTGCTGGAGACATATAAGAACAGAGGGTGGAGGAGGATATATCTATAAGTAGACAGATCCAACAATGCAGAGTGCTGTATAATAACATGGACAGCAGTGCTGGAGACATATAGGAACAGAGGGTGGAGGAGGATATATCTATAAGTAGACAGATCCAACAATGCAGAGTGCTGTATAATAACACGGACAGCAGTGCTGGAGACATATAAGAACAGAGGGTGGAGGAGCATATATCTATAAGCAGACAGATCCAACAATGCAGAGTACTGTATAATAACACGGACAGCAGTGCTGGAGACATATAAGAACAGAGGGTGGAGGAGGATATATCTATAAGTAGACAGATCCAACAATGCAGAGTGCTGTATAATAACACGGACAGCAGTGCTGGAGACATATAAGAACAGAGGATGGAGGAGGATATATCTATAAGTAGACAGATCCAACAATGCAGAGTACTGTATAATAACACGGACAGCAGTGCTGGAGACATATAGGAACAGAGGGTGGAGGAGGATATATCTATAAGTAGACAGATCCAACAATGCAGAGTACTGTATAATAACACGGACAGCAGTTCTGGAGACATATAAGAACAGTGGGTGGAGGAGGATATATCTATAAGCAGACAGATCCAACAATGCAGAGTGCTGTATAATAACACGGACAGCAGTGCTGGAGACATATAAGAACAGAGGGTGGAGGAGGATATATCTATAAGCAGACAGATCCAACAATGCAGAGTACTGTATAATAACACGGACAGCAGTTCTGGAGACATATAAGAACAGTGGGTGGAGGAGGATATATCTATAAGTAGACAGATCCAACAATGCAGAGTGCTGTATAATAACACGGACAGCAGTGCTGGAGACATATAAGAACAGAGGGTGGAGGAGGATATATCTATAAGTAGACAGATCCAACAATGCAGAGTGCTGTATAATAACACGGACAGCAGTGCTGGAGACATATAAGAACAGTGGGTGGAGGAGGATATATCTATAAGTAGACAGATCCAACAATGCAGAGTGCTGTATAATAACACGGACAGCAGTGCTGGAGACATATAGGAACAGAGGGTGGAGGAGGATATATCTATAAGTAGACAGATCCAACAATGCAGAGTGCTGTATAATAACATGGACAGCAGTGCTGGAGACATATAGGAACAGAGGGTGGAGGAGGATATATCTATAAGTAGACAGATCCAACAATGCAGAGTGCTGTATAATAACACGGACAGCAGTGCTGGAGACATATAAGAACAGAGGGTGGAGGAGGATATATCTATAAGTAGACAGATCCAACAATGCAGAGTGCTGTATAATAACACGGACAGCAGTGCTGGAGACATATAGGAACAGAGGGTGGAGGAGGATATATCTATAAGTAGACAGATCCAACAATGTAGAGTGCTGTATAATAACACGGACAGCAGTGCTGGAGACATATAAGAACAGAGGGTGGAGGAGGATATATCTATAAGTAGACAGATCCAACAATGCAGAGTGCTGTATAATAACACGAACAGCAGTGCTGGAGACATATAAGAACAGAGGGTGGAGGAGGATATATCTATAAGTAGACAGATCCAACAATGCAGATTGCTGTATAATAACACAGACAGCAGTGCTGGAGACATATAAGAACAGAGGGTGGAGGAGGATATATCTATAAGTAGACAGATCCAACAATGCAGAGTGCTGTATAATAACACGGACAGCAGTGCTGGAGACATATAGGAACAGAGGGTGGAGTAGGATATATCTATAAGCGGACAAGTCCAACAATGCAGAGTGCTGTATAATAACACGGACAACAGTGCTGGAGACATATAGGAACAGAGGGTGGAGGAGGATATGTCTATAAGTAGACAGATCCAACAATGCAGAGTGCTGTATAATAACACGGACAGCAGTGCTGGAGACATATAGGAATAGAGGGTGGAGGAGGATATATCTATAAGTAGACAGATCCAACAATGCAGAGTACTGTATAATAACACGGACAGCAGTGCTGGAGACATATAGGAACAGAGGGTGGAGGAGGATATATCTATAAGTAGACAGATCCAACAATGCAGAGTGCTGTATAATAACACGGACAGCAGTGCTGGAGACATATAAGAACAGAGGGTGGAGGAGGATATATCTATAAGCGGACAGATCCAACAATGCAGAGTGCTGTATAATAACACGGACAGCAGTGCTGGAGACATATAAGAACAGAGGGTGGAGGAGGATATATCTATAAGTAGACAGATCCAACAATGCAGAGTGCTGTATAATAACACGGACACCAGTGCTGGAGACATATAAGAACAGAGGGTGGAGGAGGATATATCTATAAGTAGACAGATCCAACAATGCAGAGTGCTGTATAATAACACGGACACCAGTGCTGGAGACATATAAGAACAGAGGGTGGAGGAGGATATATCTATAAGTAGACAGATCCAACAATGCAGAGTGCGGTATAATAACACGGACAGCAGTGCTGGAGACATATAGGAACAGAGGGTGGAGGAGGATATATCTATAAGTAGACAGATCCAACAATGCAGAGTGCTGAATAATAACACGGACAGCAGTGCTGGAGACATATCAGAACAGAGGGTGGAGGAGGATATATCTATAAGTAGACAGATCCAACAATGCAGAGTGCTGTATAATAACACGGACAGCAGTGCTGGAGACATATCAGAACAGAGGGTGGAGGAGGATATATCTATAAGTAGACAGATCCAACAATGCAGAGTGCTGTATAATAACACGGACAGCAGTGCTGGAGACATATAAGAACAGAGGGTGGAGGAAGATATATCTATAAGTAGACAGATCCAACAATGCAGAGTGCTGTATAATAACACGGACAGCAGTGCTGGAGACATATAAGAACAGAGGGTGGAGGAGGATATATCTATAAGTAGACAGATCCAACAATGCAGAGTGCTGTATAATAACACGGACAGCAGTGCTGGAGACATATAGGAACAGAGGGTGGAGGAGGATATATCTATAAGTAGACAGATCCAACAATGCAGAGTGCTGTATAATAACACAGACAGCAGTGCTGGAGACATATAGGAACAGAGGATGGAGGAGGATATATGTATAAGTAGACAGATCCAACAATGCAGAGTGCTGTATAATAACACAGACAGCAGTGCTGGAGACATATAGGAACAGAGGGTGGAGGAGGATATATCTATAAGTACACGGATCCAACAATGCAGAGTGCTGTATAATAACACGGACAACAGTGCTGGAGACATATAGGAACAGAGGGTGGAGGAGGATATGTCTATAAGTAGACAGATCCAACAATGCAGAGTGCTGTATAATAACACGGACAGCAGTGATGGAGACATATAGGAATAGAGGGTGGAGGAGGATATATCTATAAGTAGACAGATCCAACAATGCAGAGTACTGTATAATAACACGGACAGCAGTGCTGGAGACATATAGGAACAGAGGGTGGAGGAGGATATATCTATAAGTAGACAGATCCAACAATGCAGAGTGCTGTATAATAACACGGACAGCAGTGCTGGAGACATATAAGAACAGAGGGTGGAGGAGGATATATCTATAAGCGGACAGATCCAACAATGCAGAGTGCTGTATAATAACACGGACAGCAGTGCTGGAGACATATAAGAACAGAGGGTGGAGGAGGATATATCTATAAGTAGACAGATCCAACAATGCAGAGTGCTGTATAATAACACGGACACCAGTGCTGGAGACATATAAGAACAGAGGGTGGAGGAGGATATATCTATAAGTAGACAGATCCAACAATGCAGAGTGCTGTATAATAACACGGACACCAGTGCTGGAGACATATAAGAACAGAGGGTGGAGGAGGATATATCTATAAGTAGACAGATCCAACAATGCAGAGTGCGGTATAATAACACGGACAGCAGTGCTGGAGACATATAGGAACAGAGGGTGGAGGAGGATATATCTATAAGTAGACAGATCCAACAATGCAGAGTGCTGAATAATAACACGGACAGCAGTGCTGGAGACATATAGGAACAGAGGGTGGAGGAGGATATATCTATAAGTAGACAGATCCAACAATGCAGAGTGCTGTATAATAACACGGACAGCAGTGCTGGAGACATATAAGAACAGAGGGTGGAGGAAGATATATCTATAAGTAGACAGATCCAACAATGCAGAGTGCTGTATAATAACACGGACAGCAGTGCTGGAGACATATAAGAACAGAGGGTGGAGGAGGATATATCTATAAGTAGACAGATCCAACAATGCAGAGTGCTGTATAATAACACGGACAGCAGTGCTGGAGACATATAGGAACAGAGGGTGGAGGAGGATATATCTATAAGTAGACAGATCCAACAATGCAGAGTGCTGTATAATAACACAGACAGCAGTGCTGGAGACATATAGGAACAGAGGATGGAGGAGGATATATGTATAAGTAGACAGATCCAACAATGCAGAGTGCTGTATAATAACACAGACAGCAGTGCTGGAGACATATAGGAACAGAGGGTGGAGGAGGATATATCTATAAGTACACGGATCCAACAATGCAGAGTGCTGTATAATAACACGGACAGCAGTGCTGGAGACATATAAGAACAGAGGGTGGAGGAGGATATATCTATAAGTAGACAGATCCAACAATGCAGAGTGCTGTATAATAACACGGACAGCAGTGCTGGAGACATAGGAACAGAGGATGGAGGAGGATATGTAGCACCCCGAGGGCTCGGCTGCTACAGGGGTATTGCACCTCAAACCAGAGGTGTGATATTCCACTCCCGGGTAAGGATGGAGTGTGGACCAGGACTCAGTAAGCTGCATGCACCACACACACCCCATTTCCGAGGACCAGACCAACGGTGCTCCCACTAGACAGAGTGCAGGCACGACAGCTTCTGTTCCCTCTCCCGGTTTCCCTGACCCTATACGGTATGCCTTTCTGGTGGATGTAGTGAGGGGTCGCACCAAGATGTGGTCACAACCTCCGGTTTTGGCTGAGGATTAGTCGCCTCCACCAATTCGGGTTCCGGTACCCTGCTCTGCCAACCCTTCACCCTGTATCGCCCAGGGGGCGAGTCAACTTTGGCGTAGTCGGCAGGATCATTACCAACCCGCCACAAGCGGGTATTGCGTGCCTGAAGAAAACTGCACATGTACCTTAAAAGGAAGTCTCCCACCATTTCCAGAAGTTTCCCGCCGTCCGGAGTCGTTTCCCGCCATCCGGAGCCGATTCCCGCCATCAGACGCCATTTTGGACCGTTTCCCGCCATCTTCATCAGTTTTTCCCGCCCTGGCAGAGCGGACGCCATTATGTGCGCACCAAAAGACAGCAGGAAGCCGCCTCCCATCGTAGGCCAGGTCCCGGAATGGCGCCAAAGGAGGAGCCCGCCCCCACCAGCAATGAATGCAGCAGTGGGGATGTCCATCAACGTGGGGGGGCTGCCCCTGAAGGTGATTGTCAGCAGATGCCCCCAAGACCAACCCCCATGGGGGCGGATAGAAAAGAAAACTGAGGGGCTGGGTGCGGCCTGGATCAGTCTGGACCTGCTGCACCCGGAGATGGAGGGAGCAGAGAACTCCACCAGCACCCTGGCCCGCAGCCTGCTGCAAGCGGAGCCACCTTGCAGCCTGACAGAATTGCTGGCCCAGCTGCCTAGTGACCCGGACAGTGCGCGCGCAGCGCTGGAAGATTTGAACAGACGGATGGTCCAGGCGCAGCGGAATGTGTTTGCCGGGTGGAGAGAGGAGATGGCCCGGCAGCACGAAGGCAGCCAGTGGAGGACTCCGCCGGGACCGGGCAGCGCACTTACCGCTGGGCGCGGAGAAGAGGGACCAGCAGCTGCAGACGACGCCGCGGAGGAGGCCACGGAGACCGAGGCAGGTAATGGGGACGCCACCACCCCAAGCCCTGGGAACACCAGCCTGCCCTCACCCTCCGTTGCGGGACCCGAAGCCCCGGGGACTGTCCCTGACACCACGCCTCCACCGCCGCCAGCTAGGCCTCAGGCAGCAAGAACCGTCATCACGCCCCGCCCCGCGCTGTGCCCTCTGAACCCGGGCGCCGTAAAGCAGGAGACGTCACAGGCCGGGACGCAAGGCCCAGCACACCCGGGCGCCGCTGCCTCACCAGCGCCCCCTACCTTGGCGGTGCCACCCCCGGGCGCGACCAACAAGCGACCACCGGCCTGGTCGCAAGGCCGAATGCCAAGAGGGCCCGGACGGGTCTGAAGACTATGAGGAAGGAGCATCAGGAGGACACCGTTACCAGTGAACGGTAAAGTGGAACTGTATATAGTTACCCGTCAGGGTATGAGAACTTGCTGAAACTGTTAAATGATTGAAGTGTGGTCCCCGTTGGGACTAGTGTGGAGTTATTAAAGGGACTGTTACCTGTGTGCCCCTAATCCCTAACCAGGCTGAGGACTGTGAGCAGCCACTCCCTTATCCCCACTGGCCGAGGACTGAGAGCGGCCACCCCTGTAAATAGTTGCACTTCTTAAAGCGCCCCCTACTGGTTTTATACAAAAACCGCAACGTCTACCTCAGAATTAAATGGACTGTTGCACCTTTACCTGGTCACAAGTTGCACAGCGGCCAGAGCTCAAGAATGTTCTACTTGAAAATGTTCTATATTGAAAAGTTTTATATGCTGCTAGAATAATAATACAAATGTTTTATGTGATGTTTTATATGCTAAAAGAGTTCCAGTGGCATTAGCAAGATATTTTATGGAAATGTTTTATACCAGTAACGTTAAAAAGAGAAAAGTGCCTCCCATAAAGGGATGAGTGAAAAGTTAATGTCTTATATACGAATGCATTCTAAAAATTTTGTATGTTTAAATTGTCTTTGCTCTTTTCCAGCCCGAGGACGTGCTGTGATTTACCAGGGGGGAATGTAGCACCCCGAGGGCTCGGCTGCTACAGGGGTATTGCACCTCAAACCAGAGGTGTGATATTCCACTCCCGGGTAAGGATGGAGTGTGGACCAGGACTCAGTAAGCTGCATGCACCACACACACCCCATTTCCGAGGAACAGACCAACGGTGCTCCCACTAGACAGAGTGCAGGCACGACAGCTTCTGTTCCTGGCTGGAGTGGGGAGGGGGGTGGAAAACCCAGTGGTGTAGGAGCAGATAGGGGTGGGTCTCTGGGCATAGGTAGGAGCCCATTGGTTGCTAGTCACCTGGGCTCGGGTGTCAGAAGGAGGTATATAAGGTGGGCACCATCTTAGATCAGTGTTCAGTTCAGTGGAGACAGTCTGAGGAGAAGACAGGAAGCAGAGCCCCTGCATGGGCTCTGCTCTGCAGGCCGGCCTTGTCAGGAGGCTGGAGCCTGAGAGAGAGAGAGAGAAAAAAAGGAACAGAAAGGAAAGTAAGAAAGGAACTGGAACAGAGGAGAAAGGAAGCAAGGAACAGGAACACAGAGAAAGGCCCAGAGACACGAAGGCAGAAGGAACCCCATATGCCCAGGAGATACAGGGTGAAGGGTTGGCAGAGCAGGGTACCGGAACCCGAATTGGTGGAGGCGACTAATCCTCAGCCAAAACCGAAGGTTGTGACCACATCTTGGTGCGACCCCTCACTACATCCACCAGAAAGGCATACCGTATAGGGTCAGGGAAACCGGGAGAGGTTTCGCCAACAGAAGGCCCGAGGAAGCTGGACAAAGGAGGGTCACTGGTGGGGACGGCCAGTAGAAAGGAAGAGAGGGGAGCTCTGAACCACACTCTGGAATTGCCTGGGAGTTGGCCGAGTCCCTCACCTGGTGGACGCAGCACGGCTTGGGCAGTCATCGCCTGCAGCATTGACCTGAATAACAACCGTGAGTAAAGCTTTGGAAACTGCAATTACAAGTCTCTGTGTTTCATCGCCGCACCAGCACCATCAGTACTGGGACACTCACACCATCACTCCCATCATTATCCACACTAGCTGCCCTGAGGCAATACTCCTCCCGTGGGGAGTCATCCCATACTCAGCTGCACAAACAACATCAGCCTCAGCGTTCTGCAGCGCAGCGGCGGTCCCCACTGACCGCAATCCACGGGTGGCGTAGTCGGACAATTATAACACCAATAGACTGCCACTGGTTTGACCACCCTGGGCACGGACCGGGTCACCGCCACGGAGAACTACAACCCCCAGCGATCCGGCTCCGGGTATTCCCCCTGCACAGCAGCAGCACACGGCCCAGGGGGCGAGTCAACTTTGGCGTAGTCGGCAGGATCATTACCAACCCGCCACAAGCGGGTATTGCGTGCCTGAAGAAAACTGCACATGTACCTTAAAAGGAAGTCTCCCGCCATTTCCAGAAGTTTCCCGCCGTCCGGAGTCGTTTCCCGCCATCCGGAGCCGATTCCCGCCATCAGACGCCATTTTGGACCGTTTCCCGCCATCTTCATCAGTTTTTCCCGCCCTGGCAGAGCGGACGCCATTATGTGCGCACCAAAAGACAGCAGGAAGCCGCCTCCCATCGTGGGCCAGGTTCCAGAATGGCGCCAAAGGAGGAGCCCGCCCCCACCAGCAATGAATGCAGCAGTGGGGATGTCCATCAACGTGGGGGGGCTGCCCCTGAAGGTGATTGTCAGCAGATGCCCCCAAGACCAACCCCCATGGGGGCGGATAGAAAAGAAAACTGAGGGGCTGGGTGCGGCCTGGATCAGTCTGGACCTGCTGCACCCGGAGATGGAGGGAGCAGAGAACTCCACCAGCACCCTGGCCCGCAGCCTGCTGCAAGCGGAGCCACCTTGCAGCCTGACAGAATTGCTGGCCCAGCTGCCTAGTGACCCGGACAGTGCGCGCGCAGCGCTGGAAGATTTGAACAGATGGATGGTCCAGGCGCAGCGGAATGTGTTTGCCGGGTGGAGAGAGGAGATGGCCCGGCAGCACGAAGGCAGCCAGTGGAGGACCCCGCCGGGACCGGGCAGCGCACTTACCGCTGGGCGCGGAGAAGAGGGACCAGCAGCTGCAGACGACGCAGCGGAGGAGGCCACGGAGACCGAGGCAGGTAATGGGGACGCCACCACCCCAAGCCCTGGGAACACCAGCCTGCCCTCACCCTCCGTTGCGGGACCCGAAGCCCCGGGGACTGTCCCTGACACCACGCCTCCACCGCCGCCAGCTAGGCCTCAGGCAGCAAGAACCGTCATCACGCCCCGCCCCGCGCTGTGCCCTCTGAACCCGGGCGCCGTAAAGCAGGAGACGTCACAGGCCGGGACGCAAGGCCCAGCACACCAGGGCGCCGCTGCCTCACCAGCGCCCCCTACCTTGGCGGTGCCACCCCCGGGCGCGACCAACAAGCGACCACCGGCCTGGTCGCAAGGCCGAGTGCCAAGAGGGCCCGGACGGGTCTGAAGACTATGAGGAAGGAGCATCAGGAGGACACCGTTACCAGTGAACGGTAAAGTGGAACTGTATATAGTTACCCGTCAGGGTATGAGAACTTGCTGAAACTGTTAAATGATTGAAGTGTGGTCCCCGTTGGGACTAGTGTGGAGTTATTAAAGGGACTGTTACCTGTGTGCCCCTAATCCCTAACCAGGCTGAGGACTGTGAGCAGCCACTCCCTTATCCCCACTGGCCGAGGACTGAGAGTGGCCACCCCTGTAAATAGTTGCGCTTCTTAAAGCGCCCCCTACTGGTTTTATACAAAAACCGCAACGTCTACCTCAGAATTAAATGGACTGTTGCACCTTTACCTGGTCACAAGTTGCACAGCGGCAAGAGCTCAAGAATGTTCTACTTGAAAATGTTTTATATTGAAAAGTTTTATATGCTGCTAGAATAATAATACAAATGTTTTATGTGATGTTTTATATGCTAAAAGAGTTCCAGTGGCATTAGCAAGATGTTTTATGGAAATGTTTTATACCAGTAACGTTAAAAAGAGAAAAGTGCCTCCCATAAAGGGATGAGTGAAAAGTTAATGTCTTATATACGAATGCATTCTAAAAATTTTGTATGTTTAAATTGTCTTTGCTCTTTTCCAGCCCGAGGACGTGCTGTGATTTACCAGGGGGGAATGTAGCACCCCGAGGGCTCGGCTGCTACAGGGGTATTGCACCTCAAACCAGAGGTGTGATATTCCACTCCCGGGTAAGGATGGAGTGTGGACCAGGACTCAGTAAGCTGCATGCACCACACACACCCCATTTCCGAGGAACAGACCAACGGTGCTCCCACTAGACAGAGTGCAGGCACGACAGCTTCTGTTCCTGGCTGGAGTGGGGAGGGGGGTGGAAAACCCAGTGGTGTAGGAGCAGATAGGGGTGGGTCTCTGGGCATAGGTAGGAGCCCATTGGTTGCTAGTCACCTGGGCTCGGGTGTCAGAAGGAGGTATATAAGGTGGGCACCATCTTAGATCAGTGTTCAGTTCAGTGGAGACAGTCTGAGGAGAAGAGGGTGGAGGAGGATATATCTATAAGTAGACAAATCCAACAATGCAGAGTGCTGTATAATAACACGGACAGCAGTGCTGGAGACATATAAGAACAGAGGGTGGAGGAGGATATATCTATAAGTAGACAGATCCAACAATGCAGAGTGCTGTATAATAACACAGACAGCAGTGCTGGAGACATATAGGAACAGAGGATGGAGGAGGATATATGTATAAGTAGACAGATCCAACAATGCAGAGTGCTGTATAATAACACAGACAGCAGTGCTGGAGACATATAGGAACAGAGGGTGGAGGAGGATATATCTATAAGTACACGGATCCAACAATGCAGAGTGCTGTATAATAACACGGACAGCAGTGCTGGAGACATATAAGAACAGAGGGTGGAGGAGGATATATCTATAAGTAGACAGATCCAACAATGCAGAGTGCTGTATAATAACACGGACAGCAGTGCTGGAGACATAGGAACAGAGGATGGAGGAGGATATGTAGCACCCCGAGGGCTCGGCTGCTACAGGGGTATTGCACCTCAAACCAGAGGTGTGATATTCCACTCCCGGGTAAGGATGGAGTGTGGACCAGGACTCAGTAAGCTGCATGCACCACACACACCCCATTTCCGAGGAACAGACCAACGGTGCTCCCACTAGACAGAGTGCAGGCACGACAGCTTCTGTTCCCTCTCCCGGTTTCCCTGACCCTATACGGTATGCCTTTCTGGTGGATGTAGTGAGGGGTCGCACCAAGATGTGGTCACAACCTCCGGTTTTGGCTGAGGATTAGTCGCCTCCACCAATTCGGGTTCCGGTACCCTGCTCTGCCAACCCTTCACCCTGTATCGCCCAGGGGGCGAGTCAACTTTGGCGTAGTCGGCAGGATCATTACCAACCCGCCACAAGCGGGTATTGCGTGCCTGAAGAAAACTGCACATGTACCTTAAAAGGAAGTCTCCCGCCATTTCCAGAAGTTTCCCGCCGTCCGGAGTCGTTTCCCGCCATCCGGAGCCGATTCCCGCCATCAGACGCCATTTTGGACCGTTTCCCGCCATCTTCATCAGTTTTTCCCGCCCTGGCAGAGCGGACGCCATTATGTGCGCACCAAAAGACAGCAGGAAGCCGCCTCCCATCGTAGGCCAAGTCCCGGAATGGCGCCAAAGGAGGAGCCCGCCCCCACCAGCAATGAATGCAGCAGTGGGGATGTCCATCAACGTGGGGGGGCTGCCCCTGAAGGTGATTGTCAGCAGATGCCCCCAAGACCAACCCCCATGGGGGCGGATAGAAAAGAAAACTGAGGGGCTGGGTGCGGCCTGGATCAGTCTGGACCTGCTGCACCCGGAGATGGAGGGAGCAGAGAACTCCACCAGCACCCTGGCCCGCAGCCTGCTGCAAGCGGAGCCACCTTGCAGCCTGACAGAATTGCTGGCCCAGCTGCCTAGTGACCCGGACAGTGCGCGCGCAGCGCTGGAAGATTTGAACAGACGGATGGTCCAGGCGCAGCGGAATGTGTTTGCCGGGTGGAGAGAGGAGATGGCCCGGCAGCACGAAGGCAGCCAGTGGAGGACTCCGCCGGGACCGGGCAGCGCACTTACCGCTGGGCGCGGAGAAGAGGGACCAGCAGCTGCAGACGACGCCGCGGAGGAGGCCACGGAGACCGAGGCAGGTAATGGGGACGCCACCACCCCAAGCCCTGGGAACACCAGCCTGCCCTCACCCTCCGTTGCGGGACCCGAAGCCCCGGGGACTGTCCCTGACACCACGCCTCCACCGCCGCCAGCTAGGCCTCAGGCAGCAAGAACCGTCATCACGCCCCGCCCCGCGCTGTGCCCTCTGAACCCGGACGCCGTAAAGCAGGAGACGTCACAGGCCGGGACGCAAGGCCCAGCACACCCGGGCGCCGCTGCCTCACCAGCGCCCCCTACCTTGGCGGTGCCACCCCCGGGCGCGACCAACAAGCGACCACCGGCCTGGTCGCAAGGCCGAATGCCAAGAGGGCCCGGACGGGTCTGAAGACTATGAGGAAGGAGCATCAGGAGGACACCGTTACCAGTGAACGGTAAAGTGGAACTGTATATAGTTACCCGTCAGGGTATGAGAACTTGCTGAAACTGTTAAATGATTGAAGTGTGGTCCCCGTTGGGACTAGTGTGGAGTTATTAAAGGGACTGTTACCTGTGTGCCCCTAATCCCTAACCAGGCTGAGGACTGTGAGCAGCCACTCCCTTATCCCCACTGGCCGAGGACTGAGAGCGGCCACCCCTGTAAATAGTTGCACTTCTTAAAGCGCCCCCTACTGGTTTTATACAAAAACCGCAACGTCTACCTCAGAATTAAATGGACTGTTGCACCTTTACCTGGTCACAAGTTGCACAGCGGCCAGAGCTCAAGAATGTTCTACTTGAAAATGTTTTATATTGAAAAGTTTTATATGCTGCTAGAATAATAATACAAATGTTTTATGTGATGTTTTATATGCTAAAAGAGTTCCAGTGGCATTAGCAAGATATTTTATGGAAATGTTTTATACCAGTAACGTTAAAAAGAGAAAAGTGCCTCCCATAAAGGGATGAGTGAAAAGTTAATGTCTTATATACGAATGCATTCTAAAAATTTTGTATGTTTAAATTGTCTTTGCTCTTTTCCAGCCCGAGGACGTGCTGTGATTTACCAGGGGGGAATGTAGCACCCCGAGGGCTCGGCTGCTACAGGGGTATTGCACCTCAAACCAGAGGTGTGATATTCCACTCCCGGGTAAGGATGGAGTGTGGACCAGGACTCAGTAAGCTGCATGCACCACACACACCCCATTTCCGAGGAACAGACCAACGGTGCTCCCACTAGACAGAGTGCAGGCACGACAGCTTCTGTTCCTGGCTGGAGTGGGGAGGGGGGTGGAAAACCCAGTGGTGTAGGAGCAGATAGGGGTGGGTCTCTGGGCATAGGTAGGAGCCCATTGGTTGCTAGTCACCTGGGCTCGGGTGTCAGAAGGAGGTATATAAGGTGGGCACCATCTTAGATCAGTGTTCAGTTCAGTGGAGACAGTCTGAGGAGAAGACAGGAAGCAGAGCCCCTGCATGGGCTCTGCTCTGCAGGCCGGCCTTGTCAGGAGGCTGGAGCCTGAGAGAGAGAGAGAGAAAAAAAGGAACAGAAAGGAAAGTAAGAAAGGAACTGGAACAGAGGAGAAAGGAAGCAAGGAACAGGAACACAGAGAAAGGCCCAGAGACACGAAGGCAGAAGGAACCCCATATGCCCAGGAGATACAGGGTGAAGGGTTGGCAGAGCAGGGTACCGGAACCCGAATTGGTGGAGGCGACTAATCCTCAGCCAAAACCGAAGGTTGTGACCACATCTTGGTGCGACCCCTCACTACATCCACCAGAAAGGCATACCGTATAGGGTCAGGGAAACCGGGAGAGGTTTCGCCAACAGAAGGCCCGAGGAAGCTGGACAAAGGTGGGTCACTGGTGGGGACGGCCAGTAGAAAGGAAGAGAGGGGAGCTCTGAACCACACTCTGGAATTGCCTGGGAGTTGGCCGAGTCCCTCACCTGGTGGACGCAGCACGGCTTGGGCAGTCATCGCCTGCAGCATTGACCTGAATAACAACCGTGAGTAAAGCTTTGGAAACTGCAATTACAAGTCTCTGTGTTTCATCGCCGCACCAGCACCATCAGTACTGGGACACTCACACCATCACTCCCATCATTATCCACACTAGCTGCCCTGAGGCAATACTCCTCCCGTGGGGAGTCATCCCATACTCAGCTGCACAAACAACATCAGCCTCAGCGGTCTGCAGCGCAGCGGCGGTCCCCACTGACCGCAATCCACGGGTGGCGTAGTCGGACAATTATAACACCAATAGACTGCCACTGGTTTGACCACCCTGGGCACGGACCGGGTCACCGCCACGGAGAACTACAACCCCCAGCGATCCGGCTCCGGGTATTCCCCCTGCACAGCAGCAGCACACGGCCCAGGGGGCGAGTCAACTTTGGCGTAGTCGGCAGGATCATTACCAACCCGCCACAAGCGGGTATTGCGTGCCTGAAGAAAACTGCACATGTACCTTAAAAGGAAGTCTCCCGCCATTTCCAGAAGTTTCCCGCCGTCCGGAGTCGTTTCCCGCCATCCGGAGCCGATTCCCGCCATCAGACGCCATTTTGGACCGTTTCCCGCCATCTTCATCAGTTTTTCCCGCCCTGGCAGAGCGGACGCCATTATGTGCGCACCAAAAGACAGCAGGAAGCCGCCTCCCATCGTGGGCCAGGTTCCAGAATGGCGCCAAAGGAGGAGCCCGCCCCCACCAGCAATGAATGCAGCAGTGGGGATGTCCATCAACGTGGGGGGGCTGCCCCTGAAGGTGATTGTCAGCAGATGCCCCCAAGACCAACCCCCATGGGGGCGGATAGAAAAGAAAACTGAGGGGCTGGGTGCGGCCTGGATCAGTCTGGACCTGCTGCACCCGGAGATGGAGGGAGCAGAGAACTCCACCAGCACCCTGGCCCGCAGCCTGCTGCAAGCGGAGCCACCTTGCAGCCTGACAGAATTGCTGGCCCAGCTGCCTAGTGACCCGGACAGTGCGCGCGCAGCGCTGGAAGATTTGAACAGATGGATGGTCCAGGCGCAGCGGAATGTGTTTGCCGGGTGGAGAGAGGAGATGGCCCGGCAGCACGAAGGCAGCCAGTGGAGGACCCCGCCGGGACCGGGCAGCGCACTTACCGCTGGGCGCGGAGAAGAGGGACCAGCAGCTGCAGACGACGCAGCGGAGGAGGCCACGGAGACCGAGGCAGGTAATGGGGACGCCACCACCCCAAGCCCTGGGAACACCAGCCTGCCCTCACCCTCCGTTGCGGGACCCGAAGCCCCGGGGACTGTCCCTGACACCACGCCTCCACCGCCGCCAGCTAGGCCTCAGGCAGCAAGAACCGTCATCACGCCCCGCCCCGCGCTGTGCCCTCTGAACCCGGGCGCCGTAAAGCAGGAGACGTCACAGGCCGGGACGCAAGGCCCAGCACACCAGGGCGCCGCTGCCTCACCAGCGCCCCCTACCTTGGCGGTGCCACCCCCGGGCGCGACCAACAAGCGACCACCGGCCTGGTCGCAAGGCCGAGTGCCAAGAGGGCCCGGACGGGTCTGAAGACTATGAGGAAGGAGCATCAGGAGGACACCGTTACCAGTGAACGGTAAAGTGGAACTGTATATAGTTACCCGTCAGGGTATGAGAACTTGCTGAAACTGTTAAATGATTGAAGTGTGGTCCCCGTTGGGACTAGTGTGGAGTTATTAAAGGGACTGTTACCTGTGTGCCCCTAATCCCTAACCAGGCTGAGGACTGTGAGCAGCCACTCCCTTATCCCCACTGGCCGAGGACTGAGAGCGGCCACCCCTGTAAATAGTTGCGCTTCTTAAAGCGCCCCCTACTGGTTTTATACAAAAACCGCAACGTCTACCTCAGAATTAAATGGACTGTTGCACCTTTACCTGGTCACAAGTTGCACAGCGGCCAGAGCTCAAGAATGTTCTACTTGAAAATGTTTTATATTGAAAAGTTTTATATGCTGCTAGAATAATAATACAAATGTTTTATGTGATGTTTTATATGCTAAAAGAGTTCCAGTGGCATTAGCAAGATATTTTATGGAAATGTTTTATACCAGTAACGTTAAAAAGAGAAAAGTGCCTCCCATAAAGGGATGAGTGAAAAGTTAATGTCTTATATACGAATGCATTCTAAAAATTTTGTATGTTTAAATTGTCTTTGCTCTTTTCCAGCCCGAGGACGTGCTGTGATTTACCAGGGGGGAATGTAGCACCCCGAGGGCTCGGCTGCTACAGGGGTATTGCACCTCAAACCAGAGGTGTGATATTCCACTCCCGGGTAAGGATGGAGTGTGGACCAGGACTCAGTAAGCTGCATGCACCACACACACCCCATTTCCGAGGAACAGACCAACGGTGCTCCCACTAGACAGAGTGCAGGCACGACAGCTTCTGTTCCTGGCTGGAGTGGGGAGGGGGGTGGAAAACCCAGTGGTGTAGGAGCAGATAGGGGTGGGTCTCTGGGCATAGGTAGGAGCCCATTGGTTGCTAGTCACCTGGGCTCGGGTGTCAGAAGGAGGTATATAAGGTGGGCACCATCTTAGATCAGTGTTCAGTTCAGTGGAGACAGTCTGAGGAGAAGACAGGAAGCAGAGCCCCTGCATGGGCTCTGCTCTGCAGGCCGGCCTTGTCAGGAGGCTGGAGCCTGAGAGAGAGAGAGAGAAAAAAAGGAACAGAAAGGAAAGTAAGAAAGGAACTGGAACAGAGGAGAAAGGAAGCAAGGAACAGGAACACAGAGAAAGGCCCAGAGACACGAAGGCAGAAGGAACCCCATATGCCCAGGAGATACAGGGTGAAGGGTTGGCAGAGCAGGGTACCGGAACCCGAATTGGTGGAGGCGACTAATCCTCAGCCAAAACCGAAGGTTGTGACCACATCTTGGTGCGACCCCTCACTACATCCACCAGAAAGGCATACCGTATAGGGTCAGGGAAACCGGGAGAGGTTTCGCCAACAGAAGGCCCGAGGAAGCTGGACAAAGGTGGGTCACTGGTGGGGACGGCCAGTAGAAAGGAAGAGAGGGGAGCTCTGAACCACACTCTGGAATTGCCTGGGAGTTGGCCGAGTCCCTCACCTGGTGGACGCAGCACGGCTTGGGCAGTCATCGCCTGCAGCATTGACCTGAATAACAACCGTGAGTAAAGCTTTGGAAACTGCAATTACAAGTCTCTGTGTTTCATCGCCGCACCAGCACCATCAGTACTGGGACACTCACACCATCACTCCCATCATTATCCACACTAGCTGCCCTGAGGCAATACTCCTCCCGTGGGGAGTCATCCCATACTCAGCTGCACAAACAACATCAGCCTCAGCGGTCTGCAGCGCAGCGGCGGTCCCCACTGACCGCAATCCACGGGTGGCGTAGTCGGACAATTATAACACCAATAGACTGCCACTGGTTTGACCACCCTGGGCACGGACCGGGTCACCGCCACGGAGAACTACAACCCCCAGCGATCCGGCTCCGGGTATTCCCCCTGCACAGCAGCAGCACACGGCCCAGGGGGCGAGTCAACTTTGGCGTAGTCGGCAGGATCATTACCAACCCGCCACAAGCGGGTATTGCGTGCCTGAAGAAAACTGCACATGTACCTTAAAAGGAAGTCTCCCGCCATTTCCAGAAGTTTCCCGCCGTCCGGAGTCGTTTCCCGCCATCCGGAGCCGATTCCCGCCATCAGACGCCATTTTGGACCGTTTCCCGCCATCTTCATCAGTTTTTCCCGCCCTGGCAGAGCGGACGCCATTATGTGCGCACCAAAAGACAGCAGGAAGCCGCCTCCCATCGTGGGCCAGGTTCCAGAATGGCGCCAAAGGAGGAGCCCGCCCCCACCAGCAATGAATGCAGCAGTGGGGATGTCCATCAACGTGGGGGGGCTGCCCCTGAAGGTGATTGTCAGCAGATGCCCCCAAGACCAACCCCCATGGGGGCGGATAGAAAAGAAAACTGAGGGGCTGGGTGCGGCCTGGATCAGTCTGGACCTGCTGCACCCGGAGATGGAGGGAGCAGAGAACTCCACCAGCACCCTGGCCCGCAGCCTGCTGCAAGCGGAGCCACCTTGCAGCCTGACAGAATTGCTGGCCCAGCTGCCTAGTGACCCGGACAGTGCGCGCGCAGCGCTGGAAGATTTGAACAGATGGATGGTCCAGGCGCAGCGGAATGTGTTTGCCGGGTGGAGAGAGGAGATGGCCCGGCAGCACGAAGGCAGCCAGTGGAGGACCCCGCCGGGACCGGGCAGCGCACTTACCGCTGGGCGCGGAGAAGAGGGACCAGCAGCTGCAGACGACGCAGCGGAGGAGGCCACGGAGACCGAGGCAGGTAATGGGGACGCCACCAGCCCAAGCCCTGGGAACACCAGCCTGCCCTCACCCTCCGTTGCGGGACCCGAAGCCCCGGGGACTGTCCCTGACACCACGCCTCCACCGCCGCCAGCTAGGCCTCAGGCAGCAAGAACCGTCATCACGCCCCGCCCCGCGCTGTGCCCTCTGAACCCGGGCGCCGTAAAGCAGGAGACGTCACAGGCCGGGACGCAAGGCCCAGCACACCAGGGCGCCGCTGCCTCACCAGCGCCCCCTACCTTGGCGGTGCCACCCCCGGGCGCGACCAACAAGCGACCACCGGCCTGGTCGCAAGGCCGAGTGCCAAGAGGGCCCGGACGGGTCTGAAGACTATGAGGAAGGAGCATCAGGAGGACACCGTTACCAGTGAACGGTAAAGTGGAACTGTATATAGTTACCCGTCAGGGTATGAGAACTTGCTGAAACTGTTAAATGATTGAAGTGTGGTCCCCGTTGGGACTAGTGTGGAGTTATTAAAGGGACTGTTACCTGTGTGCCCCTAATCCCTAACCAGGCTGAGGACTGTGAGCAGCCACTCCCTTATCCCCACTGGCCGAGGACTGAGAGCGGCCACCCCTGTAAATAGTTGCGCTTCTTAAAGCGCCCCCTACTGGTTTTATACAAAAACCGCAACGTCTACCTCAGAATTAAATGGACTGTTGCACCTTTACCTGGTCACAAGTTGCACAGCGGCAAGAGCTCAAGAATGTTCTACTTGAAAATGTTTTATATTGAAAAGTTTTATATGCTGCTAGAATAATAATACAAATGTTTTATGTGATGTTTTATATGCTAAAAGAGTTCCAGTGGCATTAGCAAGATGTTTTATGGAAATGTTTTATACCAGTAACGTTAAAAAGAGAAAAGTGCCTCCCATAAAGGGATGAGTGAAAAGTTAATGTCTTATATACGAATGCATTCTAAAAATTTTGTATGTTTAAATTGTCTTTGCTCTTTTCCAGCCCGAGGACGTGCTGTGATTTACCAGGGGGGAATGTAGCACCCCGAGGGCTCGGCTGCTACAGGGGTATTGCACCTCAAACCAGAGGTGTGATATTCCACTCCCGGGTAAGGATGGAGTGTGGACCAGGACTCAGTAAGCTGCATGCACCACACACACCCCATTTCCGAGGAACAGACCAACGGTGCTCCCACTAGACAGAGTGCAGGCACGACAGCTTCTGTTAATGGCTGGAGTGGGGAGGGGGGTGGAAAACCCAGTGGTGTAGGAGCAGATAGGGGTGGGTCTCTGGGCATAGGTAGGAGCCCATTGGTTGCTAGTCACCTGGGCTCGGGTGTCAGAAGGAGGTATATAAGGTGGGCACCATCTTAGATCAGTGTTCAGTTCAGTGGAGACAGTCTGAGGAGAAGAGGGTGGAGGAGGATATATCTATAAGTAGACAAATCCAACAATGCAGAGTGCTGTATAATAACACGGACAGCAGTGCTGGAGACATATAAGAACAGAGGGTGGAGGAGGATATATCTATAAGTAGACAGATCCAACAATGCAGAGTACTGTATAATAACACGGACAGCAGTGCTGGAGACATATAAGAACAGAGGGTGGAGGAGGATATATCTATAAGTAGACAGATCCAACAATTCAGAGTACTGTATAATAACACGGACAGCAGTGCTGGAGACATATAAGAACAGAGGGTGGAGGAGGATATATCTATAAGTAGACAGATCCAACAATGCAGAGTGCTGTATGATAACACGGACAGCAGTGCTGGAGACATATAAGAACAGAGGGTGGAGGAGGATATATCTATAAGTAGACAGATCCAACAATGCAGAGTGCTGTATAATAACACGGACAGCAGTGCTGGAGACATATAAGAACAGAGGGTGGAGGAGGATATATCTATAAGTAGACAGATCCAACAATGCAGAGTGCTGTATAATAACACGGACAGCAGTGCTGGAGACATATAAGAACAGAGGGTGGAGGAGGATATATCTATAAGTAGACAGATCCAACAATGCAGAGTGCTGTATAATAACACGGACAGCAGTGCTGGAGACATATAGGAACAGAGGGTGGAGGAGGATATATCTATAAGTAGACAGATCCAACAATGCAGAGTGCTGTATAATAACACGGACAGCAGTGCTGGAGACATATAAGAGCAGAGGATGGAGGAGGATATATCTATAAGTAGACAGATCCAACAATGCAGAGTGCTGTATAATAACACGGACAGCAGTGCTGGAGACATATAAGAACAGAGGGTGGAGGAGGATATATCTATAAGTAGACAGATCCAACAATGCAGAGTGCTGTATAATAACACGGACAGCAGTGCTGGAGACATATAGGAACAGAGGGTGGAGGAGGATATATCTATAAGTAGACAGATCCAACAATGCAGAGTGCTGTATGATAACACGGACAGCAGTGCTGGAGACATATAAGAACAGAGGGTGGAGGAGGATATATCTATAGGTAGACAGATCCAACAATGCAGAGTGCTGTATAATAACACGGACAGCAGTGCTGGAGACATATAAGAACAGAGGGTGGAGGAGGATATATCTATAAGTAGACAGATTCAACAATGCAGAGTGCTGTATAATAACACGGACAGCAGTGCTGGAGACATATAGGAACAGAGGGTGGAGGAGGATATATCTATAAGTAGACAGATCCAACAATGCAGAGTACTGTATAATAACACGGACAGCAGTGCTGGAGACATATAGGAACAGAGGGTGGAGGAGGATATATCTATAAGTAGACAGATCCAACAATGCAGAGTACTGTATAATAACACGGACAGCAGTGCTGGAGACATATAGGAACAGAGGGTGGAGGAGGATATATCTATAAGTAGACAGATCCAACAATGCAGAGTGCTGTATAATAACACGGACAGCAGTGCTGGAGACATATAAGAACAGAGGGTGGAGGAGGATATATCTATAAGTAGACAGATCCAACAATGCAGAGTGCTGTATAATAACACGGACAGCAGTGCAGGAGACATATAAGAACAGAGGGTGGAGGAGGATATATCTATAAGTAGACAGATCCAACAATGCAGAGTACTGTATAATAACACGGACAGCAGTGCTGGAGACATATAAGAACAGAGGGTGGAGGAGGATATATCTATAAGTAGACAGATCCAACAATGCAGAGTGCTGTATAATAACACGGACAGCAGTGCTGGAGACATATAAGAACAGAGGGTGGAGGAGGATATATCTATAAGTAGACAGATCCAACAATGCAGAGTGCTGTATAATAACACGGACAGCAGTGCTGGAGACATATAGGAACAGAGGGTGGAGGAGGATATATCTATAAGTAGACAGACCCAACAATGCAGAGTACTGTATAATAACACGGACAGCAGTGCTGGAGACATATAGGAACAGAGGGTGGAGGAGGATATATCTATAAGTAGACAGATCCAACAATGCAGAGTGCTGTATAATAACACGGACAGCAGTGCTGGAGACATATAGGAACAGAGGGTGGAGGAGGATATATCTATAAGTAGACAGATCCAACAATGCAGAGTACTGTATAATAACACGGACAGCAGTGCTGGAGACATATAAGAACAGAGGGTGGAGGAGGATATATCTATAAGTAGACAGATCCAACAATGCAGAGTGCTGTATAATAACACGGACAGCAGTGCTGGAGACATATAGGAACAGAGGGTGGAGGAGGATATAACTATAAGTAGACAGATCCAACAATGCAGAGTGCTGTATAATAACACGGACAGCAGTGCTGGAGACATATAATAACAGAGGGTGGAGGAGGATATATCTATAAGTAGGCAGATCCAACAATGCAGAGTGCTGTATAATAACACGGACAGCAGTGCTGGAGACATATAGGAACAGAGGGTGGAGGAGGATATAACTATAAGGAGACAGATCCAACAATGCAGAGTGCTGTATAATAACACGGACAGCAGTGCTGGAGACATATAGGAACAGAGGGTGGAGGAGGATATATCTATAAGTAGACAGATCCAACAATGCAGAGTGCTGTGTAATAACACGGACAGCAGTGCTGGAGACATATAGGAACAGAGGATGGAGGAGGATATATCTATAAGTAGACAGGTCCAACAATGCAGAGTGCTGTATAATAACACGGACAGCAGTGCTGGAGACATATAGGAACAGAGGGTGGAGGAGGATATATCTATAAGTAGACAGATCCAACAATGCAGAGTGCTGTATAATAACACGGACAGCAGTGCTGGAGACATATAGGAACAGAGGGTGGAGGAGGATATATCTATAAGCAGACAGATCCAACAATGCAGAGTACTGTATAATAACACGGACAGCAGTGCTGGAGACATATAAGAACAGAGGGTGGAGGAGGATATATCTATAAGTAGACAGATCCAAAAATGCAGAGTGCTGTATAATAACACGGACAGCAGTGCTGGAGACACATAGGAACAGAGGATGGAGGAGGATATATCTATAAGTAGACAGATCCAACAATGCAGAGTGCTGTATAATAACACGGACAGCAGTGCTGGAGACATATAGGAACAGAGGGTGGAGGAGGATATATCTATAAGCAGACAGATCCAACAATGCAGAGTACTGTATAATAACACGGACAGCAGTGCTGGAGACATATAAGAACAGAGGGTGGAGGAGGATATATCTATAAGTAGACAGATCCAACAATGCAGAGTGCTGTATAATAACACGGACAGCATTGCTGGAGACATATAAGAACAGAGGGTGGAGGAGGATATGACGCGCCCCTAGGGCCTGAGTCGCGCAGCGTTGCGCACGCGGGAGCCTACCCGGAGCCGGATCAGATGGGGGGTAGTAGTCTCGTGGCGGTGACCCGGTCCGTGCCCAGGGAGTCAGACTAAGTGGCAGTCTATTAGCAGTGGATGGTGGATGACTACGCCACCCGTTGAATGCAGCTATGGAGCTGCCGCTGCAGGGCAGACCGCTGAGGCCGGTGGAAGGATGGTGCAGCGTGGATGGTATAACCCCCAATGGGAGGGGTATGGCCTCAGGGCAGCCGACGTGGATGATGGGGGTAGCAGGAACCCCTCAGAGACGATGCGGTGTAGTTCAGGGTCTTTACTGGTGACAAAGATAGACCCTCCCGGAGTACTTGCTAGCAATCGGGGCCTGGTCAGTCCTTGAGCAGATGGGATCTCCCCTGGCCAGGCGGAGTTGTAGGCCTTCCCAACTAACTGTACTCTTCTGGCTACCTTGCTAGAGGCGGGTAAAAGTAGCCCACGTCCCTGAGTGTACCGTATGGTGCTCACCCGTATGGCCGGTGACTCGGGGCCTTCTAATGGCTTCCGCTCCACGATGGCGGTGCTGGTCCCACGCGTGTGACCGTGCCTTCGGGTTTCTGGGCCAGAGGACCTGCAATCCCCTGCCGGTCGGTTTCTGCTGCTGGGTAGAGATTAGTCCCCACCGCCTCGGACTCCGGGTCCGGTGATACTTCTCAGTCAGGGCGAGCTCTGCAGCTGCCAGCCCCTGACTCCTTGTAGCACTGTTCCCACAGAGCTCCTGATGTTCTTTTCCTATATCTGCTTCTCTGTCTCTACTTCTTCTCTACTCACTCACCCTGCCTCAGCCCTAGGTTTATATAGGGGAAGTTCTTCCCCTCCCAGGACTGGGCAGGAGGTGTGGCATGCATAGGATCCCTGACCAAGAGACCTCCCACCTGCTCTCAGACGTAATATCTCTATCACTGTGGCAACCAGACCCCTGGGGTCTCACAGATATATCTATAAGTAGACAGATCCAACAATGCAGAGTGCTGTATAATAACACGGACAGCAGTGCTGGAGACATATAGGAACAGAGGGTGGAGGAGGATATATCTATAAGTAGACAGATCCAACAATGCAGAGTGCTGTATAATAACACGGACAGCAGTGCTGGAGACATATAGGAACAGAGGATGGAGGAGGATATATCTATATGTAGACAGATCCAACAATGCAGAGTGCTGTATAATAACACGGACAGCAGTGCTGGAGACATATAGGAACAGAGGATGGAGGAGGATATATCTATAAGTAGACAGATCCAACAATGCAGAGTGCTGTATAATAACACAGACAGCAGTGCTGGAGACATATAAGAACAGAGGATGGAGGAGGATATATGTATAAGTAGATGTGACACCCCATGGGTCTGGTTGCCACAGTGATAGAGATATTACGTCTGAGAGCAGGTGGGAGGTCTCTTGGTCAGGAATGCTATGCATGCCACACCTCCTGCCCAGTCCTGGGAGGGGAAGAACTTCCCCTATATAAACCTAGGGCTGAGGCAGGGTTAGTGAGTAGAGAAGAAGTAGAGACAGAGAAAAGAAGCAAATATAGGAACAGAACATCAGGAGCTCTGTGGGAGCAGTGTTACAAGGAGTCAGGTTCTGGCAGCTGCAGAGCTCGCCCTGACTGAGAAGATTTCTTACCAGACCCGGAGTCCGAGGCTGTGGGGACTAACTCCTACCCAGCAGCAGAATCCGTCAGGCAGGGGATTCCAGGTCCTCTGGCCAAGAAACCCGAAGGCACGGTCACACGCATGGGACCAGCACCGCCGTCGTGGAGCGGAAGCTACTAGAAGGCCCCGAGTCACCGGCCATACGGGTGAGCACCACACGGCACACTCAGGGACGTGGGCTACTTTTACCCACCTCTAGCAAGGTAGCCAGAAGAGTACAGTTAGTTTGGGAGGCCTACAACTCCACCTGGCCAGGGGAGATCCCATCTGCTCAAGGACTGACCAGGCCCCAATCGCTAGCCAGTACTCCGGGAGGGTCTATCTTTGTCACCAGTAAAGACCCTGAACTACACCGTACCGTCTCCGAGTGGTTCCAGCTACCCCCATCGTCCACGTCGGCTGCCCTGAGGCCATACCCCTCCCGTTGGGGGTTATACTATCACACTGCACAATCCTACCACCGGCCTCAGCGGTCTGCCCTGCAGCGGCAGCTCCATAGCTGCATTCAACGGGTGGCGTAGTCGTCCAACATCTACCGCTAATACCGCGCCATTTAGTCTGACTCCCTGGGCACGGACCGGATCACCGCCACGAGACTACAACCCTCAAAAGATCCGGCTCCGGGTAAGCTCCCACGTGCGCAACGCAGTGCGACACAGGCCCAGGGGCGCGTCAACTTTTGGCGTAGTCGGCAGGATTTCGTGCCCGCAACCACCGGGTACTGCGTGCCTGAAAAAGACTGTTCAAACTTACCAGTGGTGAAGATTCCCGCCATCCGTGGAGGTTTCCCGCCATCCGGCGCCATCTTCTACCTTCTTCTCGCCATCCGCGAAGTTTTCCCGCCATCCGGCGCCATCTTCTGCCTTCTTCCCGCCATCCGTGGAGTTTTCCCGCCGTTGGACGCCATCTTGAAGAAGCCGCGCGGGAAGAAGAGGGGCGTGGACTCTGAAAGCGCGCGAGAACTGAAGCCCCGCCTCACGTCCGGACGTTGCGTAAGGTCCTGGAAGGAGCCCAGCAGACGCCGACGTCACAGGAGCGCGACGGAAGGTCCTCAACCCTGACGATCCACTGCGGAGCCGCGGCCTACGGAAGAGGATCATCGCAAGGTAGGCCACGGTCCACTAGGGGGGAGGAAGATGTCGGATACGGAGGAGAGCTTCACTGCCTCAACCCCCGCCAGCGCCACCGCTGCTGCAGTCATGCCTTTCACCATGCCCTATATCCCGGGAGCGGCCTGGCTACCCCAGTACTCAGGGGAGTCACATACCCTGCATGACTTTAGAGATAAGCTGGATAGCCTCTTCCAGGTGTATCCCCTCACAGAAGAGCAAAAAGTGAGCATCCTGGTGGCCCAATTAACCGGGGCAGCCCAAAGGGAGGTAAAGTCCTGGCCACCTGGGGGGAGGACTGTTGCAGGGATACTAACCCGGCTGAGGGACACCTTTGATACCCGCACCTCAGCCGAGATCAAGCTTAGATTCTACGGGTGCAAGCAGCGAGCACACGAGAGTATAAGGGACTATGCCCTGAACCTACAAGAGGCCCTGAGAGCCATTAAGCAGACCGACCCTGACGGCGTGGGAGACGAGGACAGGCTGTTGACTGAACAATTTATAGAGGGTTTATATTGCAATGCCCACCGGACCCAGTTGCGGGCAATGGCCTTACAGGACCCTCATCTGGGATTTGCACAGTTCAAGGACAGAGCCATCCGGGTGCTCCGAGAACCGGCACCAGGTGGCGTTGTGACCCACAGACGCCCCACTACCACTTACCACCAGGAGGCGGCGCCCTTGTCGGCAGGGCCTGTGGGAGCTGATGCGCAGGCTTTGAACAATGACCCGGCTCCAGACCTGCACCATCAGGTCCAAGAGCTAGCTAAAAGCGTTGCCGCGCTAACCCGAACTGTGCAGTCTTTACAGGTTTCCACTCCAGGGAAGATCCAGCTGGCATCCGGACCGGAGGACATCCCGTGGCGTCGACCAAGGAGGACCCCACCGGCCAGAGGAAGACCCAGCGACCGATACAACGAGGACGGACGACCCATCTGCCGCCGCTGCAATCAACCGGACATATGGCAAGGTACTGTCCTTTAAACTGGCACAACCTGGGGTAGAGGGCCAACCCCCAGGAAAAAGATCACCAGGCCCATCGAACTGGCGCGACAAATATGTGGGAGGACGTCCAGTCTTACCCGTGGTACTGGATGGCATTCCTATGAGTGCCCTACTGGACACCGGGTCACAGGTCACCACCATCCCGTACGTGCTCTTCAAGCAGTACTGGAATGACTCGGATATCACCCGCTACCCTGACGACGACTTGAGTATCATCGCCAGCAATGGTCAGCCCGTGCCACAGATTGGATTTAAAGAGGTGACCATTAAAATCGGTAGAGTCGAACTGGCAGCACAGGGACTGATCATTGTAGACATTGACAAACACGAGAGTCACCCAAAGATAACTCTAGGAACTAATGTAATTGAAAATTGTCTTGCAGAGGTGATTTTCCTTTTACAGCAGGTTGCCAAGAACGCCAGCTCCGGCGAGCAGCGAGTGCTCCAAAAAGAGATCCGGGCACTGATGCGACGGCAACAGGTGGAACTCTCCGGCGGTGAGATTGGTAGCGTGAGAATGTGTGACCCTTTCCCTATTGCCATGCCCCCAAAAAGTGAAATGATGATTTGGTGCCGGGCAGCTATTGGTCTGAGAGGTAGAGATTACCAGGCAATGGTAGAACCAGTTTACTCAGACAGCACGGGGGGTGGTTAATGTACGCCATGGGAGGGTGCCCGTTCGCATAATCAATATCGGGAAGAGGGAAGTGTACCTGCCCCGGAATGCCACGCTAGCCAAATTATATACCATTAACCAAAATGCTATACAATCTGTGGAACCCTTGCCTCCATCTCACCCGGAGGAAGGTAACGGCTCTAAGAAAACAATGGAGGACTGGTGTCAGCAACTACATTTGGGTACTGACTCCACTCCCTCACACCAGAAACAGGGAGTCTATCGGGTGGTTCAAGAGTACGAGAGAGTGTTTAGTAAACACCCGTTAGACTTCGGGCGAGTCAAGGGGGTAGAACACCACATCCCCACGGGAGACCATCCTCCCATAAAAGAGAGGTATCGACCCGTACCCCCTGCACACTACCAACACGCCAAGGGGATGCTTAGAGACATGAAGGAGGCTGGGGTGATCAGGGATAGCTGTAGCCCCTGGGCAGCTCCACTAGTCTTAGTCAAAAAGAAAGACAACACCATGAGGATGTGTGTAGATTACCGGAAAATCAACCGTATCACACACAAGGATGCGTACCCCTTACCAAGGATAGAGGAGTCTTTGGCTGCTTTAAGATCTGCTAACTTCTTCTCTACCTTGGATCTCACTAGTGGGTACTGGCAGGTTCCTGTAGCAGAGGCGGACCGGGAGAAGACCGCATTCACCACCCCGATGGGACTTAGCGAGTTTACCTGTATGCCGTTCGGACTCTGCAACGCACCAGGAACCTTCCAACGATTAATGGAGTGCTGTCTGGGCCACAGAAACTTCGAGACGGTCCTGTTGTACCTGGACGATGTCATCGTATATTCTAAGACTTATGAGGACCACCTGAAACACCTGGCGGAAGTGTTCGAAGCTCTGGCAAGCTACGGCCTAAAGGTGAAACCCTCCAAGTGTCACCTCCTGAAACCAAAGGTGCAGTACCTGGGACACGTGGTGAGCGCTGACGGAGTGGCTCCCGACCCTGATAAGATCACCGCAATTAAGGAATGGCCAAGTCCCTCCAGTGTAAAGGAAGTGCGGCAGTTCCTCGGGTTGGTAGGCTACTACCGCAGGTTCATCCCCGGTTTCACCAAAAAGGCAGCTCCTATGCAGGACCTCCTGATAGGCCAGTCCCGGAAGGCCAAGAACCAGAAGCCACCCTTCAGATGGGAGAAGTTGGAAGAAGAGTCCTTCCGCCAGCTGAAGATGGCCCTCACGGGGGATGAAATCCTGGCGTACCCGGATTACAGCCAGCCCTTTATCCTCTACACCGACGCAAGTAACATCGGGCTAGGAGCCGTGCTGTCCCAGATCCAGCAGGGGAAAGAGCGAGTAATCGCTTACGCCAGCCAAAAACTGCGACCCACCGAAAGAAACCCTGAGAATTACAGCTCATTTAAGCTAGAGTTCCTGGCAGTGGTGTGGGCAGTCACCGAACGCTTTAAGCACTACCTCGCTTCTTCCCGGTTCGTCGTGTACACGGATAACAACCCGTTGACACACCTGGACACGGCAAGACTCGGTGCCCTAGAGCAGAGATGGATGGCCCGCCTGTCCAACTACGAGTTCACCATCAAATACCGGGCAGGACGCTCCAATACCAACGCGGACGCCCTGTCCAGGATGCCAAACCTACCGGACGTAGGAGAAGATCCAGAGGGACTGGAAGAAGTCGAACTCCCCGCGTTTCACCGTCATGGGACTATCCAGTATTCCCATCGGGTAAGGAGTAAGCAAGGCGCTACGCTTAACCCCTTACCTCACTACAACTGGGCGGAAACGCAAGACAGTGACCCTGCTGTCCGGCTGGTGAAGGAGATGCTGACTCAGCCAGAGGCTCGCCTTGACCCAGACGCTCCGGAGGAAGCCAAGCAACTGTGGGCAGAAAAGAGTAGACTGTTCCTTTACAAGGGGAAGTTGTGCCGCAGGATGGTTAACTCCCGGACGCATGAACTAATCTGGCAAGTAGTGGTGCCACGACGAGACGCAGCCATGGTGATGGAGGCATACCACGATGGAGTTGGGCATTTCGGATGGAAGAAGCTGGAGTTCCTGCTGCGCGGGCGGTTCCATTGGGTAGGCATGAGGGGAACCATCGAGAGGTGGTGCAGAGACTGTGGCCCGTGCAACCTGAGGAGGAAGGACCGTGCCAGCCAGAAGACTCCCCTGCAGTCCATCGTCACCCGGCAGCCGTTGGAACTGGTAGCCTTGGATCATGTAAAACTGACCCCAAGCAGAAGTGGCTACGTCTACGCGTTAACCATCGTGGATCATTACTCCCGGTTCTTGGTTGTCGTCCCCGTCAAGGACTTAACGGCTCAAACAGCAGCTAGAGCTTTCCAGCAGCACTTCTGCCGTCCACAGGGGTACCCGGACCAAGTGCTGACGGACCAGGGACCTGCCTTTGAAGCGGAGGTCTTCCAGGAATTCTGCAATCTGTATGGCTGCCGGAAGATAAGGACGACACCCTATCATCCGCAAACTAATGGACTTTGTGAGAAAATGAACCAGGTGGTAATGGATCTTCTGAAAACGTTGCCCCTGGAAGAACGCAGTCTGTGGCCTGAGAAGCTGCCCGATCTGGTGGACCTATACAACCACATCCCGGTAGGTTCCACCAACTGTACCCCGGCTTACCTAATGAGGGCGAGACCTGGTAAGTTACCTGTTGACCTGGAAATGGGAGTCCTGACACCCGAGGACACTTCACCAGAAGCAGACTGGGACACAGAGAGGCAGCAGCAGTACCGGAAAGTACAGGAGAGCGTGGAGCGAAGTCTCTGTCAGGCTAGGGAGAGACAAGAGAAAACTTACAACCAGTATGCTCCCGCTGTTCCCCTGGTGCCCGGAGAGCAGGTCTTGAAGAGGAAAAGACGGCTCCACAAGTTGGACGACCAGTGGGAGAAGGACCCGTACACCGTACTGCCCTCAAGCCACGAGAACCCGAAGGTCTGTACCATCAGTAAAGACGGAGGGGAGACCACAGCCATTGTATCCCGGGATCACCTGAAGAAGTGTCCTGAACAGCTACGGAACCCTGAAGAGGAACAAGAAGACCATCGACCCGTAGAGGAAAGGGAAGATATGGTTAGTACTGTGCTCGGAGACTTCCCTCGGTCTTGGACTCAAGTCAATGGTGCAGTTGTGGTACCCGTACTCACCTTCCTCCAACCAGCATCCCAAGCACCTACGGAGCAACAGGTAGAGCTGGAAGAACAGCCGGTCCAGGAGGCAGAAGACCCCACACCAGCAGACCAGGAGGATCAACCCTCTGCTTGCAGTGAGCCTGCCATATCCCTAGTGAGCCAAAGGGCCCGTAGACCGGTGCCCAGTTTACCCTTAACAGCTCCTACACCCTGTAGTTCAGGGCCAGACAGTCAGCTCCGTAGGTCCACTAGGGCCACTAGAGGCCAGTTACCCGCACGTTGGAGGATTTGAAGTGTATAAATTGTTTTATTTGTGGTTACCTGTTTTTCTTGTTGCTTGTGTATAATTATGTGTTTCTAGTTGTTTATAGGAGTCTTTGGTGGATTTACCGGGAATCCTGTGTACATAGTTGGAGCGTAACCCAGGACGGACTAAAGACTGTTAAGGACTCGGGGCAGGACAGACCCCTACCTAGTTAGGTCTCCCTGTTTTGGTGAAATGGACACCTTGCTTTCTTCAAAGACTGCACCCGGTTACGGACATGCCGTGACCACCTTTATGTGTTTCTTTATTGTATTGTTATTGTTATATCTTGTTATGTTTTTCTAAAATATGTTTAGTCCCGGAGTACTAAATTTCACTAGGGGGGAATGTGACACCCCAGGGGTCTGGTTGCCACAGTGATAGAGATATTACGTCTGAGAGCAGGTGGGAGGTCTCTTGGTCAGGAATCCTATGCATGCCACACCTCCTGCCCAGTCCTGGGAGGGGAAGAACTTCCCCTATATAAACCTAGGGCTGAGGGAGGGTTAGTGAGTAGAGAAGAAGTAGAGACAGAGAAAAGAAGCAAATATAGGAACAGAACATCAGGAGCTCTGTGGGAGCAGTGTTACAAGGAGTCAGGGGCTGGCAGCTGCAGAGCTCGCCCTGACTGAGAAGATTTCTTACCGGACCCGGAGTCCGAGGCTGTGGGGACTAACTCCTACCCAGCAGCAGAATCCGTCAGGCAGGGGATTCCAGGTCCTCTGGCCAAGAAACCCGAAGGCACGGTCACACGCATGGGACCAGCACCGCCGTCGTGGAGCGGAAGCTACTAGAAGGCCCCGAGTCACCGGCCATACGGGTGAGCACCACACGGCACACTCAGGGACGTGGGCTACTTTTACCTGCCTCTAGCAAGGTAGCCAGAAGAGTACAGTTAGTTTGGGAGGCCTACAACTCCGCCTGGCCAGGGGAGATCCCATCTGCTCAAGGACTGACCAGGCCCCAATCGCTAGCCAGTACTCCGGGAGGGTCTATCTTTGTCACCAGTAAAGACCCTGAACTACACCGTACCGTCTCCGAGTGGTTCCTGCTACCCCCATCGTCCACGTCGGCTGCCCTGAGGCCATACCCCTCCCGTTGGGGGTTATACTATCACGCTGCACAATCCTACCACCGGCCTCAGCGGTCTGCCCTGCAGCGGCAGCTCCATAGCTGCATTCAACGGGTGGCGTAGTCGTCCAACATCTACCGCTAATACCGCGCCACTTAGTCTGACTCCCTGGGCACGGACCGGATCACCGCCACGAGACTACAACCCTCAAAAGATCCGGCTCCGGGTAAGCTCCCGCGTACGCAACGCAGCGCGACACAGGCCCAGGGGCGCGTCATAGACAGATCCAACAATGCAGAGTGCTGTATAATAACACGGACAGCAGTGCTGGAGACATATAGGAACAGAGGGTGGAGGAGGATATATCAACAAGTAGACAGATCCAACAATGCAGAGTGCTGTATAATAACACGGTCAGCAGTGCTGGAGACATATAAGAACAGAGGGTGGAGGAGGATATATCTATAAGCAGACAGATCCAACAATGCAGAGTGCTGTATAATAACACGGACAGCAGTGCTGGAGACATATAGGAACAGAGGGTGGAGGAGGATATATCTATAAGTAGACAGATCCAACAATGCAGAGTGCTGTATAATAACACGGACAGCAGTGCTGGAGACATATAGGAACAGAGGGTGGAGGAGGATATATCTATAAGTAGACAGATCCAACAATGCAGAGTGCTGTATAATAACACGGACAGCAGTGCTGGAGACATATAGGAACAGAGGGTGGAGGAGGATATATCTATAAGTAGACAGATCCAACAATGCAGAGTGCTGTATAATAACACGGACAGCAGTGCTGGAGACATATAGGAACAGAGGGTGGAGGAGGATATATCTATAAGTAGACAGATCCAACAATGCAGAGTGCTGTATAATAACACGGACAGCAGTGCTGGAGACATATAGGAACAGAGGGTGGAGGAGGATATATCTATAAGTAGACAGATCCAACAATGCAGAGTGCTGTATAATAACACGGACAGCAGTGCTGGAGACATATAGGAACAGAGGGTGGAGGAGGATATATCTATAAGTACACAGATCCAATAATGCAGAGTGCTGTATAATAACACGGACAGCAGTGCTGGAGACATATAGGAACAGAGGGTGGAGGAGGATATATCTATAAGTAGACAGATCCAACAATGCAGAGTGCTGTATAATAACACGAACAGCAGTGCTGAAGACATATAGGAACAGAGGGTGGAGGAGGATATATCTATAAGTAGACAGATCCAACAATGCAGAGTGCTGTATAATAACACGGACAGCAGTGCTGGAGACATATAAGAACAGAGGGTGGAGGAGGATATATCTATAAGTAGACAGATCCAACAGTGCAGAGTGCTGTATAATAACACGGACAGCAGTGCTGGAGACATATAGGAACAGAGGGTGGAGGAGGATATATCTATAAGTAGACAGATCCAACAATGCAGAGTGCTGTATAATAACACGGACAGCAGAGCTGGAGACATATAAGAACAGAGGGTGGAGGAGGATATATCTATAAGCAGACAGATCCAACAATGCAGAGTGCTGTATAATAACACGGAGAGCAGTGCTGGAGACATATAGGAACAGAGGGTGGAGGAGGATATATCTATAAGTAGACAGATCCAACAATGCAGAGTGCTGTATAATAACACGGACAGCAGTGCTGGAGACATATAAGAACAGAGGGTGGAGGAGGATATATCTATAAGTAGACAGATCCAACAATGCAGAGTGCTGTATAATAACACGGACAGCAGTGCTGGAGACATATAAGAACAGAGGGTGGAGGAGGATATATCAACAAGTAGACAGATCCAACAATGCAGAGTGCTGTATAATAACACGGTCAGCAGTGCTGGAGACATATAAGAACAGAGGGTGGAGGAGGATATATCTATAAGCAGACAGATCCAACAATGCAGAGTGCTGTATAATAACACGGACAGCAGTGCTGGAGACATATAGGAACAGAGGGTGGAGGAGGATATATCTATAAGTAGACAGATCCAACAATGCAGAGTGCTGTATAATAACACGGACAGCAGAGCTGGAGACATATAAGAACAGAGGGTGGAGGAGGATATATCTATAAGCAGACAGATCCAACAATGCAGAGTGCTGTATAATAACACGGAGAGCAGTGCTGGAGACATATAGGAACAGAGGGTGGAGGAGGATATATCTATAAGTAGACAGATCCAACAATGCAGAGTGCTGTATAATAACACGGACAGCAGTGCTGGAGACATATAAGAACAGAGGGTGGAGGAGGATATATCTATAAGTAGACAGATCCAACAATGCAGAGTGCTGTATAATAACACGGACAGCAGTGCTGGAGACATATAAGAACAGAGGGTGGAGGAGGATATATCTATAAGTAGACAGATCGAACAATGCAGAGTGCTGTATGATAACACGGACAGCAGTGCTGGAGACATATAGGAACAGAGGGTGGAGGAGGATATATCTATAAGTAGACAGATCCAACAATGCAGAGTGCTGTATAATAACACGGACAGCAGTGCTGGAGACATATAAGAACAGAGGGTGGAAGAGGATATATCTATAAGTAGACAGATCCAACAATGCAGAGTGCTGTATAATAACACGGACAGCAGTGCTGGAGACATATAGGAACAGAGGGTGGAGGAGGATATATCTATAAGTAGACAGATCCAACAATGCAGAGTGCTGTATAATAACACGGACAGCAGTGCTGGAGACATATAGGAACAGAGGGTGGAGGAGGATATATCTATAAGTAGACAGATCCAACAATGCAGAGTGCTGTATAATAACACGGACAGCAGTGCTGGAGACATATAGGAACAGAGGGTGGAGGAGGATATATCTATAAGTACACAGATCCAATAATGCAGAGTGCTGTATAATAACACGGACAGCAGTGCTGGAGACATATAGGAACAGAGGGTGGAGGAGGATATATCTATAAGTAGACAGATCCAACAATGCAGAGTGCTGTATAATAACACGAACAGCAGTGCTGAAGACATATAGGAACAGAGGGTGGAGGAGGATATATCTATAAGTAGACAGATCCAACAATGCAGAGTGCTGTATAATAACACGGACAGCAGTGCTGGAGACATATAAGAACAGAGGGTGGAGGAGGATATATCTATAAGTCGACAGATCCAACAGTGCAGAGTGCTGTATAATAACACGGACAGCAGTGCTGGAGACATATAGGAACAGAGGGTGGAGGAGGATATTTCTATAAGCAGACAGATCCAACAATGCAGAGTACTGTATAATAACATGGACAGCAGTGCTGGAGACATATAAGAACAGAGGGTGGAGGAGGATATATCTATAAGTAGACAGATCCAACAATGCAGAGTGCTGTATAATAACATGGACAGCAGTGCTGGAGACATATAGGAACAGAGGGTGGAGGAGGATATATCTATAAGTAGACAGATACAACAATGCAGAGTGCTGTATAATAACACGGACAGCAGTGCTGGAGACATATAGGAACAGAGGGTGGAGGAGGATATATCTATAAGTAGACAGATCCAACAATGCAGAGTACTGTATAATAACACGGACAGCAGTGCTGGAGACATATAAGAACAGAGGGTGGAGGAGGATATATCTATAAGTAGACAGATCCAACAATGCAGAGTACTGTATAATAACACGGACAGCAGTGCTGGAGACATATAAGAACAGAGGGTGGAGGAGGATATATCTATAAGTAGACAGCTCCAACAATGCAGAGTGCTGTATAATAACACGGACAGCAGTGCTGGAGACATATAGGAACAGAGGGTGGAGGAGGATATATCTATAAGTAGACAGATACAACAATGCAGAGTGCTGTATAATAACACGGACAGCAGTGCTGGAGACATATAGGAACAGAGGGTGGAGGAGGATATATCTATAAGTAGACAGATACAACAATGCAGAGTGCTGTATAATAACACGGACAGCAGTGCTGGAGACATATAGGAACAGAGGGTGGAGGAGGATATATCTATAAGTAGACAGATCCAACAATGCAGAGTGCTGTATAATAACACGGACAGCAGTGCTGGAGACATATAGGAACAGAGGGTGGAGGAGGATATATCTATAAGTAGACAGCTCCAACAATGCAGAGTGCTGTATAATAACACGGACAGCAGTGCTGGAGACATATAGGAACAGAGGGTGGAGGAGGATATATCTGTAAGTAGACAGATCCAACAATGCAGAGTGCTGTATAATAACACGGACAGCAGTGCTGGAGACATATAGGAACAGAGGGTAGAGGAGGATATATCTATAAGTAGACAGATTCAACAATGCAGAGTGCTGTATAATAACACGGACAGCAGTGCTGGAGACATATAATGACAGAGGGTGGAGGAGGATATATCTATAAGTAGACAGATCCAACAATGCAGAGTGCTGTATAATAACACGGACAGCAGTGCTGGAGACATATAGGAACAGAGGATGGAGGAGGATATATCTATAAGTAGACAGATCCAACAATGCAGAGTGCTGTATAATAACACGGTCAGCAGTGCTGGAGACATATAGGAACAGAGGGAGGAGGAGGATATATCTATAAGTAGACAGATCCAACAATGCAGAGTGCTGTATAATAACACGGACAGCAGTGCTGGAGACATATAGGAACAGAGGGTGGAGGAGGATATATCTATAAGTAGACAGATCCAACAATGCAGAGTGCTGTATAATAACACGGACAACAGTGCTGGAGACATATAGGAACAGAGGGTGGAGGAGGATATATCTATAAGTAGACAGATCCAACAATGCAGAGTGCTGTATAATAACACGGACAGCAGTGCTGGAGACATATAAGAACAGAGGGTGGAGGAGGATATATCTATAAGTAGACAGATCCAACAATGCAGAGTGCTGTATAATAACACGGACAGCAGTGCTGGAGACATATAGGAACAGAGGGTGGAGGAGGATATATCTATAAGTAGACAGATCCAACAATGCAGAGTGCTGTATAATAACACGGACAGCAGTGCTGGAGACATATAAGAACAGAGGGTGGAGGAGGATATATCTATAAGTAGACAGATCCAACAATGCAGAGTGCTGTATAATAACACGGACAGCAGTGCTGGAGACATATAAGAACAGAGGGTGGAGGAGGATATATCTATAAGCAGACAGATCCAACAATGCAGAGTGCTGTATAATAACACGGACAGCAGTGCTGGAGACATATAAGAACAGAGGGTGGAGCAGGATATATCTATAAGTAGACAGATCCAGCAATGCAGAGTGCTGTATAATAACACGGACAGCAGTGCTGGAGAAATATAAGAACAGAGGGTGGAGGAGGATATATCTATAAGTAGACAGATCCAACAATGCAGAGTGCTGTATAATAACACGGACAGCAGTGCTGGTGAAATATAAGAACAGAGGGTGGAGGAGGATATATCTATAAGTAGACAGATCCAACAATGCAGAGTGCTGTATAATAACACGGACAGCAGTGCTGGAGACATATAGGAACAGAGGGTGGAGGAGGATATATCTATAAGTAGAAAGATCCAACAATGCAGAGTGCTGTATAATAACACGGACAGCAGTGCTGGAGACATATAGGAACAGAGGGTGGAGGAGGATATATCTATAAGTAGACAGATCCAGCAATGCAGAGTGCTGTATAATAACACAGACAGCAGTGCTGGAGACATATAAGAACAGAGGGTGGAGGAGGATATATCTATAAGTAGACAGATCCAACAATGCAGAGTGCTGTATAATAACACGGACAGCAGTGCTGGAGACATATAAGAACAGAGGGTGGAGGAGGATATATCTATAAGCGGACAAGTCCAACAATGCAGAGTGCTGTATAATAACATGGACAGCAGTGCTGGAGACATATAGGAACAGAGGATGGAGGAGGATATATCTATAAGTAGACAGATCCAACAATGCAGAATGCTGTATAATAACACGGACAGCAGTGCTGGAGACATATAAGAACAGAGGGTGGAGGAGGATATATCTATAAGTAGACAGATCCAACAATGCAGAGTGCTATATAATAACATGGACAGCAGTGCTGGAGACATATAGGAACAGAGGATGGAGGAGGATATATCTATCAGTAGACAGATCCAACAATGCAGAGTGCTGTATAATAACACGGACAGCAGTGCTGGAGACATATAAGAACAGAGGGTGGAGGAGGATATATCTATAAGTAGACAGATCCAACAATGCAGAGTGCTGTATAATAACACGGACAGCAGTGCTGGAGATATATGGGAACAGAGGGTGGAGGAGGATATATCTATAAGTAGACAGACCCAACAATGCAGAGTGCTGTATAATAACACGGACAGCAGTGCTGGAGACATATAAGAACAGAGGGTGGAGGAGGATATATCTATAAGTAGACAGATCCAACAATGCAGAGTGCTGTATAATAACACGGACAGCAGTGCTGGAGACATATAGGAACAGAGGGTGGAGGAGGATATATCTATAAGTAGACAGATCCAACAATGCAGAGTGCTGTATAATAACACGGACAGCAGTGCTGGAGACATATAGGAACAGAGGGTGGAGGAGGATATATCTATAAGTAGACAGACCCAACAATGCAGAGTGCTGTATAATAACACGGACAGCAGTGCTGGAGACATATAAGAACAGAGGGTGGAGGAGGATATACAGTGCCTACAAGTAGTATTCAACCCCCTGCAGATTTAGCTGGTTGACACATGCGGAATTAACTTGGCATTGTGACATTTGTACTGTAGATCAACCTGGAAGTGGGAAATGCACTGCAGCAAATTTTTTTTTTCTTTTTTTTTTTTAAAAAAACGTTAAAAGTTAATTCAGAGTGTCATTTATTATTCAACCCCTCAAACCACAAGAATTCTGTTTGGTCCCCCTAAAGTATTAAGAAGTAGTTCAGGCACCAAGAATAATGAGCTTCACATGTATGTATTAAAGATCTCTTTTGCCAGCCTTTTCTGACTATTTAAGTCCCTCCCCAAACTTGTGAACAGCACTCAGACATGGTCAACATTGGAAAGACAAAGGAGCATTCCAAGGCCATCAGAGACAAGATCGTGGAGGGTCACAAGGCTGGCAAGGGGTACAAAACCCTTTCCAAGGAGTTGGGCCTACCTGTCTCCACTGTTGGGAGCATCATCCGTAAGTGGAAGGCTTATGGAACTACTGTTAGCCTTCCACGGCCTGGACAGCCTTTGAAAGTGTCCTCCCGTGCCGAGGCCAGGCTTGTCCGAAGAGTCAAGGCTAACCCAAGGACAACAAGGAAGGAGCTCCGGGAAGATCTCATGGCAGTGGGGACATTGGTTTCAGTCAATACCATAAGTAACGTACTCCACCGCAGTGGTCTCCGTTCCAGACTAGCCTGTATGGTACCTTTACTTTCAAAGCGTCATGTCAAGGCTCGTCTACAGTTTGCTCATGATCACTTGGAGGACTCTGAGACAGACTGGTTCAAGGTTCTATGGTCTGATGAGACCAAGATCGAGATCTTTGGTGCCAACCACACACGTGACGTTTGGAGACTGGATGGCACTGCATACGACCCCAAGAATACCATCCCTACAGTCAAGCATGGTGGTGGCAGCATCATGCTGTGGGGCTGTTTCTCAGCCAAGGGGCCTGGCCATCTGGTCCGCATCCATGGGAAGATGGATAGCACGGCCTACCTGGAGATTTTGGCCAAGAACCTCCGCTCCTCCATCAAGGATCTTAAGATGGGTCGTAATTTCATCTTCCAACAAGACAACGACCCAAAACACACAGCCAAGAAAACCAAGGCCTGGTTCAAGAGGGAAAAAGTCAAGGTGTTGGAGTGGCCTAGTCAGTCTCCTGACCTTAACCCAATTGAAAACTTGTGGAAGGAGCTCAAGACTAAAGTCCACATGAGACACCCAAAGAACCTAGATAACTTGGAGAAGATCTGCATGGAGGAGTGGGCCAAGATAACTCCACAGACCTGTGCCGGCCTGATCAGGTATTATAAAAGACGATTATTAGCTGTAATTGCAAACAAGGGTTATTCCACAAAATATTAAACATAGGGGTTGTATAATAATTGACCCACACTTTTATGTTTAAAATTTAATAAAATTCAACTGAGCAACATAACGTTTTGGTTTGTAAGATTTATGCTTCTGTTCATAAAACCTACTCTCGTTTGCAGTTTGAAGGCTCTAACTTATTTGCATCTTATCAAACCAGCTAAATCTGCAGGGGGTTGAATACTACTTGTAGGCACTGTATCTATAAGTAGACAGATCCAACAATGCAGAGTACTGTATAATAACACGGACAGCAGTGCTGGAGACATATAAGAACAGAGGGTGGAGGAGGATATATCTATAAGTAGACAGATCCAACAATGCAGAGTGCTGTATAATAACACGGACAGCAGTGCTGGAGACATATAAGAACAGAGAGTGGAGGAGGATATATCTATAAGTAGACAGATCCAACAATGCAGAGTGCTGTATAATAACACGGACAGCAGTGCTGGAGACATATAGGAACAGAGGGTGGAGGAGGATATATCTATAAGTAGACAGATCCAACAATGCAGAGTGCTGTATAATAACACGGACAGCAGTGCTGGAGACATATAAGAACAGAGGGTGGAGGAGGATATATCTATAAGTAGACAGATCCAACAATGCAGAGTGCTGTATAATAACACGGACAGCAGTGCTGGAGACATATAAGAACAGAGGGTGGAGGAGGATATATCTATAAGCAGACAGATCCAACAATGCAGAGTACTGTATAATAACACGGACAGCAGTGCTGGAGACATATAGGAACAGAGGATGGAGGAGGATATATCTATAAGTAGACAGATCCAGCAATGCAGAGTGCTGTATAATAACACGGACAGCAGTGCTGGAGACATATAGGAACAGAGGATGGAGGAGGATATATCTATAAGTAGACAGATCCAGCAATGCAGAGTGCTGTATAATAACACGGACAGCAGTGCTGGAGACATATAGGAACAGAGGGTGGAGGAGGATATATCTATAAGTAGACAGATCCAACAATGCAGAGTGCTGTATAATAACACGGACAGCAGTGCTGGAGACATATAAGAACAGAGGGTGGAGGAGGATATATCTATAAGTAGACAGATCCACCAATGCAGAGTACTGTATAATAACACGGACAGCAGTGCTGGAGACATATAGGAACAGAGGGTGGAGGAGGATATATCTATAAGTAGACAGATCCACCAATGCAGAGTGCTGTATAATAACACGGACAGCAGTGCTGGAGACATATAGGAACAGAGGGTGGAGGAGGATATATCTATAAGTAGACAGATCCAACAATGCAGAGTACTGTATAATAACACGGACAGCAGTGCTGGAGACATATAAGAACAGAGGGTGGAGGAGGATATATCTATAAGTAGACAGATCCAACAATGCAGAGTGCTGTATAATAACACGGACAGCAGTGCTGGAGACAAAAAGGAACAGAGGGTGGAGGAGGATATATCTATAAGTAGAAAGATCCAACAATGCAGAGTGCTGTATAATAACACGGACAGCAGTGCTGGAGACATATAGGAACAGAGGGTGGAGGAGGATATATCTATAAGTAGACAGATCCAGCAATGCAGAGTGCTGTATAATAACACGGACAGCAGTGCTGGAGACATATAAGAACAGAGGGTGGAGGAGGATATATCTATAAGTAGACAGATCCAACAATGCAGAGTGCTGTATAATAACACGGACAGCAGTGCTGGAGACATATAAGAACAGAGGGTGGAGGAGGATATATCTATAAGTAGACAGATCCAACAATGCAGAGTGCTGTATAATAACACGGACAGCAGTGCTGGAGACATATAAGAACAGAGGGTGGAGGAGGATATATCTATAAGCGGACAAGTCCAACAATGCAGAGTGCTGTATAATAACACGGACAGAAGTGCTGGAGACATATAGGAACAGAGGATGGAGGAGGATATATCTATAAGTAGACAGATCCAACAATGCAGAGTGCTGTATAATAACACGGACAGCAGTGCTGGAGACATATAGGAACAGAGGGTGGAGGAGGATATATCTATAAGTAGACAGATCCAACAATGCAGAGTGCTGTATAATAACACGGACAGCAGTGCTGGAGACATATAGGAACAGAGGGTGGAGGAGGATATATCTATAAGTAGACAGATCCAACAATGCAGAGTGCTGTATAATAACACGGACAGCAGTGCTGGAAACATATAGGAACAGAGGGTGGAGGAGGATACATCTATAAGTAGACAGATCCAACAATGCAGAGTGCTGTATAATAACACGGACAGCAGTGCTGGAGACATATAGGAACAGAGGGTGGAGGAAGATATATCTATAAGTAGACAGATCCAACAATGCAGAGTACTGTATAATAACACGAACAGCAGTGCTGGAGACATATAGGAACAGAGGGTGGAGGAGGATATATCTATAAGTAGACAGATCCAACAATGCAGAGTGCTGTATAATAACACGGACAGCAGTGCTGGAGACATATAGGAACAGAGGATGGAGGAGGATATATCTATAAGTAGACAGATCCAACAATGCAGAGTGCTGTATAATAACACGGACAGCAGTGCTGGAGACATATAAGAACAGAGGGTGGAGGAGGATATATCTATAAGTAGACAGATCCAACAATGCAGAGTGCTGTATAATAACACGGACAGCAGTGCTGGAGACATATAAGAACAGAGGATGGAGGAGGATATATCTATAAGTAGACAGATCCAACAATGCAGAGTGCTGTATAATAACACGGACAGCAGTGCTGGAGACATATAGGAACAGAGGGTGGAGGAGGATATATCTATAAGTAGACAGATCCAACAATGCAGAGTACTGTATAATAACACGAACAGCAGTGCTGGAGACATATAGGAACAGAGGGTGGAGGAGGATATATCTATAAGTAGACAGATCCAACAATGCAGAGTGCTGTATAATAACACGGACAGCAGTGCTGGAGACATATAGGAACAGAGGGTGGAGGAGGATATATCTATAAGTAGACAGATCCAACAATGCAGAGTGCTGTATAATAACACGGACAGCAGTGCTGGAGACATATAGGAACAGTGGGTGGAGGAGGATATATCTATAAGTAGACAGATCCAACAATGCAGAGTGCTGTATAATAACACGGACAGCAGTGCTGGAGACATATAAGAACAGTGGGTGGAGGAGGATATATCTATAAGTAGACAGATCCAACAATGCAGAGTGCTGTATAATAACACGGACAGCAGTGCTGGAGACATATAGGAACAGAGGGTGGAGGAGGATATATCTATAAGTAGACAGATCCAACAGTGCAGAGTGCTGTATAATAACACGGACAGCAGTGCTGGAGACATATAAGAACAGTGGGTGGAGGAGGATATATCTATAAGTAGACAGATCCAACAATGCAGAGTGCTGTATAATAACACGGACAGCAGTGCTGGAGACATATAGGAACAGAGGGTGGAGGAGGATATATCTATAAGTAGACAGATCCAACAATGCAGAGTACTGTATAATAACACGGACAGCAGTGCTGGAGACATATAGGAACAGAGGGTGGAGGAGGATATATCTATAAGCAGACAGATCCAACAATGCAGAGTGCTGTATAATAACACGGACAGCAGTGCTGGAGACATATAAGAACAGAGGATGGAGGAGGATATATCTATAAGTAGACAGATACAACAATGCAGAGTGCTGTATAATAACACGGACAGCAGTGCTGGAGACATATAGGAACAGAGGGTGGAGGAGGATATATCTATAAGTAGACAGATCCAACAATGCAGAGTGCTGTATAATAACACGGACAGCAGTGCTGGAGACATAGGAACAGAGGGTGGGAGGAGGATATATCTATAAGTAGACAGAACCAACAATGCAGAGTGCTGTATAATAACACGGACAGCAGTGCTGGAGACATATAAGAACAGAGGGTGGAGGAGGAAATATCTATAAGTAGACAGATCCAACAATGCAGAGTAGCTGTATAATAACACGGACAGCAGTGCTGGAGACATATAAGAACAGAGGGTGGAGGAGGATATATCTATAAGTAGACAGATCCAACAATGCAGAGTGCTGTATAATAACACGGACAGCAGTGCTGGAGACATATAGGAACAGAGGTGGAGGAGGATATATCTATAAGTAGACAGATCCAACAATGCAGAGTGCTGTATAATAACACGGACAGCAGTGCTGGAGACATATAAGAACAGAGGGTGGAGGAGGATATATCTATAAGTAGACAGATCCAACAATGCAGAGTGCTGTATAATAACACGGACAGCAGTGCTGGAGACATATAAGAACAGAGGGTGGAGGAGGATATATCTATAAGTAGACAGATCCAACAATGCAGAGTGCTGTATAATAACACGGACAGCAGTGCTGGAGACATATAAGAACAGAGGGTGGAGGAGGATATATCTATAAGTAGACAGATCCAACAATGCAGAGTGCTGTATAATAACACGGACAGCAGTGCTGGAGACATATAAGAACAGAGGGTGGAGGAGGATATATCTATAAGTAGACAGATCCAACAATGCAGAGTGCTGTATAATAACACGGACAGCAGTGCTGGAGACATATAAGAACAGAGGGTGGAGGGAGGATATATCTATAAGTAGACAGATCCAACAATGCAGAGTGCTGTATAATAACACGGACAGCAGTGCTGGAGACATATAAGAACAGAGGGTGGAGGAGGATATATCTATAAGTAGACAGATCCAACAATGCAGAGTGCTGTATAATAACACGGACAGCAGTGCTGGAGACATATAAGAACAGAGGGTGGAGGAGGATATATCTATAAGTAGACAGATCCAACAATGCAGAGTGCTGTATAATAACACGGACAGCAGTGCTGGAGACATATAAGAACAGAGGGTGGAGGAGGATATATCTATAAGTAGACAGACCCAACAATGCAGAGTACTGTATAATAACACGGACAGCAGTGCTGGAGACATATAAGAACAGAGGGTGGAGGAGGATATATCTATAAGTACACAGATCCAAAAATGCAGAGTACTGTATAATAACACGGACAGCAGTGCTGGAGACATATAAGAACAGAGGGTGGAGGAGGATATATCTATAAGTAGACAGATCCAACAATGCAGAGTGCTGTATAATAACACGGACAGCAGTGCTGGAGACATATAGGAACAGAGGGTGGAGGAGGATATATCTATAAGTAGACAGATCCAACAATGCAGAGTGCTGTATGATAACACGGACAGCAGTGCTGGAGACATATAAGAACAGAGGGTGGAGGAGGATATATCTATAAGTAGACAGATCCAACAATGCAGAGTGCTGTATAATACCACGGACAGCAGTGCTGGAGACATATAAGAACAGAGGGTGGAGGAGGATATATCTATAAGTAGACAGATCCAACAATGCAGAGTGCTGTATAATAACACGGACAGCAGTGCTGGAGACATATAAGAACAGAGGGTGGAGGAGGATATATCTATAAGTAGACAGATCCAACAATGCAGAGTGCTGTATAATAACACGAACAGCAGTGCTGGAGACATATAGGAACAGAGGAGGGAGGAGGATATATCTATAAGTAGACAGATCCAACAATGCAGAGTGCTGTATAATAACACGGACAGCAGTGCTGGAGACATATAAGAACAGAGGGTGGAGGAGGATATATCTATAAGTAGACAGATCCAACAATGCAGAGTGCTGTATAATAACACGGACAGCAGTGCTGGAGACATATAGGAACAGAGGAGGGAGGAGGATATATCTATAAGTAGACAGATCCAACAATGCAGAGTGCTGTATAATAACACGGACAGCAGTGCTGGAGACATATAAGAACAGAGGGTGGAGGAGGATATATCTATAAGTAGACAGATCCAACAATGCAGAGTGCTGTATAATAACACGGACAGCAGTGCTGGAGACATATAGGAACAGAGGGTGGAGGAGGATATATCTATAAGTAGACAGATCCAACAATGCAGAGTGCTGTATAATAACACGGACAGCAGTGCTGGAGACATAAAGGAACAGAGGGTGGAGGAGGATATATCTATAAGTAGACAGATCCAACAATGCAGAGTGCTGTATAATAACACGGACAGCAGTGCTGGAGACATATAAGAACAGAGGGTGGAGGAGGATATATCTATAAGTAGACAGATCCAACAATGCAGAGTGCTGTATAATAACACGGACAGCAGTGCTGGAGACATATAGGAACAGAGGGTGGAGGAGGATATATCTATAAGTAGACAGATCCAACAATGCAGAGTGCTGTATAATAACACGAACAGCAGTGCTGGAGACATATAGGAACAGAGGGTGGAGGAGGATATATCTATAAGTAGACAGATCCAACAATGCAGAGTGCTGTATAATAACACGGACAGCAGTGCTGGAGACACATAGGAACAGAGGGTGGAGGAGGATATATCTATAAGTAGACAGATCCAACAATGCAGAGTGCTGTATAATAACACGAACAGCAGTGCTGGAGACATATAGGAACAGAGGGTGGAGGAGGATATATCTATAAGTAGACAGATCCAACAATGCAGAGTGCTGTATAATAACACGAACAGCAGTGCTGGAGACATATAGGAACAGAGGGTGGAGGAGGATATATCTATAAGTAGACAGATCCAACAATGCAGAGTGCTGTATAATAACACGGACAGCAGTGCTGGAGACATATAAGAACAGAGGGTGGAGGAGGATATATCTATAAGTAGACAGATCCAACAATGCAGAGTGCTGTATAATAACACGGACAGCAGTGCTGGAGACATATAGGAACAGAGGGTGGAGGAGGATATATCTATAAGTAGACAGATCCAACAATGCAGAGTGCTGTATAATAACACGGACAGCAGTGCTGGAGACATATAAGAACAGAGGGTGGAGGAGGATATATCTATAAGTAGACAGATCCAACAATGCAGAGTGCTGTATAATAACACGGACAGCAGTGCTGGAGACATATAGGAACAGAGGGGTGGAGGAGGATATATCTATAAGTAGACAGATCCAACAATGCAGAGTGCTGTATAATAACACGGACAGCAGTGCTGGAGACATATAAGAACAGAGGGTGGAGGAGGATATATCTATAAGTAGACAGATCCAACAATGCAGAGTGCTGTATGATAACACAGACAGCAGTGCTGGAGACATATAAGAACAGAGGGTGGAGGAGGATATATCTATAAGTAGACAGATCCAACAATGCAGAGTGCTGTATAATAACACGGACAGCAGTGTTGGAGACATATAGGAATAGAGGATGGAGGAGGATATATCTATAAGTAGACAGATCCAACAATGCAGAGTGCTGTATAATAACACGGACAGCAGTGCTGGAGACATATAAGAACAGAGGGTGGAGGAGGATATATCTATAAGTAGACAGATCCAACAATGCAGAGTACTGTATAATAACACGGACAGCAGTGCTGGAGACATATAGGAACAGAGGATGGAGGAGGATATATCTATAAGTAGACAGATCCAACAATGCAGAGTGCTGTATAATAACACGGACAGCAGTGCTGGAGACATATAGGAACAGAGGGTGGAGGAAGATATATCTATAAGTAGACAGATCCAACAATGCAGAGTGCTGTATAATAACACAGACAGCAGTGCTGGAGACATATAAGAACAGAGGGTGGAGGAGGATATATCTATAAGTAGACAGATCCAACAATGCAGAGTGCTGTATAATAACACGGACAGCAGTGCTGGAGACATATAAGAACAGAGGGTGGAGGAGGATATATCTATAAGTAGACAGATCCAACAATGCAGAGTGCTGTATAATAACACGGACAGCAGTGCTGGAGACATATAGGAACAGAGGGTGGAGGAGGATATATCTATAAGTAGACAGGTCCAACAATGCAGAGTGCTGTATAATAACACGGACAGCAGTGCTGGAGACATATAGGAACAGAGGGTGGAGGAGGATATATCTATAAGTAGACAGATCCAACAATGCAGAGTGCTGTATAATAACACGGACAGCAGTGCTGGAGACATATAGGAACAGAGGGTGGAGGAGGATATATCTATAAGTAGACAGATCCAACAATGCAGAGTGCTGTATAATAACACGGACAGCAGTGCTGGAGACATATAAGAACAGAGGGTGGAGGAGGATATATCTATAAGTAGACAGATCCAACAATGCAGAGTGCTGTATAATAACACGGACAGCAGTGCTGGAGACATATAGGAACAGAGGGTGGAGGAGGATATATCTATAAGTAGACAGATCCAACAGTGCAGAGTGCTGTATAATAACACGGACAGCAGTGCTGGAGACATATAGGAACAGAGGGTGGAGGAGGATATATCTATAAGTAGACAGATCCAACAATGCACAGTGCTGTATAATAACACGGACAGCAGTGCTGGAGACATATAAGAACAGAGGGTGGAGGAGGATATATCTATAAGTAGACAGATCCAACAATGCAGAGTGCTGTATAATAACACGGACAGCAGTGCTGGAGACAGATAGGAACAGAGGGTGGAGGAGGATATATCTATAAGTAGACAGATCCAACAATGCAGAGTGCTGTATAATAACATGGACAGCAGTGCTGGAGACACATAGGAACAGAGGGTGGAGGAGGATATATCTATAAGTAGACAGATCCAACAATGCAGAGTGCTGTATGATAACACGGACAGCAGTGCTGGAGACATATAGGAACAGAGGGTGGAGGAGGATATATCTATAAGTAGACAGATCCAACAGTGCAGAGTACTGTATAATAACACGGACAGCAGTGCTGGAGACATATAGGAACAGAGGGGATGGAGGAGGATATATCTATAAGTAGACAGATCCAACAGTGCAGAGTACTGTATAATAACACGGACAGCAGTGCTGGAGACATATAGGAACAGAGGGGATGGAGGAGGATATATCTATAAGTAGACAGATCCAACAATGCAGAGTGCTGTATAATAACACGGACAGCAGTGCTGGAGACATATAGGAACAGAGGGTGGAGGAGGATATATCTATAAGTAGACAGATCCAACAATGCAGAGTGCTGTATAATAACACGGACAGCAGTGCTGGAGACATATAGGAACAGAGGATGGAGGAGGATATATCTATAAGTAGACAGATCCAACAATGCAGTGTGCTGTATAATAATGACGCGCCCCTGGGCCTTCTGTGCCGTGCGGCATCGCGTACACGGGGGCTTACCCGGAGCCGGATCAGATGGGGGTAGTAGTCTCGTGGCGGTGACCCGGTCCGTGCCCAGGGAGTCAAACTAAGTGGCAGTCTATGGCAGTAGATGTTAACTTGATCGACTACGCCACCCGTTGAGTGCGGCTTTGAAGCCGCCGCTGCAGAACAGTCCACTGAGGCCAGGTGTATGAGGATGTGCAGCGTGGTGGTATAACCCCCAACGGGAGGGGTATGGCCTCAGGGCAGCGCGGATAGATGATGGGGGTGATGGTGGTACACGAGCGCAACAAAGACAACTCGGAGTCTTGGTGGTGCAGTTCAGGGTCTTTACTCACGGTTACTCGCTTACTGCTCCAGGCCACCGCTGCAGAGGTGGCCGCCTGTGTCGCGCTGTGCTCACCAGGTGAGGGGCTCGGTTAACTCCCAGGTCTTTCTGGAGTGCTTTGCAGGACCCCCTTTATGTCCCCTGTTTCTGGTCTTCAACCCCACTAGTGACCACGCTTATGTCCAGCTGCCTCGGACCTTCTTGGTGGGCAAACGTTGGCCTGCGTTTCCCAGGTCCTATGTGGTGCCTTTCTAGCGGGTGTGGTGAGGGGCTGCTCCACATGTAATGTCGCAGCCTCCGGTTCTTAGTTGAGGGTAGTTTCTCTCCTCCACTAATTTGGGATCCGGTTCCCATCTTCTTGACCTGACCCCCCTACTCAGGTAGCTGCGGGCGTGTGGTGGCTTCCAGCCAGTCCACACCCCTGGGGTCCCCTCTGTCCTTTCTGGAGCCCAGTCTGCTCCTCTTTCTCCTCCAGGCTCAGGCCTCCTGACAGGGCCTGCCTGTGGAGCAGAGCCCATAAAGCAGCTCTGCTCCCTGTCTTCTCCTCTCTCAACTCTCTCTCTTTCCAAGATGGTGCCTCCCTTTATACTCCTGTACAGAGTGCACCCAGGATCTACTTCCCCCACGCACACACTACCGGGTTCCCTTCTCTAGGTGTTCCCTCCTCCCACTCCAGCCAGGGACATGCTCACTCGTGCCTGCATAACTAATGGGAGCACCGTCGAGCTGTCCCCCGGAAATGTGGTGTAGTGCATGTGGGTGTTAGGGTCCTGAGCCACACTCCATCCTTACCTGGAAGTGAGATATCGCACATCTGGGTGAGATGCAATACCTCTGTAGCAACCGAACCCTCGGGGTGCTACAATAACACGGACAGCAGTGCTGGAGACATATAGGAACAGAGGGTGGAGGAGTATATATCTATAAGTAGACAGATCCAACAGTGCAGAGTGCTGTATAATAACACGAACAGCAGTGCTGGAGACATATAGGAACAGAGGATGGAGGAGGATATATCTATAAGTAGACAGATCCAACAGTGCAGAGTGCTGTATAATAACATGGACAGCAGTGCTGGAGACATATAGGAACAGAGAGTGGAGGAGGATATATCTATAAGTAGACAGATCCAACAATGCAGAGTGCTGTATAATAACACGGACAGCAGTGCTGGAGACATATAAAAACAGAGGTGGAGGAGGATATATCTATAAGTAGACAGATCCAACAATGCAGAGTGCTGTATAATAACACGGACAGCAGTGCTGGAGACATATAGGAACAGAGGGTGGAGGAGGATATATCTATAAGTAGACAGATCCAACAGTGCAGAGTGCTGTATAATAACACGGACAGCAGTGCTGGAGACATATAAGAACAGAGGGTGGAGGAGGATATATCTATAAGTAGACAGATCCAACAATGCAGAGTGCTGTATAATAACACGGACAGCAGTGCTGGAGACATATAAGAACAGAGGGTGGAGGAGGATATATCTATAAGTAGACAGATCCAACAGTGCAGAGTGCTGTATAATAACACGGACAGCAGTGCTGGAGACATATAAGAACAGAGGGTGGAGGAGGATATATCTATAAGTAGACAGATCCAACAATGCAGAGTGCTGTATAATAACACGGACAGCAGTGCTGGAGACATATAGGAACAGAGGGTGGAGGAGGATATATCTATAAGTAGACAGATCGAACAATGCAGAGTGCTGTATAATAACACAGACAGCAGTGCTGGAGACATATAGGAACAGAGGGTGGAGGAGGATATATCTATAAGTAGACAGATCCAACAATGCAGAGTGCTGTATAATAACACGGACAGCAGTGCTGGAGACATATAGGAACAGAGGGTGGAGGAGGATATATCTATAAGCAGACAGATCTAACAATGCAGAGTACTGTATAATAACACGGACAGCAGTGCTGGAGACATATAGGAACAGAGGGTGGAGGAGGATATATCTATAAGCAGACAGATCTAACAATGCAGAGTACTGTATAATAACACGGACAGCAGTGCTGGAGACATATAGGAACAGAGGGTGGAGGAGGATATATCTATAAGTAGACAGATCCAACAATGCAGAGTGCTGTATAATAACATGGACAGCAGTGCTGGAGACATATAGGAACAGAGGGTGGAGGAGGATATATCTATAAGCAGACAGATCTAACAATGCAGAGTACTGTATAATAACACGGACAGCAGTGCTGGAGACATATAGGAACAGAGGGTGGAGGAGGATATATCTATAAGTAGACAGATCCAACAATGCAGAGTGCTGTATAATAACACGGACAGCAGTGCTGGAGGCATATAGGAACAGAGGGTGGAGGAGGATATATCTATAAGTAGACAGATCCAACAATGCAGAGTGCTGTATAATAACACGGACAGCAGTGCTGGAGACATATAGGAACAGAGAGTGGAGGAGGATATATCTATAAGCAGACAGATCCAACAATGCAGAGTGCTGTATAATAACACGGACAGCAGTGCTGGAGACATATAGGAACAGAGGGGTGGAGGAGGATATATCTATAAGTAGACAGATCCAACAATGCAGAGTGCTGTATAATAACACGGACAGCAGTGCTGGAGACATATAAGAACAGAGGGTGGAGGAGGATATATCTATAAGTAGACAGATCCAACAATGCAGAGTGCTGTATAATAACACGGACAGCAGTGCTGGAGACATATAGGAACAGAGGGTGGAGGAGGATATATCTATAAGTAGACAGATCCAACAATGCAGTGTGCTGTATAATAACACGGACAGCAGTGCTGGAGACATATAGGAACACAGGGTGGAGGAGGATATATCTATAAGTAGACAGATCCAACAATGCAGAGTGCTGTATAATAACACAGACAGCAGTGCTGGAGACATATAGGAACAGTGGGTGGAGGAGGATATATCTATAAGTAGACAGATCCAACAATGCAGAGTGCTGTATAATAACACGGACAGCAGTGCTGGAGACATATAAGAACACAGGGTGGAGGAGGATATATCTATAAGTAGACAGATCCAACAATGCAGAGTGCTGTATAATAACACGGACAGCAGTGCTGGAGACATATAGGAACAGAGGGTGGAGGAGGATATATCTATAAGTAGACAGATCCAACAGTGCAGAGTGCTGTATAATAACACGGACAGCAGTGCTGGAGACATATAGGAACAGAGGATGGAGGAGGATATATCTATAAGTAGACAGATCCAACAGTGCAGAGTGCTGTATAATAACACGGACAGCAGTGCTGGAGACATATAGGAACAGAGGGTGGAGGAGGATATATCTATAAGTAGACAGATCCAACAATGCAGAGTACTGTATAATAACACGGACAGCAGTGCTGGAGACATATAGGAACAGAGGGTGGAGGAGGATATATCTATAAGCAGACAGATCCAACAATGCAGAGTGCTGTATAATAACACGGACAGCAGTGCTGGAGACATATAGGAACAGAGGGTGGAGGAGGATATATCTATAAGTAGACAGATCCAACAATGCAGAGTGCTGTATAATAACACGGACAGCAGTGCTGGAGGCATATAGGAACAGAGGGTGGAGGAGGATATATCTATAAGTAGACAGATCCAACAATGCAGAGTGCTGTATAATAACACGGACAGCAGTGCTGGAGACATATAGGAACAGAGGGTGGAGGAGGATATATCTATAAGCAGACAGATCCAACAATGCAGAGTGCTGTATAATAACACGGACAGCAGTGCTGGAGACATATAGGAACAGAGGGTGGAGGAGGATATATCTATAAGTAGACAGATCCAACAATGCAGAGTGCTGTATAATAACACGGACAGCAGTGCTGGAGACATATAGGAACAGAGGGTGGAGGAGGATATATCTATAAGTAGACAGATCCAACAATGCAGTGTGCTGTATAATAACACGGACAGCAGTGCTGGAGACATATAAGAACAGAGGATGGAGGAGGATATATCTATAAGTAGACAGATCCAACAATGCAGAGTGCTGTATAATAACACAGACAGCAGTGCTGGAGACATATAGGAACAGTGGGTGGAGGAGGATATATCTATAAGTAGACAGATCCAACAATGCAGAGTGCTGTATAATAACACGGACAGCAGTGCTGGAGACATATAAGAACACAGGGTGGAGGAGGATATATCTATAAGTAGACAGATCCAACAATGCAGAGTGCTGTATAATAACACAGACAGCAGTGCTGGAGACATATAGGAACAGTGGGTGGAGGAGGATATATCTATAAGTAGACAGATCCAACAGTGCAGAGTGCTGTATAATAACATGGACAGCAGTGATGGAGACACATAGGAACAGAGGGTGGAGGAGGATATATCTATAAGCAGACAGATCCAACAATGCAGAGTACTGTATAATAACACGGACAGCAGTGCTGGAGACATATAAGAACAGTGGGTGGAGGAGGATATATCTATAAGTAGACAGATCCAACAATGCAGAGTGCTGTATAATAACACGGACAGCAGTGCTGGAGACATATAAGAACAGAGGGTGGAGGAGGATATATCTATAAGTAGACAGATACAACAATGCAGAGTGCTGTATAATAACAAGGACAGCAGTGCTGGAGACATATAGGAACAGAGGGTGGAGGAGGATATATCTATAAGTAGACAGATCCAACAATGCAGAGTGCTGTATAATAACACGGACAGCAGTGCTGGAGACATATAGGAACAGAGGGTGGAGGAGGATATATCTATAAGTAGACAGATCCAACAATGCAGAGTACTGTATAATAACACGGACAGCAGTGCTGGAGACATATAGGAACAGAGGGTGGAGGAGGATATATCTATAAGTAGACAGATCCAACAATGCAGAGTACTGTATAATAACACGGACAGCAGTGCTGGAGACATATAGGAACAGAGGGTGGAGGAGGATATATCTATAAGTAGACAGATCCAGCAATGCAGAGTGCTGTATAATAACACGGACAGCAGTGCTGGAGACATATAGGAACAGAGGGTGGAGGAGGATATATCTATAAGTAGACAGATCCAACAATGCAGAGTGCTGTATAATAACACGAACAGCAGTGCTGGAGACATATAGGAACAGTGGGTGGAGGAGGATATATCTATAAGTAGACAGATCCAACAATGCAGAGTGCTGTATAATAACACGGACAGCAGTGCTGGAGACATATAGGAACAGTGGGTGGAGGAGGATATATCTATAAGTAGACAGATCCAACAATGCAGAGTACTGTATAATAACACGGACAGCAGTGCTGGAGACATATAAGAACACAGGGTGGAGGAGGATATATCTATAAGTAGACAGATCCAACAATGCAGAGTGCTGTATAATAACACGGACAGCAGTGCTGGAGACACATAGGAACAGAGGGTGGAGGAGGATATATCTATAAGTAGACAGATCCAACAATGCAGAGTGCTGTATAATAACACGGACAGCAGTGCTGGAGACATATAAGAACAGAGGGTGGAGGACGATATATCTATAAGTAGACAGATCCAACAATGCAGAGTGCTGTATAATAACACGGACAGCAGTGCTGTAGACATATAGGAACAAAGGGTGGAGGAGGATATGTAGCACCCTGAGGACTCGGTTGCTACAGGGGTATTGCACCTCAAACCAGAGGTGTGGTATTCCACTCCCGGGTAAGGATGGAGTGTGGGACTGAGCTCAGATAGCTGCATGCACTACACTCACCCCATTTCCGGGGGACAGAACAACGGTACTCCCACCAAATAGTTGTGCAGGTACGACAGCGTCTGTCCCTGGCTGGAGTGGGGAGGGGGGAGGAACATCCCAGTAGTGTAGGGGCAGATAGGGGAGGGGCTCTGGGCATAGAGGTAGGAGCCCATTGGGTGCTAGTCACCTGGGCTCACACATAGAGGGAGTATATATGGTGGGCACCATCTAGAGATAGGGTCAGTCTGTCAGGAGAGTTCTGAGGAGGAGTTCAGCCAGGAGGGCTGACAGGGAGCTGTGGCTCCGGCTGGGCCCAGCTCCAGGGCCAGGCCTGAAGCAGAGAGGAAGAGGAAGAAAGGCCCAGAGGCATCAGACCAAGAGGGAACCCTGAGATCCCACGAGTGAGCTAAAAAGGGTGAAGGGTTGGCAGAAGAGGGCACCGGATCCCAAACTGACGGAGGCAAAACATCCTTAATCAGGAACCGGAGGTCGTGGTCAAGTTTTGCCACGACCCTCACCACATTCACCAGGAAGGTACACCACGAGTAGGGTCAGGAAAGCCTTAAAAGGATTTACCATTGAGAGGCCCAAGGGAACCGGACAAAGGTGGATCCCTGGTGGGGATGGCCGGAGAGAGAGAGAAAGAGGGGAGCTCAGGACCACGTTCCGGAATTGCCTGGGGGTTAGCCGAGTCCCACACCTGGTGGACGCAGCAACGGCTCGGGTGGTCACTCCCGGCCGAAGTGACTGAAGCAACACCAGTGAGTAAAAACCCTGAAACTGCATTATACGTTTCTGACTCTCCTTGCTGCACCATCACTACCTCCATCATCCACATCTGCTGCCCTGAGGCCATACCCCTCCCGTTGGGGGTTATACCATCTGCGCTGCACAATTATAACACCGGCCTCAGCGGTCTGCCTCGCAGCGGCAGCTCCTTCGCTGCATTCAACGGGTGGCGTAGTCGTACAACATCTACCTCTAAAAGCATCGCCGCTCAGTTTGACTCCCTGGGCACGGACCGGGTCACCGCCACGAGACTACAACCCTCAACAGATCCGGCTCCGGGTAAGCTCCCGTGCGCGCGATGCCGCGCGACGAAGGCCCAGGGGCGCGTCAGATATATGTATAAGTAGACAGATCCAACAATGCAGAGTGCTGTATAATAACACGGACAGCAGTGCTGGAGACAAGAACAGAGGGTGGAGGAGGATATATCTATAAGTAGACAGACCCAACAATGCAGAGTGCTGTATAATAACACGGACAGCAGTGCTGGAGACATATAGGAACAGAGGATGGAGGAGGATATATCTATAAGTAGACACATCCAACAATGCAGAGTGCTGTATAATAACACGGACAGCAGTGCTGGAGACATATAAGTGTGGCGCGTCATAAGAACAGAGGATGGAGGAGGATATATCTATAAGTAGACAGATCCAACAATGCAGAGTGCTGTATAATAACACGGACACCAGTGCTGCAGACATATAAGAACAGATGGTGGAGGAGGATATATCTATAAGTAGACAGATCCAACAATGCAGAGTGCTGTATAATAACACGGACAGCAGTGCTGGAGACATATAAGAACAGAGGGTGGAGGAGGATATATCTATAAGTAGACAGATCCAACAATGCAGAGTGCTGTATAATAACACGGACAGCAGTGCTGGAGACATATAGGAACAGAGGGTGGAGGAGGATATATCTATAAGTAGACAGATCCAACAATGCAGAGTGCTGTATAATAACACGGACAGCAGTGCTGGAGACATATAAGAACAGAGGGTGGAGGAGGATATATCTATAAGTAGACAGATCCAACAATGCAGAGTGCTGTATAATAACACGGACAGCAATGCTGGAGACATATAGGAACAGAGGGTGGAGGAGGATATATCTATAAGTAGACAGATCCAACAATGCAGAGTGCTGTATAATAACACGGACAGCAGTGCTGGAGACATATAGGAACAGAGGGTGGAGGAGGATATATCTATAAGTAGACAGATCCAACAATGCAGAGTGCTGTATAATAACACGGACAGCAGTGCTGGAAACATATAAGAACAGAGGGTGGAGGAGGATATATCTATAAGTAGACAGATCCAACAATGCAGAGTGCTGTATAATAACACAGACAGCAGTGCTGGAGACATATAAGAACAGAGGGTGGAGGAGGATATATCTATAAGTAGACAGATCCAACAATGCAGAGTGCTGTATAATAACACGGACAGCAGTGCTGGAGACATATAAGAACAGTGGGTGGAGGAGGATATATCTAAAAGTAGACAGATCCAACAATGCAGAGTGCTGTATAATAACACGGACAGCAGTGCTGGAGACATATAGGAACAGAGGGTGGAGGAAGATATATCTATAAGTAGACAGATCCAACAATGCAGAGTGCTGTATAATAACACGGACAGCAGTGCTGGAGACATAAGAACAGAGGGTGGAGGAGGATATATCTATAAGTAGACAGATCCAACAATGCAGAGTGCTGTATAATAACACGGACAGCAGTGCTGGAGACATATAGGAACAGAGGGTGGAGGAGGATATATCTATAAGTAGACAGATCCAACAATGCAGAGTGCTGTATAATAACACGGACAGCAGTGCTGGAGACATATAAGAACAGAGGGTGGAGGAGGATATATCTATAAGTAGACAGATCCAACAATGCAGAGTGCTGTATAATAACACGGACAGCAGTGCTGGAGACATATAAGAACAGAGGGTGGAGGAGGATATATCTATAAGTAGACAGATCCAACAATGCAGAGTGCTGTATAATAACACGGACAGCAGTGCTGGAGGCATATAGGAACAGAGGGTGGAGGAGGATATATCTATAAGTAGACAGATCCAACAATGCAGAGTGCTGTATAATAACACAGACAGCAGTGCTGGAGACATATAGGAACAGAGGGTGGAGGAGGATATATCTATAAGTAGACAGATCCAACAATGCAGAGTGCTGTATAATAACACGGACAGCAGTGCTGGAGACATATAAGAACAGAGGGTGGAGGAGGATATATCTATAAGTAGACAGATCCAACAATGCAGAGTGCTGTATAACAACACGGACAGCAGTGCTGGAGACATATAGGAACAGAGGGTGGAGGAGGATATATCTATAAGTAGACAGATCCAACAATGCAGAGTGCTGTATAATAACACGGACAGCAGTGCTGGAGACATATAGGAACAGAGGGTGGAGGAGGATATATCTATAAGTAGACAGATCCAACAATGCAGAGTGCTGTATAATAACACGGACAGCAGTGCTGGAGACATATAAGAACAGAGGGTGGAGGAGGATATATCTATAAGTAGACAGATCCAACAATGCAGAGTGCTGTATAATAACACGGACAGCAGTGCTGGAGACATATAGGAACAGAGGGTGGAGGAGGATATATCTATAAGTAGACAGATCCAACAATGCAGAGTGCTGTATAATAACACAGACAGCAGTGCTGGAGACATATAGGAACAGAGGGTGGAGGAGGATATATCTATAAGTAGACAGATCCAACAATGCAGAGTGCTGTATAATAACACGGACAGCAGTGCTGGAGACATATAAGAACAGAGGGTGGAGGAGGATATATCTATAAGTAGACAGATCCAACAATGCAGAGTGCTGTATAATAACACGGACAGCAGTGCTGGAGACATATAGGAACAGAGGGTGGAGGAGGATATATCTATAAGTAGACAGATCCAACAATGCAGAGTGCTGTATAATAACACGGACAGCAGTGCTGGAGACATATAAGAACAGAGGGTGGAGGAGAATATATCTATAAGTAGACAGATCCAACAATGCAGAGTGCTGTATAATAACACGGACAGCAGTGCTGGAGACATATGGGAACAGAGGGTGGAGGAGGATATATCTATAAGTAGACAGATCCAACAATGCAGAGTGCTGTATAATAACACGGACAGCAGTGCTGGAGACATATAAGGAACAGAGGGTGGAGGAGGATATATCTATAAGTAGACAGATCCAACAATGCAGAGTGCTGTATAATAACACGGACAGCAGTGCTGGAGACATATAAGAACAGAGGGTGGAGGAGGATATATCTATAAGTAGACAGATCCAACAATGCAGAGTGCTGTATAATAACACGGACAGCAGTGCTGGAGACATATGGGAACAGAGGGTGGAGGAGGATATATCTATAAGTAGACAGATCCAACAATGCAGAGTGCTGTATAATAACACGGACAGCAGTGCTGGAGACATATAAGAACAGAGGGTGGAGGAGGATATATCTATAAGTAGACAGATCCAACAATGCAGAGTGCTGTATAATAACACGGACAGCAGTGCTGGAGACATATAGGAACAGAGGGTGGAGGAGGATATATCTATAAGTAGACAGATCCAACAATGCAGAGTGCTGTATAATAACACGGACAGCAGTGCTGGAGACATATAGGAACAGAGGGTGGAGGAGGATATATCTATAAGTAGACAGATCCAACAATGCAGAGTGCTGTATGATAACACGGACAGCAGTGCTGGAGACATATAAGAACAGAGGGTGGAGGAGGATATATCTATAAGTAGACAGATCCAACAATGCAGAGTGCTGTATAATAACACGGACAGCAGTGCTGGAGACATATAGGAACAGAGGGTGGAGGAGGATATATCTATAAGTAGACAGATCCAACAATGCAGAGTGCTGTATAATAACATGGACAGCAGTGCTGGAGACATATAGGAACAGAGGGTGGAGGAGGATATATCTATAAGTAGACAGATCCAACAATGCAGAGTGCTGTATAATAACACGGACAGCAGTGCTGGAGACATATAAGAACAGAGGGTGGAGGAGGATATATCTATAAGTAGACAGATCCAACAATGCAGAGTGCTGTATAATAACACGGAACAGCAGTGCTGGAGACATATAAGAACAGAGGGTGGAGGAGGATATATCTATAAGTAGACAGATCCAACAATGCAGAGTGCTGTATAATAACACGGACAGCAGTGCTGGAGACATATAGGAACAGAGGGTGGAGGAGGATATATCTATAAGTAGACAGATCCAACAATGCAGAGTGCTGTATAATAACACGGACAGCAGTGCTGGAGACATATAGGAACAGAGGGTGGAGGAGGATATATCTATAAGTAGACAGATCCAACAATGCAGAGTGCTGTATAATAACATGGACAGCAGTGCTGGAGACATATAGGAACAGAGGGTGGAGGAGGATATATCTATAAGTAGACAGATCCAACAATGCAGAGTGCTGTATAATAACACGGACAGCAGTGCTGGAGACATATAGGAACAGAGGGTGGAGGAGGATATATCTATAAGTAGACAGATCCAACAATGCAGAGTGCTGTATAATAACACGGACAGCAGTGCTGGAGACATATAAGAACAGAGGGTGGAGGAGGATATATCTATAAGTAGACAGATCCAACAATGCAGAGTGCTGTATAATAACACGGACAGCAGTGCTGGAGACATATAGGAACAGAGGGTGGAGGAGGATATATCTATAAGTAGACAGATCCAACAATGCAGAGTGTTGTATAATAACACGGACAGCAGTGCTGGAGACATATAAGAACAGAGGGTGGAGGAGGATATATCTATAAGTAGACAGATCCAACAATGCAGAGTGCTGTATAATAACACGGACAGCAGTGCTGGAGACATATAGGAACAGAGGGTGGAGGAGGATATATCTATAAGTAGACAGATCCAACAATGCAGAGTGCTGTATAATAACACGGACAGCAGTGCTGGAGACATATAAGAACAGAGGGTGGAGGAGGATATATCTATAAGTAGACAGATCCAACAATGCAGAGTGCTGTATAATAACACGGACAGCAGTGCTGGAGACATATAGGAACAGAGGGTGGAGGAGGATATATCTATAAGTAGACAGATCCAACAATGCAGAGTGCTGTATAATAACACGGACAGCAGTGCTGGAGACATATAGGAACAGAGGGTGGAGGAGGATATATCTATAAGTAGACAGATCCAACAATGCAGAGTGCTGTATAATAACACGGACAGCAGTGCTGGAGACATATAGGAACAGAGGGTGGAGGAGGATATATCTATAAGTAGACAGATCCAACAATGCAGAGTGCTGTATAATAACACGGACAGCAGTGCTGGAGACATATAGGAACAGAGGGTGGAGGAGGATATATCTATAAGTAGACAGATCCAACAATGCAGAGTGCTGTATAATAACACGGACAGCAGTGCTGGAGACATATAGGAACAGAGGGTGGAGGAGGATATATCTATAAGTAGACAGATCCAACAATGCAGAGTGCTGTATAATAACACGGACAGCAGTGCTGGAGACATATAGGAACAGAGGGTGGAGGAGGATATATCTATAAGTAGACAGATCCAACAATGCAGAGTGCTGTATAATAACACGGACAGCAGTGCTGGAGACATATAGGAACAGAGGGTGGAGGAGGATATATCTATAAGTAGACAGATCCAACAATGCAGAGTGCTGTATAATAACACGGACAGCAGTGCTGGAGACATATAGGAACAGAGGGTGGAGGAGGATATATCTATAAGTAGACAGATCCAACAATGCAGAGTGCTGTATAATAACACGGACAGCAGTGCTGGAGACATATAGGAACAGAGGGTGGAGGAGGATATATCTATAAGTAGACAGATCCAACAATGCAGAGTGCTGTATAATAACACGGACAGCAGTGCTGGAGACATATAGGAACAGAGGGTGGAGGAGGATATATCTATAAGTAGACAGATCCAACAATGCAGAGTGCTGTATAATAACACGGACAGCAGTGCTGGAGACATATAAGAACAGAGGGTGGAGGAGGATATATCTATAAGTAGACAGATCCAACAATGCAGAGTGCTGTATAATAACACGGACAGCAGTGCTGGAGACATATAAGAACAGAGGGTGGAGGAGGATATATCTATAAGTAGACAGATCCAACAATGCAGAGTGCTGTATAATAACACGGACAGCAGTGCTGGAGACATATAGGAACAGAGGGTGGAGGAGGATATATCTATAAGTAGACAGATCCAACAATGCAGAGTGCTGTATAATAACACGGACAGCAGTGCTGGAGACATATAAGAACAGAGGGTGGAGGAGGATATATCTATAAGTAGACAGATCCAACAATGCAGAGTGCTGTATAATAACACGGACAGCAGTGCTGGAGACATATAGGAACAGAGGGTGGAGGAGGATATATCTATAAGTAGACAGATCCAACAATGCAGAGTGCTGTATAATAACACGGACAGCAGTGCTGGAGACATATAGGAACAGAGGGTGGAGGAGGATATATCTATAAGTAGACAGATCCAACAATGCAGAGTGCTGTATAATAACACGGACAGCAGTGCTGGAGACATATAGGGAACAGAGGGTGGAGGAGGATATATCTATAAGTAGACAGATCCAACAATGCAGAGTGCTGTATAATAACACGGACAGCAGTGCTGGAGACATATAAGAACAGAGGGTGGAGGAGGATATATCTATAAGTAGACAGATCCAACAATGCAGAGTGCTGTATAATAACACGGACAGCAGTGCTGGAGACATATAGGAACAGAGGGTGGAGGAGGATATATCTATAAGTAGACAGATCCAACAATGCAGAGTGCTGTATAATAACACGGACAGCAGTGCTGGAGACATATAGGAACAGAGGGTGGAGGAGGATATATCTATAAGTAGACAGATCCAACAATGCAGAGTGCTGTATAATAACACGGACAGCAGTGCTGGAGACATATAGAACAGAGGGTGGAGGGAGGATATATCTATAAGTAGACAGATCCAACAATGCAGAGTGCTGTATAATAACACGGACAGCAGTGCTGGAGACATATAGGAACAGAGGGATGGAGGAGGATATATCTATAAGTAGACAGATCCAACAATGCAGAGTGCTGTATAATAACACGGACAGCAGTGCTGGAGACATATAGGAACAGAGGGTGGAGGAGGATATATCTATAAGTAGACAGATCCAACAATGCAGAGTGCTGTATAATAACACGGACAGCAGTGCTGGAGACATATAAGAACAGAGGGTGGAGGAGGATATATCTATAAGTAGACAGATCCAACAATGCAGAGTGCTGTATAATAACACGGACAGCAGTGCTGGAGACATATAAGAACAGAGGGTGGAGGAGGATATATCTATAAGTAGACAGATCCAACAATGCAGAGTGCTGTATAATAACACGGACAGCAGTGCTGGAGACATATAGGAACAGAGGGTGGAGGAGGATATATCTATAAGTAGACAGATCCAACAATGCAGAGTGCTGTATAATAACACGGACAGCAGTGCTGGAGACATATAAGGAACAGAGGGTGGAGGAGGATATATCTATAAGTAGACAGATCCAACAATGCAGAGTGCTGTATAATAACACGGACAGCAGTGCTGGAGACATATAAGAACAGAGGGTGGAGGAGGATATATCTATAAGTAGACAGATCCAACAATGCAGAGTGCTGTATAATAACACGGACAGCAGTGCTGGAGACATATAGGAACAGAGGGTGGAGGAGGATATATCTATAAGTAGACAGATCCAACAATGCAGAGTGCTGTATAATAACACGGACAGCAGTGCTGGAGACATATAGGAACAGAGGGTGGAGGAGGATATATCTATAAGTAGACAGATCCAACAATGCAGAGTGCTGTATAATAACACGGACAGCAGTGCTGGAGACATATAAGAACAGAGGGTGGAGGAGGATATATCTATAAGTAGACAGATCCAACAATGCAGAGTGCTGTATAATAACACGGACAGCAGTGCTGGAGACATATAAGAACAGAGGGTGGAGGAGGATATATCTATAAGTAGACAGATCCAACAATGCAGAGTGCTGTATAATAACACGGACAGCAGTGCTGGAGACATATAGGAACAGAGGGTGGAGGAGGATATATCTATAAGTAGACAGATCCAACAATGCAGAGTGCTGTATAATAACACGGACAGCAGTGCTGGAGACATATAGGAACAGAGGGTGGAGGAGGATATATCTATAAGTAGACAGATCCAACAATGCAGAGTGCTGTATAATAACACGGACAGCAGTGCTGGAGACATATAAGAACAGAGGGTGGAGGAGGATATATCTATAAGTAGACAGATCCAACAATGCAGAGTGCTGTATAATAACACGGACAGCAGTGCTGGAGACATATAGGAACAGAGGGTGGAGGAGGATATATCTATAAGTAGACAGATCCAACAATGCAGAGTGCTGTATAATAACACGGACAGCAGTGCTGGAGACATATAAGAACAGAGGGTGGAGGAGGATATATCTATAAGTAGACAGATCCAACAATGCAGAGTGCTGTATAATAACACGGACAGCAGTGCTGGAGACATATAGGAACAGAGGGTGGAGGAGGATATATCTATAAGTAGACAGATCCAACAATGCAGAGTGCTGTATAATAACACGGACAGCAGTGCTGGAGACATATAAGAACAGAGGGTGGAGGAGGATATATCTATAAGTAGACAGATCCAACAATGCAGAGTGCTGTATAATAACACGGACAGCAGTGCTGGAGACATATAGGAACAGAGGGTGGAGGAGGATATATCTATAAGTAGACAGATCCAACAATGCAGAGTGCTGTATAATAACACGGACAGCAGTGCTGGAGACATATAGGAACAGAGGGTGGAGGAGGATATATCTATAAGTAGACAGATCCAACAATGCAGAGTGCTGTATAATAACACGGACAGCAGTGCTGGAGACATATAAGAACAGAGGGTGGAGGAGGATATATCTATAAGTAGACAGATCCAACAATGCAGAGTGCTGTATAATAACACGGACAGCAGTGCTGGAGACATATAGGAACAGAGGGTGGAGGAGGATATATCTATAAGTAGACAGATCCAACAATGCAGAGTGCTGTATAATAACACGGACAGCAGTGCTGGAGACATATAAGAACAGAGGGTGGAGGAGGATATATCTATAAGTAGACAGATCCAACAATGCAGAGTGCTGTATAATAACACGGACAGCAGTGCTGGAGACATATAGGAACAGAGGGTGGAGGAGGATATATCTATAAGTAGACAGATCCAACAATGCAGAGTGCTGTATAATAACACGGACAGCAGTGCTGGAGACATATAGGAACAGAGGGTGGAGGAGGATATATCTATAAGTAGACAGATCCAACAATGCAGAGTGCTGTATAATAACACGGACAGCAGTGCTGGAGACATATAGGAACAGAGGGTGGAGGAGGATATATCTATAAGTAGACAGATCCAACAATGCAGAGTGCTGTATAATAACACGGACAGCAGTGCTGGAGACATATAGGAACAGAGGGTGGAGGAGGATATATCTATAAGTAGACAGATCCAACAATGCAGAGTGCTGTATAATAACACGGACAGCAGTGCTGGAGACATATAGGAACAGAGGGTGGAGGAGGATATATCTATAAGTAGACAGATCCAACAATGCAGAGTGCTGTATAATAACACGGACAGCAGTGCTGGAGACATATAGGAACAGAGGGTGGAGGAGGATATATCTATAAGTAGACAGATCCAACAATGCAGAGTGCTGTATAATAACACGGACAGCAGTGCTGGAGACATATAAGAACAGAGGGTGGAGGAGGATATATCTATAAGTAGACAGATCCAACAATGCAGAGTGCTGTATAATAACACGGACAGCAGTGCTGGAGACATATAGGAACAGAGGGTGGAGGAGGATATATCTATAAGTAGACAGATCCAACAATGCAGAGTGCTGTATAATAACACGGACAGCAGTGCTGGAGACATATAGAACAGAGGGTGGAGGAGGATATATCTATAAGTAGACAGATCCAACAATGCAGAGTGCTGTATAATAACACGGACAGCAGTGCTGGAGACATATAGGAACAGAGGGTGGAGGAGGATATATCTATAAGTAGACAGATCCAACAATGCAGAGTGCTGTATAATAACACGGACAGCAGTGCTGGAGACATATAAGAACAGAGGGTGGAGGAGGATATATCTATAAGTAGACAGATCCAACAATGCAGAGTGCTGTATAATAACACGGACAGCAGTGCTGGAGACATATAGGAACAGAGGGTGGAGGAGGATATATCTATAAGTAGACAGATCCAACAATGCAGAGTGCTGTATAATAACACGGACAGCAGTGCTGGAGACATATAAGAACAGAGGGTGGAGGAGGATATATCTATAAGTAGACAGATCCAACAATGCAGAGTGCTGTATAATAACACGGACAGCAGTGCTGGAGACATATAAGAACAGAGGGTGGAGGAGGATATATCTATAAGTAGACAGATCCAACAATGCAGAGTGCTGTATAATAACACGGACAGCAGTGCTGGAGACATATAGGAACAGAGGGTGGAGGAGGATATATCTATAAGTAGACAGATCCAACAATGCAGAGTGCTGTATAATAACACGGACAGCAGTGCTGGAGACATATAGGAAC